>NC_080429.1:10807419-11437549 GCF_029873635.1 Malania oleifera | reverse complement strand
CTCCTTTCCATATCAATCTTATTATGAACAAAAGATTAATGCTCCATGCGAAGGAATCTCTTAGCAATATGTTTGTGGTCAAAACATTAAAATTCTTATGTTCATGAAAATTTTGTATATTTCGTAACACAATTCTGAAGCATCCGAAAGTCGAAGGATACAATGATGCCACGAACCAACTGTTGTAGAAATACAAATGGCTCGGTATACACTTTTTAGGATTATATTTTATTTGGTAGTTCTAAAGATAAATCATCATATCATACAGCTCTTTTACTGAGTATACATTTCAACCCTATTCAAGTTGAATTGCACCTAATTGACTTCTTTCCTTTTTCCTCGGGGGCCCGTTTGGTGTTACTTTCAATATTGTGAAATTAAAAGTAGAAATAAAACCTAAGAAACATACATAAAGAGACTAAATTATATTTCACAACGTTACATTCACGAGACTCGTATACATTGAACCTGTCAAAATAGTATACTAATTTCGGCAGAGTCCTGTTTAAAAATTGAGCATATCCATCCACGCACCTGTGCAAATAAAACATTCTTCCAATACAGTTGATACCAGTATGTTCACAACATTACATTCACGAGAATCGTATACATTAAACCTATCAAAATAGTATACTAATTTCGGCAGAGTCCTGTTTACAAATTGAGCATATCCATCCACGCACCTGTGCAAATAAAACATTCTTGAAATACAGTTGATACCAGTATGTTCAGAACGTTACATTCATCAGATTCGTATACATTCAACATATCAAATTAGTACACTAAATGATACCTGCTTGTCACTTTACCTATTGCTGCTCTATAGATTCAGAATTAAGTAAATTACATTATGTACAAATGATACTCTAAACAATTACATTATGTACAAATGATACTCCAAACAAGTTGAAATAAAGGAGAAATGATATATTCTATACAAATAGATGCTGTACAAATGAAGTCATTACTAAATACATTATGCCCAAATGAATCATGAATAAATACATTATGTACAAATGAAGCTGTAAACATATATATGATGTACAAATAAAAATTATGAACTAATTAACAACTACATATATCGGCTACTCGGTACCGCATGAAGGTCGTCTTCAGTGTCGGGGTGGCTGCCGTCTGTGTCTGCCCTCACCTGGCTGCTCCTCCGCGTCTGGCGTCCAGTCACGTCGAGGGGCTACATGTCTGTTGTCTCCGCCCATACGTACTGGATAATCCCTCTCTAGCTGAAGCCGACGGGGAGCTATGTCGTATGTAGTCTCTGGACGAGTCCGAGCTGGCAAGCCGGGTGCGTCCACCTCCTCCGCATCGAGAGGGTCGTCTAGTAAGTACGACATCGACGGCGTCGCGGCAGAGTCAGATCGATAATCCGCCGGTCTACTGGAGGGTCCCGCAAAATCAGCAGCGGACGGCCCAAACACATACTCCTCATGTGCAATGGGCGGTGAGAAGGTCAGACTCGATGGACGGCTGGAGGTAGCTGCTCGAATCCCTCGTACTGGAGCTGCTCGACCACCTCGTGGGGCCGGCGTCCGGCGTGGGGTAGGGATTTGTCGCCCGTCCTCGTAGACAATGTCCAAACCAACTCTCACTAAATCGCTCACAACGGGGTCTGATGATAGCGAGTCGACCTGGTGTAATACGTCAGCCTACATCATACGAAAATAGTGTTTAAAACATTGAACTACTAATCATCACGGTAACAAATTAGGTATACGTTTGAGTAAGCGTACGAGGCTCATGTAGACCGCTGCAGTCCTATCTACGAAGCGACGTGTGATCGACTTGTACCACGCGTAATATGGATCCTCCGGACGCATCGGGCCATCTGCCCGGACTCTCTCGACAATGTAGTCGCGCCTATGTATCCACATACTCACGTACATGGCGTGCTCCGCTGCCCAATCTGTGTTCCCCCGACCGCGACCATCAATCTCGTGCAAGTCCTCCCCACGTACATCGACCCCCGAGGTACAGAAGCGACCGGGAATGCCTTGTCGAAAGCCAAACTGGCGCATCACTCGGTCTGGGAGATGCCACTTGACAATATGAAAACATATGAGTGGCACTCGGGCAACCCAGAGGTCCGATCCAACTGCATAACCAGGTGGTAGGTCGGCAACAATGTCATCCGTGTAGGGCGCCCATACGAACTGCGCGTAGACATATAGTAAATGTCAGAGGTGGGACGGGAATATATGCAAATCTTGAAATAGCCCTAAATACACATAACGGAGACTACCTCGTGCTCCCGGTGCATGTCCAGCTCGAATCTGTACCAGGGCAGCATATGTTGCGCAACATTAGGCGCCAACAACTGATCCCTCCACCTGTACACAATAGAACGTAAGTTAGCAAGGTGTAACCACTACTACGTACTACAACTGAAGCAAATTATTTTCAGTTGAGTTACTAACCTCCACGCGAGTGGAGCTGGGTCAATCGGTCGTCCGTCCTCATCCCTCTGAATAAGACGTCGGACACCGCGGCGCGTAGGAGCTAACGACGTGAATCTCTCCCACGCCCAAACCTGCAATAAGCGGAGTGCTCCTCCGATCTGTGAGTGCGACACGTTAGCGGCGCGGCACATCTCCCGGTACAGCCAAGCTAACGTCGCAGCACCCCAACTATAATGGCGTATCTCTGCTCGCTCCGCGAGCAGTGGAAGGAACATCAAGTGTGCGTAACTCCCCGATAGGTCGCAGAACAGCGTCCCACATATCAATCGCAGCATGTGGGCACGTGCGTGACACGCTATAGTCTGATCATCAGCATCAGCCGGAAGCTGGCGAAACATCTCCCCCTCTAGAAACCGCATGCGAATGCGGGCACCAACAAGCTCACTGTCTGGGGGCACCACTCCTAACAATCTCTCGCACATGCGGCGAAGTCCTCCCCCCTGACCGACGCCTCCATCCTGTACTGGTCCAGCTGTACGACCAGTGACGGGCAACCCATCAATCGGTAGCCCGAACAACACCGCGACATCCTGTAATGTGATAGTCGCCTCCCCGTGCGGCAAGTGGAAAGTGTGTGTCTCTGGCCTCCATCGCTCGACCAACGCGGTCACAAGATGCCAATCCAACTGGATATGGCCAATCTGATATATCCCATAAAAACCCGCGTCACGTATCCAATCAATAATGCGAGGGTCTGCGCCTATCCTATCCTGTACGCTCTGACTGCCCCCTCGGCAATATAAGACGTCAGCATGCGAATCGGTCCACGCCCGACTGGACCGGTGCCGATCGCCCATACACAGTACAGTAGTATCGGACGGCCCTGGATCGATCCTGCAAACAAGCCAGAATATTGAAAGCATTAACATAGAAAGCATAAGAATTGAGTATCTGTCCCCGGTGCTTTGTATGGTGGAAACGAACAAAAATCTCAAGGTTTATCCTATATGTGTACAAATGAAAATGTCTCACCAAGTTTTCATCTGAACATACACTATTCTCGATTGATGGACACAGTGACTCAATTGCTCAGAGACAAATTGAGCATGGAGCATTCGCGTGTTCACCGAGAAATTAAAGCGGTCTGAGGATTTAACATTTGGAAACAAATTTTTCATAAGGAATTAGCAGGTGAAAACTTGTCGTGACGCGAGGAGTAAGAGTACGCAAATCCCGGATCACCTATAAGTTATAGGTCAGTGCGAAGGTCCAGCTGCATCCCCAGGTTGGGTCCTTCTCGGACATCTTGTGCGGTTATGTCCTTCTTGACGGCATATGCTACACGTGATATGTTTCCGACCTTCCCGAGCATCCATCTCGTTATGTATACGTGAGCTCCTAGGCCGACCTTTATGTCTAGCGTATGCAGGATTTGCCTGCAAGTTTGGCAACGAGCAAGTTGGCCAATATGCCTCATGCATGATTGGATAAAATTCTGCAGCATATGTTGCATAGTGCTCGGCAGTGCTCCAATATGGCTCAACAAACTGGCTCGCATTTAGTCGTGTCTCGGCACAGGCTGCAAGAAGGTGCGAGCAGGGATAGTGTAAAGATTGCCACTTCCCGCAGGAGCATTCGCGCCTCTGGATGCTCAAAGTTTGGACATTGTTTCCTTTATGGGGTCCCCGCTGCGCGGTCGTGATGCTAAAAGTACCCCTAGACCGGTTGAACGTCGTGACTCGTTGTCCGGTCGCCTTCAGCTTCCTTCTTTCCATCGCTAGCAATATATGCGGAGTTAACGTATTTCCTCCAGATATTGCGTTACGAGCAGACTCCCGTCGGCTATTAAAGTAATGTGCAACGCGATAAAATGTTAGTTGCACGAGAGCCGTAATGGGAAGGCTACGTGCGCCTTTTAGGACGGCGTTGAAACATTCGACCAGGTTGGTGGTCATGTTTCCATACCTCTTTCCACCGTCGTGGCACTGAGTCCACATATGAGGAGGGATCTGATCGAAGAACGACTTGGCTGGCTCTCCACCCTCGTCGAATATCCTCTCCATCCAGGTGTCAAATTTTCTCACCTGATGCTCCCTTCCGGCTCGCTCAGCCATTCGCTTCATATTGACACTCCGCACTTTTGTATTAAAGTTGCTGACGACATGTCGAAGGCAAAATCGGTGGTGCGCACGTGGTGGTTGCCAATCAGGATTGTGCTGCACCGCAGCGATAATCCCTGGATGTCGATCTGATATGAGGCAAATGTCGTCCCTGTCGGTAATCAAACGCAGAGAACACAGAAACCAATTCCATGTGTCGAGGCTTTCCTCTTGCACAATAGCGAATGCAAGGGGAAATATTTGCCTATTTGCATCGGGGCACGTCGCAATAAGGAGTTTGCCCTTGTACTTACCGTACAAGTGTGTCCCGTCCACACATATAACGGGAGGGCAGTGACGAAAACCCTGAATAGATGCTGCAAATGACCAAAATACAGATACGAAGGTTGCGCTGTTAGTGCTACCTGGAACCGGAGTTGACCTCCACCTGACTGTAGTCCCAGGATTGTACGCGCGCATCGCTTCCATCCACTTCGGTAACGTTTCATACGATTTCTCCCAATCACCGAAGACTTGGGCTATTGCCTTCTGTTTGCCCAACCAAACCTTCTTATAAGATATTGAATACCCGAATCGACGATCAATGAACTCCTTCAATGTAGCGATCGACGTCGACGCATCTCCCCTGATCATATTCACTATCTCCCCAGCAATGAGGGACGACGTGATTTGGTTATGGTCCTGCGATATAAGTTCATTCAGACACGTATGCGGACCACTATATTGGGTGATTTCGAAAAAACGGTGTATCATCCGATACATGGCACGCAATCTCCACGCGCAATCGTGGTCCTTACACCTAGCAACCCACAACTCAGGAGTAGATCGCACCACATGGAAGTCATGGTGCGTGCGAGCGTGATATATTCGCACTGCGGCGATCAGCTGATCCTTCGAACCGAAGAGCATCCCCTTACTCAACTCAGAGGATTCTTCCCAACGAGTGACGCGTATGGGAAGCTCATCGACCGCAGTTAAATCTGCAGCAGCTAGGTCAATTTGACCGTACATCGGAAGCTCGCCGATGAATTGCGCGTCAAACGTTGCGTCGTCCGTGTCATGGTGAGGTAAGTTCACATAATCGGGAACATCATTTAACCCTTCACCCATTTCCTGCTCGTGCATGTGTTCGTCTTCAATATGAACATCATTCGTAATGTTCATGCCCTCGTCCAATGTGTCGTTCGCAATGGCAAACAACGATGCTGGTACCGCACTCGGGACGTCTTCGCAACCTCCCTGCGGAAACGTGTGAGGAACAGGTGCTTCGTACTCCGACGGCTGGAATGACGATCCCGGATATTCATTAAAATCGACCGTGGACATAGCACGAACCTCCCCACCAACATCGACCTGATGTGTTTGTTCGGTGTCTTCATCAACTTCACCCAATTGCTCCGCGGGCTCATCTGGTTGCCTAACTGCAATTACACCCATTTGAGGAATAGTCTCGACATACAATTGCATCGTTAAATATGTCTCACCGACACAGTGTGCGTCCAATACAATACGCAACCCATAATCATCTGATATCGGAACAGCCTCGTAGAACGCTGTATTATTTAACTCTCGCGCAAGGTATCTTGCGGTCACCCGCAATGCATATTGATCTGGATCGATATGCAAATATTTATATATCTTCGTATATAATTTACTTAAGTTACACCTATGGCCAATTCGAATAAGTCGAACTGGCCGACTACTATACCTAACACCATCTAATGCGGTTATTATGTTCCCCCCTATATATAAAAATACCGTGACTGGATCACTGCTTGAGCTTCCTGCCATTTAGATCGGCGATCGGGAAATAAAACAAACCTACGCAACACAAAATTGTATGTATAAGTGATGTGTAAATGAGACGAAATAACTAATAACTATAAACCAAATAGATGTATACAAATTCTAATGAATGAATGAACTTAGAGTTTGGACCTAACTTTCCCACGAAGAAAATAAATAGATGAATTCAGCGTCTATGAATAAACAACATGAATATGTATTGATTTTCCCCATATGACATATACTTCGGATTTTCCCAAAATTGTAATTCAACTTAGAATCCAAAGAACTATGAAATGGTGCTCTTAAGAGTAATTTTTCCAAAATGGTACTTCGTACTCTGCCTCATTATTTGTTGGGTTGCCACTTAATTTGAAGTTCAATTTTGTTAAGTAGCCTTTTGAGGATTCATTGCTAATCCAAACAGCCATACTCAAAGGAGTTGAACGAATCTTTTGGAAAAATGTTACTTAGGACGCATAACATCCCGATTCATGAAATGGGAATGGGATTGTCTTATGGCAAGTGCTTTAAAATATGAACACTACATTTATATCGATATATTGGTGAAAAATACATAAATTCGGGGAGAAAAAAACTCATTAGTACTCTCCTCTAATAATGTGACCTTTTAGCTATCATCTCTACAGTGTTCCCAGTCAGCGTCATCGACGGTGACTAGTCGAGGCCGGCTTCGCCCTCATACCATTGGATCTTTAATGGTGCTCTGTCGACTGTGGCCTCCTCAGGCACCCCCCACCCTAGGATCTTATATATATGGGGCTTTTTTCATGGAATTTTTTATTTTAATTTGATCCCTAAGGAACCGCATTTTTTAGAACTGCTGCACCCACCAAATAACTCGGGTAATCCAACTAATTGTCTTCTGCTACTTTAGGATTCTAATGATGGTGAGCTATTCAAGCACCTTTCTTTTTTGGCATTTTCTGTGCAGTGTAGCAGTTGCCTCTATTTATATATTGGTTAAAGCATTGTTCTATTACATAGGATGGACTAATGATAAAGGATGGGTGAGATAACCTTTCATAGCTAGAGTTGTGATTTTGTGAACATTGCCTCTGTGTATGTGATTTTGGGTGAGTTAGAATTGAGTAGATTGTTGGAAACCAAGTAGTAGGCTTGTGAGTATTGGTGAACAAAATACAAAAGAAATTTAGGCTATGAGTTTGGAGAACTAAGAAAACTCTTCACTCAAATAGAACTTGTCAAACAATACCAAAACATGATCATCTGAGTGTAAGAGAGGGAGAACTCATTGATGTCCATACAGCAAGTCACATTATAACTGGATTCTTAAGTAGGCAGACAAAGAGGTAATACATTTTCTTTCATTTTCATAGCCTACACACACACATTCCCAAAGCAACATTTTTTTCATAGCCTACACACACACACACACACACACACACACACACATATATATATATATAAGTATGGAAAAAATCTCACCCCAAATACTAGTGTCAAAAACATGTTTTAACATTCTTCTCAAGATTGGTTAAAATTGGAGTCTCATGTATGAGAGAGAGATTATTGGAATTATTGTGAATGATTATTAAGTATTTGGAAAGATTTATCCTATGAGTTAACTTTTGAAATTGAGAAGACGTAGCATCCAACAATATATATATATATATATATATATATATATATATATATGCATCATTGTGCTGTGCTGGCCCTAATTTTTTTTTTTATTAGTTTCTTGAAAGAATTAATTCATAAATCTAAAAATAAAATAAAATTATTTAGTTAAAGATTAGAAAAGTGAAAAAGAAAACGTATTATATAAATATGTTTCTTTATGTGGTCATTTTTCAGTTTTTATTTTCAATTTTTAACTGTTTATGAAAAAAATTTAAATAGAATTCAAAGTAAGATATATATATATATATATATATATATATATATATATATAAAAGCAATAATATAATATTTTTCACAATTTTTCAATTGTCATGTAAAAAAAATATTTTATTATAAAATAAATTTGGATAGTAGAACAATTAATTAAAATAATTATAATAAATTGTATTTTTATTTTTATAATATTTTTATTATATATTCTTTGTAATTTTATTTTAATTATATATTTAAAATATCAATTGATTTAAAAATAATACATAAATATTTTTTAATTACAAAATTTAAGTTATATTAATTTTCATAAATATTAACCAAACATATTGTCAAATTTTAATTTTTCAAATAGCCCTAAATTAACTGGAAAAAAGAAAAAAATAAAGGGAAGAGAAAAGCCTAAGGATGTGTTCAATGTTTAGAAAATAATTCTTAATTTTCAGATTCTTTTTTTGTACATTATAAAAATATCACATTTTTTTTTTTTTAGTTCTTTAGCATTAATATAAGAGTCGGAATTTTTTATTTTAAAATTTTCAACATAATTATTAATAACCCGAAAAATAAGGTATAAGATCCTAAGATCTTATACATATGACAATACAATTTATAATTATAATGTGCACTCACATTAACTGAAAGCATCAATTAAAATCATACAATTTACATGTTATGTTCACAACTGTAGTGGATGTGCCCAATTATATTAAAAACAGTACAAGAAAATTTAAGAATTGAATAACAAAATTTCCCATTTTGAAAGTAAACCATATGATCTAATTATAATTGCACAATTATATTCAAAAAAGTAGAAGGAAATTTAACAAATTTTGTGAGTGGATGAAACTTCAAAAATTTCTAGGGCAGGAAAGATAATGCATTTTACAATGAAACAACAATCCAAAATAAATAAATAAATATTAAACAACAATTTGAATGGAAAAAATAAAATATTATCAGCAACAAATTAAATTCAAATACCCAAACAATAAAATACAAATAAAATATTATCAACAAAAAATTAAATTTAAATACCAAAACAATGAAATACAAATCTTAAGAGTAGTGTTTGTCCACGAATCTTTTAACACAAATCACAAACTCTCTCTCGGATTATCAAAGCTTTCGATGAAATAAAAATAACGTAAAAATCTAAACACTGAACATGGAAAACATAACTTACCCCATCTCCTTATATAACTTGTAATGTGATGAAGCCCGCAACGGTCACTTGCTTGGCTGTCTTCCTTCAACGGTCACCTGCTCGGCTGTCTTCCTTCAATGGTCACCTGCTCGACTCTGCAACAGGCACTCTATTCGCGCAAGAAATGAGGAAGAACTGGCGAGGTTATTCTGAAGCAAATCTCGCTACTTAGACTAGCGAGATTTGCCACGTGTTGAAATCCGGGTGAAGGTAATTCAAAAGGAGATGACAGAGCATTAATTATCACAACAAAATCTTGCTACTCCAAGTAACGAGATTTAACATGCGTCAAATTATGGTTCGCAGACAATTACACGGGTCGAAACGTGGCTGCCAGAGTGTTACTTCTCCCAATTAAATCTCGCTACTTGGAGTAACAAGAATTGCCACATGTCACCACGAGCCTTTTATGAAAGAGTAAAACTCGCTACTTGGAGTAGCGAGATTTGGTTAAAAATCGCTACTTGAACTAGCGAGATTACGTCAGAGTCATTCTGGGAAATACTTCCCAGAATAAGGTATTATTTAATATATTAAAAAAAAAAAAAAAAAAAAAAGGGTAAAACGGGAAAAAACTCTCATTTCGCCACACAAACTGCGTCCGATCGTCACGAGTGACGCATCTTTCGACAAGAAGGTTGACTTCCAGCTCCTCCCTCCCACTTCGCCCATCTAAAAAAAAAAGTGAAAAAGGTTACTTTAGGCCGTAACAATGGCTAGCCTGCCAGCTGCTCTGCCTATAAATGCACTACTCATGCATATCAGCTTCAACCTCACCCACTCACTCCAGATACCACCGTCTCCATCTAGCTCTGTGAAATTTAGTCAGGAACAGAGAAATGGCAACTGCGGTGAGGAGGATGAAGCTGGGATCTCAAGGCCTTGAGGTCTCCGCACAGGGGCTAGGTTGTATGGGCATGTCCGCCTTCTACGGCCCCCCCAAGCCCGAAGCCGACATGATAAATCTCATCCACCACGCCATCAACGCCGGCATCACCTTCCTCGACACCTCCGACGTCTATGGCCCCCACACCAACGAACTCCTCCTTGGGAAGGTCACATGTTGTTAATGAATTCCTTAATTTGCTTTGATTCTTCGTCAATTGGTTATTATTTTGAAGTTAATTTGAACCTTAATTTTGGGTTTACGTTTTTGATGAATTAATAGGGTTTGAAGGGAGGCATGAGGGAGAGAGTGGAACTGGCAACCAAGTTCGGGAACATCCTCGCCGACGGCAAGATGGAGGTGCGGGGGGATCCGGCGTATGTGAGGGCGGCATGCGAGGCCAGCCTGAAGCGCCTTGAGGTGGATTGCATCGATCTTTATTACCAGCATCGCATTGACACCAAAGTCCCCATTGAAGTCACGGTTTGCCCCCTTCCACTACTTAATTTTTCCTTCACTCATTTGCCCAAAAAAACAAACTGAAATGGTTTTAGGTTTATTAGATTACCACTTTACCTAAAAGTTAGAGTTGTGATATCATATTAGATTACCATTTTATCTAAAAGTTTAAGCTGTTAGATTGTGGGTCACTTTAACAAGGTTCAAAATCCTTCATAATTTGCTACCGTTGAAATTTTTGCGAGTTGTTTGTGTAAATCTAAGTTTAATCTCATTTACTTTAGATGTTCAAACATAGGCATAGTAATCCATTGCACACTTAGCCTACCTATAACTCATTACAAGTCGTAGTAAATTATATTTCTCTATCTGCAGAGATTTTATTTTCTATGCTATTAATCTATAGATTTTTGAATATTATTTGATAAAAGATCAAGCACCTTTCAAGGGATTTTTTATAATGTGATTGTGGCTCTAAAATTAGAAAAATCAGAAAGCAACATATTTCTGCTAGCAGCTCCTCTAGTTCAAATTTCTCCAAATCTATTTAATCAAAAGAACCAAGTCCTTTGTTGATGAGAATGACAATACGTTTGTGTATTTCGATGGCAACAACTAGAGCTGGACTCATCTTGTAGTAATTGTCCAACCAGTAACAACAAGAGCCTGGATTTATTTGGTTGATGAGAATGATAATTGTTTGCTTGAAAGATATATAGCATCAGACAGTGTAGTATGGATTAGATTATTAAAACAAATTCTTGTGCTTTCACAAAACTTACTACTCATCTCCAAAGTTTGTGGGTATCGTATCATCCTATAAATCTATAAAATATAAGGATCATAATCAATTAACTAGAGAATTAGTGTGTGCGCGCACACGTGTTTTGGTGGGTGGGGGGCGGAGATAGAGAGAGACTTTTTCTTTCCGTCAGCTCTTCTTTCAAATCTTTCTTGTACAATTTCCCTAATTTTATTTTCTTCCCTTATACAAGGTGGGAGAACTCAAGAAACTAGTTGAAGAGGGTAAAATAAAATATATAGGTCTATCTGAGGCCTGTGCTTCCACTATTAGAAGAGCACATGCAGTTCATCCGATAACTGCTGTGCAGTTGGAGTGGTCTTTGTGGTCAAGAGATGTAGAAGAAGAAATAGTTCCTACTTGCAGGTGCGTTAATTATTTTATATACCTTTCCCCATATATTTCATTAGCAATTTTAAGTTCTAATTTTATCCTTTTTTACGCCTTAGAGAGCTTGGCATTGGAATTGTTGCTTATAGTCCCTTAGCACGGGGATTCCTTTCATCAGGTCCAGAGTTACTTGAGAAGCTGTCAAGTGATGACTTCCGAAAGGTTTGTTTTCATATATATCACCTCTATGTTTTTTTTTTTCTAGTATGAACTACACTAATATTTGGTATAACAAAGTTTGGGTAGAAATAAGGTCATTATATTGTTATGAATGTCTCAAATTTATCAGCTTTCAGGGTCATTCTTTCAAACTCAAGAAGCTTTCCCACTCCATTAAACCACCTAGTTGGATTGTTGACGTTTCTTACAAAAGAACAGGGATTGACTTGATAAATTAACGGACTCTTTAATGTTTACCTCCTGTGAACATGGTTTCTTTGTACTTCAGAGTGAATGACTAGAGAAATTCCCTTTATGAAATGTATATATTTTAATTTTTAATTTATGTTTTTCTAACGTGGCTTCAGATTTACTGCCGTAAATGCAACATTGATTTCTTTTGTTAGTTTCTCAGCTGCAAGCATATAGCTTGAAGAATATTCAATTTTGATTGTTGTGTCCAGAGTATATGCTTCTAGTGTTTTGGAGCTAATAAAATTTTATTATTTGCTCTTAACTCAACTTCCAAAGAATTATATTTATTTGAACATATTTTGTCTGCATATTTGATAGGACATATGTATTTATTTGGATTGTTAAGATGCCTTCTGATCAAATACTCCCTGAATTTTAATCAATCAAATTGCCCCCTAAATTTTGAAATATTATTATCTAAATTGTCCATTCTACATGTGTTATCTATGTTTGATGCACGCTTGTTAAATCACAAGTATGTCCTTAAATTATAAGTTTCTTAATCAAGATGCACCCTGAACTTTGGTTTGGGTAGGAAACATTTTTGTGTAAGCGAATTGGTTTCTTAACACAAATCAACAGTGTGACACATATTTCTTGTTCTCTAGTAGGTTTTTTAGGTGCTGAAATGTAAGTATTTTCTCTTTTGTAGTATATGCCCAGGTTCCAGCCTGACAATGTCAAGCATAACAAAAGTACATTTGAGCGGGTAAATGAATTGGCAACAAAGAAGGGATGCACACCATCACAGCTAGCGCTGGCCTGGGTCCATCACCAAGGTAGCGATGTGTGCCCTATTCCTGGCACGACAAAAGTTGAAAACCTCAACCAGAACATCGGAGCTTTATTTGTAAAACTAACCCCAAAAGAATTGGCCGAACTTGAATCGCTTTCCGCTGGAGATGCAGTGAAAGGTGATAGATATGGAGCAGAAGTGCCTACTTGGGAAAATTCTGAAACTCCGCCTCTGTCATCATGGAAGACGGAGTGATGAAAAGAGAGGGAGGTTGTGGGAGGGAAGAATGGAGAGTGAAGAGTATGAGTAAGAAGAGAGAATTAAGGATTGTACTGATGCAAGGGATGGAGAAAATGGTGAATAGGATTTCAGAATTACAGATTACTACTAAATACCGAATTGCTAGAAGTTGGAATAAATAAATAAATAAGGCTTCTTTCTTATCATTTTACGACTATTTGCTGAGTTTAAACATTCCTTGTGTCATGCATTTTCTTTTTACAGTGAATGGTTTATTTTAAACACCATTTGAGATGCATGATATTAATAGAGACGCATCTTCACATTTGCTCAATGTTCCACTTCACAACGTCAAAGATGGCTACTTGAAGAAGGTAGCAAATTAATTTATACATATATACATGTAGGCATTTTAGGATTATGGAATTATGAACGCTATGGGCGTGAGTTCAGTATATATATTTTCCTGTCAAATAACTGAATTTCCTAAAATAAATTTTCATACTCATATTTCCTGAATTATAAACTATTCATTATCTTACCTGGGTTTTTGGGAACACGCTCTAAGTCCCCTAACCTCTTGTCGTATAAGCCCCAAAATCCTGAATTCACCACACCCACATAAATCATACTAAACACCAGTATAACAACATCTACTACTAAATCTGAGTTTAGAAAAACTTACGAACCAAATAATCCTTAAACAATCCACTTACCTTGATTTTGAGATAGTTTCCCAAACCCCTCAAAATCGAAATTCTACTCCGACTACGTTGTGGTATCCTCCCTAAGATCATTATGGTAACTTCTGATCGTCGAACCAGGAAGAAAGACAACACCAACTCTGTGTTACTACTATCTACCTACAAAAAATTTTTATATGCTCAAAATTGTTAATTTACCAAAGTTTTTATTTGAAGTTATTGATAGAAACATGTTGGTATGATAACATATGACACGGTAACACGTAAACCTAGCAAAGTGGATTAGGTCGGATAATTTGTGGCGGATTAGATGGATTATCGGGTAAGGATATTACAATTTATATTTGACTCATTTAAGCTGCGGATTTATGACAGTTCAAATAGGATAATCTGTGGCGGATGACAGATAATCTATGTCATTTCTATTCCTAATATATTTTTTTTACCATCCAATGAATAATTTATTTTGTAACACAATAACTAAAGTTATTTTTATAAATCATAATTTGGTAATATATTAAACATTTAACAACCAACTATAAAATTATAATTTTTATTATTATTTTTTAGAACATGAATTTGTAGACTTTTGTTTTGATTACAAGAAAATTAAGTATTTTGACCTAGAGACGCATTCAGTAGTGCAAGAGTTGAGAGTGTGAGACTAATCATTGACCAATATAGCTTATACTAATTGATTTGCTGTCTAATAAGTATGAACATATGAGATTATCAAATAATTTAAATATTAGTTGTTCGCGGATAGGTGAATACCCATCAAATAAAATTCTAAATCCGCCAACCGACTCATTTAGAATAGGATAAAAAAAGTTCAAATCATATTTAACTCATTTAATGTGTTAATTGATTATGAGTCAATTTAAGCGGGTCAGATTTAGTTCAGATTAAAGGATTTTTATCCATTTTGTCATATTTAGTCACACAGGAAAAGCATAAAAATAAAATTTCTAAAAAAATGAGGGAATCAAAAGACTTAATTAAAATTTTCATTTATATTTGCTCAGTGAAAAGAAGATCGATAAGGAGAATCATTTTGTTCTCTAATCCACATAAAATTGTTTTTATACTCAACCATATATGTTTTTATTTTAGTTCCTTGAGATCTCTTGAAGGTCAAATGGAAGGTGGGGACGTGAATATCTCTATATATTTACTATCATACCAACCCATCATTGGAGTACTACTACTCTTAACCTTTTGTAATTCTAGTTCATGTATGACAAATTTTTAGCACTTCACTATCCTACATAATCACTTATTTAGTATTTCCTTTTACTAATAAATCAACACTTCACTCTTGAAACCTTATACACACTAATAAATCAATTATTTTAACAAGTTTTCGTGTTTGTCATGTTTGGTTTGTAGAATAAAATGAGGTAAGAAAATAAGAGAATGAAAATTTAAATGAGGACAGACCTTTTTACCATAATTGTACAAATAGACTAATGAAATCAAATGAAAAATTCCACTCCATTTCTCCCAATTTCAATCTATTGATCAATATTTTAAACTTATTGCTAGAAAAATAATAACAAAAATACGACATAAGATAGGGGCTAAGCATACCCAAAAGCAATAATTTATGTGGACTAATTATATGCTCAAGTTAGAGAGGATTGAAGACATGCCAAACTCAGCATAATTGTTCCTTCTACCCACTAATTGCATGAAGTTAAATGAGGACAGACCTTTTTAACATAAAATTTAACAATGAAGTTGGCCTTGTGCCAAACATTTCATAAATACGGTCTCGTGCCGAACATAAGATAGGGGCTAAATAATGGGTGGTAACCGGGTTGTTGATGTGACTTATTTGTGAATATTGTTGATGATGTGCGTATATTTATTATTGCAAAAAAGAAAAAATTGGAACGAAAATCGGGGCATCACATATTTAGCCAACAAAATTTTAATTTAATGTCTAACGAGACCGTATTTATGAAATGTTCAGCATGAGACCGTATTTATGAAATGTTTGGCACAAGGCTATATTTATGAAATGTTCAGCATGAGGCCGTATTTATGAAATGTTCGACACGAGACCATATTTATGAAATGTTCAGCGCGAGGCCATATTTATGAAATGATTTCTGCACGAGGCCGTATTTATGAAATTATGAAAGATGCTATAATATCATGTATTATATATTATCAGAACCTGAATGTTAGTTTAGTTCAATTTCAAGAGTTCGGTACCGTAACTATATAGATCAGATATCTATGTTCAGACTTGTGCTAACCACCCCACGAGGGGTTGGAAGATGGATAGTCGATGTGACTTTCAGTGTAGAGGTGTAGACGTCCACCTGGCAGTCCGGACCAGGGTGCGGCGGGCCCATCGTACTTACAAATATTTTTTATTCGACAGTGGTCGGCCAGCCATTGTCGGGTCCCACCTTCGGGCTGCACAACCTGTCATAGGGGGTAATACATGATATCAACTAGTTATTCATCCTAGATATGTTTTCAGTATTATCATTTATAAAATATGTTTTATGTACGATATGATTTATTAGCAAATATGAAAGTATATGATTATTGAGTACGATATGATGAATGTATAAAGATATATGAAATGTACTGTATACGTATAATTGCATTAAATGTTCATATTACCACACAACTGTATTTAGTTTAGTTTCTCTTATTGAGATGTTTCTCACCCCCAAACTTAAATGATTTTCAGGAAACCCAGAGAGACCAGCAGGTCAAGGCCGCCATTGAGTGTGTAGTAACCGGAAAAAAAAATATAATAATAATAATAATAATAAAATAATAAAATAAAATTAATTAATTAAATTAATAAGTAAAATGAACAGTATGATAAGGAACAAATATATATATATATATATAAATATTAAAGCATGTATATATATATATGTGTGTGTGTGTGTGTGTGTGTGTGTGTGTGTGTATATAAAAGGTATGAAAGCTTCTTAAAGAACCTTTACTTTACTTTACTTTACTTTACTTAAGGTTTATTATATATATATATATATATATATTATTAAATTAGCACAAGCTTATTGGAAATCAAATTTTGGATTTTGGTGGGCGTGCTCTCTCTTCTCTCTCACTCTCTCTCTTCTCTCTCTCTCTCCTACAACTCTCTCTCTCTTCGATTCCGGGCTAGTTTTACGCCGGATCGACAAACCGAAACCACCACGACGCTCCTGGCGAAATTCTCTACAAGTCTGCCGGAACGGATCGTCAGGAAAACGAAATTGGATTTCATCCCAAATCTAAGGTAAGACTTTATATTCAATATTTGGATTTTTGACAGTTGAAGAAAGTGATATACGCGTAAAAATACTGAACTTTAATACTGAAAATTTTCAGTTCCAGGGTGTTGATTGGGAACGTAGGGAATCATCCCTAAGTTGAGGTAAGACTTTTTAAGTCGAATTTGACTTAGTGGTAGTTATAGAAAATGTTGTACATACGAAAATACTAAACTTTAATTCTACGAGTTTTCATTTTCAGGGTGTTGAGTTGAGAACCTTGTGGGTACGGGGAAGATTTTTTTTTAGGGGCTTTTCAGAAATCAGGTAAGGGGATAAACTAAGCTAGTTTTGTTTTGAAAAAATGTATGTATATATATATAGCATCTGGTTTCAGGAAAAATAAATATATTTATATATATGATTTATATTTGGAAAATACTGTTTAAATGATGATATGTTGAATACGTAGAAAATTTGTTTAGTGTGGCATGAGTATAAAAATGTTGTGAAATACTATATTTTTTGGGAATGGGGACGATATGGATTTCTATGATGGAAAACCGGCGTACGGGCCAAGATATTTTTATACGTATATGTGATTTGCCGGCGTATGGGCCGTGCTATGTGGATGAGATTTGCCGGCGTACGGGCCGTGCTATGTGATTTGCCAGCGTACGGGCTGTGCTATGTGATTTGTCGGCGTACGGGCCGTGCTATATGGTTTGCCAGCGTACGGGCTGTGCCATGTGATTTGCCGGCGTACGGGCCGTGCTATGTTAAAATGTGTAATACCGGCATACGGGCCGATGATTTTTATGATACACGTATATATGTGAAATGATATGATTGATGTGAAAATAAATGATATGAGATATTTATGTATCACGGTTTTAGTATATGTATATGATATCAGAACCTGGTTGGCTTGGTCTAGGCTAGCACTTGCACGGTACCGTTGCTATGTGTCCATGGTCCTCGTGATCATGATATCTGTGTTAACGCCGCTGTACGGAGTGGTGTGAGATTGGATGGTCGATGTGGTTATTTTCAAGAAGTGTGCTGTTATCGCCCCTGGTGTACGGACCAGTCTGGGTAGACCCATCGAACCTATAGACTACTGTTTGACTTGACAGTGGTCGGCCAACCATTGTCAGGTCCCGCCTTCGGGCCACACAACCCAGTCATGTGGGGGTAATACATGACAATAGCCAGCTAACCTACCAGGATTGTTTTTATGTTATTATTATTATGATATGAAATGAGAAATGTTTATGAAAATGCAGTATGTTCTACCATGTTTTGATATGCATATGTTTTCACAGATTTGATAAACAGTATTGAATATGTTATGTATGGTATATGTAGAACACAGAATACTCATGTTGCCACACACTGGTATTAGTTTATTTCCCTTACTGAGAGGTGTCTCACCCCTAAATCTTATACATTTTTCAGGAGCCCCTGATAGGAGAGCGGGAAAAGCCCCGCTGATCTAGATCAGTTGTTTGCCCTCTTTAGAAGGGTAAGTTTTTAGTAGGGACAGTTAGGTTTTGTGGGGGATTGTCCCTAGATTTCATTTTTGAGATGTATATACTGTGAGATAGTAATTGTAGTGACTCTGGTATGTGTTATGCACATTATGATGAGATGTATATGATTTTATACTTTCTGCTGCGTAGGCTTCTGCTGTATGTTTTGTTATATCCCTGGTGCCCACGGGCCCAGGTGGATTGTGACCTACTGAGCTGGGATGTATGATGTGATGATAATTTATTTATATATAAAAAAAATATATGTGAAAAAGGAGCAGGTCGTTACAGTTGGTATCAGAGCCTAGGTTGCTAGGTTCTATAGACTTTAAAGTGCAGCAGGAACAATACCAGAGTTTAGGAAATGATTTGAGGTTTTGTTCTACAGTCTAGAAGCAGGACTTCCGTGGTAGTTTATGTGTTTTTCCTGGGGTGACGATTTCAGGAAAACCATAGTAAGCTATTGTCGGGTTGTGTTCCTTGAATGTAGGACTGGGGATTAACAATGAGTTAGAAATGTTGAGATGAGTGGTGAGGATAGGTGGGTAAATTATGAGGATAGGATTACTGAATTGCAACTGCTATTTTCCAAGATGGATTCAGAAGGAAATAGTGCCCATGCGAGTGGCAGTGATGGAGCAGGACCATCAGGTACAGCTAGGACCGACTCTAATGCGGTATTACGTAGCGTGGCTCAGCAGGTTATGGCTAAGATTGCTAGGAGCTCAAGGGAGCAGAGTGGTCCATCTACAGGCCATGGGTGCACTATAGAGAAATTTACAAAGATGAATCCTCCGGCGTTCACAGGTGGAGTTGATCCAGTAGCCGCTGAGAACTGGATGCAGGAGATTGAGAAAATCTTAGCTGTACTGCAATGTACTGAGGAACAGAGGGTCCTCTTTGCCACCTATAAATTGACAGGAGAGGCTGAGAGGTGGTGGATGCGGTGAGACTATTAGAGCAGCAGAGGGTGACTCCAATAGCTATGACATGGGACCGGTTTAAAGATTTGTTCTTTGACAGATATTTTCCAACTACTGTGAGGGAGGCTAAGGTAGAAGAGTTCCTGAGTCTGAAGCAGGGACAGCTATCCGTCTAGCAGTATGCAGCACGTTTTATCGAGCTCTCTCGATTTGCCCCATACATTGTTCCTGATAAGGTGAAGAAGGCGAGGCAGTTTGAGAAAGGCTTGAGGCGGAGTATATTTAGGCAGGTGGTGGTGCTGCGGATCCAGGACTTCGCTGAGTTGGTCGACAGGGTGGCCTTGGCAGAGATTGGTGAGCGTCTTGATGCGGATGAGCAGGGACAGAGGAAGAGATCTGCATCTACGAGCTACCAGCAGGGTAACAGGCCGGGTCAGTGGAGGAGAGGTAATCATGGTAGAGGGCGGAGATAAGAGACAGGAGGACGCCAGGTGCAGACAGGGCAGGGTCCTCCAGTTTGTCAGACTTGTGGTAGGAGACACTAGGGAGAGTGTCGAACTGGTGGTGTAGTGTGCTACCGCTGCGGTAGATTGGGACATATAGTGCGAGATTGTCCTACCCCGCCAGATGCAGCTCCGGTGTGCTATCGCTGCGGTAGATCGGGGCACACGGTACGAGACTGCCCTACTCCACCAGATGCAGTTCCAGCTCCTAGACCATATCGGGGAGGTTATCAGGCACCACGGGGGGGCCAGCAGAGGAATACGGCTCCAGTCAGGGTGTTTACTCTGACGCCGGGTGAGGCTGAGGCGTCAGGTGACGTGGTGACAGGTATGGTCATTATGCTTTCTTTTAAAGTTATTGCATTATTTGATTCAGGAGCTACACACTCGTTTGTGTCCTTGTGGTGTATTAAATTATGTGAGGCTGAAACACAATCATTAGATATTGAACTGTTGGTATCTACACCGACTGGGTCGGTAGTGAGGTGTGGTAGGGTACTCCGCGACTGCCCAGTAGGGATTCAGGGGAAAACATTGTCTGCTGATTTGATAGTGTTTGACATGCATGGGTTTGACGTTATATTTGGCATGGATTGGCTAGCAGCTAATTTTGCCAGCATAGATTGTCGTGCACGAGAGGTGATATTTAGACCCCCGGGGGAAGCAGAATTCAAGTTTGTAGGGTCACATGTACAATCCCCGCCTCAGCTAGTTTCAGCTATTCAGGCCAGGAGACTACTGCTGAGTGGTTGTCAGGGGTTTGTGGCGGTTGTGAAAGAGATGTCAGAGAATGAATCGAAACTTGCTAGCACGCTTGTAGTGAAGGAGTTTGTGGATGTTTTTCCAGATGAATTACCAGGCTTGCCACCCGACCATGAGGTGGATTTCTCTATTGATCTACCTCCCGGTACAGCGCCGATTTCTAAAGTACCTTATCGAATGGCGCCAGTGGAGTTAACAGAATTGAAGAATCAGTTGCAAGATCTGCTAGATAAGGGCTTCATACGACCCAGTGTATCTCCGTGGGGAGCTCCAGTTTTATTTGTGAAAAAGAAAGACGGGACTATGAGGATGTGTATAGACTATAGGGAGATAAATAAAGTGACAATCAAGAATAGGTATCCTTTACCCCGTATCGATGATTTGTTTGACCAGCTCCAGGGTACACGGGTGTATTCGAAGATTGACCTCAGATCTGGCTACCATCAGGTGAAGGTGAAAGCAGAAGACGTCTCAAAGACGGCCTTCAAGACTAGGTATGGGCATTATGAGTTTCTAGTGATGCCGTTTGGTTTGACGAATGCTCCTGCGGTATTTATGGACTTGATGAATAGAGTCTTCCACCAATACCTAGACCAGTTTGTTGTTGTTTTTATTGATGATGTACTGATCTATTCTAGGAACTATGAGGAGCATAAGACGCACTTGAGGCAGGTTTTGCAGACACTTCGGGAAAAGAAGTTGTACGCCAAGTTCAGTAAATGTGAATTTTGGCTGGAGAAGGTCGTGTTCTTGGGGCATGTTGTATCTGGAGACGGTATTTCTGTGGATCCTAGCAAGATTGAGGCTGTAGTGAATTGGGCTAGACCAAGAAATGTCCAGGAGATCAGGAGTTTCTTGGGGCTAGCAGGCTATTACCATCGTTTTGTTGAGGGATTCTCAGCTTTGTCAGGGCCCTTGACACGACTGACGAGGAAGAATGTTAGATTTGAGTGGGACGATAGTTGTGAGCAGAGTTTTCAGGAGCTGAAGCAGAGACTAGTCACAGCACCAGTGTTGATCATCCCATGTGGGGGTGAAGGGTATACCATTTACAGTGATGCGTCCTTGAAGGGACTTGGCTGTGTATTAATGCAGCATGGCAGGGTAGTGGCGTATGCATCCAGGCAGTTGAAAGAATATGAGAAGAACTACCCTACCCATGATCTTGAGTTGGCTGCAGTGGTACACGCACTGAAGATTTGGAGGCTTTACCTGTACAGTGAGCAGTGTGAGATCTTCTCCGACCATAAAAGTTTGAAGTATTTCTTTATGCAGAAAGAACTGAATATGAGGCAGAGAAGGTGGTTGGAGCTGATTAAGGATTTTGATTGTACCATCAGTTATCACCCAGGGAAAGCAAACGTGGTAGCTGATGCGTTGAGCAGGAAATCCAGTGAGCCGGTGTTGGCGGCTATGGGGATCCAGCATCCGATCATAATGGATCTGGAGAGACTCGGCATAGAGTTGGTGGAGAGTGATCTCCCAGTATGTATTGCCAGCCTAGTGGTACAGCCTACCCTACAGGAGAGAATTAAAGCTGCCCAGAAGGAAGATCCAGAGCTAGTGGAGGTGATAGACAGAGTACAGAGTGGGCAGGGGGAGGAGTTCAGTATCGCAGATGACGGAGCTTTGCGGTTCCGTTCCAGATTATGTGTTCCTGCCGATACTGAGATCAGGAAGACTATTCTAGAGGAGGCTCACAGATCTTTATATACAGTTCATCCCGGTAGTACGAAGATGTACAGAGATCTGCGAGAGTCATACTGGTGGAGTGGTATGAAGAGAGAGATTGCTGAGTATGTAGCGCAGTGTTTGACGTGCCAGCAGGTAAAGGCTGAGCACCAGAGACCGGCAGGGCAGTTGCAGCCGTTATTCATCCCGGAGTGGAAGTGGGATCACATATCGATGGACTTCGTGTCAGGATACATGGTCATAATGCCATCTGGGTGATTGTTGATCGATTGACAAAGACCGCCCACTTTATTCCCATCAAGATCAGCTACTCCCTCAGCCGTTTAGTGGAGATTTACATTCAGGAGATAGTACGTTCTCATGGGGTGCCTGTATCTATTGTGTCGGATCGAGACCCACGATTCACATCACGATTTTGGAGGAGTCTGCAGGAGGCTCTGGGGTCTCAGTTATCGTTTAGTACGGCATTCCATCCTCAGTCAGACGGGCAGACTGAGAGGACGATAGAGATATTAGAGGACATGCTCAGAGCGTGTGTACTAGACTTTGGGGGTAGTTGGACTCAGTTCATGTCATTAGTAGAATTTGCGTATAATAACAGTTATCAATCTAGCATTGGCATGGCACCATTTGAGGCTCTGTACGGTAGGAGATGTCGTTCTCCTTTGTTTTGGGATGAAGTGGGTGAGCGGCAAGTAGTGGGACCAGAGCTGGTTCAGCAGGCGTGTGATAAAGTTCGTCTTATCAGGGACAGGATCAGTGCAGCTCAGAGCCGACTGAAGAGTTATGCCGACCATCGCCGCAGGAATTTAGAGTTTGACGTAGGTGATCACGTATTTTTGAAGATAGCTCCAATGAAAGGGGTTATGCGATTTGGGAGGAAGAGTAAACTTAGTCCTAGGTTTATCGGTCCATTTGAGATTCTAGATAAAGTGGGACCGGTAGCCTACAGGCTAGCTTTGCCACCTGTATTGTCCAGGATTCACAACGTATTTCATGTTGCTATGTTGAGGAAATACGTCCTAGACCCTTCTCATGTCATCAATTATGATGAGTTAGAGCTTAGTGATTCACTGGGATATGAGGAGGTACCAATACAGATCCTGGATAGGAAAGTGCAAGAGCTACGTAACAGGATTATTCCTCAAGTAAAAGTCTTGTGGAGGAATCATGCAGTAGAAGAGGCTTCTTGAGAGTCTGAGGAGCAGATGAAGCAGAGGTATCCGCATTTATTTCAAGAAGTCTGAGTGAATAAATGTAAATAGTTAAGTAGTTTTCTGTTGCAGGTACATGTAATGGTTGAATAGTGTAGTACATTAGTTTTGGGAGAATGGTTTTCTTTTGTATATGTAATCTTCCAAGACTCGAGATGTAACCACGGTATTCCTCCGCCATAAGTGAGGATAGGTAATAAAATGAGTAGACCCTTTGTCCTGATTAAAGGATGGCGAGTACGGAAACAGTAAATTTCGAGGACGAAATTCTTTTAAGGGGGGAGGAATGTAGTAATCGGAAAAAAAAATATAATAATAATAATAATAAAATAATAAAATTAAATTAATTAATTAAATTAATAAGTAAAATGAACAGTATGATAAGGAACAAATATATATATATATATATATAAATATTAAAGCATGTATATATATATATATATATGTGTGTGTGTGTGTGTGTGTGTGTGTGTATATATATATATATATAAAAGGTATGAAAGCTTCTTAAAGAAGCTTTACTTTACTTTACTTTACTTTACTTAAGGTTTATTATATATATATATATATATATATATATATTATTAAATTAGCACAAGCTTCTTGGAAATCAAATTTTGGATTTTGGTGGGCGTGCTCTCTCTTCTCTCTCACTCTCTCTCTTCTCTCTCTCTCTCCTACAACTCTCTCTCTCTTCGATTCCGGGCTAGTTTTACGCCGGATCGACAAACCGAAACCACCACGACGCTCCTGGCGAAATTCTCTACAAGTCTGCCGGAACGAATCGTCAGGAAAACGAAATTGGATTTCATCCCAAATCTAAGGTAAGACTTTATATTCAATATTTGGATTTTTGACAGTTGAAGAAAGTGATATACGCGTAAAAATACTGAACTTTAATACTGAAAATTTTCAGTTCCAGGGTGTTGATTGGGAACGTAGGGAATCATCCCTAAGTTGAGGTAAGACTTTTTAAGTCGAATTTGACTTAGTGGTAGTTATAGAAAATGTTGTACGTACGAAAATACTAAACTTTAATTCTACGAGTTTTCATTTTCAGGGTGTTGAGTTGAGAACCTTGTGGGTACGGGGAAGATTTTTTTTTAGGGGCTTTTCAGAAATCAGGTAAGGGGATAAACTAAGCTAGTTTTGTTTTGAGAAAATGTATGTATATATATATAGCATCTGGTTTCAGGAAAAATAAATATATTTATATATATGATTTATATTTGGAAAATACTGTTTAAATGATGATATGTTGAATACGTAGAAAATTTGTTTAGTGTGGCATGAGTATAAAAATGTTGTGAAATACTATATTTTTTGGGAATGGGGACGATATGGATTTCTATGATGGAAAACCGGCGTACGGGCCAAGATATTTTTATACGTATATGTGATTTGCCGGCGTATGGGCCGTGCTATGTGGATGAGATTTGCCGGCGTACGGGCCGTGCTATGTGATTTGCCAGCGTACGGGCTGTGCTATGTGATTTGTCGGCGTACGGGCCGTGCTATATGGTTTGCCAGCGTACGGGCTGTGCGATGTGATTTATCGGCGTACGGGCCGTGCTATGTTAAAATGTGTAATACCGGCATACGGGCCGATGATTTTTATGATACACGTATATATGTGAAATGATATGATTGATGTGAAAATAAATGATATGAGATATTTATGTATCACGGTTTTAGTATATGTATATGATATCAGAACCTGGTTGGCTTGGTCTAGGCTAGCACTTGCACGATACCGTTGCTATGTGTCCATGGTCCTCGTGATCATGATATCTGTGTTAACGCTGCTGTACGGAGTGGTGTGAGATTGGATGGTCGATGTGGTTATTTTCAAGAAGTGTGCTGTTATCGCCCCTGGTGTACGGACCAGTCTGGGTAGACCCATCGGACCTATAGACTACTGTTTGACTTGACAGTGGTCGGCCAACCATTGTCAAGTCCCGCCTTCGGGCCACACAACCCAGTCATGTGGGGGTAATACATGACAATAGCCAGCTAACCTACCAGGATTGTTTTTATGTTATTATTATTATGATATGAAATGAGAAATGTTTATGAAAATGCAGTATGTTCTACCATGTTTTGATATGCATATGTTTTCACAGATTTGATAAACAGTATTGAATATGTTATGTATGGTATATGTAGAACACAGAATACTCATGTTGCCACACACTGGTATTAGTTTATTTCCCTTACTGAGAGGTGTCTCACCCCTAAATCTTATACATTTTTCAGGAGCCCCTGATAGGAGAGCGGGAAAAGCCCCGCTGATCTAGATCAGTTGTTTGCCCTCTTTAGAAGGGTAAGTTTTTGGTAGGGACAGTTAGGTTTTGTGGGGGATTGTCCCTAGATTTCATTTTTGAGATGTATATACTGTGAGATAGTAATTGTAGTGACTCTGGTATGTGTTATGCACATTATGATGAGATATATATGATTTTATACTTTCTGCTGCGTAGGCTTCTGCTGTATGTTTTGTTATATCCCTGGTGCCCACGGGCCCAGGTGGATTGTGACCTACTGAGCTGGGATGTATGATGTGATGATAATTTATTTATATATAAAAAAAAATATATGTGAAAAAGGAGCAGGTCGTTACAGAGTTAGTTGAGCTTCCCTACTAGAAGGGTAAGCGTTGATCTAGGATCAGGAGATTTTGTTGTATGATCTTAGAGTTATTTTGATGTTTTGGAGGTTGTATATAAATATAGTATTTTGGTGATATAATAAACTCTGGTATTTATGTATATTACAGTTTTGAGAATGTGATTTATGTTTACTGCTGCGTAGGTTTCCACTGTGAATGACAGGTGTCCCCGTTACCCACGGGTTCGGGTTGACTTTTCTATTTATTATGTTTCATTTTATATTAAGATTTTTGAGGTCATTACAGTTTAATATCAGAGCGTAGGACACTAGGTTCTGTAGACTCTAGAGTGCAGCAGTAATAATACCAGAGTATAGGGATAAGGGAATTTGAGGTTTGGTTTTGTAGTCTAGATGCAGGACTTCCGTGGTGATTTGTGTGATTTTCCTGGGGTGACGATTTTAGGAAATTCATGGTAAACTATCGTCGGGTTGGGTATCTAGGTTGCAGGATTGAGCCTTGAATTAAGATAAGAAGAGATGAATTAATTAGGAATAAATATTATATTAAGTTGAGTGATATGTATAGTGAAGGGGGTTCTGAGTTAAGTTTTTTGTTTTCAGGATGGACCCTGGTGGCAATAGTGCCCACGCCAATGGGAGTGAGGGTGCTGGAGCCTCAAGCGCTGCAAGTAGTGATTCAAATGTTATCTTACGCAGCGTGGCACAGCAGGTTATGGCAGAAATTTCCAGGAGTTCAAAGGAACAGGGTGGTCTATCAGCAGGCCATGGTAGCTCGATCGAGAAGTTTATTAAGATGAGTCCTCCGGCTTTCTCAGGAGGGACAGATCCTGCAGTCGTTGAAAACTGGGTGCAAGAGATAGAGAAAGTGTTTGCAGTACTGCAATGTTTGGAAGAGCGGAGGGTACCATTTGCCACATATAAACTGACTGGAAAGGCTGAGAGATGGTGGTCGGCGGTGAGATTATTAGAACAGCAGAGGACTGTACCTGTGGAGATGATGTGGGAGCGCTTTAAAGAAATATTCTTCAACAAGAATTTTCCCGCCTCGTCCAAGGAGGCTAAGATTGAGGAGTTCCTGAATCTGAAGTAGGGACAGCTGTCAGTGCAGTAGTACGCGGCAAGGTTCATCAAACTATCTCTGTAGAGACCCAAACTTGCACCTGCAAGATTCGTCGATGAAGGATCACATTCGCCAACAAATTCTTTGAAAGCCTCGTCGGCGAAATTCAGAGCCTCGTCGACGAGAAAATGCCGAGAGGTTTTGGGGATTCTCGGGAAATCCTCATCAACGAAATCCAGGGCCTTGTCGACAAATTTTGTCGTGTTTTCATTGACGAAAACGCCACCTCGTCGACGAAGGGGACCAAGTCAAAGGTCCTATAAATATCCTGTTGAGTTGCTTAGGAGCTAAGATATCTTCCAAAAAGCTCTCTCTCTCTCTCTCTCTCTCTCTCTCTCTCTCTCTCTAAGCTTCGAATCTCTCTCTCTCTCTAGGATTCTTCGCCATTTATCGTCCGTTTCCAAAAACGGAGGGTATTGCATAGATCAAAAGAGAAAGCTCTACACTTTTAGTGGATCGAATCGTTGATTCAGAGAGTTTTGGGTTTTTCCAAAAATTGAGGTAGGAATCTGATCCTAGTTTTGATTAGATATTTGAATAGTGGTCGAAGTTGTAGTAAGATTATGTTATGTGGTTTTAGGTTTTCGGGATTTCGGGTTGTTGATTTGGACCGTTTTCGTACGAAGTTTCATTTTGAGTATAAGGTAAGGGGAATTTGATTACAACAGTTATTTTGAAAAACTAAACCGCTAAAAAGCTAGTTTATGTTATTATGTATGATTTAACTGCTTATTTGTGAAATTCTACCAAGTAGAAATGCTGGTTTGACGATTTTACGCTTTTTGGTAAAAACAAGGATTTCAATGTGTGATCTCCAAATTTTACAAATATTGTTTATTTGTATTTATACTATAGTAGGAGAGGCTCGAATCCTTTATTTATTCAGTTAAACTATGTATATTGAATTTCTATCATTTAGCGGGTTTTTGAAGTAAACTGGTGTGATAAATGTTGAAATAGAAATGAATATATTTTTCTATACTACTGATATAGAATATGGGAATGAAATTCCAATTTGTTATACTGAGAATGTGAAAAACTGAGGCCGGTGATACACTGAGCTGAATCAGTAAACAAAGAGGGGTAAACTAAGTAGAAAGACGCCAGTTTGAACCCGCTAGGATTATTTCTACTATTGATATAGGGTTGAAAAATACTTTCTTTGCAGAGTTGAAATAAACTACTATTATATGATATGGCGCGATATCGTAGCTAGATGTACACGTGCAACCACACGTATTAAACGATGTGGGTACCAAGATGGTCGGCTAGTAGGGTGAAACCATTGGCTGATATTGGGCCAATGGAGGCAGTCGGATCGTATGTAGGTACTCAGCAGCGTCTGCACAAACAGGGCATTGGACGAGTACCAGTGCACAACCCGGGCCACGGGGTAAAACTGGTTATAGGGATATTTTGCTGTTGGTCATCTAATAAATCATTAAATGGTCGAAAGACAGATGTGGGAATTTTTGTAATATGAATAATGATATACCTGATGCAAAACTGTATTGAAAATATTTGATTTATATTCTAGATGTTGAATGAAAACATACATGTATACAGTCACACACTGCTGTAACTCCTTCTTCCTTAGTGAGAGGTGTCTCACCTTATTTTACAACCTTTGTTTTCAGGTCCGTTCGTGCGTCAGTCCTAATAGCTACAAGGATTGGGGAGATTGTTTTTTTGGGTTAGCTTAAGTAAGCTCCTGAATCTTGTATTAAACTTAGATGAAAGTTATTGGGGGGGGTTGAAATAACAAGAATTTATCATATGTATGAATTTATGTAAATTATGGATGTATTAGAGAACTCTGGTATAAGTCTAGTAGAAATCCCAATAGATGTTTATGTTTTTCCGCGACATTTATATCATGATTATGTATGTTTTACACCCGTATATCCCTGTTAAGGGCGAGTTGCTACCATATCTTGAACAGCTATAGGTATTGTAGACACCCTATTTTTGCCCTAACTGAATAGAACAAAGGAGCCCCTTCTCATTATATTATTATTATTATTTTATTATTATTAGTACTTTACTATTATTTTGCTAGTATTTTTATTATCATTATTATTATTATTATTTTATTTTTATTTTTATTATTATTACTAGTACTCTTATTATCTTTATTTTATTTTTACTTTACTATAATTATTTTTGTTTTCCATTTATTTTATTGTTATTATTTTTGATATATTATTATTATTATTATTATTATTATTACTTTTTGTATTATTACTTTATTTTTATTAGTATTGTTATTATTATTATTATTATTATTTTACTAATAATATCTTTATTATTTTTATTTTTACCATAATTATTTGTTATTATTTAATATTATTATTATTATTATTATTATTATTATTATTATTATTATTATCTTATGGATACTTATATTATTATGATACTTATTATTATTATTATTATTATTATTATTTCCTTTTTCATTATTACCATAAGAATAAAAGTATAAAAAAGAGAAAAAGAAAAATAAAATCAAAAAAGGAAATATTGTTAGGGTTTTCAAAAAAAATTCTTTTATAAGGGGGGGGGGGGGGGCGCACAGCACAGCCGGATAGGGAGCCAAACAAAAGAAAAAACCCTACGATTCTCCCATCTCTCTCAATACTCCATCTCACAGTCACCGACTCCCGGTCTCTCTTCTCACCCTCTCACTCACACTGCCCCCGCAGCCCGAAACAGCTCTCCTGCCCATTCTGCTTATTCTCCCATCACTCTCTCTGAACTCGAAGCCCCCCCTGCTACTCCTCTCGCCGCCAGCAGCAGCGGCCACCAGCAACTATACCAGCAGCGGCCACTAGCAACTACTCCAGCGGCCACAAGCAATTATTCCGAGAGCCTCGAGCATCTTCACGGCCCTCCATACCCGACGAACCAGCCGAGGAGGCCAGCCACTAGCAGACCCGATGCCCCGGACTCCCTCTGTAGCTCCTCAGTTCAGCAGCACCTAAACAGAGCCACTCGAGAGCCACCTTCAGCCCCTCCATCCTCTGTTTGCTGCAACTCCGGCCAAGTACTCCAGCAAACTTTGCAGCTCCTCAGGTCCCGGCAGCACCCCACCGTGAGGTCCCTGTACTCCCTCACGGCCTGCACTACCCATGCAACACCACTCCACGGCCTACACACACACACCCGCAAACACCGGCACCCTTGCCAGGAGTTTCCTGCACACACAGCAACACACACAAACTCACGCACACAGCAGCACACAAACACACAAACTCACGCACACAGCAGCACACAAACACACACCACACACACACAGCACACACACTGCAAACACACACAACAACACACACAAACCCACTGCCAGCCCCAGTGTGCACACGCATACACACATGCACGTGTGATGTTTAGGTAATTTGTTTATTTATCTATTTATTTATTATTTATTTTTTTTCTCTTATCTTTATTTTATACACATATTGTATTATTATTGTTTTATTTAATGTTTGGGATTGCTTTTGTTTTGTTTTTATTAATATTGTTTGTATATTGTTTAAGTTGATTTTAGTATTTTATTTGTTTGTATATTGGTTAGGGTGGTTTAAGGTTATTAAATATTTTTATTCGTATGTTTATTTAAGATGCTTTAATATTGTTGTTATTCTTTCATTTTTTTTTATATATATATTGTTTGTATATTAATTTAGGACAGTTAATTTTGTTGTATTATTATTATTATTATTATTTTTTACCATTATTAAATATTCATTGTTATTGTATGGGGCATTTTTAATATTATGGTATATTTCATCATATATATATATTTTTTATTTGTATATTTATTCAGGATGTCCATATTTATAAATGCTAATTTGTTTATCTTCATTATTGTAGGATTTTTCTTTTTATTGCCAAGGTAAGACTTCAATTGTAATATTTAAATGTTATAATTTATGTTGTCATTTTTTTTTAGTGCCTAATATTTCAGTTGTATGTATAATATGTATTCTTAGGTTTCGGGTTTTTTATCTTGTTGTGGTTCTTATGTGTAAGATTTTTTTTTTATTCATGCATATATTGTAGGTTAACTTTATAGTATATTATTAGTATTTTAGAATTTTGGTCGTGTTATATATCATGTTAGGAGTTTTAGTAGATTAGTTGTAGTAGTATTTTAAAACTATAGTTGTATGTGCATTCTAGAATGTTAGTCATATCAGGTATTTAATAACTTAGGATTTATAAGTAACATTGTGCATATAATTTAGTTTTTTAGGTAACTTTTAATATAGCATATTGAGTAATACTATATATTTACTATTATTATGATACTTTAAGTATATTAATATATAAGGTATTATTTATTATGGTAAGTTTAATACTTTAAGTAATATAATATATTTGGTGTTTTGGTATCATGCTATTAAATGGTATGTTTAGTATATATAGTATTATAGTAATTTATTACGTATTATATTATTTGTGGATATTTATTATTATTATTATCGTGATTATGTGTATTATGGTATGTTTAAGTATTTTTGTTTATAACGTACTTGTAATATTTTAATATTATGATATGCTCATTATCTTAGTCTATATTATATGTTTATATTCTACTATTATTGGTATGTTAGATATTTTAGCTTCTATTATATATGTTGATTAGTACGTATTGTGGTATCCTAATACTCTAGTTTATTATTATTTTATTCATTTACTTATTTATTTATTACTTTTAAATTATTATATCTATTATCCAAAACCTCCCATACTAGTATTTTTCCTATAAAAATTTTATATATAATTTCAAAATTTGGGAGCGTATTTTTTTTAGATATTTTATTGATTTTTATTATCCCTGTGATTTTATTGCGGGGGTATGAGCCTTCGGGCATCACGTACCCTAAGCTCTGAGGGAATATATATATGTATATATTATCTTTATTTATTTATTATTTTATTTATTTATTTATTTTACATGTATTTATAAATTCATAAAAAGGAGTAATTTAAAGAATTATTAGATTAACTTAGGGATAATTTCAAATTAATAAGGTACCGTTCGTAAGAACGGGCGCGTAGGGGGTGCTCGTACCTTCCCCTCGCGTAACCGAACTCCCGGCCCCAACTCTGGTAATGTAGACCGATTCTACCCCTAACGGGGTAGTAATCATATGTTCTAACCGCACAAAAGGTTAGTGGCGACTCCACCATATTTTTCCTGAAAATATCAAAACTGATTTTTAATTTCGCCGCTTGGGGCACACGCGCTCCCGGGACGTCGGGACAGCTTGGCGACTCCACTGGGGACTTAGAGAGTCGAGCCATTAATTAATTGAAAATTATCCCAAGATTAAATTCAATAAATCTTTTAATTACTCCTTATTTTGTAAATATTGTAATTCGTAAATAACCTTGATTAATTGTAAATATTTTACTTCCATAATTTGTAAATAACCTTATTTAATTAAAAATATTTTGTTTCCTAATTTTTTGAATATTAAGTGTAGATATTTTGTTTCCAAATATTCTGAATAAGCATTTTAATTGTAGATATTTCGAATAAGCATATTAATTAACGATATTTTGTATACTAATCGTAAATATTTTGTTTCCTTATTTTTTGTTTCCAAATTTTTTGTGAATAAACATATTAATTGCATATATTGTGTTTCCTTATCTTTTCAATATATATATTAATTATGGATATCTTGTTTCCATATTGTTTATAGCATGTGAATAAATGTGGGGATAGCGGGATTAGGTTAAATTTAAATTCACACACTCTCACGCTCTATACCCGAGCTTTCCTTACTAGGATTAGATAGGAGTGTAATAGCGTTTGTCCCCACGTGGCAGGGCTTGTGGGGACCCGCGAACCACTCCACTCAATTTAAACTTTGTCCAAACCCCTTTTGGGTGAGGATGGAGGTTAGATTGGGAACCTTTGTATATAGGGATTAGAGCTTACCCACACATACTTGTCTATAGTCTTCCCTAACTAGGGTAGAGCCATGAAGGACCCTATATATACGTACCTACCCTAGGTTGGGACAGGAGCCACATTCTTCTCCATGTATAGTGTGTTGTATATATGATATGAGATACTTTGTATTATATCATACATTTGACATCCATTTTAGATATACATACTACTTAGCCAGTATTCAGAAAAAGCCCAATAATGAGACCAAGGCCCATCCTTTCAAAAAAAAAAAAACGAAGCACTTGGCCCAAACATTTTAAAAATATGGGTCGTCCCAACCCTTTTCAAATAACTCAGGCCCGATTCTTTAAAAATAAACTTGGGCCCGACCTTTTTCCTAAGCAAAAACTCGGCGCAGGCCTAAGTTTCAAAAAGGGGCAAACCCAGATTTCAAAAGAGGACTTCAACCCCATTGCCTAAAAATTTGGGCTAACATTTTTTCAAGTAATCCAAGTCCAATTCCTTTTCAACTAGGGCCTTAACCCATCATGAAATAGTTCGAAGCCCATATTTTAAAATACTTGAGGCCCAAGTGCACACTAAAGTCCACAAGTCCACATTGAATGAATCCAATGGGTTGACTAGCCTGGGTCAACCCCAACCTCAGAACATAATTTAACCCTTTATAGAATCTGAGATACATGAACCATCATCAAGGAAATGAATGGGTAAGGGAGAAATTGAATTGAAATCGTGGCCCATCAATGGTTATGTTAATCTTGACCCGTTTCATTAGTGGGATTTTTCTAGAATTCTAGCTAAGTAGTCACTAAGGTTACATCATATTCATGCATGTCATTTCATACATGGTCATGCACGATAGGTTGCTTGCACACTCATATCTTTGTTTGTATACATAAATGCACTAGTTGCATCCATGCATAAACACCTATTGCATACCCTAATCATGCATCAAAACACATTCACTTATGTAGTACATAATTGTGCATTCATGATTCTAAAAGGAAGTCTGTTGGTTTTCAGTTCCTAATCAAAGAGGTCGTTTGAGTAATATAAAGCAATAATTGAGACCACCACGCATCAGTACAATACCAGGCGAAGAGCGAGAGAAATGAGTGAACAATTGGAAAATAAAGTCCTGGGTCTAGAACAAGGACAAGAAGAGATAAATGACAAGATAAGTAAGGTTCTGGAGTTACTGATGAACAAGGGAAAGGCAGTGCATGTTGATCACGAAGTAGATGTGGACCCCACTCATCCCCCTGGGTTCACCCCAGATCATGGACAAACATCAATTCCGCCACCTGGCGTCACGGGGGGTCCACCGCCAAATATGCCTCCTTTCATCCCTACTATGCCAGCACAGGGGTTTCCAGTGGTAGGAACTCCTCCGTTAATACCGTATGATATAGGAATAAGCAAATCTGAGGCTGAGCGTCGTTGCGACGTATTAGAAGAGCGCTTAAAAGCAATGGAAGGTTCTAATACTTTCGACTCAGTTAATCCAAATGACCTTTGCCTGGTGCCGAAAGTCACCCTGCCGCCAAAGTTTAAAATTCCAGACTTTGAAAAGTTTGATGGGACCCGGTGCCCTCGAACACATTTAGTGATGTACTGCCAAGCAATGGCCGCTTACTCGGACGATGAAAAACTAATGATGCATTGCTTTCAAAGCAGTTTGACCGGGTCCGCTATCCGTTGGTACATTCAACAAGATAAGGCTCGGGTACGCACTTGGAAGGACTTAGCCAATGCCTTTGTTACTCACTACCGCCATGTGACAGAAATGGCACCTGATCGGATGATGCTACAAGAAATGGAGAAGAAATCCACCGAAACATTCAGAGAATATGCTTACAGGTGGAGAGATATGTCAATCCAAGTGGACCCCCCGGTGAGTGACCGAGAGGCTATCTCCTTGTTCGTAAGTACATTAAAAGACCCCTATCGCACGCACCTTCGGGGAGCAACTCCCTACGATTTTATGGATATTGTGGCTGTGGGAGGAAGAATTGAAGGCGATATCAAGGCAAGCCTAGTCAAGGATAATGGCTCGGAAACTGGTTTAGGCAAAAGGTGGACTAATAGGAAGAAGGAGGAAGAGGCACAAATAATACAGGGGCAGTTTAATTGGAAGAATCAGTACACCAGAGGTGGGAACCAATGGCCCAAGAGAAACTTTGGTTTTGAGCCCATGGTAAATCAAACGGCGCATACAAGCACAAGGCCCCAGATTGTTCACTTTGGTCCACCGAATCAGCAAGCACAAGATAGGAATGTGACTAGAAACTTCCGAAGGGTGGACCCCATTCCCATGACATATGCCGAATTATTTCCTCAGCTGCGGGAAAGGGGGATGGTATCTGCAATCCCTGGGACGCCCGTTGCGAACCCTCCTCAACAGTGGTATGATCCTGGGGTTCGTTGTGAGTACCATGCTAACTCTTCCGGCCATACTATTGACAGATGTTGGGCCTTCAAGCATAAGGTGCAATCATTAAGAGATGCTGGATGGTTAGCATTCGACGACAAGCAACCGGGAGTCCAGGGGAATCCTTTGCCCAAACACGAGGAAGGAAGTGGTTAACATATCCAGGAGGTTCCCAAATCAATGGTTTCAGTTGTTATCCACTGAGGATAAAATGATGGAGTACCGAACTTTTGACTATCTAATCCTTTTCAGTTAATGTTCTTTTGTTTTCCATTGTTATTTGCTTTTTGTAATCCGTGGACGCCAGTGCCTCGGAATATTTTCGATATTCAATAAAATGAATTATGCATTTCGTTATCTCACTTGCATCATGAGTCTAGTTGCCAAATTTTGTTTGCTTATGTTTCATGCCGAATAGGGAAAGTAATATTGCCAGTGTTCATGAGATAGAAAGAGATGTTAAAGGATGAAACAACCATTGAATTCAGACGTTATGAAGAAGTTTTTTAACTTTCCAAGGAATTCAACGAAGTGGCTGCGCTGTTATGATAATTTCCTATTAATTAATCACTCATGTTTTGATCAAATGATGGATGGCCCTCTTTGGCCGACCAGTTATCCCTAAAAAGAACCCAAACAATGATTTACCATTTGTTAACCAAATTGAGCCTGAATATTAAACTAGCTTTTTCTTAAAAGTCAGATCATCAAAAATCCAACCTGGGTTTGGGTCCCTTAGCGTTTGGCAAATCATTTGAGACAATAGTCATTACCAAAAGGATGGCAGGCCATTGTTCTGCTACCCAAAAGAAAGTCAAAGAAGAAAATCCCTTGCAAACCATTTTTGAGCCTGAAAGATTCATTTCTTGATTAACCCGTCAAAGGATCACACCCCACACTGGGGCAGTTTTTAAAAGATTGGTCCCAATTGAAGTTCAAATGAAAATGAAGTCAAGATTCCTTTATAAAAGAAAAAGTAAAAGTTGCAGTAAAAGAAGGAAAAGAAGATTAAAAGGGAAAGAAAAAAAAGAAAAGCAGGAGGAAGAAGAAAGAGAATAAGGGACTTACTACATATGTGATCTTTGACCAAATTACCCTTGATGAAATTGATGATTTTGAGCCTTATGTAACTCCTTTCTTCTTCAACCTATACCCTTAGCCTACATTACGGCCTAAATGAAAGTCCTGACCAGATTGGTATACATTGTTGTCTTAAATGATTTGTCAGACTCAATGTTGAGTCTGAACTACGTAATGACCTGATCTTGAAAAGGTACGTAGGCAGCTTGTTTAAATAACAAGTTCGGTCAACATCTTGCAAAAGCGCCTCAACTCGAACTGGGGGCATAAAACATTATTTGGGGTGGTATTGTTGAGCCTTAGTTTCCCTTTTATTCTGAAATCCTACATCCCTAAGCCTACGTTTCGTCCCAAGTCTTAAAGACCATCTTGAGATCAAAGCATGAGTTGATGAAACTGGGGCAGTTGAAGAGAAGGACAGTCATCTAGGCTGGGAAATCAATGTTATACGACTTTTGAATACTGGTATGAATTTTTCCCTATAATAGCATTAAAACATGGTAAAACATTTATTTTGTGCAGATGGCCTTTTGATTTAGCAAGTTGATGTCATAGTTGCATAATCATGTCTCGTTCCTTAAAATCACAAAAAAAAAAAAAAAAAAAGGAACCCTTCTTATTCTTTAGAGCATTAAAAGAGGATGGATAGTCAAAGAGTTTCAGAATCACCAGAAATTTCTATAAAGAAGATCCTTGTGGAGAAAGAGCAGTCAAATTGGGGCAAATGTTATGTCAAGTTCAAAAGGAATCCAATAATAGAGTCAAGATCGGTGGCAGATGAATTTAACTGGGGCAAATTCCGAGTTGAGTCTCAGTAGGTCCCATTCAAGCACTTTCTTATCGGATTGGAATAGGAAATCAAAGTCAAGATCAGTTGTAGGTCCATTCAACTGGGGCAGATTTTGTGATTTTTGAGCTGAGTCAATCACTTTCATGACTGGATGAATAAAGAAGATTAAGCCAAGATCAGTTACAGATCCATTCAAATATGGCGAGTTTCATATGGAGACCAAAGATGAGGACATTGATCACGAGTGCATTGGGAGAAAAGATTCATGCATTGTCATGCATTACCCCAAATTTCATGCATTGTCATACATTTCATGCATTACCTAAATTTCATATATTGTCATGCATTTCATGCATTACCATACATCTCATGCATTGCCATGTAATTTATGCATCACCTAAATTTCATGCATTGCCATGCATTCCATGCATTACCATACATCTCATGCATTATCTACATTTCATGCATTATCATCCATTGCATGCAGTACCTACATTTCATGTATTCCATACATTTCATGCATTGCCTTATATTTCACACATTATCACACATCTCATGCATTGCATGTATTACCATGCATCCCATACATTGTCATGCATTTCACGCGTTACCATACATCTTATGCATCACCATTGTGCGCTTCATGCATTACACAAAAAAATATAAAAAATATAAAAAATGCATACATATAATCATAAGTTAGTAATATGCATATCAATAGCAATATATCACTGCATTATAAGTTAGCCACATGCATACATATAGTAACATATCATCGCATTCTCACATCATAAGCAATAATAGAGCACCCTTCACACTTGTCTTGAGCTATCGAATGATCATTTGACATCCTTGATAGAGAGATTTCAGTTGTGTTTAATTATGAGCTGGGGTAACTGATCCCAAGCGCACATTGATTTACTTGGAAAATTGGGGCAAGTTGACCCCAGACACACATTGATTTATTTTGAACTAGGGCAACAGATCCCAAAGATAGGGGATTCATTCATTGACATTCGGATTTTACCCCAAGTGCATTTTCCAAATAGAGTAACAACTTTCCCGACTTTGCTTTCACACCTTGTTACTGGTTGAGGTGGCTGGATCATCGTGTCCCTATGGCTCGGATTCTTACATTCGAAGCAAGCCATCATTGTGTCCCATGGCTGGATCATCGTGTCCCTACGGCTCGGATTCTTACATTCGAAGCAAGCCATCATTGTGTCCCATGGCTGGATGATCGTGTCCCTACGGCTCGGATTCTTACATTCGAAGCAAGCCATCATTGTGTCCCATGGCTGGATCATCGTGTCCCTACGGCTCGGATTCTTACATTCGAAGCAAGCCATCATTGTGTCCCATGGCTGGATCATCGTGTCCCTACGGCTCGGATTCTTACATTCGAAGCAAGCCATCATTGTGTCCCATGGCTGGATCATCGTGTTCCTACGGCTCGAATTCTTACATTCGAAGCAAGCCATCATTGTGTCCCATGGCTGGATCATCGTGTCCCTACGGCTCGGATTCTTACATTTGAAGCAAGCCATCATTGTGTCCCATGGCTGGATCATCGTGTCCCTACGACTCGGATTCTTACATTCGAAGTAAGCCATCATTGTGTCCCATAACTGGATCATCGTGTCCCTACGGCTCAGATTCTTACATTCGAAGCAAGCCATCATTGTGTCACATGGCTGGATCATCGTATCCCTGCGGCTCGGATTCTTACATCCGCAGCAAGCCATCCCTATGTACCTCAACTTGGATTCTTACATTCAGTGCGGATCGTCTCTGGTTGGCAGAAATAAACAACTCTTGATTAACCTGAAAAGCCATAGGGAGTTGAATGGCTTGGCTAAAATAGGTGTCTTTTATCTTTGCAGGCTTGTTGCTACAAAAACGTAGGAGAGTTCTTATTGTTACATTGAAGCAACTAAGCCTACAAAGAGGGGCAGCTGTAGACACCCTATTTTTGCCCTAGCTGAATAGAACAAAGGAGCCCCTTCTCATTATATTATTATTATTATTACCTTATTTTTATTATTATTATTATCTTATGGATACTTATATTATTATGATACTTATTATTATTATTATTATTATTATTTCCTTTTTCATTATTACCATAAGAATAAAAGTATAAAAAAGAGAAAAAGAAAAATAAAATCAAAAAAGGAAATATTGTTAGGGTTTTCAAAAAAAATTCTTTTATAAGGGGGGGGGGGCGCACAGCACAGCCGGATAGGGAGCCAAACAAAAGAAAAAACCCTACGATTCTCCCATCTCTCTCAATACTCCATCTCACAGTCACCGACTCCCGGTCTCTCTTCTCACCCTCTCACTCACACTGCCCCCGCAGCCCGAAACAGCTCTCCTGCCCATTCTGCTTATTCTCCCATCACTCTCTCTGAACTCGCAGCCCCCCCTGCTACTCCTCTCGCCGCCAGCAGCAGCGGCCACCAGCAACTATACCAGCAGCGGCCACTAGCAACTACTCCAGCGGCCACAAGCAATTATTCCGAGAGCCCTGAGCATCTTCACGGCCCTCCATACCCGACGAACTAGCCGAGGAGGCCAGCCACTAGCAGACCCGATGCCCCGGACTCCCTCTGTAGCTCCTCAGTTCAGCAGCACCTAAACAGAGCCACCCGAGAGCCACCTTCAGCCCCTCCATCCTCTGTTTGCTGCAACTCCGGCCAAGTACTCCAGCAAACTTTGCAGCTCCTCAGGTCCCGGCAGCACCCCACCGTGAGGTCCTTGTACTCCCTCACGGCCTGCACTACCCATGCAACACCACTCCACGGCCTACACACACACACCCGCAAACACCGGCACCCTTGCCAGGAGTTTCCTGCACACACAGCAACACACACAAACTCACGCACACAGCAGCACACAAACACACAAACTCACGCACACAGCAGCACACAAACACACACCACACACACACAGCACACACACTGCAAACACACACAACAACACACACAAACCCACTGCCAGCCCCAGTGTGCACACGCATACACACATGCACGTGTGATGTTTAGGTAATTTGTTTATTTATCTATTTATTTATTATTTATTTTTTTTCTCTTATCTTTATTTTATACACATATTGTATTATTATTGTTTTATTTAATGTTTGGGATTGCTTTTGTTTTGTTTTTATTAATATTGTTTGTATATTGTTTAAGTTGATTTTAGTATTTTATTTGTTTGTATATTGGTTAGGGTGGTTTAAGGTTATTAAATATTTTTATTCGTATGTTTATTTAAGATGCTTTAATATTGTTGTTATTCTTTCATTTTTTTTTATATATATATTGTTTTTATATTAATTTAGGACAGTTAATTTTGTTGTATTATTATTATTATTTATTTTTTTTTTGACCACTATTAAATATTCATTGTTATTGTATGGGGCATTTTTAATATTATGGTATATTTCATCGTATATATATATTTTTTATTTGTATATTTATTCAGGATGTCCATATTTATAAATACTAATTTGTTTATCTTCATTATTGTAGGATTTTTCTTTTTATTGCCAAGGTAAGACTTCAATTGTAATATTTAAATGTTATAATTTATGTTGTCATTTTTTTTTAGTGCCTAATATTTCAGTTGTATGTGTAATATGTATTCTTAGGTTTCGGGTTTTTTATCTTGTTGTGGTTCTTATGTGTAAGATTTTTTTTTTTATTCATGCATATATTGTAGGTTAACTTTATAGTACATTATTAGTATTTTAGAATTTTGGTCGTGTTATATATCATGTTAGGAGTTTTAGTAGATTAGTTGTAGTGGTATTTTAAAACTATAGTTGTATGTGCATTCTAGAATGTTAGTCATATCAGGTATTTAATAACTTAGGATTTATAAGTAACATTGTGCATATAATTTAGTTTTTTAGGTAACTTTTAATATAGCATATTGAGTAATACTATATATTTACTATTATTATGATACTTTAAGTATGTTAATATATAAGGTATTATTTATTATGGTAAGTTTAATACTTTAAGTAATATAATATATTTGGTGTTTTGGTATCATGCTATTAAATGGTATGTTTAGTATATATAGTATTATAGTAATTTATTACGTATTATATTATTTGTGGATATTTATTATTATTATTATCGTGATTATGTGTATTATGGTATGTTTAAGTATTTTTGTTTATAACGTACTTGTAATATTTTAATATTATGATATGCTCATTATCTTAGTCTATATTATATGTTTATATTCTACTATTATTGGTATGTTAGATATTTTAGCTTCTATTATATATGTTGATTAGTACGTATTGTGGTATCCTAATACTCTAGTTTATTATTATTTTAGTCATTTACTTATTTATTTATTACGTTTAAATTATTATATCTATTATCCAAAACCTCCCATACTAGTATTTTTCCTATAAAAATTTTATATATAATTTCAAAATTTGGGAGCGTATTTTTTTTAGATATTTTATTGATTTTTATTATCCCTATGATTTTATTGCGGGGGTATGAGCCTTCGGGCATCACGTACCCTAAGCTCTGAGGGAATATATATATGTATATATTATCTTTATTTATTTATTATTTTATTTATTTATTTTTTTTACATGTATTTATAAATTCATAAAAATGAGTAATTTAAAGAATTATTAGATTAACTTAGGGATAATTTCAAATTAATAAGGTACCGTTCGTAAGAACTAGGGGGTGCTGGTACCTTCCCCTCGCGTAACCGAACTCCCGGCCCCAACTCTGGTAATGTAGACCGATTCTACCCCTAACGGGGTAGTAATCATGTGTTCTAACCGCACTAAAGGTTAGTGGCGACTCCTACACCATATTTTTCCTGAAAATATCAAAACTGATTTTTAATTTGCCGCTCGGGGCACACGCACTCCCGGGACGTCGCGACAGGTATTATGTATGAATGAGTGACACCTGGGTCCGTATAAAGGGTCGGGTCGTTATAGTTGGTATCAGAGCCCGTAGTCAGTCGGAAGTATGATCTGATTCTTACTGCGTGGTTAGGGATATGTGCTAAACTAAGAAGTTGTTAGTTGTGATAGTCTAGAATATACCAAAGTTTAGGACAAGGATAAGACCTTAGATTTTTCTTTGTATTTTTGGAGATGAAATTCATTGTTAGACTTCTGTGTTTTTCTGGATCAGTTGAAAGGTTCAGAAAATCACAACAATCCATTGACGATTTTGTTTCCTAGTAGAAGAGTGAAATTCGAGTTAGATTGAGGATGTCAAATCTATGGAGTATGTCAATGTTAAGAATATGAATTTGGAGAATTGACCTTATATTCTGCTAGTAGTAGCTGATGGGTAGGTTATTACCTGTCTAATGGTTTTTTTTGTAAATGCTTTCAAGATGGAATCCAGGGATATCACTACCAATGTGGGTGGTAGTAGTAGTGAGGGCGCCGGCCCCGAGGTTGGAAACAACTCAACTAGTGTACTACATGGCTTCGCTCAGCAGCTTATGGCTGAGGTGGTATGATTGAACAAGGGACAGGACCGTCCTATGACTAAGTTGGGTAGCTCCATAGAGTAGTTCACCAGATTAAAGCCCTCTGCTTTTGTGGGCAATACCGATCTAGTTTGTGCTAAGAATTGGATCCAAGAGATTGAGAAGATCTTAGGTGTGTTAAACTACACTGAAAAGCAGAAAGTCACCTTCACCACATTCAAGTTGGCAGCGGAGGCTGAGAGATGGTGGGGGTTTGTGAATTAGATGGAAGAACACCGACCAATATTGATAGCATTGACATGGGCCCGATTCAAAGAGCTCTTCTTTGAACATTATTTTCCAGCCACAGTTAGAAATGCGAAAATGGAGGAATTTATGAATTTGACGTAGGGATCATTGACAGTGCAACAGTACGCTGCCAAATTCTAGGAGCTGTCTCGATTTGCTCCGTTTGTGATTCCTGATGAAGCGAAGAAGGCTTGGAAGTTTCAGAGGGGTCTGAGGAGTGAGATCCGTAAGTAGACGGCGATTCTGCAGTTGCAGGACTTTGCTACGCTGGTTGATAAAGCCACGATAGTAAAGGAGTGTTTACTAGAGGATGCAGAGGTCTAAGTTGCGAAGAAGAGACCAACGCCTCCTAATTATTCATCTGAGGCAGGACAGGGTAAGTAGAAGAAGAACAGTAGTGGTACGTCCCAGAATGCCACAAGTATTCCACGTTGCTCTTTATGTGGTAAGAAACACCGGGGGCAGTGTTGGTTGTCTATGGGAGCCTATATGCGGTGTGGTAGACAAGGACATCAGATGAGAGACTATCCTAGGCAGAGGAATGATGGAGTCACACAGCAACAATATAGAGGGAATGCTCCGACACAGTGTGACGGTCAGCAGGGGGCACTGCCCAGGCTAGGGTATATTCCTTGACTCCTAGTGATGCTGAGAACGCTGGTGACGTAGTCACAGGTATCATTTACATGCTTCCTCATAAAGCTATAGTATTATTTGATTCCGGGGCAACACATTCTTTTATTTCCCGAGGCTTTGTTAAATTGTGTGGATTAGAAGTGCAATTATTAGGTGAGGAATTAGTGGTGGCTAACCGTCTGGATCTATGGTCGGGTGTAGTAAGGTAGTTCGGGACTTTCCGATTGAAATACAGGGGAGGATACTACCAGTTAATTTTGTAGTGTACAATATGTATGGCTTTGATATCATCTTAGGGATGGACTGGTTGTTTGCCAGTTATGCCAGTATTGATTGCCACAAGAGGGAGGTGTTGTTTAGACCACCAAGAAAGTAGGAATTTCAGTTCCTTGGATCCTTTGTGCATTCTACACCACGTATCCCTTTTGCTATGCAAGCTAGGAGGCTACTTCATAAGGGGTGCCAAGGATATCTGGCAATGGTGAAAGACACACCAGTAGGAGAACGGGAATTGGAAATGATTCCTGTGGTACGCGAATTCCCTGACGTGTTTCTAGAGGACTTACCAGGATTAACTCCGGACCATGACTTGGAATTTCCATAGAATTAGCTCTAGATACGGCACCGATATCGAAAGCTCCATTTTGTATGACTCTAGTTGAGCTAAGAGAGTTAAAGGAACAGCTTCAAGAGTTGCTTGACAAGGGATACATTCGACCTAGTGTTTCTTGTTGGGGAGTACTGGTGTTATTTGTGAAGAAGAAGGATGGGTCGATGAGGATGTGCATCGACTATCGAGATCTGATTAAGGTAACGATAAAGAATAAATATATGCTACCCAGGATCGACGATCTGTTTGATCAACTTCAGGGCCTCTAAAATTGACCTACGGTCTGGGTATCACCAGCTGAAGGTGAAAGTGGAGGACATCACAAAAACTGCGTTTCGAACCCGGTACGGCCATTTTGAATTTGTGGTTATGCCTTTTGGTTTAACTAATGCACCTGCAACATTTATGGATTTGATGAACAGGGTCTTCCACAAATATCTAGACCGGTTCGTTATGGTATTTATTGATGATATCCTAGTGTATTCTGGGAGTGCTGCAGAACATGAAGTTCATTTGAGGCTAGTATTGCAAATGCTTAGAGATTAGAAGTTATATGCTACACTGAAGAAGTGCGAGTTTTGGCTGGAACAAATTGCAATTCTGGGGCACGTAGTGTCTAAAAAAGGTGTATCAGTAGACTAGAGTAAGATAGAAGCAGTAGTGGACTGGGTGAGATCGAAAATGTGCAGGAGGTCAGAAGTTTTCTGGGTCTTGCAGGTTACTACCGTCGGTTTGTTGAAGGGTTCTCCAGTTTGGCAGGTCCTTTCACGAAACTCACGCAGAAGAGTGAGAGATATGATTGGACGGATGAGTGCGAGCTGAGTTTCTAGGAGCTGAAACGGCGACTAGTCACTGCTCCAGTTTTGACTCTTCCATCCAGTGATGGTGATTTTTTTATATATAGTGATGTTTCAAAAAAAGGGTCTTGGCTATGTTCTAATGTAGCAGGGCAAAGTAGTGACTTATGCATCTCATCAACTCAAAGAATACGAGAAGAACTACCCGACGCATGATTTAGAATTGGCAACTGTAGCGTTTGCACTGAAAATTTGGAGACACTACTTATACGGTGAATGGTGTGAGATTTTTACCGACCATAAAAGTCTTAAATACTTTTTCACCCAGAAGGAGCTCAATATAAGATAATGTAGGTGGCTTGAATTGATTAAAGACTACTACTATGTTATTAGCTATCACCCAAGAAAAGCTAATGTGGTAGCTAATGCTCTGAGTCAAAAGTCAGTTGACGCGATAATCTCAGTAGTGCAAGTTCAACATCAAATCTGCATGGACCTTGAGAGATTGAGATTGGAGGTAGTGGAAGGAAACCATCAGGTTGTCCTTACTAGCTTGGTGGTACAGCCGACCTTGCAGGAGAGGATCCGTGTGACGCAGAAGGAGTATCTCGAGTTGGTTGATATTATGGAAGGAATCCAGAAGGGGTTAAAGTCAGATTTCAGTATCTCTAGCGATGGGGTATTGAGATTTCGCGGCAGGATTTGTGTACCGAATAATGTTGTGATTAAATGGGTTATTCTAGAGGAGCCACATCGTTCACTTTATACTGTACATCCTGGTAGTACAAAAATGTACCGGGATTTGAAGGAATCTTTCTAGTGGTCTAATATGAAAAGAGAGATCGCACGATTTGTAGAACAGTGCCTGACCTGTCAGCAGATCAAAGAAGAACATCAGAAGCCGGTAGGACCACTTCAGCCACTCACATCCCTGAGTGGAAGTGGGAATATGTCTCGATGGATTTTGTGACGGGTTTACTTGCGGCAGTACATGGGCAGAATGTCATATGGGTTGTAGTAGATCGGTTGACGAAGACTGCACACTTCATTCCAATTAGAGTCAGCTACTCTCTGAATAGGCTGGAAAAACTTTATGTGCAGGAGGTGGTACGACTCCATGGTGTCCCTATATCTATTGTTTCATATTGGGATCCACGTTTTACATCTCGTTTCTGAAAAAGTTTACAGGATGCCTTGGGATCGCGATTGACATTCAGTACGTCTTTTCACCCGCAGACGAATAGACAGTCGGAGAGGACTATTCAGACATTAGAGGATATGTTGCAGGCTTGTATACTAGATTTTGGTAATAGTTGGATACGATATCTACTGCTTGTTGAATTTGCATATAACAACAGTTACCAGGAGAGCATAGAGATGGCACCTTATGAGGCTTTGTACGGTCGTCGGTGTCAATCTCCGTTGTACTGGGATCAGGTAGGTGAGCAGTAGATACTAGGTCTAGAACTAATTCAGAAGACCTTTGCAAAGGTTGCATTAATCAGGGAAAGAATTAAAGCAGCTCAGAGTCGACAGAAGAGTTATGCTAATACTCGTCGACGAGGGTTGAAATTTGAAGTAGGAGATATGGTATTTTTTAGAATCGCTCCGATCAAAGGGGTGATGATATTCGGGAAGAAAGGGAAGTTAAGTCCTCGGTATGTCGGGCCTTTTGAAATCCTTGAAAGGATAGGTTTGGTTGCTTATCGAGTGGCGTTACCTCCAGCATTGTCTAGAGTTCATGATGTATTTCACGTGTATGTGCTGAGGAAGTACGTACCAGATCCATCGCATGTACTGAGTTACGAACCTCTAGAGATCAGTGACACCTTATCGTATGAGGAAGTACTAGTGCAGATATTAGATCGAAAAGTACAGCAGTTGCAGACTAAGGAAATACCTCTTGTGAAGGTATTATGGCATAACCATACAGTGGAAGAAGTTTCATAGGAATTAAAATCTGAGATACTTCAAAAACACCCACAATTATTTGATAGAACATGAATGTGTATTAGACATTATAGATTAAGTGGTAAAATACTTGGGAGAGTTTTGTTTATGTATGTAATCTTCCGATGTATCTTTTGAGTAACCACGGTATTCCTCCGCCACATGTGAGGGTATGTAACGAATTTAGGCCAAAGTCACTTTGTAGGCGACGACCGACTCTTTTATAAGCGAAATTATAAGAAGAAATTGAGTTAGTATTTAGTAATAGATTTCGAGGATGAAATTCTTATAAGGAGGGGAGATTGTAGAGACCCAAACCTGCACCAGCAGGATTCGTCAACGAAGGATCACATTCATCGCGAAATTCAGAGCCTCGTCGATGAGAAAATGCCGAGAGGTTTTAGGGATTCTCAGGAAATCCTCGTCGACAAAATTTAGGGCTTTGTCGACGAATTTTGTGGTGTTTTCATCGATGAAGAAGCCGCCTCGTCGACGAAGGGGACCGGGTCAAAGGTCCTATAAATATCCTGTTGAGTTGCTTAGGAGCTAAGATATCTTCCAAAAAGCTCTCTCTCTCTCTCTCTCTCTCTCTCTCTCTCTCTCTCTCTCTCTCTCTCTCTCTCTCTCTCTCTCTTTCTCTCTCTCTCTCTAAGCTTCGAATCTCTCTCTCTCTCTAGGATTCTTCGCCGCTCGTCGTCTGTTTCCAAAAACGGAGGGTATTTCTTGGATCAGAAGAGAAAGCTCTACACTTTTAGTGGATCGGATCCTTGATTCGAAGAGTTTTAGGTTTCCCCAAAAATCAAGGTAGGAATCTGATCCTAGTTTTGATTAGATATTTGAATAGTGGTAGAAGTTGTAGTAAGATTATGTTCTGTGATTTTAGGTTTTCGGGATTTCGGGTTGTTGATTTGGACCTTTTTCGTACGAAGTTTCATTTTGAGTATAAGGTAAGGGAAATTTGATTACAACAGTTATTTTAGAAAACTAAACTGCTAAAAAGCTAGTTTATGTTATTATGTATGATTTAACTGCTTATTTGTGAAATTCTACTAAGTAGAAATGCCGATTTGATGATTTTACGGTTTTTGGTAAAAATGAGGATTTCGATGTGTGATCTCCAAATTTTACAAATATTGTTTATTTGTGTTTATACTATAGTAGGAGAGGCTCGAATTCTTTATTTATTTAGTTAAACTATGTATATTGAATTTCTATCATTTAGTTGGTTTTTGAAGTAAACTGGTGTGATATATGTTGAAATGGAAATGAATGTATTTTTCTATACTACTGATATAGAATATGGGAATGAAATTCCAATTTGTTATACTGAAAATGTGAAAAACTGAGGCCGGTGATACACCGAGCAGAATCAGTAAACAAAGAGGGGCAAACTAAGTAGAAAGACGCCAGTTTGAACCCGCTGAGATTATTTCTACTCTTGATATAGGGTTGAAAAATAATTTCTTTGCAGAGTTGAAATAAATACTATTATATGTTATGGGGCGATATCGTAGCTAGATGTACACGTGCAACCACACGTATTAAATGATGTGAGTACCAAGATGGTCGGCTAGTAGGGTGAAACCATTGGCTGATATTGGGCCAATGGAGGCAATCGGATTGTATGTAGGTACTCGACAATGTCTGCACAAACAGGGCATTGGACGAGTACCAGTGCACAACCTGGGCCACAGGGTAAAACTGGTTATAGGGATATTTTGCTGTCGGTCATCTAATAAATCAGTAAATGGTCGAAAGACAGATGTAGGAATTTATGTAATATGAATAATGATATACCTGATGCAAAACTGTATTGAAAATGTTTGATTTATATTCCAGATGTTGAATGAAAACATGCATGTATGCAGTCACACACTGTTGTAACTCCTTCTTCCTTACTGAGAGGTGTCTCACCCTATCTTACAACTTTTGTTTTCAGATCCATCTGTGCGTCGGTCCTAATAGCTAAAAGGACTGGGGAGATTGTTTTTTTGGGTTAGCTTAAGTAAGCACCTAAATCTTGTATTAAACTTGGATGAAAGTCATCGGGGAGGGTTGTAATAACAAGAATTTATCCTATGTATGAATTTATGTAAATTATGGATGTATTAGAGAACTCTGGTATAAGTCTAGTAGAAATCCCAATGGATGTTTATGTTTTTCTGTGACATTTACACCATGATTATGTATGTTTTACACCCGTATGTCCCTGTTAAGGGAGGGTTGCTACTATATCTTGAACAAGTATAGGTATTATGTATGAATGAGTGACACCTGGGTCCGTATAAAGGGTCAGGTCGTTACAATCTCGCTTCGCCCCGTACATCATTCTAGAAGAGATGAAGAAGGTACGACGGTTTGAAAGAGGCCGGAGGAGAGAAATATACAAGCAGGTATCAATACTGAAGTTGCAGGACTTCGCCGAGCTGGTTGACCAAGCTACTATAATAGAGATTGGAGAGCAGTTGGAGGCTGAGGAGTAGAGACAGAAGAAGAGATCCATACCTTCTAGTTCCTAATAGAGGATTGGACGTGGTTCGTGGAAAAGAGGTGGCTACTATAGAGATCGGAGGCAGAAGACCGGGAATCGCGGTTTTCAGGGTGTACAGCCACCTCCAATTTGCCCGACTTGTGGGAAAAGGCACCTAGGGGAGTGTCGTGTCAGGCAAGGTGTTTGCTATCGATGTGGGGAGCCAGGGCATGTGATAAGGGATTTCTAGGCTCAAATTGGTGCTGCTCTTGCTCCTAGACTGCTCGATGAGGCTACCAGGCGCCACATGGAGGCCAGCAGAGGAATATGGCCCCAGCCAAGGGTTTCGCTTTGACGCCGGGCGATGTTGAGGCGGCTGGCGACGTGGTGACAGGTACGGTTAACATGTTTTCATTTAAAGTTTTTGTTCTTTTTGATTATGGTGCCACACATTCGTTTGTGTCCTTGGGATGTATTAAATTGTGTGGGGTTGAAACACAATCACTAGATGTTGGGTTATTAGTGACTAAACCGACCGGGTTAGCAGTGAGATGTAGTAGGGTACTCCAGGGTTGTCCAGTTGATGTTTAGGGGAAGATTCTATCTGCTGAGTTGGTGGTCCTAGATATGCACGGGTTTGATATCATCTTCGGCATGGATTGGCTAGCAGCTAATTCTACTATTATAGACTTTCGTGCTAAGGAAGTAATATTCAGACCTCCAAAAAAACCAGAATTCAGATTTATAGGGTTACGAGTGCAATCTTTACCTCAAATGCTCTCAGCTGTTCAGGCGAGGAGACTGCTCTAGAATGGCTATTTAGGATTTGTGACTTTTGTGAAGGAAATGTCAGAAAATGAATTAAAACTTATCAATACGCCGGTGGCGAAAGAATTTACGGATGTATTCCCGGATGAATTACTAGGTCTACCACTGGATTGTGAGGTAGATTTTCCTATTGATCTACTTTCAGGTACAGCGCCGATCTCTAAAGCACCGTACCAAATGGCACCAGCAGAGTTGGCAGAATTGAAAGATCATGTAATGCCACAATCTGGGTCTGTCAGGGAGCACTGCATCTTTTGTCCTCCACCTGGACCAGACAACAGGGGGCAAGCCTTATCGGATTAAATGACTGGCCCTATAAACCAACACATGTCCTATCTAGTGTGTTTTTGTCCCCACTCACACACTTCTTGAGAAAACTTCCCTGGTGGTCACCCATCCCAAGATCGCTCCAAGTCAAACACGCTTAACTATGAAGTTCTTATGTGAAGGCTTCTGAAAAGAAAGGTGCACCTTGTTGATATGGGTACTAACATCTAGTCTTTTAAATCTTTCATCCATGGGGTATCACATTCTCCCTCATTTATAGAACGCAACGTCCTCCACATTTCCAAATCCAGGCGATGTGAATCTCATCACACTTCCGAATGGGTGTTGGCTCTGACACCATTTGAAACGCCCCAACTTGGGTCTGTCAGGGAGCACTGCATCTCTCATCCTCCACCTAGACCAGACAACAGGGGGCAAGCCTTATCGAACTAAATAACTGGCCCCATAAACCAACACATGTCCTTTCTAGTGTATTTTTGTCCTCACTCACACACTTCTTGAGAAAACTTCCCTGGTGGTCACCCATCCCAAGATTGCTCTAAGTCAAGCACGCTTAACTATGAAGTTTTTATGGGAAGGCTTTCGAAAAGAAAGGTGCACCTTGTTGAGATGGGTAGTAACATCTAGTCTTTTAAATCTTTCATCCATGGGGTATCACATTCTCCCCCCTTTATAGAATGTAACATCCTCGTTGCAAACCCACATTTCCAAACCCAGGCGATGTGAATCTCATCACACTTCCGGATGGGTGTTGGCTCTGATACCATTTGTAACGCCCCAACCTGGGTCTGTCAGGGAGCATTGCATCTCTCCTCCTCCACCTGGACCAGACAACAAGGGGGCGAGCCTTATCGGACTAAATGACTGGCCCCACAAACCAACACATGTCCTTTTCAGTGTGTTTTTGTCCTCACTCACACACTTTTTGAGAAAACTTTTGAGGTGGTCACCCATCCCAAGATTGCTCCAAGCCAAGCACGCTTAATTATGAAGTTCTTATGGGAAGGCTCCCGAAAAGAAAGGTGCACCTTGTTGATATAGGTAGTAACATCTAATCGTTTAAGTCTTTCATCCATGAGGTATCACAGATCAGTTGCAGGATTTGCTTGATAAGGGCTTCATACGACCTAGTGTATATCCTTGGGGAACTCCAGTGCTGTTTGTGAAAAAGAATGACGGGTCTATGAGGATGTGTATAGATTACAGAGAAATTAATAAAGTGACAATCAAGAACAAGTATCCTCTACCCCGTATAGATGATTTGTTCGATTAGCTCTAGGGTACACGGGCGTATTCCAAGATCGATCTCAGGTTAAGCTACTATCAGGTAAAGGTGAGAAAATAAGATGTATCAAAGACGGCCTTCAGAACCATATATGGGCATTACGAGTTCCTTATTATGCCATTTGGTCTGACGAATGCTCCTGCAATATTTATGGATTCGATGAATAGGAATTTTCATCCATATTTAGATCAGTTTGTGGTTGTTTTTATTGATGATGTACTGGTTTATTCGAGGAGCTATGAGGAGCACGAGATACATTTGAGGCAAGTCTTGCAGATGCTTAGGGAGAAGAAATTGTATGCAAAATTCAGTAAATGTGACTTCTGGTTCGAGAAAGTTGTGTTTTTGGGGCATGTTATCTCAAGAGACAGAATTTTTGTAGATCCTAGTAAGATTGAGGCAGTAGTGAATTAGGCTAGACCGAGAAACATCTAGAAGATCAAGAGTTTCTTGGGGTTAGCCGGATATTATCATCATTTTGTCGAGGGATTCTCAGCTTTATTAGGGCCTCTGACGCGACTGATTAGAAAGAATGCCAGATTTGAATGGGACGATAGCTGTGAGCAAAGTTTCCAGGAGTTGAAGCAGAAGTTAGTCACAGCGCTTGTATTGATCATCCCGTCTGTGGGTGAGGGTTATACTATCTACAGTGATGCGTCCTTGAAGGGACTTGGTTGCGTATTGATGCAGCATGGCAGGGTAGTGGCATATGCATCTAGACAGTTGAAAGACTATGAAAAGAACTATCCTACCCATGATCTTGAATTGATTGCAGTGATATACGCATTAAAAATTTGGAGGCATTACCTGTACGGTGAGCAGTGTGAGATTTTCTTCAATCACAAGAACTTAAAGTATTTCTTTACTTAGAAGGAATTGAATATAATACAGGGAAGGTGGTTAGAGTTAATTAAAGATTTTGATTGTACTATCAGTTGCCACCCAGGGAAAGCAAACGTGGTAGCTGATGCACTGAGTAGGAAATCTGGGGAATCAGCGTTGGCAGCTATGGAGATCCAGCGTCCGATCATGATGGATCTAAAGAGACTCGACATTGAATTGATTGAGAGTAATACTCCAATATGTATTGCCAGTTTAGTGGTGTAGTCTACGCTGCAAGAAAGAATTAAAGCTGCTCAGAAAGAAGACCCAGAATTAATAGAGGTGATGGACAAAGTGCAGGATGGTCAGGAAGAGGAATTCTGCATTTAAGATGACAGAGTTTTACGGTTCCGTTCTAGATTATGACTGATGCTGACATTAGGATGACTATTTTAAAGGAGTATCACAGATCCTTATATTCGGTTCATCTCGGTAGTACGAAAATGTACAAGGATCTGCGAGAGTTTTACTGGTGGAGTGGTATGAAGAGGGAGATTGCCGAGTACGTAGCCCAATACTTGACGTGCCAGCAGGTAAAAGCTAAGCACCAAAGGCCGGTGGGACAATTGCAGCCATTATTTATTCCATAGTGGAAGTGGGATCATATATCTATGGATTTTGTCTCAGGGCTGCCATCGACATCGCATGGCCAGAATGCGATTTGGGTGATAATAGATCGGTTGACTAAAATCGCCAATTTTCTCCCTATCAAGATTAGTTATTCCCTCAGCCGTTTAGCGAAGATTTACATTCAGAAGATAGTTCGTTCTTATAGGGTGCCTGTATCTATTGTGTCAGATCTAGACCCGCGATTCACGTCACGATTTTAGAGGAGCTTGCAGGAGGCTCTGGGGTCTCAGTTATCGTTTAGCACGGCATTCCATCCTCAGTCAGACGAACAGACAGAAAGGATGGTACAGATACTAGAAGATATGCTCCATGCATGTGTATTAGATTTTTGGGGTAGCTGGACTCAGTTCATGCCACTGGTGGAGTTCGCGTATAATAACAGTTATTAGACTAGTATTGGCATGGCGCCATTTAAGGCTTTATCAGGAGATGTCGATCTCCTTTGTATTAGGATGAGATGGGTGAGCGGCGAGTTGTGGGGCCAGAGCTGGTACAGCAGGCGTATGATAAAATTCGACTTATCAGGGATAGAAAAGTGCAGCTCAGAGTCGATAGAAGAGTTATGCCAACAATCGTTGCAAGAATTTGGAGTTCGATGTGGGTGATTACGTATTTTAAAGATAGCTCCGTTAAAAGGAGTTATGAGGTTTGGTAGGAAGGGTAAACTTAGCCCTAGGTTTATTAGTCCATTTGAGATTTCAGAGAAAGTGGGGCCGGTGGCCTACAGGCTAGCTTTACCACCTACACTATCCAGGATGCACGACATATTTCACGTATCTATGTTGAGGAAATACGTCCCAGATCCTTCTCATATTATCAGTTATGGTGAGTTAGAGTTCAGTGATTCGCTAGTCTATGAGGAGGTACCAGTGCAGATTCTGGACAGAAAGGAACAGGAACTACGTAATAAGAAGATTCCTCTAGTAAAGGTTCTATGGAGGAATCATGCAGTAGAAGAGGCTTCTTGGAAGCTTGAGGAACAGATCAGACAGAAATACCCACAATTATTCCAAGAAGTCCATATGTAAATAAGAAATGTAAGTAAATATGTAATGTTTCTTTTGCAGGTACATGTAATATTCTAGTAGTAAGAGGTATTTTAGTTTTAGGGGGAATTTTCTTTTGGTATATGTAATCTCCCAAAACTTGAAATGTAACCACGGTATTCTTCCGCCATAAATGAGGGTAAGTAATAAAATAAGTAGACCATTTTGCCTTCAAGGGACGATAAATTATATGAATAGTAAATTTCGAGGATAAAATTTTATAAGGAGGGGAGAATGTGACAACCCGAATAATAATGGTATTTAAATAAAGAGGAAAAGAAATGGAAATAGTAACAGAAGGAATAACCGAGGGAAATTACCAAGGCCTCGTCGACGAACATAGGGGATTCGTCGACGAGGGTATAAGAGGACCTCGTCAACGAAGGCAAGATTCGTCGACGAGAAAATACCGAGAGAGGGTTTTGGGCAAGTCTGAAATTCGTTAACGAAGGTGCAGGTTCGTCAATGAAATTTCTACAGGACTCGTCGACGAGGTAACGTGTCTCGTCGACAAATCCAGTCCTATAAATATCAAGAACCTAGATTTGAACATCAAAAATTAGAAAAAAAATCTCCCTCTCTCTCTCTCTCTCTCTCTCTCTCTCTCTCTCTCTCTCTCTCTCTCTCTCTCTCTCTCTCTCTCCATTCGGGTTCTCTCCATTCTCTCTTTGATTTCAGCTCCATCGCTGGCTGGATCGACGATCTGAAGCTACCACGACGCTCTTGGAGAAGTTCTTTACATATCTGCCAGAGCGGATCGTTCGTGGAACTCCGTTGAAAATCAACCCTGAGTTGAGGTAAGGCTTTTTATGCCGAATTTGGTCTTACTGTAGTGATAGGAAATGATATACGCGTGAAAATACTGAAGTTTAATACTGAAAGTTTTCATTTTCAGGGTATTGATTAAGAAATCCTATGGGTGTGAGACCAGAATTTATAAGGGCTTTCTCAGTAGCCAGGTAAAGGAATAAACTAAAGCAGTTATTTTTCACGCAAATTACTATTATTTATGAGCAAATTGATTTTCTGAAAAATATGTACAATATTTGAATATTATGGAATAAATGCATATTTGGGAAAATACTGCTCTTATACGGAAATTATGATTTTAGAATGAAATGTATGATTTACCCAACTTTGTGTGGCATGAATGTTATTCTTCATGAAAAGTATTATGATCTGGAAGATTTTACGAGTAAAGTATGTTTTCAGGTATTACGAAATGATACAGTATGTTATGATGATTTTGACAAATACATGATAATTGATTTATTTTCATAATGTGTATATATGAAATGATTTTGGCGCGAGGCCGTGTAAATATGAAATGTTCGACACGAGGCAGTATTTATGAAATGTTTGGCGCGAGGCCGTATTTATGAAATGATTTCAACACGAGGCCGTATTTATGAAATTATGAAAGATGTTATAATATCATGTATTATATGTTATCAGAACCCAGATGTTAGTTTAGTTTAGTTTTAGGAGTTCGGTACCGTAACTATATAGATCAAATATCTACGTTCAGACTTGTGCTAACCACCCCACGAGGGGGTGGGAGATGGATAGTCGATGTGAATTTCAGTGTAAAGTTGTAGACGTCCACCTGACAGTTCGGACCAAGGTGCGGCAGGCCCATCGTACTTACAGACTTTTTTGACTCGGCAGTGGTCGGCCAGCCATTGTTAGGTCCCGCCTTCGAGCTGCACAACCCGTCATGGAGGGTAATACATGACATCAACTAGTTATTCATCCTGGGTATGTTTTCAGTATTATCGGTTATAACAGATGTTTTATGTACGATATGATTTATTAGCAAATATGAAAGTATATGATTATTCAGTACGATATGATGAATGTTTACAAATATATGAAATGTGTAACGACCTGCTCCTTTTTCACATATATTTTTTTTTATATAAATAAATTATCATCACATCATACATTCCAACTCAGCAGGTCATAATCCACCTGGGCCCATGGGCACCAGGGATATAACAAAACATACAGCAGAAGCCTACGCAGCAGAAAGTATAAAATCATATACATTTCATCATAATGTGTATAACACATACCAGAGTCACTACAATTACTATCTCACAGTATATACATCTCAAAAATGAAATCTAGGGACAATCCCCACAAAACCTAACTGTCCCTACCAAAAACTTACCCTTCCAAAGAGGGCAACCAACTGATCTAGATCAGCGGGGCTTTTCCCGCTCTCCTATGAGGGGCTCCTGAAAAATGTATAAGATTTAGGAGTGAGACACCTCTCAGTAAGGGAAATAAACTAATACCAGTGTGTGACAACATGAGTATTCTGTGTTCTACATATACCATACAAAACATATTTAATACTGTTTATCAAATCTGGGAAAACATATGCATATCAAAACATGGCAGAACATACTGCATTTTCATAAACATTTCTCATCTCATATCATAATAATAATAACATAAAAACAACCCTGGTAGGTTAGCTGGCTGTTGTCATGTATTACCCCCACATGACTGGGTTGTGTGGCCCGAAGGCGGGACCTGACAATGGTTGGCCGACCACTGCCAAGTCAAACAGTAGTCTGTAGGTTCGATGGGTCTACCCAGACTGGTCCGTACACCAAAGGCGATAACAGCATACTTCTTGAAAATAACCACATCGACCATCCAATCTCACACCACTCCGTACAGCGGCATTAACACAAATATCATGATCACGAGGACCATGGACACATAGCAACTGTACCGTGCAAGTGTTAGCCTAAACCAAGCCAACCAGGTTCTGATATCATATACATATACTAAAACCGTGATACATAAATATCTCATATCATTTATTTTCACATCAATCATATCATTTCACATATATACGTGTATCATAAAAATTATCGGCCCGTACCCCGGTATTACACATTTTAACATAGCACGGCCCGTACGCCGGCAAATCACATAGCACAGCCCGTACACTGGCAAATCACATAGCACAGCCCGTACGCTGGCAAATCACATAGCACAGCCCGTACGCTGGCAAATCACATAGCACGACCCGTACGCCGGCAAATCTCATACACATAGCACGGCCTATACGCCGGAAAATCACATATACATATAAAAATATCTTGGCCCGTACGCCGGTTTTCCATCATAGAAATCCATATCGTCCCCATTCCAAAAAAAACAATATTTCACAACATTTTTATACTCATGCCACACTAAACAAATTTTCTACGTATTCAACATATCATCATTTAAACAGTATTTTCCAAATATAAATCATATATATAAATATATTTATTTTTCCTGAAACCAGATGCTATATATATATACATACATTTTTTCAAAACAAAACTAGCTTAGTTTATCCCCTTACCTGATTCCTGAAAAGCCCCTAAGAAAATCTTCCCCGTACCCACAAGGTTCTCAACTCAATACCCTGAAAATGAAAACTCGCAGAATTAAAGTTTAGTATTTTCGTACGTACAACATTTTCTATAACTACCACTAAATCAAATTCGACTTAAAAAGTCTTACCTCAACTTAGGGATGATTCCCAACGTTCCCAATCAATACCCTGGAACTGAAAATTTTCAGTATTAAAGTTCAGTATTTTTACGTGTATATCATTTTCTTCAACTGTCAAAAATCCAAATATTGAATATAAAGTCTTACCTTAGATTTGGGATGAAATCCAACTTCGTTTCCCTGACGATCCGCTCCGGCAGACTTGTAGAGAACTTCGCCAGGAGCATCGTGGTGGCTTCGGTTTGTCGATCCGGCGTAAAACTAGCCCGGAATCGAAGAGAGAGAGTCGTAGGAGAGAGAGAGAGAGAGAGAGAGAGAGAGAGAGAGAGAGAGAGAGAGAGAGAGAGAGAGAGAGAGAGCACTTCCAAAAAATATCCAAGTAAGCTTCTTGAAGAAGCTTTCCACTTTCTATATATATACCTTTAACCTTTATATTAAATACATATCATAATAACTTATTTATATATATATATATATATATACACACACACACACACATATATATATATACATGCTTCAATATATATATATATATATATTTTCCTTATCATACTATTCATTTTACTTGTTAATTTAATTAATTAATTTTATTTTATTATTTTATTATTATTATATATTTTTTTAAATTAAATTTTATTATTATTATTTTTTTTCCCGGTTACTACAAAATGTACTGTATACGTATAATTGCATTAAATGTTCATATTGTCATACAACTGTATTTAGTTTATTTTCCCTTACTGAGATGTGTCTCACCCCCAAACTTAAATGATTTTCAGGAAACCCAGAGATACCGGCGGGTCAAGGCCGCCGTTGAGTGAGTTGACCTTCCCTACTAGAAGGGTAAGCGTTGATCTAGAATCAGGAGATTTTATTATATGATTCTAGAGTTATTTTGATGTTTTGGAGGTTTTATATAAATACAGTATTTTGGTGATGTAGTAAACTCTGGTATTTATGTATATTTTGGTTTTGAGAATGTGATTTATATTTATTGCTGTGTAGGTTTCTGCTGTGAATGACAGGTGTCCCCGTTACCCACGCGTTCGAGTTAATTTTTCTATTTATTATGTTTCATTTTATATTAATATTTTTGAGGTCGTTACAGTCAAGGTTGTGCGGCCCGAAGGTTGGATCTAACCGGGTTTGTTTGACCCTGGTTAGATCAAAATATCATATCACATATCTCGTATTTGTAGTACAACTGACCGGCCTATAGCCCTTATCCGGACTCAGGGAGTACAACAACTTTACTAACAGCTCAATCGACTGTCACGCCACACGCTCCATGAGTCCGTGTGGTTGCACTAACACCACTAGCAACGGTACCGTGCTCAATATCACAACCCATCATTAGAGTCTCCATAACTATTCATTAGGATTATCATTACCACATACCCGAAATCATTATGCGGTATTGATATTTCATTAATCATATTTCAATGATCCCATTGCAGTAATCACACTTTACAATGTTCACATTTTCCCAATATTCACAGTCAGTATACCCAATTCAATAATCACATTTCAATTCCATATTACAGTATTCATATTTCTCATTTTCACATTTCAGTATATACGTTTCAGAATTCACGTTCTCATTTTCACATTTCAATATTTTCATATCAATATACACCATTAATCTCATATTAGTATATCTCAATTCATCTCATAATAGTATATATCGTGTTTCACGTATTTCAACATTTCTAAAAAATACCCATATCAGTAATTTTTATAATCTCATTAACATAAAAATCATTTCTATTCACATATAAATACCATATTTCATTATTTTCCGTTAACATATCAATAATTCTCATTTCATTATTTTCTTAGAAATTACTTATCATTATATTTTACATTTTTCATTATGCGTCATATGCCACATAGTTTTTTTCTAATATTCATAATATATTAATTTCACAAGGAAAAATATCATAACTTTATTTTCCAAATATTCATTCAATCAATAATATAAAAATACTACTATAATTTATTCCCATTAGTTGACTTACTGAGAGTCTTGTTAAAACCCAGATCTTACACCCTTGGCACCCGAAACTCAAATCCTGCAATTTGCGTTTTCCTCAGATTAATTAACTCATTTCTAAAAATAATACTCATATAACATTCCCTAAGTTCCATATACTTCAAATTAACATTTAAACTAATATTTAATATCCTTACTTGATTTTCTGAACTATGTCTGTAAAGTCCCGAAATTACACCCGCGACGTTTACCCGGGTCCTGAATTCCAAAAACTCTAATTCAACCTCAGAAAGCCCAATATTTTAGCATTTCTAAATCTACATTAATTAAATAATAATTAGCCCTTTAATAACCCCCTTATTCTAATTTTGAGATTATACCTTCAACAACCTCATGAGAAATTCGTTCCGTTAGACTTGTAGAGAATTATCCCTAAATTTTCGTGATGGTATCTGATCGTCAATTGGACTTAAAATTTACAATAAATTGAGGTAAAAGTGAAAATTTAGCTTACCCCGGAGATACGCCTACACCGCTCCTACAACCAATCTACTCCGATAGAAATGACGGCGGCGAAAAATGGAGTCCAACTGTATTTCCTGATTTTTGATCGGTCGAATATTCGTCGAGAAAATGAGGAGAGAGTGAGAGAAAACAAGGAGTGAGAGAGAAGAAGGAGAAAGAAAAGGGTTCAGGGGCTCTCTGTGCGTGAATTTGCAAGTCTCCGAAAGCTTTTGCTTAAGGAGATGATATATATAATAATAATAATAATAATAATAATAATAATAATAATATTATTATTATTATTATTATTATTATTATTATTATTATAATATTTAATTAATAATAATGTATTTAATAATAAAAAATAAAAAACTAATTATTATTTTTTATAAATTTAATTTAATTAATTTATTATTATTATTATTATTATTATTATTATTATTATTTTGAAATCACCCTATTAATCTTATATAACTATTTTTGAGATTATTACAAAATATCTTATATAATTTTATTCCATTGGCTATTTATTATTAACTATTAATTTTGAAAATTGAATGATCCAATAATTGAGTAAAATTCCAAAATTAAATGCAATTATAACCTCTCAAAGGTTTGAGCCCTCAAACAAAATTGTACACACACACACACACACACACACACACACACACACATACAGATATATATATATATATTTTTGTTTGTTTTTTCGTTTCCATTTTTTGGGTGGGGGTGAGGAGGTCCTTACGTTTGGCATTTGCTGCATGACACGAGCACACAGGAAATGAAGAGCAATATGAATGAAAGAGAAATTATTAGATTGCAGAGTGTATGAATAGGAACACTCATTAAAGATTATTACTTCATCCTTGTAAGCTAGCATATTAATCAATTAGGATCTGGTGGTTAATTCTTTCACAGAAAAAAAAGAAAAGAAGAAGCTCTCTCCTACTTCTAAGCACATCAGTTATGAATTAAGATGAATCTGTCGGAGAAGAAGAGATCTCGCCCTGTTGACAGTCGCAAAACAAAGGCATATGTGTTCATCCAGATCCTTAAGCTGCAGGAGGAAACTCAGGTGGTTCTTGCGGAGCTGCTTGGCCACCTCTTGGATGGAATAACTGTCCATCCCTCTCTCCAATCCAAGCCGAACCAGAAGCTTGTCGCCTTCCACAGCAGTGTACAAACGGGCCACCAGGCGATCAATGGTCTGCAGGTCATTGTTCAGCACATAAGCACCCCTCGCAGCAGCATCCAGCTGCGCAATATGGGCCAGCTCCTTCTTGGTTAACTCAGAAGGCACCAAGGCAGAGAACAGTGGGCCGGCAGCTACAAGGGCAACCATGGAATGAAGCGCTAGAGCAACCGCAGCTATGGCAATGCCAACTGCCGTGCCAATGAAACATAGTGAAGAGCCAGCAGTGGTGCGGCGGAGGAAGCTGATCCTAGATTTGGACTTACGGAGACGGCGGTCGAGTTGCTGCTTGAGTTGCGTGAAGCAGCGGTGCATGTCGTGGAAGTTGATGCCGGAGTCAGTGGGGGATGGGAAGGGGTTGCGGAGTCGGTCGAATTGGAGGAAGACGTCGAAGGCTCGATGGCATTGCGATTCGGTGAGGGGGCAGGGGGAGGGGCAGTCTTCGAGGGGAATGTTGGTGTCAAGAAGGCGATGGAGGCGGCCGTATGTGGAGCGGGCGCGGCGGGCGTTGCGGTGGAGGAGGAGGCAGAGGCGAGAGGCGTGCTCGCTTTGGTCGAAGTAGGTGGAGACGAGGGTGAGGGTGGTGGACTTGGCTCGGCAAAGGTTGTCTTGGACGCATTCTCGGCTAGGATGGAGCAATCGATCCAGCTGCGGCATCGGGTCGGAATTAGAGTTGGAGTCGGAGTCGGAGTTGGAGTCATTGTCTTCTCCGATGTCGACCTCCCTAATTACTTCCGGGTCGTGAATCTTGGACCACATCTCGTTGTAGGAACTAGTGTGGACGGCGAGGTTGTACTCCGGTGTGAGGTTGAGGGTGGTGGAAGCTTGGGAGCTGGATTGCGGTGTGTCCTCTCCCGAGTTATGTACTGTAAGTTCGTTCAGGCATTTACACAAACATATAAAACGCATTAGCTCTATTCAAATGCATGCGTATACGTATGCAACGCTGTAGTGACTTAGAAAGGGGGCTAAAAACCAAATTCGCGTACGAGATCGAAATTTATGTTTACCTTCCAGAGGCGACGAAGGTAAAGGAGGGTTCGCCGAGGAAGATGACGGCGATTTGAACGTGAGGCATTGCAGCATTTTTTTTTCGTGCTCTCGTAATATTGGAACTGGCAGGGGGGCGAGGAGAAAAGAAATTTCTTCTAACCACTTGAATTTGTGGAGAATAAGTTTGCCAGTCAACACAATTTCCATAGACTATCTTCCTTAACAATCTTAATATTGCAGAATAAAAACATGCGAGGACACAAGGGAAACAAAGTCTCAAAGTTTCTTCACTGAGAATTCACCCATCGCCCAAAAGCTAAACAAAAAGATTAATTAGTAAATAAAAACCATAAGGAGTTAAGGACACAAATTAAATAAACAAACAGATAAACAACTAAACAAGTGAAATAATTTGTTCAATGGCATTGACCAGGCCTCCCATCTGTGTGCTGCAGACGGGAGGACATGTCGGGACTCGGGAGACTGGTCTTTGTCACTAGGCCAGTTCGGTCCGGTTTAGGCCGGTCACTGGTCCAGTTCGATCCGGTTTAGGCCGGTCACTAGGCCTGAATGGCCTGTTCCGGTTTGGCTGAAGATCAATTAAGAACGGCTCGGCCCTTTGCGGCTAAACGGACTAGTGCTTAGAACTTTGCTGCTGATAGATCTGGTAAAAAGAACCGGGTTGAAAAATCCATGGCGAATTGGGAAGGAAATTCAGTGACATGGTTCAGATAGGATAATTGGTGATGGAGGACCGATAATCCATCATTTCCATAGCAAGTATAATTTTTTTACCATCCAATTTGTAATTTATTTTGTAATATAATAATTAAAATTATGTTTAAAATTATAATTTAGTGCCTTATTAAACACTTAGTAACCAATCATAAAATTATATAAATATATATTTTTTAAGATAAAAAATTTAAGATTTTTGTTTTAATCACTAGAGATGGGTATTTGGGCTTGAATTTAATTGGAGATATGGGTCAAATCTAGAGACACATACAACATTACTAGTGTGAGAGTTGAGAGTATAGGATTGAGCCTTGATCAATTGGACTTATACAGCTTTGTTAATGTTTAATAAGCATCAACAAATGAAAATTATTTATGGATTTGGACACTAGTTAATGAATTGATACAAATATTTATCAGATTAAATCTGAAATTCGTCAATCAACTCATTTAAGGGTAGATAAAAAAAATTTTAAACTATATTTAATATTTTAATGTAGGAATCGGTTATGATCGAGTCGACTTAAGTGAGTTGGATTCGGTTCGGATAAACAATTTTTTATCTATTTATCATAGTGAAGTTTTTGAGTAAACTCTCAAGTTCTGTGGTTTTTATCCTTTAATTTGAAGTAGTTTTTTACGTAAAATTGTGTCTCTCGTGTAATTGATATTTGTGATTAATTTTAGGCTAATTTTATACTACTGAAAAAATATATTTTTGTGCTATTATCATATCATAAGAACTTATTTTTTAAATTGAGAGAGAAAGAACTTTTGATTGTGCTTTTGTGATTTTTTTTATTAGTCTCGTTTCTTCCCAACACACTGGTATTAGAGTAAGGTTCGATGTTCTTGTGCAATTATGGATGTTATCACAAGTATAATGATTCTTTTGAATGACACAAATTATCAACAGTGGCAAAATAAAATGAAAGACCTCATTGTGAAGGTTTTGTATCTGTTTTTGCTACTCAAAAGCCTGAATCTAGGATTGATAAGGAATAGAAGTTTGAGCATTGGCAGGTGTGTGGTTTTATTTGGCAGATCGTTGAGGAAAATGTTTACTGTAGACACCCAATTTTTTTCCAGACCCAATATAACAAAATTTTTATTATTATTGATATTACCATTATTTTTATTATTTTATTATTATTATTATCACTATTTATTACTCTTTTATTATTATTATTATTATCTTTAACTGTAAATATAATTATTATTATTACAATTTTACTATGATTATTTTCATTATTATTCTTATTATTACCACCATTATTATTATTATTATTATAGTCAGTATTATTTTTAGTATTTTCATTATCGTTATTGTTATTATTATTATTTTATTATTGTTACTTTATTATTACTATTTTCGTTATTTTTATTATTATTCTTATTATTACCTTACTACGATTATTTTTACTATTTCCATCTTTATTAGATTATTATTATTACATTATTATTATTATTATTATTATTATTATTAATATATTATTATTATTACCATATTAGTATTATTATTATTCCTAGATATTTTGTTACCAGAGACAAAAAATGGAAAACTAAAAATAAAAAAATAAAAAAAGAAAAAAGAATAAGAGAGGGGGCGGAAACCGTAGGGTTTCTTTGCCCCCTGTTTTTTTCCTATAAAACACACGCACACACCCAAGGGGAGACAGCCGGGGGCGAAGACAAAAAAAAAAGACAGAAAAAAACCTAACTTTATCCTTCTTCTCCATCTACCCAGCCACCACTCTCCGGCCCTCACGACCCTCACCTCTCTTCTCCATCTCGCTGACGCCCCTGCTCTTTCTTCCCCGCTCTCAGTTGCTACTCTCCTCTCTTCCCCCTCCTTAATCTCTCCCTCAAATCTCTGTTCCAGTTTCTGCCGCCGCCACGACCCCAGAACTCCACGGCGAACCACAGCAGCAGCCACCACCACGAACCCCAGCCACCTGCAGAGACCATTCTCGGCTCTCTGCCGCTGCAACTCCGGCGAACCACCTGCGTAACATCGTCAACCTCCCGGCCTCCATACTCGACGAACCAGTAGATACGGCCGCACACCAGCCAGTCCAGGCATCGCCGTCGCCGTCGTTCCATCTCCTCTGTCATCATACCAGCCCCGCTGTCGCCGTCGAGCACTCACAGCTCTGTATCTCTAATAGCAGCAGTAAGACCATCCTCGGCTCTCTGCCGCTGCAACTCCGGCAAACCACCCACGTATCAACGCCAACCTCACGGCCAGTCTTTCCACCCTCATCTCGGGCTACTATGCTCGACGTTCGCACTAGTCACCCACAACAAGCATGTCACCTCACGGCCACCTAACTGCTCCCCGACCATTCATCCATGCTCCCATCAGCTCTAGTGTTCAGTCATCATCCCCGGCCAACTAGGTATATAGGAGTATATATATATCAGTATATGGATTGTAAATCATTATCAGTAATATTATCCTTATTAACATATGATGATACTGTTTGTATATTATTTGTTATTGATATCGGTATTATATTGTTGGTATATTATATTGCTTGTATATTATTATTAATAACATGATTGCATTATTTTTATATTGCTGTTTGTATATCATTATTAGTAAAATTACTATATTATTTGGATATTATTATTGGTATTATTATTATATTGATTATCATATTGATTTTATTAGTATTAATATTCTATTGTGTGTATATTGTTGGTATTATTATTATGTGGATTGTATTAGCATTATATTATTTGTACACTATTACCAGTGTTATTCATATTATGGAAATATTTATGTTATATTATTATAATTTGTATGTTGTTATTATTGTTATTATCATTGTAGTATTAGTATATTATTATTAAATGGGTAATGTTCATATTGTATGTTTAATATCCAGGGTTTTCATTATGGTTACATTTTAAATGTTAATGTTATTGTCATTTAATATTCGTATTGTAAGGATTGTCATTGTTGTACGTATTTGGTGTTTTTGTTATTATTGCATGCATTCAATGTTTAATATTTATATATTTAGAGTTGTGTATTAATTTTGGTGATCCTTGCATGTGAATTTTAGAATGTAATCTATTTCCACAAGTGTGTCATTGTCTTACCTTTCCATCAGTTTCCATATTGTAATTCTAAATTTGATTTGTTTCCTTAATTAATTATTCATTTTTGCGTGTATTTGATTTAAGGTAAGTGTTATAAAATGTGTATATTATCGGTAAGGCTATTATTTATAATATGGTTGTTATATTATCGTCATGATTGTTACTATTTATTATCATCATTATTGTATTTATCATTATTGCTGCTAATATTATTATCATTATTATTCCTATTATTAGTATTCATTATTGTTATTACTATTATTATTATTATTATCATTTTTATTATCATTATCATTCTCATATTTATTATTATTTTTATTATCATCATCATTGTCCTCACCATTTATTAGCATTATTATTATTATCATACATATATATATACACGTATATTTCTTTTATTTTATTTTTTTATGTTTATATTTTATTACAATATTTAGTACTTATAGCATTTTCGTATTACTTTACTAAGTATTTTTGTATGTATTATCCCTGTGACTATGGAATTTGCAAAGAATGGTATGTTGAATAAAGATATGAGAAGGAGGTCTCAACGTTCTTCATCACCAACTGAGGTTCTAGTTACTAAAAATAGGGGAGACGTAAATACAAAAGCGAAAATGGTAGAGATTAAAGTTGAAGTAAGTCGAGATCAAGATACAAAAATCTTGAGTGTCATCATTTTGGAAAGATGGGTCGTATCAAGAAATACTATTACAAATGGAGGAAGAGAACAAGGGTGGTAGTGTTAAACACAAGAAGAAAGAACCAAAAAGTATTGATAGCGTTGCTACTGCTACCTCTGATGATCTAGTGGTTGTTTATGATAAGAATATGATCAACCTAACAATGGAACAAATCTGAAGCTAAAAAATGTTAAGCATGCACCAGATATCCATTTGAATTTGATTTCAGCTGGAAAGCTCGATGATGAGAGATTCTGTAACACCTTTAGTGAGGATCAGTGGAAATTGACTAGAGGCTCCTTGGTTATAACTCAAGGAAAGAAGTGTTCAAATCTATATTTGTTTCAAGCCTCAATCTCTAGAGGCATTTTTAATGTGACAGAAAATGAAAACTCAACTGAGTTATGGCATAAATGACTTAGTCACATGAGTGAAAAGGGGTTAATTGTTTTGTGAGGAAGAATCAACTTTGTAGTTTGAAGAGTACTACACTAAAGAGCTGTGCTCATTGCTTGGCCGGAAAAGAGAAAAGAGTCTCATTCAAGAGTCACCCTCCTTCAAAAAAATCAGATTTAATAGAGTTGGTACATTCTGATGTTCGTGGTCCTTTGAAGGTAAGGTCACATAGTGGTGCACTTTATTTTGTGACTTTTATTGATGATTATTCAAAAAACCTTTAGGTATATGCCTTGAAAACAAAAGACCAAGTATTTTCTGCATTTAAACAATTTCAAACCTCAGTTGATAGGTAGACAGGGAAGAAATTGAGGTGCATTCATTCTAATATTAGAGGTAAATATAGTGCACCATTTGATGAGTACTACTGACTGCAGGGTATTGACATCAGAATTCTTCAAGTCCACGATACAAAGACAGATTGGGTCGTTAAGGGTTTTAGTTATAAAGAGAAGATTTATTTTGAGGAAATATTCTCACCAGTTGTAAAAATGTCCTCTATCATAACTATATTGAGTTGGCAGCCTACTATGATTTAGAGGTTAAACAAATGGATGTGAAAACTATTTTTCTTCATGGTGACTTGGAAGAAGAGCTTTACATGGAGCATCCAGAGGGTTTTAGTGCACAAGGAAAAGGGGACTATGTGTGCAAATTGAAGAAGAGCTTGTATGGCTTGAAGCAGGCTTCGAGACATAGGTAAAGAAGTTAGAGTATGTTATGGGGGAGCATGACTATAAGAAGACTACTTCTTATCACTGTGTTTTTATTCAGAAATTCCCTGACGGTGATTTTATTATTTTAGTGCTCTATTTTAATGTTTTGCTTATTGTTGGTCGTAATGCTTCTAGAATTGACATATTGAAGCAAGAATTGAGTAAGTCCTTTGCGATGAAGGACTTGGGACAAGCAAGGAAAATCCTTGGTATAAGGATAACACATGATAGAAAGGCCAAGAAGTTGTCGTTATCATAGGAGAAGCATTTTGAAAAAGTAGTTCAAAGGTTCAATATGGACAATGATAAAGTGGTGAGCACTCCTCTTGCTACACACTTTAGACTGAGTGTCAAGCAAAGTCCTTCCATAAAAAAGAAGAAGGAAGACATGTAGAAAGTTCCTTATGCTTCAGTCATGGGTAGTTTGATGTCTGCAATGGTATGCACAAGACCTAACTTGGCCTATTTTGTTGGTATAGTGAGTTGGTTTCTTTGTAACCTAGGTACAAAGCATTAGAATGCAGTGAAGTGGATTATGAGATATCTTTGGGGTACTTCCAACTTGAAACTTTGTTTTGGTGATGTGAAAATTGTTCTAGTTAGATATACAAATTGTGAAGACCCGGGAGATTAGAGTAATTATGTAAGAACCCGACCCGAGATATGTAGATCAACTAAATAATGAAAGGGTAAAAATGTAAATTTTGCAGGCTTTTTCGACGAAGCCATTGTTCTCTTCGACAAAGGCCATCATACTCTTCGTCGCAGAAATTCAGAGCCTCGTCGACGAAGAGATACCAAACATGTTGTAAAATATTGGAACAGGGTTTGTCGTCAAAGAAGTCGGTTCGTCAATGAAATGTATAGATGATTCGTCGACGAAGGCGCCGTATTGTCGACGAGGTTGGCCGGGTTAAAGGGGCTATAAATATCCTATTTCATTGCTTAGGTGCTAAGAAACCTCAAACTCTCTCTCTCTCTCTCTCTCTCTCTCTCTCTCTCTCTCTCTCTCTCTCTCTCTCTCTCTCTCTCTCTCTCTCTCTCTCTCTCTCTCTCTCTTCGATTCTTCGCTATTCCTCGCCTAATTCGTTGATCCGACATTACTGCGTGAATCAGGGGAGGAATCTCTATGTTTTTTGGATCTTCGTTACGAGGATTTTCGGGTTTTGACCCAAAACCGAGGTAAGGGTCCGATTTCAGTTTCTTTTTGGAATATATGTAGTAGTACGAGTTAAAGTGAAGTATAGTTCTTAGATGTTTAGGTTTTGGTGTCTCGGTTCATAATTTTGGAGCCGTGGAGTTCGTATTTTGGTATTCAGGAAAGGTAAGGGGATTTTGTTTATATCAGTTTATTTTTGAAATTGGGGTCGGTAAACCTGTAGTTTACGATCGTATGTATGTTTTGATTACTTATTTAGGAAAATCTATTGGGTGAAAATGCGGGATTTTCGGGTTACATTTTTTAGAAAAATTTGGGGGTTTCGGGTATCATCTCTATTTTGTTGGAGAAACTGTATGTTGTATTAAATTGTAGTATTGAGATGAACGTACCCATATTTGTATTAAATTGTATTCTTGAACTGAAAACGATATGATTTGTTGTATACCAAATAAGTGTGGAATGAATTGTTGTATGTAAAATGTTCCAGGGTTTTGTAAAAACAGTTAGGGGCGGCTAATTACCATATGTTGATAAGTATAGGGATATGAGCTCCAAAATTGTTCCATGTTTTTTAAATAAGCTAGGGGCAGCTAATTACCATACGCTGAATCAGCTAGGGGCTGCTAATTACCATACGCTGACGGCATGTCTCGGCTAATTACCGTGGGCGAGAGTGTTCGGCTCTATATTCGAGAGTGTGAAATATGGCCTGTTTGTTCCGGTTGGTCACCGAAGGGTGTGAGCTACACCGTACCGGCAACGATATTTCTGTGAGGCTTTGGTTATTGTAGGGTATTGGGTGCTTGAGTGTGACGACACTAACCGTATGTTTGGTATCGTATGTACTGGAATGGATTTGTGGAAAATACTGGAAATGTATTGAACTGTATTGTACCGAATTGTATTGTGTTATGTTTTACGCCTAAATAACACTTGTATGTCACATACTGATATAACTTGCTTTCTTTCTTACTGAGAGGTGTCCCACCCTGAATATACAAATGTTTTTTAGGTTCTTCAAGCAGTCAAAAATAGCATCCTAGTGTCTAGAAGCAGGGGTATCCTTAAGCTACATTTAGTACCTATGTAGGTATAAGTTTTGTAACCGGGTTGTCAGTGTTGGGTTTTTTCGTAGACACCCGGAGCATGTATTGTATTTTGGGATGTATATTTCCAGTTATGTATAGACTCTGTTATGGTATGATCTATGTATAGAAAGAACATTTCCGCTACGTATTTGATGAGTATGGATATGTATGTGAATGCGTATAGGGTGTATGTGTACCCCACGAGGTCAGACCCTCATTCAGTGTAGTATCATGTATGTTTTAATTGATATAGAGACAGGTTAGGCTACTATATTCACACTTGGGACCCATCCGCGGGTTCGGGGCATGAAAAATGTAATAATAAAGGAGAGGTGAGAAAAGGAAAAATTTTAAAGAAGGTCAAAGCATTCGTCGACAAACAGGCTTCTTGGGATCGTCGACGTGGACGCATGTCTCTTCGACGAGAAGTTACCGAGGGCTGGTTTCCAGGACCTGAATTTCGTCAATGAGGAGTAAGGGTTCATCGACAAAAATTCTTCTTGGACTCATCGATGAGGTGACGTGGCTCGTCGACGAGGCCACATGGACAAGTACTTCATAAAAAAGCCAAAAACCGTCTTTCTGCAAGAGAATCGCATGTAAGGCCATTTCTCTCTCTAAAAACTCGTCTCCTCCTTTTTCTCTCTAGAATTTTGGCCCTGATTTATGCCAATTCGATGCTCTGGAGCCGCCACGTTACTTCTGGAAAGATTTTTTATAAATATTCTAGTGCCAACCAGAGTTAAGTTCCGCCTACGGGCAGCATAACCCTGTCATGAGGGGTTAAATCATGACGTACAGTTTTTCAGAGTAAATATCAAAGTTATGTATATGTATACAGATTTATAGTATATCAGCAAATATATTATGATATTAGAAGTATGAAAAAGTAGAAAACTCAGATATTACAGTTGTATGTTGTACTATAATAGATGTAAGATGTACTGTATAATGTTTTACCAGCTTTTATAGTTTCAGATATTTATCAGTATAGTACTTATGGAACTCAGTCGCCACACACTAGTAATAGCATATTTTCTCTTACTGAATGTTGTGTAACGCCCCAAACCCTTAAACCCGGGTCCGGCGCGTTATACTTGATAAAATCCTTGATATTCCATAATTAAACCATACATACACAGCGGAAAACACAACTATGAACCTCAATCATACAACTAATACCAGAGTTTCCTAGTTCGATCCATAAACCATAATATCCTTCAAAACCTACATTTCCATAATTACATATATCTCCAAAACATTTTAATATGTTCACAAACATTCTTTTCTCCACAGACTTAAAACATAATGATGTAAAACAAAAATTTTATACATCCCAAAATTAACATAAAAATATACCCTTTTCTTTTTCTTTTCCCCAATAATGCTATAAAAATCTCGAGTTTTTAAAGCTTGATCTTGAAGAAATCCTGAAAAAGATAAATTCATATTCGGGTGAAACATATCTCAGTAAAGGAAAAAACAATATACTAAAATAGTGTGTGGTCAACATGAGTTTATATATGACATATTATTTAACATTTGAAAATCGTTAACATAATTTCTGAAATCATTCCCTGAATCTAATCAAACATATGCAAATGTTTAACCCACGAGATTACCCGAGGATAGGGGTGATTTCCCGCCCATACAAGTAGCACCCCTCTGCTCTGATATTTAGGCAATCCAAAGGCCGCAGCTAAAGCATACCAGGGCACTCACCTTACTCAGTAAGCCCTCAAGTGATAATTGATCTAGTACTCACACAATTCATACAAAATTTTACTGGTGAAGGCCCTAAGGATAGGGAAATCTACCCGCCCATACAAGTAGGTTCCCTCTGCCCTAAAACGTTATGCGGCTACTGCCACATCTGTAACTACTAGTGCACTCACCTTACTCAGCAAGCCCTCAAGCGAAAGGTACGTCTCACCCAATCGTAACATGTTCTACGTACATACATACTTCTAATATCATAATACATCATTCTTTCTATCATTATTCAATCATACACATCTATTTATATTCATGGCTTAAAATTACATTGCATTTCACTTTAAGTGACTTTTTCCCATTTTACATTGTTCACATTTCACATTTCATTTCCATTTCATTCATTTCCCTTTTCATTTCATTTCATTTCATACCTAACATCTTTCAGTTGTTTTACCTAACATCTTTCAACTGTTTTACCCAATATTTTTCAGATGTCATACATTTACCCAACATCTTTCAGCTGTTTTACCCACCATTTTTCAGCTGTTACACATTTAGCCAGTATCTTTTAGCTATTTTACCCAACATCTTTCAACTGTTTTACCCAACATTTTTCAACTGTTTATCCAGCATTTTTCAACTGTTTACATGGTTGCATTAACACACACAAGCAGCATAGTTTATATCATGTTTTATTCACAATGCATTACTTACTTAACCTGCATCTCATACATTTAACATATATTTGCACAAAATCTCATGCCACACAGTTTAGTAATAAAATTCATACATTACCTGTAAAATAAGCAACCCAACATTTAGCGTTCATATACTGAAAATACCTTTCATTTCTTACATAATTATCCTGAAATTATTTTTCCACTTTCATTAGTTCATATTGGCATATACATATCTAATAAACAACCTTAAACTCGAAAAAATATAATTTAAACAGTTGACATTTTACCCATACGGAAACATATACACGTATATATAACACAATTTATTTTTCCATTAAATTCATAAAAATTCTGGTTTAATATATATTTTTTCCCTTACCTGATTTCTTAAACTACACCAACAGGGACTCCGAAAAATACCTGCAGTGCTCACCCGGACCCTGAATCAAAAATTCTAGTTCCATTAAATTAATCCTAAATAAAATATTATTTAAATATTTTCTAGGGCCATAATTCCCAAATAAATAATAATACCCGCAAATGTAACTATTTTTCTAAATTTCTCAAATCTCACTTTCACTTTGGAGTGGGGCCTAGAAAACCCCAATTGAAAAATTACCTACGCCGAAATGACGACGACAACGATTAGGACCTCGTGGTGGTGTCTGGTCGTCGATTTAACAACATATTTATAGAGAAATTGAGAAAATGGGGAAAAGTTACTTTCCCCAGGAGTAGGCCCTAAGCCGTTCCCACGACAAATCTACTCCAGTAGAAATGTCGGCGGCGAAACTAAGAATCCAACGGCACCTCCCATTTCCCAATCCGACGCAAACCTGTCAAGAAATTGAGAGAAGGAGAGAGACGGAGACGGAGGAGTGGTTGACGAGAGAGAGCGCAGGAACTCTCTCTCTCTCTCTCTGTAATTTTCATGGTAGCCTTGGCTTATTTATCTTTTTTTTTTTCTTTTTTTTTTCTTTTTGTTTGGTTTCCAATTCTTACAGGTTAAGTTTTGTGTATATATATATTTATTCCAATTAAAATTTTTTTTACTATTTCTTTTATTTATTTATTTAATTCAATAATGTTTAACTAATTAAATACTAATAAAAAATTTTAATTTAATTTAAATTTTTTTTCTATTTCCTTTATTTTTTTATTTAACACATTAATTTAATAATATTAGACTAATTAATTGATTAATAATTTTTTTATTTGTTTATTTTTTTTTCGAATTATTACATTCTTCCTTCCTTCAGGAAATTTCGTTCTCGAAATTTTGCTAGCTAATCAATCATTTCTTTAACCTCTAAAATCAACTAATTGACCTCGTACAAGACATTCTCATATACTTCAATTTAAATATCAAACACCTAAATTATTTTTCTTCAAAGATTTTTCTCCCCAAATCAACCAAACTAACCTTCGAGTTCAAATCTCAAGTTCGAATTTCTCTGCTCGAAAACATCACCATCGATGAATTTACCATGATTTTCTGAAGTTAGCAACTTCTTCAAAAAAACCCAGAAGACTATCAAGGAATTTCTGCCCTCAAGCTTACGAAACACAATTCAGAATTCCTAATAATATCTTAATCTACCCATCTCGATCCTTATCGCAACTCAATCCTATACTCTGGTATAAATCATCCCTAACCTAATACTCCAACATTTCCATATCCAGGCGATGTAAAATTAATCACACTTCCGGCTGGACATTGCTCTGATACCATCTGTAACGCCCCGAACCCTTAAACCCGAGTCCGACGCGTTATACCTGATAAAATCCTTGATATTCTATAATTAAATCATACATACGCAGCGGAAAACACAACTATGAACCTCAATCATACAAATAATACTAGAGTTTCCTAGTTCTATCCATAGACCATGATATCCTTCAACACCTACATTTCCATAATTACATATATCTCCAAAACATTTCAGTATGTTCACAAACATTCTTTTCTCCACAGACTTAAAACATAAGGACTTAAAACAAAAATTTTATACATCCCAAAATTAACATAGAAATATACCCTTTTCTTTTTCTATTCCCCAATAATGCTATAAAAACCTCGAGCTCTTAAAGCTCAATCTCGAGAAAATCTTGAAAAAGATAAATTCATATTCGGGTGAGACACATCTCAGTAAGGGAAGAAACAATATACTAAAACAGTGTGTGACCAACATAAGTTTATATATGACATATATTTAACATTTGAAAATTGTTAACATAATTTCTGAAATCATTCCCTGAACCTAATCAAACATATGCAAATGTTTAACCCACGACATTACACGAGAATAGGGGTGATTACTCATCCATACAAGTAGCACCCCTATGCTCTGATATTTAGGCAACCCAAAGGTCGTAACTAAAGCATACCAGGGCACTCACCTTACTTAGTAAGCCCTCAAGTGATAAATTGATCTCGTACTCACATAGTTCATACAAAAGTTTACTAGCGAAGGCCCTAAGGATAGGGAAATCTACTCGCCCATACAAGTAGGTTTCCTCTGCCCTAGTACGTTATGCAGTCACTGCCACATCTATAACTACTAATACACTCACCTTACTCAGCAAGCTCTCAGGCGAAAGGTACGCCTCGCCCAATCATAACATTTTCTACGTATATACATACTTCTAATATCATAATACATCATTTTTTCTATCATTATTCAATCATACACATCTGTTTATATTCATGGCTTAACATTGCATTGCATTTCACTTTAAGTGACTCTTTTCCATTTTACATTGTTCACATTTCACATTTCATTTCCATTTCATTCATTTCCTTTTTCATTTCATTTCATTTCATACCCAGCATCTTTTAGTTATTTTACCTAACATTTTTTAGCTGTCATACATTTACCTAGCATCTTTCACCTGTTTTACCCAGCATTTTTCAGTTGTTACACATTTACCTAGCATCTTTCAGCTGTTTTACCCAACATCTTTCAGCTGTTTTACCCAACATTTTTCAATTGTTTACCCAGCATTTTTCAGCTGTTTACATGGTTGCATTAACACACACAAGCAGCATAGTTCATATCATATTTTATTCACAATGCATTACTTACTTAACCTGCATCTCATACATTTAACATATATTTGCACAGAATCTCATGCCACACAGTTTAGCAATAAAATTCATACATTACCTGTAAAATAAGCCAACCAACATTTAACGTTTATATACTAAAAATACCTTTAATTTCTTACATAATTATCCTGAAATTATTTTTCCACTTTCATCAGTTCATTTTCGCATATACATATCTAATAAACAACCCTAAACTCGAAAAAATATAATTTAAACAGTTGGCATTTTACCCATACCAAAACATATACACGTATATATAACACAATTTATTTTTCCATTAAATTCATAAAAATTTTGGTTTAACATATATTTTTCCTCTTACCTGATTTCTTAAACTGCGCCAACAGAAACTCCAAAAAATACCTTCGGCGCTCACCCGGACCCTGAATCAAAAATCCTAATTCCATTAAATTAATTCTGAATAAAATACTATTTAAATACTTCCTATGGCCATAATTTCCAAATAAATAATAATACCCGCAAATATAACTATTTTTTCTAAATTTCTCAAATCTCACTTTCACTTTGGAGTGGGGCCTAGAAAACCCCAATTGAAAAATTACCTACGCCGAAATGACGGCGACAACGATTAGGACCTCGTGGTGGTGTCTGATCGTCGATTTAACATCATATTTACAGAGAAATTGAGAAAATAGGGAAAAGTTACTTTTCCCCAGGAGTACGGCCTAAGCCGTTCCCACGACAAATTTGCTCCAATAGAATGTCGGCGGTTAAACTAAGAATCTAACGGCACCTCCCGTTTCCCGATTCGACACAAACTCGTCGAGAAATTGAGAGAGACAGAGACGGAGGAGTGGTTGATGAGAGAGAGCGCAGGAACTCTCTCTCTCTCTCTGTAATTTTCGTGGGAGCCTTGGCTTCCTTATCTTTTTTTTTTTTCTTTTTCTTTTTTTTTTTGTTTGCTTTCCAATTCTTACAGGTTAAGTTTTGTATATATATATATATTTATTCCAATTAATTTTTTTTACTATTTCTTTTATTTATTTACTTATTTAATTAATTCAATAATGTTTAACTAATTAAATACTAATAAATAATTTTAATTTAATTTAATTTTTTTTCTGTTTCCTTTATTTGTTTATTTAATACATTAATTTAATAATATTAGACTAATTAATTGATTAATAATTTTTTTATTTGTTTTTTTTTTCTGGTTATTACACGTTATCTCATCCCAGTAATTTAATATTTTTCAGATGATCCAGCTAGACGAGCAGATCGGGCTCGCCCATAGAAGGGTTGTTGCACTGTCCTGGTTATGGGGTAAGTGTTTTGAGGGAGATGTATTTTTGGGTAGTTTTCCAGGGTTTTTGGTGGATGTTACTCAGAGACGTGTTATTGTGTATGTATATTTTGGAAAATTATTGAATTCTGGTATTATAAATATGGATGTACAGTTTTATGTTTTCCCGCTGCGTAGGTGTGCAAATTGAATAAGATTTCTTCAGTGCTCATTTGGAGCCTGAGATGTTATAGTAGATAATCCAAGGGTATCAGAGTAAATTAAAGTATATAGTAAAGTTTATTTGAAAAAAAATGGTATAGATTTTCGGGTCGTTATAGAAAGTGATGACGAACTTATCTCAAATCTTTCGTCATATAGGCAACTTGTTGGAAGATTAATTTATCTAACAATCACAAGGCCCAACTTAACTTATTCAATGCATGTACTAAGTTAGTTTATGGACAAACCATGAATACTACACTTGGATGCAACACACAGGGTTTTACGGTACCTTAAGAAAACCCCACGTCAAGGAATTTTCTTATCTGCTTATGAAATTTAGCTATGTGCATATTGTGACGCAGACTATGCACGATGTAGGGACACCAGACGATCGTTCACTGAGTATTGCATCCTACTCGAAAAATCACCAATTTCCTGGAAGACCAAGAAACAAACAACAATTTCACGCTCCTCAACCGAAGTAGAATATAGGTCTATGACCTCCACATGTTGTAAGGTTACTTGGCTAAAGTCTCTACTCTCGGACCTTGAATGCATTCTCGACCAGTCAGTTTGTAATGTGACAACAAGGCCGCTATACACATAACTTCAAATCCAGTGTTCCATGAACAAACCAAGCATATCAATATAAACTATCATGTGATTCAAGAAAAATTCCAGAGTGGCATCATCCAAACATTCTACATGCATACAAGCTAGCATCGTGCTGATCTTTTTACCCAAACTCTTGGATTCACATAGTTTAATTATTTACTCAGCTAGTTGGGTGTCATAAATATCCACGCCAACTTGAGGGGGATTGTTGAGGAATGACGCACTCCGACTGAAATCACGTAAACTTTCCTAAAGAGAAAAATTAGCATATCATTTTATTTTGGAAAGGAGTGTACATATTGATTTTCCTTTAATTACATGTTCCTTGGTTCTTTGTATAAATATGAGGTTGTATAGAGATTGAAACATATGAATAGTAATTCATTCTTTACTATCTTTTATTCTTTATTTTCCTCTCGCTTCCTTTTGCTTTAGTTTTATCAAATCAAACTCAATATAATTTTTTATTGCATTTTATCCAAATTTAAGATTTGAATTACGTGCTCCCAAACACATGAGGAGTGTTAATATGTTAGTAGAGGCTGTTCAAGATCTTTTCCTCCCTCCCTCATTTCTTCTACGATATGTAACATAAACTAAATCACTATTTCTTACTTGAGCATTATCCACTCCATGTTACAAATACCAAAATACATGTTGCCTTTTTCTTATATGTATCATGTATTCTACACTTCAATTACCTTCTATCATGAATGTGATCATTCTTAACTCAATTTTATTTCTAAAGTCGTAAGGTTCTTCTTAACATTCTCATTTCAACCACATTAAATTTTTTGTTATATAGCTTCTTATCAAGTTGCCCAAGATTTTGATCCGTAGAACATATATAGCTAGTTAGCCTTATAACCTTCTTATAAATTTTCTTTTGAGTGCATAGACATTTTACAATCGATAATTCAATGGTAAAATGAATAATTATATTTTTAAAAACTTAGGTATATTATTCAATGGTAACATGAATGAAATCAGAAAGCGACATTGTTCCAGTAGCACCTCCTCAAGTTCCATTTTTTTAAATCTATTTAATTGAAAGGACCCAGTCCTTTGCTGATGAGAATAACGGTACATTTGTTTTCTGTCAAAGAACCAAAGTATTTTGATGGCAACAACTAGGGCATGAACTCATCTTGTAGGAAGCATTCAATCACTAGCAACTAGAGCCTGGATTCTTCATGTACGTAAACAGATGGACTTCCAGTTGAAATAAATATTGGAGTTACCCTCGTTTGCTTCAAAGATGTATAGCATCATACACTGTAGTATGCATCGGAGTAGTAAAACTAATTCTTGCGGATGCCCCAAGACTTACCACTTACCTACAAAGATAAAGGTACCCTTGTTTGCTTGAAATATGTATAGCATCAAGCATTGTAGTATGCATTAGAGTAGTAAAACTATTTCTTGTGCATGCCCCAAAACTTCCACTCATCTACACAGATCCTAGGTATCATATCAGCGTAGTATGCATTAGGGTTGTCATCAATTAACATGAGAACTTGTGTGTGTGTGTGTGTGTGTGTGTGTGTGTGTGAGAGAGAGAGAGAGAGAGAGAGAGAGAGAGAGAGAGAGAGAGAGAGAGTCTTCCTTTCTTTCATTGCTTCTTTCAATGAAACAACAAAATTTAAGAGAAACCCTTGAAACAACAAAATTTAAGTAGATTGAGAGGGGAGGTCTCCTTACCATGGGTGGAACCCTAGAAAAAGTAAACTTTGAGCGGATTGAGAAGGAGATCTCCTCATGATCCAACATATTTACCATTGCACGCACGATACAAGTTGCCATTTTCATTTTTTCACATATTCGCTTGCATCGTAGTCTTTGCTTGCATTGGCAATGGCCACAACCCAAATGACCGAAGCAGCGATGTCATGCGGCAACATGAGGAAGGAGATTGCCCCGTGCTTCCCGGCCATGGGGGTTGGTGGCGGGACAATGCCGTTGTCCATGTGCTGCGACGGGATTAAGGCCGTCAACGATGCTGCTAAGAACGCAAATGGTCAACAGGACGCCTGCCACTGCATCAAATTGGTCACCAATGGCATCCCCTACATCAACTATATGTTAACAACGGAGCTTCCTCGCAAATGCCAGGCTCAAAAATTTTTCATAAACTTCTCCATTTTTCTGGATCTCAGGCAAAGAACAGAGAAAGAGGGGAGATATGCGAGAGAGCACGGGCGAGAGAGAGACGTGAGTGTGAGTTTTCTTTTCTAAAACTTTTTTATTTAATATTTTTGCCACCGTTTTTAGCTGGAGAGACCCACTCAACTGGGTCCTACATACCACGTGTCATAATTTGAAATGCTAGGCGCAGCTATACATAGAGGTCGATAAACTACGTTTTAATTATTTAAAGGAATTTTAAATTACCTTACAAATGCAAATTCCTAATTTACCAAGTAAGAAATATGAGAATTAGATTATTTAATTTGCTGTCAATTAATGTCCAATCAAAACAAGGCTACTGTACTTGCCTTGCGGAGAAATTAAGAGGATCGTCACTCCCTCTGCCCCAGATCGTCACGCGTGACACATCTTTCCATCCATTTCTTGTGGAATGTGTCGCTGCCTTTCTCCTGGTTTTCAAAGTATAGGGTCCCACAAAGGCTGCCTGCTCTGCCCATAAATGCCCTACCCTCATGGGTATCAACTTCAACCTCACTAACTACGGATACCACGGTCTCCATCTAGCTGTGTGAAATTTAATCAGGAACAGAGAGGATTGCGAAATGGCAAATGCGGTGAGGAGGATGAAGCTGGGATCTCAAGGCCTTGAGGTCTCGGCGCAGGGGCTGGGTTGCATGGGCATGTCCGCCGCCTACGGCCCTCCCAAGCCTGAAACCGACATGATAAACCTCATCCACCACGCCATTAACGCCGGCGTCACCTTCCTCGACACATCCGACCTCTATGGCCCCCACACCAACGAGCTCCTCCTTGGGAAGGTCACTAATTAATTCCTTATTTTGCTTTGATTCTTCTCAAAATTTCCTATTGCTTATTATTTTGAAGTTAATTTGAACTTTAATTTTGGGTGTACGCTATTGGATTTTTAGGGGTTGAAGGGTGGGATGAGGGAGAGAGTGGAACTGGCAACCAAGTTTGGGATCCTCTTCGCTGACGGCAAGATGGAGGTGCGGGGGGATCCGGCTTATGTGAGGGCGGCCTGCGAGGCCAGCTTGAAGCGCCTTGAGGTGGATTGCGTCGATCTTTATTACCAACATCGCATCGACACCAAAGTCCCCATCGAAGTCACGGTTTGCCCCTCGCTCCCTTGTATTAATTAATTTTTCCTTCAATCATTTGACCCAAAAATGAAGGGAAAGAAAGGAAAACTGAAATGGGTTTTTTGATTTAAAACTTTAAATCAGAACAACTGAAATGTGTTTTAGGTTCAAAATCTTTATGATTTGCCTCTAATGAAATTTTTGTGAGGTGCTTGTATATGAATTAGTATCTTAATCTCGTTTTCTTTAAGCTTTCAAACATGGGTAGGTGCACATATAAACTCATTAGAATGTATGGTAATTTGGATCTTTTATCGGCGACCTCTCGATGGTGATATCTTTGTTGCATAAGTTGCAGGACTTTAATTTGCATTTATGCACTAAATTCCATCCAAATTATTATGTTCTTCTAATTGACGAGTATCTAATTTAATTTGTAAGTTATTAGTAACTTGTGCTTATGAAAGTACATTTGGAAAGGATAGAATGATCTGTTGCTGATTTGAAATTATAAAGTGACTAAGTGAGTAGAAGTCTTCTGTATATGCCAAATAACAATGGAAGATCGAAAGAAAGAGGGTCTTTCGCTACTCCAATTTTTTAACAGATCTTGAAATGCGGGGTTAGAATTTTAGTGTGTATAATATTTTATGTGTTGCTATTATAAACACAAGTGCATATAAAGGAAAATGTTTCTAATAAAGTCTGTTCACCCTTGATCATGACGAGTCTGTTACTGTGGCAAATGATGGAAAATAACCATGTATATGTTTGTATTTGCTATTTTGCAGTATGTTGTGTGTAACCCCATCATACTTCGATGGTGACAAGTAAAATAAACATTTACAACCAAACCTAGTCCTGCAAGGTTGGTTCAAACATTTGAATCATTTTCTTCACTTTGCATGTATACTCAAGTTGGAGGTTCTTTTTAGTTCATGGATTTCAAGTCTTGAATTTGGTCTTATGTGAATTTAAATCAAACTCAATATAATTTTGTATTGCATTTTGTCCAAATCTGAGGTTTGAATTACGTGGACCCAAACACATGGGGAGTGTTAATAAGTTAGTGGAAACTATTCAAGATCTTTCCCTCCCTCCCTCCCTCCCTTCTTCTACAACCTCTGACATAAACTAAATCACTATTTCTTACTTGAGCATTATATACTCCATGTTACAAATACCAAATACGTGTTGCCTTTTTCTTATATGTATCATATATTCTACACTTCAATTACCTCCTATCATGAATGTGATCATTCTTAACTCAATTTTCTTTCTAGAGTTGTAAAGTTCTTCTTAACATTCTCATGTCAACCACATTAAATTTTTTAATATATAGCTTCTTAATAAGTTGCCCAAGATTCTGTTCTGTATATCATATATAGCTAGTTAGCCTTATAACCTTCTTATAAATTTTCTTTTGAGTGCATAGGCATTTTACAATTGATAATTCAATGGCAACATGAATAATTATCTTTTTAATAACTTAGGTATATTATTCAATGGTAACATGAATAAAATCAGAAAGCAGCATTGTTCTAGTAGCACCTCCCCCAGTTCCATTTTTCCCCAAATCTATTTAATTGAAAGGACCTAGTCCTTTGCTGATGAGAATAACGGTACATTTGTTATCTGCCAAAGAACAAAAGTATTTTGACGGCAGCAACTACAGCATGGACTCATCTGGTAGGAAGCATTCAATCAATAGCAACTAGAGCCTGGATTCTTCATATAACAGATAGACTTCCAACTGAAATAATTATTGTAGTTACCCTTGTTTGCTTCAATGATGTATAGCATCAGGCACTGTAGTATGCATTAGAGTAGTTAAACAAATTCTTTTGCATGCCCCAAGACCTACCACTCATCTGCAAAGATCAAGCTACCCTTGTTTGCTTGAAATATGTATAGCATCAGGCAGAGTATGCATCAGAGTAGTAAAACTATTTCTTGTGCATGCCCCAAAACTTCCACTCATCTACACAGATCCTGGGTATTTATCAGTGTAGTATGCATTAGGGTTGTCATCAATTGACCTGAGAAATTGTATGTGTGAGTGAGTGAGTGAGTGAGTGAGTGAGTGAGTGAGTGAGAGAGAGAGAGAGAGAGAGAGTCTTCCTTTTGTTTCATTGCTTCTTTCAAATCTTTAGTCGTTCCCTAAATTTTTTTTCTTTCTTATCTTTTATACAGGTGGGAGAACTCAAGAAACTAGTTGAAGAGGGTAAAATAAAATATATAGGTCTGTCTGAGGCCTGTGCTTCCACTATTAGAAGAGCACATGCAGTTCATCCAATAACTGCTGTGCAATTGGAGTGGTCCTTGTGGGCAAGAGATGTAGAAGAAGAAATAGTTCCTACTTGCAGGTGAGGCAATAATTATTTTGTATACCTATCCCTTGTTTCATATGCAATTCTAAGTTCTATTTTTTCCTTTTACACTCCAGAGAGCTTGGCATTGGCATTGTTGCTTATAGCCCTCTGGGACGGGGGTTCCTTTCATCAGGTCCGGAGTTACTTGAGAAGCTGTCAAATGATGACTTCCGAAAGGTTTGTATGTAGATTTATCACTTTTTTTTTTCCCAGTATGAAACACACTACATTTGGCATAACAAAGTTTGGGTAGCAGTGAGGTCATTATATTGTTTACACTACATTTTTTATTTGTTGTTTGCCTCTTGTGAACATGGTTTCTTGTTCTTCAGGGTGAATGGCTGAAAGAAATTTCCTTTACGACGTCTTTAATTTTTATTTGTCTGATGTGGGTTCAAATTTACTGCCGTACTCGGAATATGTCCTCGTTTTCTTTGTTGGTTTTTTGTCAAAGAATCTTCAATTTTGATTGCCATGTTCAAACCACATGCTTTTAGTGTTTTGGAACTGAAGCAATTTTATTATTCTTTTTACTTAAATATCAAACAATTTTGTTTCTTTGATAGGATATATGTACTCAATTAGATTGTCAAGATACCTTCTGAACTTCGGTTGGGTATCAAATACTCCCCAGCTTTAAATCAATCGAATTGCCCTGTAAACTTTGAAATATAATTATCAAATTGCCCCTTCTACCAAGTGTGTTGTCTGTGCTTGATGTTTAATTGTAAAACACAAATATATCCTTTTTGACTTGTCCTGTTATCATCAAGATGCACCCTGAACTTTGGTTTGGGTATATTATTTGCTAAACAAAAGACTAACAATTTTGTGTGTATTGGTTGCTTTACACACATCAATGGTGTACCTCATATTTCCTTTTCTATAGGAGGTTTTCTAGATGCTGAAATATTATATGTATTTTTCTTTTTTGTAGGCACTGCCTAGGTTCCAGCCGGACAACCTCAAGCATAATAAAAACATTTTTGAGCGGGTAAATGAATTGGCGACAAGGAAAGGATGCACACCATCACAGCTAGCACTGGCCTGGGTGCATCACCAAGGAAGCGATGTGTGTCCTATTCCTGGCACCACAAAAATTGAAAACCTCAATCAGAACATTGGAGCTCTATCCGTGAAACTAACACCAACAGAATTGGCTGAACTCGAGTCCCTTGCTGCTGCCGATGTGGTGAAAGGTGACAGGTATGGAGCCGGAATGTCTACTTGGGAAAATTCTGAGACTCCACACCTGTCTTCATGGAAGACCGAATGATAAAGAGAGGGAGAGAGAATGTGAAGAGAGGGAAGAAGGGAGAGAGATGAAGCTAAGGGTTGTGAAAATATAAGAAGAAAGTACAAAAAAAAAAATAAAAAAATAAAAAAATTGCACTTATGCAGAGTAAGGCCAAAGAGATGATTTGGAATTTAGTTTTACAGATTAATGATAAATTACAGAATTGCTAATAAAATATCTTTCTTTTTTTTTTTTTTGGATAAAAGAGGGTGGCACCTTCTAAATTTTATTAAAAAATTCCTCATTTATGGTGGAGGAAATTCGTGATTATAATTTTGAGACTTTGAGACACCAAAAGCAAATTTCAAAACTTTAAACTAACTTAATCAACATAAACCAAGTTAAAAAAATCATACAATAGCAATCAAAAAAACTAAGAAACTAAATTACTGAAAGTGTAATAACACAAAACATCATGAGCGCAAAGAAGGAAATTTCAATAGGTTGAATCGAATCATTCTCCTAACTTGCAGAGGAAGATTATTTTGGCAACTATATGATCGAGAAATATCAAATTCACCCTATTTGGTAAAGAAATCTGTACTTTTATTCACCTCCCTGTGAACATGTTTTACTTTGAACTGTATGCCTCTTAATGTTAGCATAAGTTCTTCCCACAAATTTCATAAGTTTCAAATTGAGCATTTCTCAGAATTTATCTACTGAACCAACAAAGTAAAGTCACATGTAATTTCCACTTAATCATATTCGATGTTTTTACATAGATTAATCCCTAAATAATCGCCTTTAATTTAGCCATGTTATTTGTTTCATATTCTAATAATGAAGAAAAAGCTACTTTAAATAAACATTTTTCATCTCTTATCACGCTCCCATCACCACAATTTCCTAGGTTACCTATACAGCTTTCATTCACATTCAATTTAACTTAACCAATCCCAGGTTTACACTATCTGACTACACGAGGAAGACGAACCCCCACATTTATTACTTGAATATTCAAAACACAAAGGACTGTAATATATGTGCAAGAAGTAAGTGCACATTTATTTAACTTGTATGAAATAGATCTCAACCAATATTTAATATCCAGCCATACAGTTCTCACCAAATCATGAATTGATTTCATCCTAACTCTACATCGACGAGTCCAGAGTCTCCGGATGATGAGACTAGGTATAAGACCTACCAAAATGCCTAACTGTGAGGTCTCTCTTGCACAACTAAACCAGACATTAACTCTGCCTTTCCAAGTACTCGTTGCCATGCAACTCACACCCAACACCACTGCTGCTTTTTTCCATACCTCCTGAGCAAAAGATCCAGTGCAAAACACATGATCTAGAGATTCAATCTTGACATTTGAACAACAATCACATGGAGAGGTCATCTGGACACCTACTTCTTTAATACGAGTATCAACTGGAAGACAAGCAAACCAAGACTTCCACATACAAATTGACACCCTTTTTGACAACATGGGATGCCAGATCCATTTTGCAATTGAGAATTCCTCTTTATACTCCCTTATAATTTCCCAAGCACTTGTCATGGTGAATTTCCCATCTGTTGAAGGTTCCCAAATTACTATGTCTAGACCCTCCTTGCAAGAAATAGCAGAGTTTATTACTTCCTCAACTTGATCTTCACCCAACAGATCCACTAATAAATCAACATTTCATCCATTTCTATCCCAACAATCTCAAGTTCGAAGCTTATGGTTATTGATTTTCTGAACCTTAGCACAAAGGAGGCCGGAGGCTAACCAACGATCAAACCAGGAAGAAGCCGACCCTTCTTTAATTCAAACACGGACATGCTCTAAAACTTCAGGAATCACACGAACAATCAATCTCTAAAATTTGGTTCCTTTATCTAGTTTCATTTCTCTCAAGTGGTGTTTCTTATACAAATACTTGGTTTTAAAGAATTGAGTCCACAAATTATCCATAGTTAACAATCTCCACACAAACTTCATATGCAATGATTTTTTTACCTACTCCAAATCCTTAACACCCAAACTACCCTCACAAACAGGCTTACATATATTAGATCAAGAACACCAATTCCTTTTCCTTTTGTCATTTACTCCACTCCAAAAAAATTTCGATAACATAAAATTTATCTTTTTGAAAACAGTAATAGGAATGTCCAATACTGCCAATTGATGAATCGTCATTGATGGTAATACATGCTTAATTAAAATTAGGCGCCCCCATTGAGATAAAAGCTTAAATTTCCAACCCGCTATTTTTTTCCTCAATTTATCAACTAGGGGCTCTAAAATATGGGCCGTAAGACGACCCGATACCAAAAGAACACCCAAATATGTAGTAGGAAAACCTCCTTCTGCAAAGCCAGTCGTCCTTAACAGAGATCTCTTCCGAGCAAAAGTAATTCTCTTTGACAAAAAAATACTTGACTTTTCTTTATTTATCAATTGACCAGACCAATCCTCATACTTCTTCAAAGTCTTAATAAGCATTTGAATGAAACTTCTCTTACCATTGGCAAAAATAAGAATGTCATCCGCATAGAGAAGGTGAGATACCAAAGGTGCCCCACAAGGATGATAGTAAGCTTCTATTTTATTCTCCAGAAAACTTTTCTTTAGAAGCTGAGAGAGAACTTCTTGTAAAATAATAAATAGATAAGGAGATAAAGGATCTCCTTGGCGAAGCCCTCAAGAAGGTTTAAAGAAACATTTATAAGTGTCGTTCATCATAATAGAGAACCAAGGAGAGGAAAAACATTCCGCCACTAAGCACAGAATCTTCGTGAGAAACCAAAACTTTCCAGAACCAAGTTTAAAAAATCTCAATTAACCCTATCATATGCCTTAGCCATGTCCACTTTGATCATTACATTCCCACCATTAAACTTCTTATGCAGAGAATGAACCATTTCTTGTGTCAAAGAAATATTTTCAAATATACTTCTACCAAGAATGAAAGCTCTCTGTTCCGGAGAAATCAAAGCAGACAATAAACCTGTCATCCTTGCAACAATAATTTTTCAAAAAATTTTGTAGATAACACTACAAAGACTAATGGGCCTAAACTTGTCAAAACTCTGAGGATTCCAAACTTTTGGGATTAGAACAATGTAAGATGCACAATAAAATCAAGGAAGAGGGGACCCAACAAAAAAATCTCTAGTTGCATCGATCATGTCTTCTTTTACAATATCCCAGCAATCCTGGAAAAAAGTTGAGCCAAAACCATTCAGACCTAGGCTACTATTTCTCAGGATAAAAAGAATAGCATCCCTTATCTCCACCTCAGACGGTTCACGACAAAGATCAATATTCTCCTCTTCAGAAACCACAAGAGATGTTATATCAACAAGGTTAGCTGTTCGATTGGGTCCTACGCCTATTAAGAAAGTTCGAAAATACCTTACTGCACCCTCATGAACAGCTTCCATAGAGTCCAACACTTCTCCATTTGGAAGTTTCAATGAATGAATCATAGTCTTCTTCCTCCTTTGGTTCACAAATGCATGAAATAACTTTGTATTGTTATCCCCCGGCTCCGACCATTTCTTTTTGGCTAGCTAAGAAATACGAATCTCCTCCCTCTTTTCCCATGCTTCTAGTTCAAGTTTAGTAAGGAAAAAATTTTCCTCCATTTCTAGCGAATACCCTTCCTGAAGCTGAGCCTCTATAGCCTCCATACATTTCTCCAATTTTTTAATGTTCTGTTGTACATGTCCAAAAAACCTATTTGTTCCAGTTTCAAATTGCAACTTTCGTATGTTTCAATTTACCAGCAAGTCTAACTAAACTCGAACCATGAGACTCCTCCCTCCAGGCTTCCTCTACGCAAGACTTAAAAGACTAATGCATACTCCACATATTCTGATACCTGAAGGGAGAAGGACCATACTGATGTAGATTTTTATGAAATCGAATAATCAATGGGTTATGATCTGAAGTCATCCTCTTTCAATACTCAAAATAAATATTTGGCAAAACTTGGAGAAGATTCGAATTATAGAGCACCCTATCCAGTTTTGCCCAACTCCGAGAATTACCACTGTGATCATTACACCAAGACATGTTGTTGTCAGTACCAACCAAATCCATAAGACCACAGTTGTCCGAGCAATTGTTAAATTCCTCCATAGCCGATAACTGCCTCATATGACCACCAATACGTTCCAAATCTGAACGGATAATATTAAAATCTCCCGCCACTAACCAAAGGAAATCATCTCTCTTTACAAACTCCAAATCATTCCAAAGTTTCTGACGATCTGTTGACGACATTTAGCATAAACAAAAGAAGCCAAGAAAATCTGGTCCACAGAACTAAAAATACCCGAAATAACTTGATCAGACATATGTTGTAACTCAAAGTGCACTTGCTCTTCCCAAAATATCCAAATTTTACCCCCACTGAAGCATTCGCACAAAAATTCAGAAAATTTAGAAAGTCAGCCCATTGCGACATCAGACTTTCATCAGAAAATGGCTCTAAGACGAAAAATTCCTAATTAACTTATGTAAACGATTTTTCGACGTGCCTAAACCCCACACGTTCCACACTAGAATTATATTAATCATAAATTAAGTTTCTTTGGACAGGTAATAACCCGTTAAGACTTCTTCTCACTTTGCCCATTAAGATCCTTCAACTTAACAATTGGAACATGTAAATCATCATCCGAACAAAAGCCTTTTTCCAAAGGGAGTTTCTCTAAATTATTTGTCTCCACCTCCCTATCTGATTCACAATTATATGGGACACACTTGGCCATGAAGGTAGACTTTTGTTCCAAAATTTCTATAACCATATTACTAGACGTCATCAATTGATTACGCACTACTATGCCATCTTCCACTATTAGAATATCAGCGTCAGGAGCACCAAAGACTGGTTCAACACTCTCCTACCTCTGCACATTCTCATACGGATTTATATTTAGCTGCAAAGTCTCCACTTCAGGCCTCGGATCTTCAGGAACAAACTCCCCCTCTTCCATCTCACGTTGTGGAACTGTCTTAACCACTGGCAAAATTTGTGATGTCGTTGCACCCTCTTGAGCCTGAGCCCCCTCTACAGGTTCTTCGACAATGCATGGATCTATCAATTCTCTCTGAACTTCCTTCCCTTTATCCAATTTCTTCACACGCCAAACTTCTTGTCAATTTTCTTGTCTACCATATTTTGTATCTTTACTTCTATCCCCAATTTTTTGTTTCCTTTCACCCCCTCGGCATACCACCTTTGAATGCCCCTGTCTATGACATTTCTCACAATAAAATCCTTGTTTTTCATACCTCACTTCTTGCCAAATTTTCTGGTTTGCAGAAACAACAATTGGGAAAGCATCCACCTTATCTGCCAATAAATCCACCTCCACGCACATTCTCGCACCCGTAACCCTAGTTCAATTAAGCGTAGCATTGTCAGTTCCCAGGTATCGACCAAACCTAGTGGCTAGAATTTGTAAGCAATCAGGTCTGTACATGTGCATTGGAAGACCAGGGAGAAATGACCATTAAGGGGCCAAGGATTGTTCCTGCTTTAGGTTGAAATCCTTTGTCCATCGAAAAAGACAAAACGGAAATCCAGCCAAAATCCTTCCTTCACGAGACCATCCATGAAGAAAATCTCGTTCATTCTTCTTCTGAACCAGTATGTGAAAATCATCCATGAAACTAACAGAAAGGATTTCCGAAAGGCCCCACAACTTTATGATATTCAAACGGATAACATCAATAAATGGTCTAGATCGCAAAAATTTCAAAACCAACACAAACCTAAAATCTTCTGCCACTTTGTTCATCTCAGCCTCCGAGAATATAAAACCAATATCTCCATCAACATCAGCTGGATATCTCATGACTAGTTTGAAAGAAGAAGACGATGGGTTAACAGCATTAGCATTAGAACGTGATACTACATAGGCATACGACAAAGGTCCTGAACCACCTTACATAGTAAGCGTCTTACTTCAACGAGAATGGAAGAGAGACATACCTGATTTACAATGATTCAGAGTACCGAAAGAAGAACGCTTGTCGAAATTCAAAGTCCTGGAAAACCAGCAGGCGGCGAAGTGGGCGACCGTAGTTGCAGCTGATGAGTCTTCTCTCTGGAGAAATTCTCACAGCAGGAGGAGGCTTGGGAATTCTCCTCTGCAAATTCCGGAAACGGCACCATCTAACTTTCTTCTATGAGACCTCGAAACAGCACCTAGTCGCTGTCGTCACAAGGGCTGAGAGTCCCTTCGTTGTCGTCACGAGATTTTTCGAACTCACTGTCATCCCACCACCGTCTTCATAAACCATCTCTACAAATCCTGAAAAACCACCCTCTGCAACCTCTACTTCGGTGTGCAGGGCCACAGAGAGCCAGATCTGAAGGAACGGCGACCACAGCTGGCACGGGTGATATCGGTGCGGCTTGAGTGGCAATTGGTAGCAACGTGGCTAGTGGTCGTGCGCACGACATCTCGTGCAAGAGTGCAGCGTGGCCAGTGGTGGTCGCGCGATGGCGCGCGGGCTGTGGGGATTGGGTCATCGTCACCGTTGCTCATTTGAATCATGAGAGCTAGGGCTTCAAGGACTTTGCTCGTCGGACACCAGGAGACCAAGCCGTCTGGAGATTTTCCTACGAAGAGGCGACGTCCGGTAACGGAGGCTATATGGTGTGCCACGATGCTGATGGCTTGCTTCAAGTTTTCATTGACCATTCTTATTCTTGAATAGTTCTTGGAAAGTAGCACTGTTTCTATAACACCATTTTTGCAAAATAGTTGACAGCTTGACACAAACACACAAGCAGATGAGACCATGCATAGGGGATTCATGTGTGATGTATTTGAGCAGAGAATGGGAGCGTCAAATAAACAATTCCTCACTCAGGAGGGATGAATATTATGTCATCATCAAATCAAGATAACAAATATTAAAGCAGCTAGAAACAAAAGATCAGCACAACATTCACAAATCACAACTACCAGATCTTAGGTTATCCATATGCAACAAAGATTAATTGTACAGAATGCAAAAATGGCATAAATCTCAAATTTAATGACTTTTAACAACTTGACTACCTGAGACTTTGAGTTTGAGAGGCGCTCGGGTGATGGCAACAAGGTGGAGCCAGCGATGGCTGGACTCTAGAGGGTGGAGTCGTGGAGGGCCTAGACTCTAAAGGCTTAAAGTCTCGATTGTCAAAGAGTCAATGCAGTGATAAACAGTTGGACAATGGTCGCTCATCGGCATCGTCGCTCGTCGCTGGACAACTAGAATTCAGAGAAGTCATCGCTAGTCGAATGGGAAGTTGGGAATTTGGGAACCCTAATTCCCAAAGGCAATCTATGGAAGCACTAGAAGCCGAAGCAGAAGTCTCAACTCTCAAGTCTGCAATCATGCCGAGTGGCGTCGTGCGAAGTTGGGAACCCTAATTCCCAAAGGCATCTGTGGAAACAAAAGGGGAAGTCTCAACTCTCAAGTCTAAAATTGTGCCAAGTGGAGTAGTGCGAAGTTTAAAATAGGAAGTGGGAATCCTAATTAAAAATTATATAATTTATATTTAATTATTAATTAATTACATAATTTAGTTAAATCGGTAAACCGAAATCTACTTTCTCTATAACCGAACCAAAAATTGAATAACTAAATTTATCAAATTATAAAACCAAACCGAACCGAATTTAGTTGTGTCATTTTTGTTTCTTTTGATTTGTAAATTAGAAATCTGAGAGTAGAATAATCATTATAGGTATACAAGAGCTTACACAATCATTTTCACTCTAAAACAAATTACCATAAAAAGTTGATGTCTATCCTCAAATGTCACTAAATAATTATTCTTATATCATTACATATTTATTCCTATCATTATCTTGTTTGGAATCTTTGCATTTAGAAATTATTTATTTCAAGCAGTGTGAGAAAATTCGTTGGCCTAAGGTTTTGTCTCCAACAGGTTGAAGAGTTGATCAAATATGCTTTGTTATGACTTATCATAATGAGTTCTTAGCTAATACAACACCTCTCACAGCATATCCTTCTCATTTACTACTAGGATTAAAATCCAACACCACACATACACACACACACAGTTTCAAAGGTGATAAGAGGACAAACTTGAAGCTTATATAACATAGGATTCCTAAACTACATAAGCATATAAATCCCATAATTTTTGGGGAATTTGCTGACCTAGGCCCCATTTGGAACTTTGAAAATAAGAGAAAGGAAAACATAAAAGATCCAACTTCTCATGATTATCAAAAAAAAAAAAAGTAAAAAATAAAAATATATATATATATCAATTAATAAATAAAATTTTTATTTTATACACCATTAACGTTTAATTTTTCTTAATCTGTAATTATATTGAAATAAACTTTTAGTTTCAGTAGCATTTTATATAGAGAGAAAAATACAATAAAAAATGAGAAAATTTATTTTCCTTTCCTTTCCTCATCAAAATCCTTAATCCACACAACTTTAGGAAGCTACCGGAGGACATATCATTCAAAGTAAAATAGGTTTCCTAAATAAAAATCAAGTCATAACGTCCACTCCATGCCTATGGTTTCATCACAATTCACAAACTGGCCAAAGCAACCTGTAGAAGCCCATAGATGCGAGAAATTATACAGGGAGTCTCCTCCTCCACATGTTCGTGCATCTGTTTTCTTAATTATACACTTACTAAAAATAGGTCCCTCTTTGATATTAATGAATGTAAGACCAATTTACCACATGTCTAACATTAAGAAAACAAGCACATAGGCACATGGAGAGGGTTCCCTGTATAATTTCTCCATAGATGCATAGTAATAAAGATAACAAAACGCATGATTTGTTAAATCATACACAAACGCAAGGCATGCATGTACATAATTAATTAACATGCAAATTGCAAATGTAAGAAACTACCGTCTTCTCTCAATTTATTAAGACAGACAAAACGTTTCAAAATGTCTTAAATCTTACATACAAGGAGATTTGCTCTCCTTCCTTCAAATTTCTTAGGCAATATCTCATCGCCGCAAAGCACGAGCAATTTTCAGTCTTAAGATTTACCTATCACATCCTGATCCGGAAACAAGTGTGAATAACCCTACTTAGACCAAATCGACCATCCACCGTCAACAAGTTAAAAGGAATTAGGTGAAATAATATTGAACTAGTAAAAATTGCTCGTGCTTTGCGGCGATAAAAAAGAAAGGTTAAATACAAACGAGGTGAGTTAAAAAAGAAAGATTAAAAGTTTGAATTATATGTAGGTGACATGGAATGATTGTGTCTTCAGGAGAACAAAAATTGTCCAAGGATAACAAACAAATTTGGGTTTTAAACTTTGATAATGGACACTTTGTAAAGCCCCAACCTGGGTCTACAGGGAGCACTGTGGTCTCTCTTCCTCTACCTGAACAAGACAACAAGGAGGCGGGCCTTATTGAATTAATGACTGGCTCCACAGACCAACACGTGTCCTTTTCAGTGTGTTTTGTCCTTACTCACACACTTCCTAAGAAAACTTTCCAAAATGTTACCCATCCCAAGATTACTCCAAGTCAAGCACGCCTAACCGTGGAGTTCTTATTGAAAAACTCCCGAAAAGAAAGGTGCACATTATTGATATGGGCAGTAACATTAAATCCTTTTTAAATCTTTCTTCCATGGGATATCACATTCTCCCCTACTTACAGAACGCGACGTTCTCATTTCGAACCCACATTTCCAAACCCAAGTGATGTGAATCTCATTACATTTTCGGTTGGGTAATTATTCTGATACCATTTTGTAATGCCCCAACCTGGGTCTGTTAGGAAGCACTGCGTCTCTCCTCCTCCACCTAGACGAGACAACAGGAGGGACAGATCTTATCGGACTAATGACTGGCCCCACAGACCAACATGTGTCATTTTCAGTGTATTTTGTCCTCACTTACACACTTCCTGAGAGAACTTTCCAGAAGGTCACCCTATCCAAGATTACTTCAAGCCAAGCACGCTTAACCGTTGAATTCTTATAAAAAGGCTCTCGAAAAAAAGATGCACCTTATTGATATGAGTAATAACATCTAATTTTTTTTAAGTCTTTCTTACACAAGATATCACACACTTATTATGAGAGAATTCAAATATTAAGATCAATGAAAACAATATATAAGTTCAACGATATATCATTTTAAAATAACTTGAATGTAAAAACAACCTTATCATTAGTAAAGGTGCATACGAATAACATCTTTGGAATATACTATTTCATTAAACATTACCTTTAAAACACATAATAAAAACAATATTTAGGTATAACATTTTTGTATGTTTTTAGTGACCTTATTTGTCATGTATATATGTATTTCAATAATTAGTTTTAACAATAATATCATAATTTAACATATTATTTGTTCAACATAATTGACAAATATTGATAAATTCGTACGAATAATATAATATTTATAAAATTTGCATATAGTATGTAAAACTTTAAAAATATTATGGACATGTACATAAGATAAATTTATTTGTGGTAGATTAATTTAAATGTAAAATTAATTGAGAAAAATAAAATACAGATATAAACCATAATAATATTGAATAAAAATTTAAAACATAAAATTTAAATATATTTTATAACATATCAAAAGTTGAACACTTATTAAATTACATGTGTTTATGCATTTATATATAGATAGTGATTTATATAAAATTGTAATATTTTCATATTAGAACTTTTTTTATGGAAGGTATGTGAGAAAACAATCACTTAATCTAATTTTAATGTATATAATATATGTAAAAATAAATGTAATACGGTATATATATTTCTATATTTTTGAATAATATTAATTAAAATTAATTCTACAATTTTAGTGGAGAAAAATTGTATTGTACGATCTATATTATATTGAATATATGTATTCTACAATTAATACTTATGTTAATTTTAATGTATGTAAACATAAATATAACACGGTATATATATTTCTATATTTTCAAAACAATATAAATTAAAATTAATTCTATACTTCTAGTTGATGTAAATATAAAAAAATGATAAAGAAAGTAAGAAGTCAAAATTTGAATTAATTTTATAATATAAATATATTGAGAAAGGAAGTGACGAAATTTGTCGAGTTGGAATCATTTTTTAAAAAATAATTTAGTGGAATGCATTAAAATATGAAATAATTATAGTAGTCTAACCTATAATTTCTCCTACAACTCTATGTAAAAATTTTCATATCATCCCACCATAATTATTGATCTAATATAGGTGGGTGAGTGGATTAGGAGCATATGATAGTAATTATCATATTAATTAATTTACTTCGCCAAAGGTCTTAAAGGGCATGTGAAACTTGGGAGAGGACTCAACGCTATGGTTTGGTAGCAAGAAGATAATTCTAATCTTGACCATCTATTTAACATGCCTAAGTAATAATTTTAGTCTACTCAAATGCTAACGAGTGTACATTTAATTTCTTGTTAGAACATAAGATGCATATGTCAATATGTGATTAGTAGAACAAAATTACTATTGGGCTGGTAGAGTTAGTATTCCATCACTGTCCAAAATTTTCCTTGCACGACTTTCAGCTGCGTGCAAGTTAAAATCAAAGCAAAATCAACATTGTATTTTAATATTTTCAAAGTGAAATCAGCGTGGGTTGTAATGTCAAAGTCGTATGAAATCATGTTAAACCTTTTGATCCATTTAATATATGGGTATTAATGGTTCATTCATTTATCACACATATAATTATATGGGTGTATTGAACTTTTTCTCTCATTTAAGTCGAGAGGACTTGTACTTGATTAAATAATTATATATGTACATACTAAAATTTTATTTATTTTTTATATATTATATATATTTAAATTTTATATATATTATATGTATTATTTATATTTAAAATATATTAAAAATCTATATTTTATATATATTACAATATTAAATCAGTTAAATCGATTTAACCAAAATTCGGTTTGGTCGATTTTGAGTTTGGTTAAAAATGAAATTTCGATCGATCGATTAATTAACCGAAGAGACCGAATGCTCACCCCTACACAATGCTGATGGCTTGCTTCAAGTTTTCATTGACCATTCTTATTCTTCAGTAGTTCTTGGAAAGTAGCTTTGTTCCTATAGCACCATTTTTGTAAAATAGCTAATAGCTTGACACAAACACACAGGCAGATGAGACCATGCACAGGGGATTCATGTGTGATGTGTTTGAGAAGAGAATGGGAGCATCAAATAAACAATTCCTCACTCAGGAGGGATGAATATTATGTCATCATCAAATCAAGATAACAAATATTAAAGCAGCTTGAAACAAAAGATCAGCACAATATTCATAAATCACAACTACCAGATCTTAGGTTATCCATATGCAACAAAGATTAATTGTACAGAATGCATAAATGGCATAAATCTCAAATCTAATGACTTTTAACAACGTGACTACCTAAGACTTTGAGTTTGAGAGGCGCTCGGGTGATGGCAACAGGGGGGAGCAAGCGATGGCTGGACAAGGGCCTGGACTCTAAAGGCTTAAAGTCTCGATTGTCAAAGAGTCGATGTAGTGATAGATAGTTAGACAATGGTCGCTCATCGGCGTCGTCGCTCGTCGCTAGACAGCTGGGATTCTGAGAAGTCATCGCCAGCCGAATGGGAACTTGGGAACTTGGGAACCCTAATTCCCAAAGGCAATCTATGGAAGCACTAGAAGCCAAAGCGGAAGTCTCAACTCTCAAGTCTGCAATCATGTCGAGTGGTGCAGTGCGGAGTTGGGGACCCTAATTCCCAAAGGCCATTGTGGAAACAAAAGGGGAAGTCTCAACTCTCAAGTCTAGAATTGTGCCAAGTGGAGTAGTGCGAAGTTCAAAATGGGAAGTGGGAATTCTAATTATAAATTATATAATTTATATTTAATTATTAATTAATTACATAATTTAGTTAAATCGATTAACCGAAATCTGCATTCTCCATAACCGAACCAAAGAATGAATAACTGAATTTATCAAATTATAAAACCAAACCGAACCGAATTTAGTTGTGTCACTTTTGTTTCTTTTGATTTGTAAATTAGAAATCTGAGAGTAGAATAATCATTATAGGTATACAAGAGTTTACACACACATTTTCACTCTAAAACAAATTACCATAAAAAGTTGTTGTCTATCCTCAAATGTCACTAAATAATTATTCTTATATTCATTACATATTTATTCCTATCATTATCTTATTTGGAATCTTTGCATTTAGAAAATATTTATTTCAAGCAGTGAGAGAAAATTTGTTGGCCTAAGGTTTTGTCTCCAATGGGTTGAAGAGTTGATCAATTATGCTTTGTTATGACTTATCATAATGAGTTCTTAGCTAATACAACACCTCTCACAGCATATCCTTCTCATTTACTACTAGGATTAAAATCCAACACCACACACACACACAGTTTCAAAGGTGATAAGAGGACAGTCATAAGATTATTCCTACCTTTTTTTTTTTTTTTTTCGGTTAAATCCACACTACACAATAAGAGGAAACCCACCTCCCATTCTATAATCATTTTAGACTAAAACTCAGAAGCTTATATAACATAGGATTCCTAAACTACATATGCATATAAATCCCATAATTTTTTGGGGAATTTGTTGACCTAGGCCCCATTTGGAACTTTGAAAATAAGAGAAAGGAAAACATAAAAGATCCAACTTCTCATGATTATCAAAAAAGTGAAAAATAAAAATAAAAAATATATATATCAATTAATAGATAAAATTTTTATTTTATACACCATTAACGTTTAATTCTTCTTAATCTGTAATTATATTGAAATAAACTTTTATTTTTAGTAGCATTTGATATACAGAGAAAAATACAATAAAAGATAAGAAAATTTATTTTCCTTTCCTTTCCTTTTCTCATCAAAATCCTTAATCCACACAACTTTAGGGAGCTACCGGAGTGCATATCATTCAACGTAAAATAGGTTTCCTAAATGAAAATCAAGTCATAACGTCCACTCCATGCCTATGGTTTCATCACAATTCACAAACTGGCCAAAGCAACCTCTAGAAGCCCATAGATGTGAGAAATTACACAGGGAGTCTCCCCCTCCACATGTCCGTGCATCTGTTTTTTTAATTATACACTTACTAAAAATGGATTCCTCTTTGATATTAATGAATGTAAGATCAATTTACCACACGTCTAATATTAAAAAACAAACACATGGACACGTAGAGGGGGGGTTCCTTGTATAATTTCTCCATAGATGCATAGTGATTAGAGATGAAAAAACGCATGTTTTGTTAAATCATACACAAACGCAAGGCATGCATTTACATAATTAATTAACATGCAAATTGCGAATGTAAAAAACTACCATCTTCTCTCAATTTAATGAGACAGACAAAACGTTTCAAAATGTCTTAAATATTACATACAAGTAGATTTGCTCTCCTTCCTTCAAAATTCTTAGGCAATATCTCATCTCCGTGGCTATTTATATAGCTAGTTTCCTCACAAACTATTCATCCCCAGAAGTATAAACTGAAGAAATTTCATTGCGTTGAATCAGGTAAGCTCTGCAACCAAGTTCCACAATCAGACAAAACATACTCTGTTTGGCACAAAACAACACATGCATGGACATATTACACCTTGCCAATTAAATATTTGTTTTCCAAATTGCAAACTAAAATAGGGGGGGTGAGAGAAAGAAAGCTTGCGGACAAATTGGTAAAACAGCAGGTTCTATACCCTTTCTTTTTTCTTTTTTTTTTTGGATTACGCACCGGATATTCACGTGTCCGTTTTATGGTCCACGTGAGTAATCCTGCGCCCCTTGAAATTGACCCAACAACTTCAAAGGGAGGGTAAATTTAGAAATCCAGGAGTAGAAACGAACCCGAAATGATTTGAATACCTAATCTCGTGAAAAGCACTCCCGCAGCCCGCACTACCACCTGAACCATACCATGGGGGTTCTATATCCTTTCTTTCACTTTATATTTGGGAGTTTGAAATTTGAAAGTTTGATTTAGATTTTTGTACATTTGAACAAAAAATAAAATAAAATTGTATCGATTTACTTTTAAATCCATACAAACCAAATGGAAACCCTAAAATTCATGCTCCCAAACAAAAACTCAAAGTGCATCTTTGGAAAGTCCTTTAATGAAAGCATAAAATCCCAACCAAACAGATTACTTTCCGTGTTCTGATATTCTCAATGACAATAAAGAATAGCAGAGTATTTGATTGTTTTCTATTTATGGAACAGATCAGGATTGCAAGTATGGCTGGTAAACAAGTATCTGCAGTGATCCTAATCATCAGCATGCTGCCAATGATGACGGTGTTTAATACAACTGTTGTGGAGGCTAATTGCTTCACCACTGAGGAATGTTTTCTTCTAACTGGAGCTGCCCCTGGCCCAAGAACTACTTGCATCAACAAGTGCAAAAATTACTGTTCCAGAAAGGCTACCCCCAACTGTGTATCTTTATGCCGAGATGTTTGTGTTTAATGGAAAATAAGATCCATCATGGAATAGTTAAATTTCAAGCCACAAATAACAATGTAATTAATTCCCCCATATGTATTTAAATACATACATATACATATATATATATATATATATTATTTTCTAAATAATATTGGACTACTATGTTCTCTGATTCAAAACACTTCTATCTACCTCATTGACAAGCAGTCTGCTATATCAATAGTAATTCTCTTTCTGTGTGTTCAGTTCCTTTAAGATGACCAACTGCAAACATACATAATTTGGCAAAAGTGGAAAGAGTTTACAAGGCAAATGCATTACATTAAGTGTTTAGAAGTACACTGAATGATCACCCAAAAAAAAAAAAAAAAACAATTAAGAAAGTTTGGAATTTGTAATGGAAAGAACAAAGATTATTTTAAAGCATGAAAAACTCTGTTCGTTACAAAGAAACCATCTCAAGTGATATGACATCCCATAATTTGCTAAAATTATCTTACTATGAAAATGCCCAACTAAGACTATGACATTTGCATCACTAAATAAAAACTTTTGCAATATTTTTTTATGATGGATACAGAAATTCTAAAACAATCATTCATTTAGAACATCAACACTTAATTAACTTTGATTTGTTGACACACTTTTGAGTGTCATCCAGTTCCCTCTTCAATTCATACCTAAAAGTAGCATTTTGAATTTTAGTCCTTTTTGCTTTTGTATGAAGTGATTTTTTTTTAAAAAATGAAGAGTTTCCCACATGAAAAAGAGCAGTGCATAATTGATGAGGATAGAGTTTAAGAATGGCATGACCATCCTTCGTGCATGGTCAATGGAATCAATCAAATAAAAGGTAAGATGACACCAAGCCAAGGACAAACAGAAACAAAGAAATAGGTATTTGGTACGATATTGCATTTTGAGTCGAGACATGATATATATATATAGCGTATTGTTGAAACCTTAGCGCAGTTTTTATTGCTAATAATAGAATTTTTCATAGAGGATGCATGGGTGCAAACACACTACATAACCATGTAACTCATTGTATTCTTGTTATTTTCTTCGATTTTTCTTTCAATTTGTTGTGTATGAGATCCTGCATAGCCTTTGGATGTGTTTCACAACAATTTGTTCAATATAAAAAAATAGAGGCAGTCCTTTTCAAACTTTGAATATTTATTGAAAATCTAACATCAAGAGATTTTTTTTTTTTCTTTTCAGAAGACAAAGGGGTGAGAAATGAGGTTAAACGCAAAAAGATATTTATTGTATACTTGTATTAAATTTTTTGTCACTGTAAAAAATAAATAAAGAAAGAGATTATTTGCCCCAAGATTCAATATCAACTTTGAGAAATTGTCTTCAATATCAACTTTGAGAAATTGTCTTTCTTTAAATTGTTAGAAGGTGGGACATATTTATTAAGATGTTCACGATTGATTATGGTCATTAAATAATTATAATTGAGTTAGTGAGTAAACTGTTGTAAATTTTGTAGCATATTGGGTTATTGTTGGATTATGTAAATTTAACAATCTTCAATGAAGTAAGTTTCCTTGGTAATGTGTTTATAGATAGTTAATATTAGTAATTAAGATGCAAATTTTAAAACCCCCATCTTCTCTCCATATTGAATACAAAGCCAACGTTCCAAAATGTCTTCAATAACACATTTAAGGATATTTGCGTTCCTTACTACAAACTTTTCAAACATCACATTACAATTACTATATATAAAGCATGGTTCCCTCTCACATTATTCATCCATAAAACTAAGTATATCTATATCTTGACCAGGTGGGCTTTACTTTAAATTGTAACACATTTGCCTCTATATCTAACCAACTAGAATGAATCCATTTTCTTTTACTCTATGTTTGGGAAATTAGGGCTCAGATTCTCGATCTAGATTTGTATAGATTTGAACAAAACTACAAAGTTGTATTGAGTTTTAATCGGAGTCTTGAAATTGAAAGACTTGTATAGATTTGAACAAAATTACAAAGTTGTATGGAGTTAACCTGAGCCACCTGAGTCCTGAAATTCATGCTTTGAGTCAAGAGTGCTACTTTAGAAAGTTCTTGTGAAGATCAATGACATCTCAACCAAACAAATCCTTTCTTTGTTTGAGATTTCATCGATCTTCACAGGGAAAAATCAATATACTTCTAATGCCGAATCAGGATCAACTAGACAGAAATAAAGCAGTGAGTCAAACACTTCTTTCGTGCCGATGTTGGACTTCTCAAAGTAGGACTATGAGCTTTTCTCTTAGAGCATACATTTCAGGATGTCGATTTGAGAATAAAACTCAATACAACTGTCATTCTGTTCAATTCTATACAAATCTAAATTGAAATTTCGAACCCAAAATTCCCAAAGCTTGATTTAGCACTTCCCCTGTTTTGATTAGTCCTCAGTTGAAACTAACACTAAATAGAGTATTTGGTGTCTTCTGTGTGTGGAACAGATTGGGATTGGAAGAATGGATGGTAAACAAGCATCTGCAGTGGTGATGATCATGCTGTCAATAATGATGGTGTTTACTGAAACTGTTGCTGCGTCTAGTTGCATCACTACTAGAAATTGTTTTCCTCTAATTACTGCCCCTAGCCCGATAATTTCTTGCATCAGTAGTTGCAAAAAACGCTGTTCCAGAAAGGCCAGCCCCCTCTGCCTACACATATGCAGAGACATTTGTGTTTATGGAAAATAGGCCCATTGTGGAATAGTTTAATTTCAAGCTACAAATAACAAAGCAATTCATCCCTCCATGTGTGTGAGTACAGGATATTGATGCATTTTGTGATAACAATATTTTAAGATTTTCAGCTATGAATGGTTGGTTCTTTTTCACCTTGACAGAATTAGTATGTGGGCTCTATAATTTGATAGCATTTGGGTCATATATAAGACATTTTATTAACTAATTTATTATGATAGACAAAACATCTCATATGGTTGTATATGCAATTCATATATAAGCAAATAATTCAAAATCAAATTAAAGATTTTTGCCTAACATATTACATACATGTCAAACAAAATCATGTAAAAATCCAAATCAAAATATCATATATTCAAAATACATTAACCATTCACACAAAATCCAACAATTACATACAAGTGCATTCAATTTTTTTTATATACAAAATACATTAATCATTCACACAAAATCTAATAATTACATAAAATTGCATTCATTTTTTTTTTTTTTTTGGTTGAATCAGTGTTTTAAAAGGCATTATTGAGGTGCGCCTCAAGCGATTTGAGCCTAAAATGCCCCAAGGCATAAGTGGAAATGTGCAACTCTAGAAAGGCATACGCCTCATGTCAAAATGCTCGCCTTTTACGCCTCAAATGTAAAGCCGCACGCATGTTGGGATCCTTGATTTAATACATAAATTAAAAAAGAAAGAACCCATAATGAATCTAAAACCCTTTCCTCCCTCTCTTCGACGAAGCTTCTCTCTCGGCGAAGCTTCTGCTCTTGACGAAGCCTCCAGTGAGTCTTCTCCTCGACAATAGCTTCTGCTTTCTCGGCGAAGCTTCTGCTCTCGACGAAGCCTCCAGTGAGTCTTCTCCCCGACGATAGCTTCTGCTCTCTCGGCAAAGCTTCTTCTCCCTCTCCAACGACTCAACGACTGCCTCCAAAGATTCGTCCAAGCTTCTCGTCCATCTCCGACAACTCCACGATTTGAGGGTCCCTTCCAAGCTTTGATCTGCCTCCAACGACTCCTTCCAGCCTTTCATCTCTTTGCAGCGACCCTCCATTATTCTAAAATATTTCTCATCTTTATACTATATATAAATTTATTTATTTATTTATTATTTTTAAAAAATACAGTCCCAAAATGCCTTAGGCCTTCACCTTTTAAAACATTAGGTTGAATAATTACATATAGTTTGAAATTTATAATTGAAGAAATAAAACAAATTTCCTTTTGGGTTGGATTGGAGAGAGAAGCAAAGACAAGGAAAAGTAAACACCATTAGAAAGTAATTAATTTTGCCTCGACATTTTCCCTAATGCTTTGAAATTTTTTCAACAAAAATCTTTTTCGCTAAAATCATAACAAAAGTGTAGTTAGATAATAATAATAATAATAATAATAATTTTAAAAATTAAAATATCATTACAAAAGCCTACATATGGAAGTTAATTTAAACAACTCCTGCACATAAAGTTTTTTTCACGTGATTATAAAAATGATTTTAAAAATAAGAATTTGAACACGTGTTTCTATTTTAGCATGAGCAAACAAAATAATTTAAACATAGATCGCAATATGCGTTTGAACCACAAACGAATCATTGACAATGTTGAACTTATAAATCTGTAAATTTTAAATTCTCCTAAAATCCCTGCAAATGTCTACACCAAACACACCTTTTGAGTATGAATATTCTCAAACACCTAGTTTCTTATATCATTTTATTTAAGTCAAATCTCATTTTAAAATAGTTTATTTAAAGCACAACATCCATGCATTCAAGAACAATAGAAATTATCCCACGTGAAAAGAAATTAAAAAAAGGGAGAACAAATTAAGAAAACTAGATACAGATTTATATATGTATGATACAACACACATCAATATCAAATAACATATTTAAAATAACAATTCTTCCAAGTAAGATAATGAATATAATGATATAAATCTCCTTCAAAAAATAGTTTATAAAAAATATCCAGGCATTCAAGAACCAATACAAATTATACCCCATAATAAGAATGAAAAGAGAAACAAACAAATTAGTAAATTTAAATACAGATTCATATAGTGAAATTTTCACAGAGGCTCCTTGGACATAGATACACTGCTAAACTGCATAAATCATTGCTTTCTTGTTATTTTCTCATGTTTCCCTTTCTATTTGTTTTCCATGTGAACGTATAATCCTATGGTATGTTTCACAGTAATGCGTTCAATAGCAAATAATAATAATAATAATAATAATAAGTATCGATGCATCCTTTCAAACTTCCAATATTTTTTGAAAATCTAAAAGAAGGAAAAAAAAATTGAAAATTTTTTGACAATGACAAAAGGAAGAGAAATGAATTTAATGCATAAATGTAATTTGTTATATTTAACTTGTATAAATATTTTTTCATCATCATTAAGGAAGAGAATATTGGCCCCGAGATTCAATATCACTATTGATCATAAAAAAATATTTTACTAGCATTTATAATAATTTAAATATATTTTTTGAAAAATTATTTTTCTTTTAAGTTGCTAGGACAGTGGAGATATATTCATTAAGCTGCTCATGATTAATTATGCTCATTAAATAATCGTTGGATTTTGTAACTTTAACAATTTTTAATGAAGTTATATGCTTCCATAGTGATGCGTTTACCAATAATCAACAGTAGTAATAAAGATGCAAATTTAAAGACCACCAAGCATCTTCTATCAGTTATTGAATACAAAGATAAAACATTCCAAAATGTCTTCAATATCGCATTTAAGTATATTTGTTTGCATAATCCATTGCTTCAAAATTTTCAGACAAGATCAAATCACTATATACATAGCACAGTTTCTTCGCACATTGCGCATCCCTAGAACTAAGTGTTGAAGTATATCTGTACCTTGAACTAGGTAAAGCTCTACTACAAATTGGTAACATGACAGATTTTATCTCTATCTCCATCTCTATCTCTATCTCTAACCAAGTAGAAATTCATTTTTCTTTCACCCCAAGTTTGGGAATTGAGTTTAAATTTTTATTTGGATTTGTGTAGATTTTTTTTTTTTTTTTTTAAAAGGAAAGGAAAGGAAATACAAATCGTATTGAGTTTTGTTCTCCAAATCTGACTCCTGAAGTTGATGCTCCTAAAGAAAAACTCAAAGTGCCTCTTTCAAAAGTTCTTCATGTAGAGAAAGTGCATGACATCTCAACCAAACAACGTCTCCTGTTTTTAATTAATCCTCAATTACAACTAAGACTAACAGAGTATTTCATTGTTTTCTATATGTGGAACAGAACAGGATTAGAAGGATGGCCGGCAAACAAGGATCTGCAGCGGTGTTGATCTTGCTGTCAATAATAATAGTGTTCAATGAAACTGTTGCTGCGTCTAATTGCACTGTCAATGAAGACTGTATAATTCTGACTGGAATTGCCCCTAGCCCAGAAAGTTCTTGCATCAGCAATTGCAAAAACAACTGTTCCAGAAAGGTTACCCACTACTGCCTACCTTTATGCCGAGACATTTGTCTTTTTGGAAAACCCACTGAGTAATGGTTTAAGTTCTAGCCACAAATAACAATACAATTCATCCCTCTGTATGTGTGTAATCGTACAATAAAAGGGATATTGAGGCATTTGGAAGGTTTATATTTTATATTTTTAGCTATGAATTGTTTTTATATCTTTGACATAGTCATAATATAATTATTTCTATAGTTTGATAGCATCTGGTTCATATATAAGAAATCTCACAAGTATTTAGTATGCCAGACATCCCATATAATTATATATGAAATTTAAAATAGAAATAATAATTCAAAATCAAACTAAAGATTTTTGCCTAACATATTACAAATACGTCGAACAAAATCATTAACCATTCGCACAAAACCCAATAATTACATACAATTTTTGCATTAAAACTCTTTGTTACATAATTACATTAAGTCTGAAATACATATATCATTAAAGAAATAACACAAAATCTGTTGTGAATAATTTGGTGAAGGGAGCAAAGATGAGGAGCAGTAAACAAAAAGTAATTAATTTTGTCTAGACACTTTTCCCTTTGTTTTGAAACTCTTCCAATACAAATTCTTCTTGGTAAAATTATAAACAAAATATATTTTAATTTTTAATTAAAAAAATAGATTTAGAATATCATTATAAGACTCCTGCATACAGAAATTAATTTGGTCAACTTCTGCACATGAAATTTTTTTGTTATTTTTTTTTCATAACAAAAGATATATTAGATAAACAGAAGATAAAGAAGAAGAAGAAGCTCACAAAATAAAACTAAACAATATTAGCCAAGGAACCCCCTTTTCAAATCCTTTCCTTCATAATCTACCAAGCTCTTCAAATTCACCAATTCCCTTTGTCCCTCTTCATCTTTCGACTTTTACCACCACCCACACCGACTTCATTTCCTTCAACATCACTTAACTTTAAATCCACTTTATCCAAAAGATTTTGAGCTTCTAACTCCTTAGGAATCTCTACCACGTGTGTATGCAGAATTCCATCCGTGTTGTACTTGCTCACCAAGCCATTGTTATAAAAAATAACTCCCTCCAAGCCTTCCAATGGGGATGGATGGACATAGAATAAATAATCCCTTATTCCATATTGCTCTTGAATATTGTCCAATAACAATCCCCTCCCCCCCCCCCCCCCCACCATAGTCAAACTCACTAATATCATCTCTCTTTGAATCTAAAAAATCCCCCATTTCTTTGCCATATTTCCTTCACTAACCTCGTTACTACATCCATCCTTCTTCTTAGCATTCAAATCTTCCACAATACTAAACTCTCCCTTAAGAATTTCTTCTTAGTAACTTTGGCACTAACTCAACAGAACTTTCTCTCTTTTCTTCAAAAGCCTTAACCATTTCAGCACCCATACAAGCTGCCCTCCTATGAGCATACAAGCTGCTCTCCTAATGAGGTAAACCTTGTTACCCTCAAATCTATCGACATTAAGATGAAAATAATCAGATTTCTCCCCAAACTCGGCTCCTTTTTTACTCTTTTCCACACACCTCCTAATACCTCTTCAAAACTTGACAAAATTTTAACCCATCGATCTACTTTCAAGTCCATGCCGCTACTAGAATTCTGAACTTGCTAATCATTCCGACTGAAATGTCAAAAAGCTCGATGCTGGATTTGGATTCCATTAGCAGAACATTTAGACTCCTCCTCCCCTGTACTCATTTTCTGGGATTCAAGGGAAAAATTTTGGACCTGCCCTTCATCTGGAATCAGTAAGTACTTGTGCCACCATTACCACACGCATGGGCCTGAATACCATCTTGACCCTTTTGCTAGAAACCCATATGAGGAGAGCCTTCCTTTGGATTCATTTAATCAAACTCTCCTAGACATTGAGCTTGTTCAAATAATTGGCCCAATTTAGTCAACAAATTAAATACTTCCTTTTTCAATAACTTAAGCCAAGTCCAAAACAAGTAACATACAGCCCGACCTAAATCTTTTCCCAGCCTCCTCCAGAAAGCAACCCTACCCACCTCTTGAGATGATTGCACTGCCATTAGAAACCCTAGATTCCTTCATTTTCTGGTCAATTAGATTGATTCTGATCGATTTGCGATGACACAAGGTTCCTTCAAATGCAGCATACCTCTACACCGATGGCACAATTTTTCTTTCTCGGTCAACACACCCCGATTTCCTGAACAAACTTGGCTACTGCAACCCTCTCCATCACTCAGTTTGCCTTCCAACACCACCTGACTCCATGACTTTTGGCGTGAAGAACAATCAGCACCAACACCTCCAGAATCCTCACAAAAAACCTTTGCTATCTCGCAAAAATCACTTGCAAAGCTTTGCCACCCATCCCCTTTAGTGCCTCTAGGAATAAAAAATGACAATTTTCTTTCCTTTCCACCCCAGCCCTAATTCCAAATACTTTCTCACCTTCGTCCACCTAATTGACATACAATTCTTCATGAATCCCATTCAAGTTGTTCGAAATCCCCTTTGCATTGAAAGGGGACAACCATCAACAAACCAAATCACAACTTCTTTAGAAAACCTAACCCATCTATTTCGAGAGACATTATTCTCAACCACAAGCAAAGACAAGTCCTCCCTGACCTTGTCCCATCACAGATCGTAGGAGTGAGAGATGCCCCCCATTACAAAGAACAAGAGTCGGAAGGTGCGAAGGATGAAAGAGGGGAAATCAAAGGGAGAGAAGGAGGGGAAATGAGGTTTGGGGTTTTCGTCGCGAAAAAAAATGGCAAAGGGAGATGCAGGTGAAGAGGAGAGGTTGAGTGAAATTTCAGCGTGAGGTTAAACCGCGAAAGAGGATCCTCCACGGTCGTGAGCTTCGAGGAAGATGTCAGCTTGGGGAGGCATTTTGAGCATAACCTTGCAGCCAAACAAATCATTGAAATTATTGAACTTAAAACACATATTCATGATTATAAAGTTTTTGTCATGTGATTTTAAAAATAGGATTTTGAGCACACTGATGTTTCTGTTTCAGTATAAGAGCAAACAAAATAATTTAAAACATAAACATAGATCATGAACATGCGTTTGAACCACAAACAAATCATTGAAAACGTTTAAATTAGGAATTAAAACACATGTGTTTCTAGTTCAGTAAGAGACAAATAAAATTATTTAAACATAAACAGAGATCACAAATATGTGTTTGAGCCACACATGAAGATTATATATCTTAATGCACTTAAAAGCTCTACTCGTCACAAATGGTATAACCTCCCATGATATATATAAATTAAAATATATTGTGGTATGAGATGTCCAACTTTGATTAGGATATTCAAAGTTTAAAAAAAAAAAAAAATGTGTACAATATGAATGTTCATTTCACTTGGAAAATTTGTTAACACAATTTGAGTTTCATCGAAGCTAGTGATGTCCGTAACTTTTTTGAGAAAACACAAGGCAAACACAGTTGGGAATACTCTATCAGAGACGCTACAAAAGCAATTTTTATACGAGCTAGGTAATCGGTAAAGGGCTCACTTTTAAATATCAAACAAATTAAAAGAAGAAGAAGAGGCCAATTACCTGATGAAAATTTGACGATTTGGATTGGAAGTTCAGAAACTACGGCCCTCTCTCTCTCTCTCGCGCAAGATGCCTCCTTCCTCTTCTTCAACCACTAGGGCAAAAAGCATCATCGGAGTTGCACCGTGATGATGTTGCATTCTTTGCAGAAACATCCTCAATACTAGATATCACAGATCTTGAAATTTCTTCCACTTCAAAAAGCGGAAAAAGTGCCCAACCCTAAATTAATTAAGTAAAAAATAAATAAATAAATTTAAAATTTTAAAAAGGTAATTCATCGTGGTTAACGACAGAAGTGACAGTGTTAAACAGTTACCAAAACTCCAGCAAGCTTGAACGAGGGCAATGTCGAAGTTGACGGCTCGTCGGAGATAGTCAATTTGCCGCCGGAAGTCGGCTTCGAAAATGTCATCGTCAATGCAGGGTTCTCCATAGATGGCTCATTTTCAAACCTAGTTCATGTAGTAACCCGAACCTACAAACAATTTTAGGAATACCTCAAATAAACTTTACAATAATAATATCCCCAATCTCAAATTAATACATTCTTAAAAATTTTAAAATATAGATAAAATAATAAATTTAATATTTAATCTAAATTAGTTTTTCCAGTTCCAACCACTTTCATTACGCTACTCTGATTTTGGCACAAGATATCTAAAATGATTGATAAAAATTGGGATAAAACACTTTTCAATAAGTAAAGACTAGATTATAAGTTTTACAGTATAAAAATATATTTAATAATTTTATCTTAATAAAAACTGCATTTGAATAATTATGTATTAATGATGTAAAATTAAACATAATAAAAACTGCATTTGAATAATTATGTGTTAATTATGTAAAATTAAATATACTTTCTTTCAAATCACAACTTAGGCTTATTAAATTACCTTGATCACATAAATATATAAATATGTATAAAAAACTGTCTTTTAGCCTATGCATGTCATGTTTAACCCTCATGACTGGGTTGTCTTGTTTGAAAACTAGACTTAACTTGATTGATCAACCAAAGTTAAGTCAAAATATTATGTCTGTAAGTACGATTTACCTATCACATTCTAATCCAGAAACAGGTGTGAATAATCCTACTTAGGCGAAATCGACTATCCACCGTCAACACTTTTACAATAGTGCAGTTGTACTAATATTTCTCTGTAACTATGATACCAAGCATTCATCACATCCGGCCCATCAGGATTCTTAAAACATATAATTGTAATTTATGCAATTAAAACAATCTCATAATTTCATCAATATTCCCAATATAAAATCTGTACAAAAATATCATCATTATTCTCAATTTCATCAATATTTGCAATAAAATCACATATTAAACATACACCTCAAAAATTCCCAAACTTGCTCAATTATGCGATAAAATAAAATAACTCATGCCACATTATTTTTACAATAATTATAATTTTATAAATTACCTAAGATATTATTATAAATATATACACAGTAAATTTAAATAAAAACGTAGGTATGATCCATTCCCTATATTTAAATTTAATCCCCAATATATTTTGATAAACCTAAATATGATCAAATTCCCGCAGGATAATTTAATTCAAGCATATGGATATAATTAAAATAAAACTAATCAATTTAAATCAGACATATTTTAAAATGAAACTTGACATAATCTAACTCACTTGTCCTAACTTTGGAGTGGTACCTACGTCGTGCAAAAGATGAAATTTTTCCGATTAAAACTTTGAATAGCGGAACTAAAACCTGGGAATGACGCCCGTTTTTTAATTTTGCAGAGAGAGAGAAAGAGGCCCGGGGAATTTGTTTCTTGATGGATTAAGATGTTTCCTAATCCATCTTTATATCATGTAGATATAATATTATTTAATTAATAATGATTATTTAATTAACTATTTTTTTATTTTTTTATTTTATTTTTACACTTACAAGCATATTATTTTTTAGTTCGTTACACCTTGCTTGCTTCTCTATTTAACCAATAGTCGTCCATAATCTCGCACACACGGCTCGAAATTGTCAAGGGCTGGGAGTGAAGGCAAGGGTGGCTAGTGAACTCCGGTGAGAGAGAGGAAAAAGAGATAGAGAGAGCCCCGCCAAACGAGAGTGAAATAATGTGAGTGCAAGAGAACGAGAAACTGGCAACGGAGGGAAAATTTCGAGGGGTCATTGTCATTTTTTTATTGAAGAAACTAAATCGACATTCATTATGCTACTAGTTTTTTATTTTTATAATTAATTTTTAACTATTTTTTAAATATGATTTGCAATTTTTTATAAATTTATTGTCCAAAATTTTAATATCCAGAATAATTTTTCATATTGAATTATTTATTTTATATATTTTAAAATTAAAATTAAATGATGATATCAATTTAAATATAATTAAAAGGAAAATATACATAAATTTCAAAAAATAATAATAAAATTAATTTCAAAATACTTTTTACTATTTTTCAATTGTCATATCCAATGATTTTTGTACTATTTTTCAATTATTATATCCAATAAATTTTTTATTATAAAGTAAAATTTAAAAATAGAATAATTAAGTAAAATAATTACAGTAAATGCTATTTTTATTATAGTAACTTTTAATGTATATTGTTTGTAATTTTATTATTTAATTATACTTTTATAATATTATTTTATTTAAAGATGAAAATGAGCATTTTTTAAATTAAGTTTTAAATTTATATTTATTTTGTAAATGTTAACCAAATAAGATGCTCGTTTTTAATTTTTAGTTTCTATTTCTAATTTGTGCTTTTTGTTTCCGGTTATCGTTTCTCTAATTATTTACAGTGATACCAAACAACCCCCAAATTTTTTAGCGACAGATGCATATCATTGCTAATAGTTGTATATTCGCTGCTATAGGGATATTATTTGCGTCTATTTTGAGAAGGGCCTCTCGAAGTAGGTTTAACTACATATTATTAGCTACACTTATGCGCCACAAAAAACTAATCTAATTCAATCTTGATATGCTCATGTGGTAGCACTTCATTTAGTTCTACAGTGTGGGTCCTATATTATAGAACTCAATAGGAGTGAGCATAATTCTGTTAAAATCAAATTAACCAAGAAAATTCAGTCGATTTGGTTCGGTTAAAAATTTATTCGATTCGGTTTGGTTTTCATTTTCGTTCAATTTCAATTTTCGATTTTCGATTTGGTTTTTGGGTTCGGTTAATTTGGTTAACCAAATAATATAAATTAATAAAAAAATTATATATTATATATATACTAAAATTTTATTTATTCTTTATATATTATATATATTAAAATTTATATTTTGTACATATTAAAATGTTAAATCGATTAAAATCGGTTAACAAATTTAATCGAAATTCGGTTTGGTTGGTTTTAAGTTCGATTAAATATAGAATTTCGATCGGTTCAGTTAATGAAAATTTTTAACCGAAATAATTTGATTAATTAACCAAATTCACCAAATCGACCGAATGTTCAACCCTAGAACCTAGTCAAGTGCTACTATGGCACAAGCCAAAGGTGGAGGCCTACTAATTTTTTGCTTAACTTATAACCCTCCCAATTCTCTCTCTTTAAATTTTCAAATTTTAAATCCAAATATCCAAATTTCAATTTTGAATAGTAAAAAAAGCTAAAACTTAAACAATTATTTAAAATATGACCAAATCAATTAAAAATATAGAAGAGTAATGACAAAAGATATTTATGTTGAAAATATCGTAGTTCTAAAATGATAAATGTTGTTTTGTGAGATTGCAGAATATTTACTTGTTTTGTACCGACAACTTTTGCACACATTTTGGAACATTTTTGTAGAGGAATAATTTTCATTCTAATGCTTGAGTTGGTTTCTTCTATATCTACACTTTTATTTAAAATAAGAATTTTGGACATTCCATTCTTTTTTTTCTATTATTATTTTTTCGATTGAGGAACTATAGGTTGTCTTGTTTGTAAAATTATTTATGAAAGTTTCAAAATAGTTCAACATAATATTTTAAGTTAATATGGGTAGGTTAGAAGACTTCAATAGGAAGTCTCGGGTTCAGCCTTAAGATCAATCCTTGATTTATTAGGAGGTAATTGTGAGGTTGGTCACAGTCTCTCCCAATTTGGTTTCACTTTGGAGGAGTTGAAAGATCCATCCAAGTTGGAGTTTTGAGTTAGAAAAAAAATTTGTTTGAAGTTAGGATTATACTGAAAATTCTTCTTCATATGTTCTTAAATAGTTGATAAATTATTTTTTAACTCTTTTTCACCATTATTGGAATGTTTTTATACATGGTTATATTTTTAAAAACTTTTTTTTTTAATTCTTTCATGTTAAAGAGTAGATAATTTAGTTAAAAAATTCAATGAAAAAAATATAAATATACTAAAGGTCTGTTTGACTTAAAGATTTTTCTTGAGAAAAGAAAAAAAAAGGAATGAAGTTTAATTTTTATTATATTTTCTCTTTATATTAAATCATTTTTAAAACATAAATTTGTTCTAATTAATATGACAGTGTAAGGAAAAATTAAATGTCAATGATGTGCAAAATTAAACTTTTGTTTGATATGCTAATATTTTTTTACTTTTTTAGAATGATATTTTTATTTATATGCTCCCCGCCCCCCCTTAACTATTATTTTTGGATCCACCATTAACACAGGCCTAATTTACTAAGCATTTTAGCCTAGTGTGCTCCATAATCAACATTCTTTGCAAATCAAGAATTAAACAAATATAAGCTTAAGCACAAGAGGATTCTCTTGTGCCAAATTATGCATGACAAATCCAAATCACCTGCGCATTACTCATCATGCCTAAATTGACTTAGACATTGAAGGACCATTGCCAAAACATATTTCTATCTAAGAACAAGGTTGCTATATATTGCAAAAATGACCTATAGATTTCTATATCAACACTGAGGCTGAGCATAAAGAGAATCGTCCACTTTAAAGAGTCAGGGCACCAAGAAGTCAACAATTGATATCAACCATTGCCTCAAAATTCTCAACTTGAAAACTTTGTAGTCTCATCCAATTAAGCCACTAAGTTGCACACATACGTAGGCGTCATCTATCAAGAGATTCACAAGTAAATCTTGCATAACAAACATAACTTCACTACAGATTTAGGTAATTGCTTGACATCCTTTTATCTTTGGGGTTGTGGTTAGAAGCTCAATTTTTCCCTCTCCACCAAAAGTTTGATTCCCATAGTCTCCTCCTAGGCTCCTACTTCCATTTAAAGTTAGGAGTCCCTAACTTAACACCTCCTAGTCCCAACAAATCTACTTTGTTATTATTATAATACATATCTCATATATTAGTTTTTTCAATTTCTATGATGTGCAAATCTTATTTCCATTACCCCTTTTGTAACCAATTTCAAATTTTCAATTATCCACTTCTCTCAAACCAAAGTATGGCCATCCATCTCTCTCTCTCTCTCTCTCTCTCTCTCTCTCTCTCTCTCTCTCTCTCTCTCTCTCTTCAAAGTCATCTATTGTTCCAATTTAATCAATTTACATTCTTTCTTGTGAATTGGAGAATTCACCTGCAAAACAGCGAATTAAATAGATGAAGTAACTTCCAAAACTCAACTTTTACCTATTACATTCTTTCCTTTATTATACACAAATAATTTGTATTCTAGTTGGACAAATTCCATCTAAATGAATGACTTCATTAAACGCCAGTATTTTCTAACTGAAAACATGGACTCTAATTGTGGAAGTAGATTTTTTTAGACCATTTCCTTTCCCAATTTCAGTGTTGTCTAAAATAGATTTTTATCAAAACATAGTATTAAGATTTAAAGTACCTAAGTTGCTCAATAGTGCTTAAGGACCATACTCAATTCTTTTACTATGGCACATGTACATAAATTCAGAATAGGTATTAACATTTCATTTGACCCTTCAGTGAAATTAAGAGTTAAGAACAGGTCACCAAATTTTTTAAAATCTTTTAAAGAGTTTAAGAGTTCTAAGATTTGCTCTTCACAAATCTTTGAGCATTCAAGCAGGGAACAACAATAGGTTCTCTTTTATCCATTCTCAACTAATAACATGAAAATTGAAGAAATTGAAGAATTCACTCAAGTTGAGAAATGAGAATAAATTTTCACTAATACTAAGTTTTTTAAATACCTTTAAGAACACACAAATTGACTAAATAATTGAAATCTTTAGTAAATAAATTTGGCACAAATTACATGAACCTAAAGAGGTCTTGGATATGGATTTGTATTGAGTTTGAATTCGGTATAATACAAAATTGTATTGAAATTTGTCGAAATCCACACAAATCTAAATCTAAAATCCGAAATTCATGCTTCCAATAGCTACAAAAATATTATTGAAGCTATTTTCTCGAAAGATGTTCACGTTTTTTTTTCTTTTTTTTTAAAAACGGCTCATATTAGTTCTTCAACTTTTGTTTACACTTCTGAAGAAATTAAGGTTCAATTAATGTCAACGTTAGATAAATGCAAATGCAGTCCATGCATACATGTATGTCCAGAATTAACAATTGAAGATCCAATTTTGAAAGCAACATACATCTTTTCTCCACCTACATACAGTTGGATATGAATTAGTCAAAACGTTATAAAATGCCTTAATACAACACAACAGTTATGTCTTCTGTGCTTAAAACCTTTTCTATCTGTCGTGATATATATACATATATATATATATATATATATACAAAGCATTTCCTCCCATACATATGAACATACTGTCATCTCCAGAACTTCTAACTGAGCGTAAGAATTTTCGTGTTCGCATAATTCGTAAAACAGCATTATTGGAAATTAAGATGGCTGGTAAGCAAGTTTCTGCGGTGTTGCTGATCGTTAGCATGCTGTCGACAATGTCAATGTTTACGGCAGTTTGGGGAGAAGAATGCTTGGGGAGTTCAGAGTGTAGCAATTCTGTAAAATCTAGTGGTCGAGGCCCAGGAAGTGGTTGCATGAGTATGTGCAATCTGAGCTGCAGCAGAAAGTCTTCTTTCAACTGTGAAGCTGCATGCAAAGATTACTGCACAAAGGGGGTGCCCTCACCCCAAGCTAGCTACTGAAGATAATCAACGAGTAATCCGATCCCTAGCTAGATGTCGATCAATTTTTAATTTTCTAAGTAATATTGGATTAGTCCATATACTTATATTCCCTAAATTTATATTTCATTAGTGCAGACAATGTAATTTTTTTTAGAACTACATGAGTTATATCTAGTTTCTTGCTTTGTTAAGCACATACACTTGCGTGAAGAAAAAATTTTCTTTTATATGGCTCGAAACTCCAATCTAGGCGAGCCCTTCAGACTCACCCAGACAAAGCATTTATTTGGAGGAATGAAAACATTATCATCCACCCATTGACGCATCTATGATAATTCACTAGACAAACCACAAGTGGAGAATCGAAACTGCAACGTACCTTGAGGTCACCAAAGTTCAACTTCGCCCTTATTACATGAGCAAATCCAGTTAGGCACGTGAAGAATAATTGTAAATTAAGTGCAATTAAGTGCCAACAAATATAATTTGGTGTAAGAAATTTTTTGTATAACTAAAGGATTCATAGTATATTTTGTTGGGTTATTTCCTTCCATGTGGAGGAAAGCCAAAGTGGGCTTTATTAATAAATCCAAAGCCTAGCCCTTTTAGTGTGAAAACCTAAAGGAAGTTATAAAAAGAGAGGGGAGAAGGGAAGAGCCATCACTTCTCAAAAAGGAAGAGAGAAAAACGTGATTTTTCTCATGCTGCCCAGATTTCATCAAGACTCCGATCCCGCGTCGTCTATGGTGCGATCGAAATTTGGAGGAGAGGTTCACGATTCAAGGAGCTACAATCTGAACAGTGGAGATCGAATTTTGAGTACAAAAGTTAGGATTTTTGCCCATGAACAGTAACCGCAAATTTAGTATATTCTCTCCAATCCTTTTTGTGTTTGCCAAGATTGATGATATCTTGATGAGATATATTTGTAGCTTCTAATTGCAATTAGAGAAGACTTTGTGTACCCATTATTTGATTGATAGTGGAGGTTTCAACTGAACTAGGTCCCGTGGTTTTTCTTTCTCACATTGGGGAAGTTTTCCACGTAAAAAAGTGCTTGTGTTATTGTGGTTTAGTGTGATTGATTATTTTTCTTGTTATTTTCAGCACGTATAAAAGTATAGATACACTATATTTGCTTGCATATAGGGAGAAGAATTATACCGCTGTGGTTGTTTGTTGATATCTCTCCCAACAAAGTGGTATCAGAGTCAGGTTCACAAATTGTCAGGTTGGCAGTTTGAGTTATGGAAGAAAATACTATTAGAATGATTAATCTCAATGGTTCAAATTATCACATATGGAAAGGAAAAATGGAGGATCTTCTTTATGTGTAGGTTATCACCTACCGGTGTTTAGTGCTGAAAAACTAGAAAAAAAGTCTGATGTCGAATGGACTTTGTTACATCGACAAGTGTGTGGGTATATCAGGCAGTGGGTAGATGATAATGTTTTGAACCATAATAGTGGAGAAACAAATGCACGTTCTCTATGGAGTAATCTTGAACAATTATATGCTAGAAAGACTGGAAATAATAAGTTGTTTCTGATTAAACAAATGATGGCTTTGAGGTACCAGGACGGGACTCCTTTATCTGATCACCTGAATACATTCCAAAGAATTATTAATCAATTGGCTGGAATGGGTATTAAGTTTGATGATGAGATACAAGGGTTATGGTTACTTGGTTCATTACTAGACTCGTGGGAGACACTCAGAACTTCATTGTCTAACTCCGCTCTAGAAGGTGTAATCACAATGGATATGGCCAAGAGTTGTTTGCTAAATGAAGATATGAGAAGAAAAACACAGAGATCCTCTTCACAGTCAGAGATCTTGGTTACAGAAAAGAGATGGAGAAGTAAGAGCAGAGGTCTGAAGAACAGAGATAACAGTAGAAGCAAGTCCAACAAGTTTGCAAATGTTAAGTGTCATCATTGTGGGAAAAAGGGACACATCAAGAAATATTGCAAACAATTGAAGAAAGAAAACAAGAATGAGAAAGGGAAGGGAACGAAGAATGGAGATTACAAAGATGGTGATGTTAGAGTTACTACCACCACTCCTACAAAATTTCTTATTTTTTATGATGATGAGATGATAAATGTTGCATATCATGAGACCAACTGGGTGATTGACAGTGGTGCCTCCATTCATGCTACATCTCGGAAGGATCTCTTTACATCCTATAGATCTGGTGACTTTGGAACAGTAAAGATGGGCAATGATGGCTTGGTTAAAGTCATTGGAATTGGGGATGTGTATCTGAAGACAAATAATGGCACGAGTTTAGTTCTTAGAGATGTGAAGCATATTCCTGACATTCGTTTGAATTTGATTTCTGCAAGTAAACTTGATGACGAAGGGTATTGCAACACTTTCAGTGATGGCCAGTGGAAGCTCACCAGAGGTGCTATGGTTGTGGCTCGAGGCATGAAGCACTCTGCATTGTACATTTTGCAAGCAAAGATCTCTAACGACATTGTTAATGCAATGGAAGATGTTGACCTTATAGGTCACGCCCGGTTTTATTATGACAAATACTCATGATATCTAATGGGTGTTTGAGATTATGTGCAGGAACTTAAGCTGTCAGATCTTGATGCACATAGAGAGAGTGAAGTTTGAAGACCCAATTTATATGTGTTGTAATGTATTTCATTTAAGCAAAGGGTCTGTAATAGTAATTAGGGTCTTTGGTTTGTAATTATCACATACACATCACCTACATAATTTGATGTGTAAGCTCAAACGAAGAATAACTAAAAATGACTTAGAAAGACCTTAGGGAACACCCTTCGGTTGACCAACACCGGATTTTTTTGGTGCCCTAAACAGGACCTAGAAATGACCCTAGGACACTCACTCATGCATACACATATTTGATTATTTGGAATATGGTGTTTATTGCATGAAATGGGACCGAAATGCCCAAAATGTGCACCTTCAGTCAACCGGCACCTCATGTGTATTTTGCCCCCGGTTGATCGACCTATGTAGTTCATTTTGGCCTCGGTCGACCAAACCCGGTTCGGGTCAACAAGTTGACCACAGCTCGGTCGACCGAACTATGCAGTTCATTTGACCCCGGTCGACCGAACCTCCTAGGATTCAAATTTTTGACCACCTCGTCGATTAAGCCCAAATTGCATTGCAACTGTCTGGTTGACCGAGAGTCCTCGGGAGAAATCTCAACTGTCTGGTTGACCGAATCACCCAATTCAAAATAGCACGGTTGACCGAACCTCGCAAAATGGAAAATCGCCCTTCATACATACTCATACGGTCGACTGAACCTGAAGTTCAAAATTGGCCTAGTCGACCGAGCCATATGAACTTCAGTCAACCGAAATGGTTCTGGTCAACCAGGCCTCTCGGGTTGCCCTGAATTTTTTACTATGGTTAATTTTTTAAAACAGGGTTAAAATAATTAAAAGGTCATTAATCTTTTCTAATAATACCATACTTGTCCCCAATGGTCATAATTCATAGGGTGTCTATAAATACCCCTTCTTTTGGGAAAATTAGCAAGATATTAGGCATATCAATTAGGAAAAATACTCTGAAATTCCAAAATTTATAATACTCCTTTTTAAGCCTCCAACGCTTATTCTTACCAGATCTCACGACTCAAATGCTTTCTGTAAGTGTGATTTAAGTGTTGGTGTTCTATAAGGTTTGCTCTCCTTGTATGTTTGATTGAAACGATTTTCTTGAGAGCCAAACCTAAGTATTCTTAGGAGGCTTTTTTCTTAAGCATATCCTAAGAAGACTTACCTAAGCTTCTAAGTATTGCATTTGTGTTGCAATATCTTGAGAAACTTGTATTTGATTTTGGTTGCAAAAATTCTTTTCAAATCACTTTCAAATATCTAGTGTGTTTTTATCTTGATAAATCTTTGAAGAGATATTTGTTTGTGTGATAGAAATCTTTGTTGCAATATTCATTGATTTATATCATTTATTGAATACAAAGATTAAACTCTTTTTGCTAACCAAACATATACATTACTTGAGCATCATACGATTGAGAAAATCTACTGATTGAAACATACATATATATTGTTTGGCTAATATCTTTGTTTGAGCACTTAGATTGAACATCCTGTGATACAAAGATTATATAGGTTGACACTCTCACGCACTTATTACATAGATAGCAACTATTTATTTGAGAGTTGACATATTGTAAACCACACTGAGCTTATATATTATATCATTTGGTGGTGTATGTGATTGCACGTATTGGATACATATCTGCTTTACTTGAGAAGCATAATCATTGTACCAGTTACTTTGTGAACATACTATTGTATTTCCAAGCACGCGCCTGAAGTGTCACGCCCTGAACCCACAGATGGGTCCCACGTGTGAATATAGTAACCTAACTTGTCTCTATATCAATTCAAACATACATGATACAATACAATAATAGGGTCCGACCCCATGGGTTACATGGATGCCCTATACATGTACACATATGCATCCATACTCATCAGTTACGCAGCGAAAAATGATTCATCTATCTATATAACATATCATACCAGATGTACAAAACTAGGATACACATACCCAAACAATACTAAGGTTCACATTCCTATAAATACCGTACATGTTCCGAGTGTCTACAAAACCATCACGACAACTCGGTTACAAAAACTCGTACCTAGTCAAGCACTAACAGCTACTACAACACCCCCGCCTCTAATTGCTAGAGTGCTAGTTACGGCTACTTGATGGACCTGAAAACATTGTACGTACATTTGGGGTGAGACACCTCTCAGTAAGGAAGAAAGCAGGTTATATCAGTGTGTGGCATACTAGTGTTATTTTACATAAAACATAACACTATACAATACGATACAGTTCAAAAACATTTCCATAGAGTTCCATACAATTCCATACAGTTCCAGTAATTTCACAAATGCATTCCAATACATACGATACCAAAACATACGGTCACTGTCGTCACACTAATACGCAACTACGCTATGAAACCTAAAACTTCAAGCGATTACATTGCCAATACGATGTAACTCACAACAGTATGCAACTACTCCATGAAACCCGAACTTCACAGTGATTACATTTCCAATACCATGTAGCTCACACCCCTCGGTGAGCAGCCGAGATACATAGTGATATTTCACACCCTTGGATACAGAGCTGGATACTCTCGCCCACGGTTTTCACACCGATACATGGTGCAGTGTACGGTAATTAGCCGCCACATAGCTGTTTCGGCGTACGGTAATTAGCCGCCACTAGTCGATTTCACAAAACCTGGAATCATTTTGGAGCTCATACTCTTATACATATCAGCGTACGGTAATAAGCCGCCACATAACTATTTTACAACATACCTTGAACAATTACATACAACCATACATACCACACTTATTTGGTTTACGGAAAATCATATCGTTTTTCATTTCAAGTATACAGTTTATGCAAATATGGATAACAGTCATTTCAATAATATAGTTTGAACAACACGAATGGTTTTCCAAACAAAGCAGATATGATACACGAAATCCCCAAATTTTCTCAAAAACTGTAACCCAAAAATCCCGTATTTTACTTGATAGATTTCCCCAAATAAGTTACCAAAACATACATACGATCGTAGCCTACAAGCTTACCGATCCTGATTTCGAAAATAAATTTATATAAACTGAATCCCCTTACCTTAATCCGAATTCCAACTACGAACTCTACAGTCCCCAAAACTATGAACCAAGACTCCAAAACCTACAAACCACAGTACAATACATGCTTACAATCCATGCTACTACCCATATTATGAATCAAAAATGAAAACCGAGTCTTACCTCGATTTTAGCCCGAAACCTGAAAACGCTCAAAACAAGATCTTGATCCGCTAGAAACATAGAGAATCCTTCCCTGATCCTCATAGTAACATTGGATTTACGAATCAAGCTACGAATGGCGAAGAAAACTAAAGAGAGAGAGAGAGAGAGAGAGAGAGAGAGAGAGAGAGAGAGAGAGTTCTTCAAGTTCTAGAAAGAGAGGGAGAGGATATTTTAAGTTTACTTAGCTTATAAGCAATGGAAACTGATATTTATAGCCCTTGACTCGGCCGCCCTCGTCGACGAATTGTCCTCATTGACGATTCTACCACTACCTTCGTCGACGAAGCCCTGGATTCCCAAAATCTCTCGGCTTCTAGTTAATACAATTCTAGTGTGGAACATGCGGGGTTTAGGCACGTCAAAAAATTGTTTACATAAGTTAATGAGGAATTTTTTGCCTTCTACTTTGGTTCTTTCAGAGCCATTTCTGATGAAAGTCTAATGTCGTAATGGGCTAACTTTCTAAATTTTCTGAATTTTTGTGTGAATGCTTCAGTGAGGGGTAAAATTTGGATGTTTTGGGAAGAGGAAGTGCACTTTGAGTTACAACATATGTCTGATCAAGTTATTTCGGGTATTTTTAGTTCTGTGGACCATATTCTTGGCTTCTTTTGTTTTTTCTATATGTGTCAAACAGATCGTCGGGAACTTTGGAATGATTTGGAGTTTGTAAAGAGGGATGATTTCCCTTGGTTAGTGGCGGAAGATTTCAATATCATCCGTTCAAATTTGGAACATATTGGTGGTCATATGAGGCCGTTATCAGCTATGGAGGAATTTAATAATTGTTTGGACAACTGTGGTCTTATGGATTTGGTTGGTATTGGCAGCAACATGTCTTGGTGTAATGGTCACAGTGGTAATTCTCGGAGTTGGGAAAAACTAGATAGGGTGCTCTATAATTCGAATCTTCTCCAAGTTTTGCCAAATATTTATTTTGAGTATGGAAAGAGGAGAACTTCAGATCATAACCCATTGATTATTCGATTTCATAGAAATCTACATCGGTATGATCCTTCTCCCTTCAAGTATCAGAATATTTGGAGCACGCACCTTAAGTCTTGCATAGAGGAAGCCTATAGGGAGGAGTCTCATGGTTTGGGTTTAGTTAGACTTGCTGGTAAATTGAAACATACAAAAGTTGCAATTCGAAACTAGAACAAACAGGTTTTTGGACATGTACAGCAGAACATTAAAAAATTGGAGGAAAGTATGGAGGCTCAGCTTCAGGAAGGGTATTCGCTAGAAATGGAGGAAGATTTTTTCCTTACTAAACTCGAGTTGGAAGCATGGGAAAAGAGGGAGGAGATTTGTATTTCTCAGCTAGCCAAAAAGAAATGGTTGGAGGCGGGGGATAACAATAAAAAGTTCTTTCATGCATTTGTGAACCAAATGAGGAAGAAGACTATGATTCATTCATTGAAACTTCCAAATGGAGAAGTGTTGGATTCTATGGAGGCTGTTCATGAGGGTTCAATAAGGTATTTTCGAACTTTCTTAACAGGTGTAGGCCCCAATCGAATAGCTAACCTTGTTGATATAATATCTCCTATGGTTTCTAAAGAGGAGAATATTAATCTTTATCATGAACCGTCTGAGGTGGAGGTAAGGGATGCTATTCTTTCTATCCCAAGACATAGTAGCTCAAGTCCATATGGTTTTGGTTTGGCTTTTTTCCAGGATTGCTAGGATATTGTAAAAGAAGTCATGATCGATGCAGCTAGAGATTTTTTTGCTGGGTCTCCTCTTCCTAAATTTTATTCTGCATCTTATATTGTTCTAATCCCAAAAGTTCAGAATACTCAGAGTTTTGACAAGTTTAGGCCTATTAGTCTTTGTAGTGTTATCTACAAAAATTTTTCAAAAATTATTATTGCAAGGATGACATGTTTATTGTCTGCTTTGATTTCTCAAGAACAAGGAACTTTCATTCCTAGTAGAAGTATATTTGAAAATATTTCTTTGGCACAAGAAATGGTTCATTCTTGCATAAGAAGTATAATGGTGGAAATGTAATGATCAAAGTGGACATGGCTAAGGCATATGATAGGGTCGATTGGGATTTTTTAAACTTGGTTCTGAAAAGCTTTGGTTTCTCACGAAGATTCTGTGGTTTGGTGGCGGAATGTGTTTCCTCTCCTTGCTTCTCCATTATGATGAATGGCACTTATAAAGGTTTCTTTAAACCTTCTCAAGGGCTTCGCCAAGAAGATCCTCTATCTCCTTATCTATTTATTATTTTACAGGAAGTTCTCTCTCGGCTTCTAAAGAAAAATTTTATGGAGAATAAGATAGGGACTTACTATGTAATGACCCGAATAAAAACGGTATTTAAATAATAAGAGAAGGGGAAATGGAAACCGGAAAAAGAAGGAAGCAGTCGACTTCGTCGACAACATTGAACTTTGGAAGGGATAACTGAGGGGAGGTCATCAGGGCTTCGTCAACGAATATAAGGGATTCGTCGACAAAGGCTTAAGAGAATTCGTCGATGAGGAAATACCAAGAGAGGTTCTAGGGTAGCCTAAATTTCTTCAACAAATATAGGGATTCGTTGACGAATTTACTGAAGGATTCGTTGATGAAGTGACGTGTCTCGTCAACGAATCTAGCAGTATAAATAGTGTAAAAACCGTGATATTTTGTCATTTTCAATGGTTCTCTCTCTCTCCTCTCTCTCTCCTACGACTCTCTCTCTCTCTCTCTCTCTCTCTTCGATTTCAGGCTAAATCTTCATCGGATCGATGATTTGAAGCTACCACGACGCTCTGGGAGAATTTCTTTACGAGTTTTCCGAAGCGGATCGTTGGGAAAACGAAGTTGGAAATCATCCCTAAGTTGAGGTAAAGCTTTTTAAGCCAAATTTGATCTTATGGTAGTTATAAGAAATGATGTATGCATGAAAATACTGAAGTTTAATACTGGCAGTTTTCATTTTCAGGGTATTGGTCAGGAAATCCTACGGGAGTTAGACTAGATTATTTTGGGGGCTTTCTCAGTAGCCAAGTAAGGGGATAAACTAAGCTAGTACTATTTGAAAAATGTTTGTATATTATTATAGAATTCGATTTCAAGGAAATGAATATATTTATATATGATTTATCTTTGGGAAATTCTGTTAAAATGACGGTGTGTTGAATATGTGAAAATTTGTTAGTGTGGCATGAGTATAGAATGCAATGAAATACTGGTTCTGGAATTGTGTTTATGATACGGATTTTTATAATGGGAAAATCGGCGTACGGGTAGAGAATTTTATATGTGATATGTTCGTCGACGTACGGGCCGTGCTATGATGTGATTTGCCAGCGTACGGGTTGTGCTATGATGTGGTTTGCCGACATACGGGCCGAGCTATGATGTGATTGGCCAGCGTACGCGCTGTGCTAAAATGTGTATTATCGGCGTACGGACCGATGATTTTCATGATACACTTATATATGCAAAATGATATGATTGATGTGACAATAAATGATATGAGATATCTATGTATCACAAATTTAGTATATGTTATATGATATCTGAACCTGGTTGGCTTGGTCTAGGCTAGCACTTGCACGGTACCGTTGCTATGTGTCCATGGTCTTCGTGATTATGATATTAGTGTTAACGCCGCTGTACAGAGTGGTGTGAGATTGGATGGTCGATGTGGCTTTTAAGAAGAGTGCGTGATCGCCCCTAGTGTACGGACCAGGTCAGGCAGACCCATCGGACTTACAAACCATATGTTTGACTTGGCAATGGTCGGCCAACCATTGTCAGGTCCCACCTTTGGGCCACACAACCCAGTCATATGGGGGTAATGCATGACAACAGCCAACTAACCTACCAAGATTGTTTTTATGTTATTATTATTATTATATGAGATGAAACATGCTTATGAAAATGCTATATGTTCTGCCATGATTTGATATGTATATGTTTTCCCAGATTTGACAAAACAGTTGATATGTTCTATATGAGATATGTATAACACAGTTTACTCATGTTGCCACACACTAGTATTAGTTTATTTCCCTTACTGAGAGGTGTCTCATCCCAAAATTTCATAAACTTTTCATGAGCCTCAGATAGGAGAGCGGGAAAAAACCTCGCTGAATTAGAGCTGTGGTCTGCCCTTTTTGAAGGGTAAGTTTTTGTAGGAACAGTTAGATTTTGTGGGAAAAGTTCCTAGATCTCATTTTTGGGTTGTATATATATATATGGAAATACAGTGGTATAGTGACTCTGGTAGTTGCATTAATGTGATAGATGTTTTGTATTTACAATATTGTGGTCGTATGTTTCCTACTGCTTAGGCTTCCATTTGTGTTCTGATGTATCCCTGGTACCCACAGGTCCAAGTGGATTATGACTTGTTGAGCTGGGGTATGAGATATGTGATGATATATTTTTATTTTATAAAAAAAAATTGGAAATTAAGCAAGTCGCCATAGTGTGGTATCAGAGCCTAGGTTGTTAGGTTCTGTAGACTCTAGAATGCAGCAGGAAAGGATACCCGAGTCTAGGAAAAGATTTAAGGTTGTTCTACAGTCTAGAGGCAGGACTTCCGTGATAGTTTCTGTGTTTTTCCTGGGGTGAAGATTTTCAAAAAACCATAGTAAGCTATTGTCGGGTTGTGTTCCTAGAATGTAGGACTTGGGATTAGAAATGAGTTTAAAATGTTGAGATAAGTGGTGAGGATAGGTGGGTAAATTATGAGGATAGGATTACTGAGTTGCAATTGCTATTTTCCAGGATGGATCCAGAAAAAAATAGTGTCCATGCGAGTGGCAGTGATGGAGCAAGACCATCTGGTGCAGCTGGGACTAACTCTGACGCGGTATTACGTAGCGTGGCTCAGCAGGTTATGGCTGATCTCGCTAGGAGCTTGAGGGAGCAGAGTGGTCCATCTGCAAGCCATGGGTGTACTATAGAGAAGTTTACAAAGATGAATCCTCTGGCATTTTCAGGTGGAGTTGATCCTGTAGCTGTCAAGAATTGGATGCAAGAGATCAAGAAAATCTTGACTGTGTTATAGTGTACTGAGGAACAGAGGGCTCTCTTCGCCACCTATAGACTGACAAGAGAGGCTAAGAGGTGGTGGACTACAGTGAGACTGTTGGAGCAGTAGAGGGTGACTCCGATAGCCATGACATGGGATCAGTTTAAAGATTTGTTCTTTGATAGGTATTTTCCAACTACTGTCAGGGAGGCTAAAGTAGAAGAGTTCCTGAGTCTGAAACAGGGACAGCTATCCATCCAGGAAAATGCGGCGCGTTTTATCGAGCTCTCCCGTTTCGCCCTATACATTGTTCCTGATGAAGTGAGGAAAGCTAGGCAGTTTGAGAGAGGTTTGAGACGAAGCATATTCAAGCAGGTAGTAGTGCTGCAGATCCAGGACTTTACTGAGTTAGTCGACAGGGCAGCTTTAGCGGAGATTGGTGAGCGTCTCGATGCAGAGGAACAGGGACAGAGGAAGAGATCTGCATATACCGGCTACCAACATGGACATAGACCGGGTCAATGGAGGAGAGGAAATCATGGCAGAGGACGGAGGCAGGAGATGGGAGGACGCGAGGTGCAGTCAGGGCAGGGTCCTCTAGTCTGTCAGACTTGTGATAGGAGACACTAGGGTGAGTACCGAGCTGGTGGTGTGGTATGCTATCGCTGCGGTAGATTGAGGCACATGGTGCGAGACTGCCCTACCCCACCAGATAGAGTTCCGATGTGCTATCACTGCGGTAGACCGAGGCATATGGTGCGAGACTGTCCTACCCCACCAGATGCAGTTTCAGCTCCTAAACCATATCGGGGAGGTTATCAAGCGCCACGTGGGGGCCAGCAAAGGAATACGGCTCCAGCCAGAGTGTTTACTCTGACGCCGGGTGAGGCTGAGATGGCAGGTGACGTAGTGATAGGTATCATTGCTATGTTTTCTTTTAAAGTTATAGCATTGTTTGATTCAGGAGCTACGCACTAGTTTGTGTCATCAGGGTTTGTTAAATTATGTGGAGCTGAAACACAACTATTAGATGTTGAATTGTTGGTATCTACACCAACTGGGTTAGTAGTGAGGTGTAATAGGGTGCTCCGAGGTTGTCTAGTTGATATTCAAAGAAAGACTTTACCTGCTGATCTGATAGTGCTGAATATGCATGGGTTTGATGTTATTCTTAGCATGGATTGGCTAGCGGCCCATTTTGCCAGCATAGAATGTCGAGCGCAAGAAGTGATATTTAGACCTCTGGGGAAAGAAAAGTTCAAGTTTGTAGGGTTGCAAGTGCAATCACTGCCTCAGTTAGTTTCAGCTATTCAGGCCTGAAGATTACTGCTGAGTGGTTGTCAGGGATTTGTGGCGGTTGTGAAGGAGATGTCGTAAAATGAATTGAAACTTGCTAGCACGCCTGTAGTAAAGGAGTTTACAGATGTTTTCCCAGACAAGTTACCGGGCTTGCCACCTGATCATGAAGTAGATTTCTCTATTGATCTACTTCCTGGTACAACGTTGATTTCTAAAGTACCGTACCGGATGGCGCCAGCGGAGTTAGCAGAGTTAAAGAATCAGTTGCAAGATCTTCTTGATAAAGGCTTCATACGACCCAGTGTATCTCCGTGGGGAGCTCCAATTTTATTTGTGAAGAAGAAAGACGGGACCATGAGGATGTGTATAGACTATAGGGAGATTAATAAAGTGATAATTAAGAACAAGTATCCTCTACCCCGTATCGACGATTTGTTTTATCAGCTCTAGGGTACACAGGTATATTTGAAGATTGATCTCAGATCCGGCTATCATCAAGTGAAAGTGAAACGAGAAGACATCTCGAAGATGGCCTTCAGGACCAAGTATGGTCATTATGAGTTTCTTGTTATGCTATTTGGTCTGACGAATGCTCCTGCGGTATTTATGGACTTAATGAACAGAGTCTTCCACCAATACCTAGACCAGTTTGTTGTTGTATTTATTGATGATGTACTGGTCTATTCAAGGAGCTATGAGGAGCATGAGACGCACTTGAGGCAGGTTTTGCAGACACTTCGGGAAAAGAAGTTGTACGCCAAGTTCCGTAAGTATGAATTCTGGCTTGAGAAGATCGTGTTCTTGGGGCATGTTGTATCTAGAGACGGCATTTCTGTAGATCCTAGCAAAATTGAGGCGGTAGTGAATTGGGCTAGACTGAGAAATGTCCAGGAGATCAGAATTTCTTGGGGCTAGCTGGTTATTATCGCCATTTCGTTGAGGGATTCTCAGCCCTGTCAGGACCCTTGACACGACTGACGAGGAAGAATGTCATATTTGAATGGGACGACAACTGTGAGCAGAGTTTTCAGGAATTGAAGCATAGGTTAGTCACAACTCCAGTACTGATCATCCCATCTAGGGGTGAAGGTTATACTATCTACAGTGATGCATCCTTGAAGGGACTTGGTTGTGTATTGATGCAGCATGGCAGGGTAGTGGCGTATACGTTTAGGAAACTGAAAGAATATGAAAAAAACTACCCTACACATTATCTTGAATTGGCTGCAGTGGTACACGCATTGAAAATTTGGAGGCATTACATGTACGGCGAGCAGTGTTAGATTTTCTCCGATCACAACAGCTTAAAGTATTTCTTCACGCAGAAGGAACTGAATATGAGGCAGAGAAAGTGGTTTGAGCTGATAAAGGATTTTCATTGTACCATCAGTTATCACCAGAGGAAAGCAAACGTGGTAGCTGATGCGTTAAGCAGGAAATCCAGAGAACCAGTACTGGCAGCTATGGAAATCCAGCATCCAATCTTGAGGGATTTAGAGAGACTCGGCATAGAGTTGATGGAGAGTGATCTTCCAATGTGTATTGTCAGCTTAGTAGTACAGCCTACTCTGCAAGAAAGAATTAAAGCCACCCAGAAGGAAGACCCAGAATTTGCAAAGGTGATAAATAGAGTACAGAGTGGTTAGGGGGAGGAATTCAGTATTGCAAATGACAGGGCTTTGCGATTCCATTCCAGATTATGCGTTCCTACCGATACTGAGATCAGGAAGACTATTTTAGTGGAAACTCACAGATGTATACAGTTCATCCCAGTAGTACGAAGATGTACAGAGATCTTCGAGAATTGTACTGGTGGAGTGGTATTGTAATAACCTAGAAAAAATAAATTAATTAATTAATTAAAATTATTAATCAACTAATTAGTTAAGCATTATTAAATTAATGTACTAAATAAACAAGTAAAAATAAATAGTATAAAAAAATAATTAAAAGTAATTATTAATTAGTTAATTAATTAAATAAATATTATTAAATTAAGTAATTAAATTTATAATTAAAATAAATAGTATTATAAGTAAAACAAAAAAAAAATATTGAAATAAGAAATATATATATATATATATATATATATATATATATATATATATTGGTTAAGTTAAAAGTAAGTTTAAAAAAAAAACAAAACAAAACAAAAGAAGGAAGCCAGAGGCTTCCTGCGAATGCAGAAGCTTTCTGCTTCTTCTTCTCTCAGCTTCTCTCAGTGTCTCCCTTTCACTCCTCCGTCCTTCTCCTCTCTCTCCTCAATTTCGTTAGCTTAACGAGCGCCGATCGAAAAATGGAAAGTGCCATTGGATTTCTAGCTCCACCACCGACATTTCTACTGGAGCAGATTTTTCATAAGAATGATTTAAGCACTGCTCCTGGGGAAAGGTAATTTTTTCCAAATTTCTCAATTTCTAGTTAAATCTGCTGTTGAATCAACGATCAGGCACCACCACGGGGTCCTACTCGTCGTTGTCGTCATTTTGACATAGGTAATTTTTCAATTGGGGTTTTCTAGGCCCTACTCCAAAGTGAGAGTGGGATTTGAGAAATTTGGCAATTTGGCTAAATTTAAGGGTATATTTATTTACTTAGAAATTATAGCCCTAGGAAATAATTAAATAATATTTTATTCATGAATAATTTATTGGAGTTAGGAATTTTTGATTCAGGTTCCGGGTGATCGCCATAGGTATTTTTCGAAGTCTCTGTTGACGTAGTTCAAAAAACCAGGTAAGGGAAAAATTTATATTAAATTAGAATTTTTATGAATTTAATGGAAAAATAAATTGTGTTATATGTACGTGTATCTGTTTTGGTATGGGTAAAATGTCAACTGTTTAAATTATATTTTTTTGAGTTTAGGGTTGTTTATTAGATATGTATATGCGAAAATGAACTAATGAAAGTGGAAAAATATTTTCAGAATATTTATGTAAGACATGAAAGGTATTTTTAGTATATAAACATTAAATGTTGGTTGGCTTATTTTACAGGCAATGTATGAATTTTACTATTAAATTGTGTGGCATGAGAATCTGTGCAAATATATGTTAAATGTATGAGATGCAGGCTAAGTAAGTAAAACAGTGAGAATAAAATATGATATAGACAATGTTGCCTGTGTATGTTAAATGCAACCATGTAAATGTAAGACAGCTAAAAGACAGCCATGTTAGCATATCTAACACACTTCTGTGTAGACTAACTGATGACAGCTAAAAGGAGCTGTGTTAGCAGATTTAGCACGTTTCTACGTAGACTAATTGATGATGGCTAAAGACCACCTGTAGTATGAAATAATGAAATGAAATGTTATGCAATGAAATGACGATGAAATGGCAATGAAATGAAATAACAAAGGTAAATGATGTAAATGGGAAAGAGTCACTTAAAGTGAAACAAATGCAAAGTTAAGTTATGAACAGGAATGAATGTAAATGAATGTATAATGACAGAAAAGAATGATGTATTATGATATTAGAAGTATGTATGTACGTAGAACATGTTACGATTGGGCGAGTCGTACCTTTTTCCTGAGGGCTTGCTGAGTAAGGCGAGTGCACTAGTAGCTACAGATGTGGCAGTAGCCGCATAACGTACTAGGGCAGAGGGAACCTACTTGTATGGGCGGGTAGAATTCCCTATCCTTAGGGCCTTTGCCGGTAAACTATTATTGAATGCGTGAGTACGAGATCAATTTAACACTTGAGGGCTTACTGAGTAAGGTGAGTGCTCTGGTATGTTTTAATTGTGACCTTAGGGTTACCTAAGTATCAGAGCAGAGGGGTGCTACTTGTATGGGCGGGTAATCACCCCAATCCTTGGGTAATCTCGTGGGTTAAACATTTGTATGTGTTTGATTAGGATCAGAAAATGGTTTCAGGAAATTATGTTAATGATTTGCAAATATTATAAAATGATATGTATAATCTCATGATGGCCACACGCTGAATTTAATATATTGTTTCTTCCCTTACTGAGATGTGTCTCACCCGAATATGAATTCATTTTTTTCAGGATTTCTCAAGATCGAGCTTTGAGAGCTCGATATTTTATAACATTTTTGGAAGATATAAGAAAAAGGGTATATTTTTATGTTAATTCTGATATGTATATTTTATGTTTTATGTCTTTATGTTTTAAGTTTTATAAGATATGGATGGTTGTGAAATATACTGGTATTATTAGATAATGTTTTGGAGACATGTATATATTTGAATACTGGTGGATGATTAAATTATTCTGGTTGGTAGTTAGAATTAGTAAACTCTGGTATTATGTTATGTGGAGATTATGGTTATATTTTCCGCTGCATATATTATGGATTATGGATTATCAGGGATTTTATCAGGTATAACGCACCGGACCCGGGAATAAGGGTTCGGGGCGTTACAAGTATGAAGAGAGAGATCGCCGAGCATGTAGCCCAGTATTAGACGTGCCAGCAGGTAAAGGCTGAGCACCAAAGGCCGGCAGGGCAGTTGCAGCCGTTATTTATCCCAGAGTGGAAGTGGGATCATATATCTATGGACTTCGTGTCAAGACTACCGACGGCATTACATGGCCAGAATGTCATCTGGGTGATTGTTGACCATTTGACTAAGACTGCCCACTTTATACCTATCAAGATCAGCTACTCCATCAACCGTTTAGCAGAGATCTACATTCAAGATATAGTTCGTTCTCATGGGGTGCCAATATCGATCATATCATATCGAAACCCGCATTTTACGTCACGATTTTCGAGGAGCCCGCAGGAGGCTCTGGGGTCTCAGCTATCGTTCAGTATGACATTCCATCCTCAGTCAGACGAGCAGACTGAGAGGACAATACAGATACTAGAGGATATGCTCCAAGCGTGCGTATTAGACTTTGGGGGTAGTTGGACTCAGTTCATGCCATTGGTAAAGTTCGCGTATAATAATAGTTACCAGTCCAGCATTAGCATGACACCATTTGAGGCTCTATATGGTAGGAGATGTCGATCTCCTTTGTTTTGGGATGAAATGGGTGAGCGACGAGTAGTGGGGCCAAAATTGGTACAACAAGCACGTGATAAGATTCGGATTATCAGAGACAGGATCAGTACAGCTCAGAGCCGATAGAAAAGTTATGCTAATCGCTGCAGGAATCTGGAATTTGATGTGGGAAATCATGTATTTTTGAAGATAGTTCCGTTGAAAGGAGTTATGTGATTTGGTAAGAAGGGTAAACTTAGTCCTAGGTTTATCGGTCCATTTGAGATTTTAGATAAAGTGGGACCGGTAGCCTACAGACTAGCTTTACCACCTGCATTATCCAGGATCCACAATGTATTCCATGTTGCTATGTTGAGGAAATATGTTCCAAATCCTTCTCATATCATCAGTTATGATGAGTTGGAGCTTAGTGATTCACTGGTGTACGAGGAGGTACCAGTACAAATTCTGGATAGGAAAGTACAAGAGCTACGTAACAAAAAGATTCCTCAGGTAAAGGTTTTGTGGAGGAATCACGCGATTGAAGAGGCTTCTTGGGAGTCCGAGGAGCAGTTGAAATAGAGGTATCCGCATTTATTCCAATAGATCTGATTGGGTAAAATGTAAGTAGATAAGTAATATTTCTTTTGAAGGTACATGTAATGGTTAATTAAGGTAGCACTTTAGTTTTGGGAGAAGTTTTCTTTTTTATATGTAATCTCCCAGGACTCAGAATGTAACCACGGTATTCCTCCGCCACAAGTGAGGGCAGGTAATAAAATGAGTAGACCCTTTTCTTGTTAAGGAATGATAAGCTACGTGAATAGTAAATTTCGAGGACGAAATTTTTATAACGAGGGGAGAATGTAACGACCCGAATAAAAATGGTATTTAAATAATAAGAGAAGGGAAAATGGAAACTGGAAACCGGAAACAAAAAGAAGTAGTCGACTTCGTCGACAACATTGAACTTTGGAAGGGATAACTGAGGGGAGGTCATCAGGGCTTCGTCGAAAAATACAGGGAATTCGTCGACGAAGGCTTAAGAGAATTCATTGACGAATATAAGGGACTCATCGACGAGGAAATACCGATAGAGGTTCTAAGGCAGCCTGAATTTCGTCGACGAATACAGGAAGTCGTTGACAAACTTACTGAAAGATTTGTCGACAAAGTGACGTGTCTCGTCAACGAAGTAACGTGTCTTGTCGACGAATATGGCAGTATAAATAGTGGAAAAATCAGGATATTTGTCATTTTCAGCGGCTCTCTCTCTCCCTCCTCTCTCTCTCTCCTACGACTCTCTCTCTCTCTCTCTCTCTTCGATTTTAGGCTAAATCTTCGCTGGATTGATGATTTGAAGCTACCACGATGCTCCGGGCGAAGTTCTCTACGAGTTTTCCGGAGCAGATCGTTGGGAAAACAAAGTTGGAAATCATCCCTAAGTTGAGGTAAGGCTTTTTAAGTCAAATTTGATCTTATGGTAGTTATAAGAAATGATGTATGCATGAAAATACTGAAGTTTAATACTAGAAGTTTTCATTTTCAGGGTATTGGTCAGGAAATCCTACGAGAGTTAGACTAGATTGTTTTGGGGGCTTTCTCAGTAGCCAGGTAAGGGGATAAACTAAGCTAGTACTATTTGAAAAATGTTTGTATATTATTATAGAATTCGATTTCAGGGAAATGAATATATTTATATATGATTTATAGTTGGGAAAACTCTGTTAAAATGACGGTATGTTGAATATATGAAAATTTTTTAGTGTGGCATAAGTATAGAATGCAATGAAATACTAGTTCTGGAATTATGTTTACGATACGGATTTTTATAATGGGAAAACCGGCGTACAGGCCGAGAATTTTATATGTGATATGTTCGCCAGTGTATGGGTCGTGCTATGATATGATTTGCCAACGTACAGGCTGTGCTATGATGTGGTTTGTCGGCGTATGGGCTGAGCTATGATGTGATTGGCCACCATACGGGCTGTGCTAAAATGTGTAATATCGGCGTACGGGCCGATGATTTTCATGATACACTTATATATGAAAATGATATGATTGATGTGAAAATAAATGATATGAGATATCTATGTATCACAAATTTAGTATATGTTATATGATATCAGAACTTAGTTGGCTTGGTCTAGGCTAGCACTTGCACGGTACCGTTGCTATGTGTCCATGGTCTTCGTGATCATGATATTAGTGTTAACGCCGCTGTATGGAGTGGTGTGAGACTGGATGGTCGATGTGGCTTTTAAGAAGAGTGTGTGATCGCCCCTGGTGTACAGACTAGGTCAGGCAGGCCCATCGGACTTACAAACTGTATGTTTGACTTGGCAGTGGTCGAGCAACCATTGTCAGGTCCCGCCTTCGGGCCACACAACCCAGTCATATGGGGGTAATACATGACAACAGTTAGCTAACCTACCATAATTATTTTTATGTTATTATTATTATTATATGAGATGAAACATGCTTATGAAAATGCTATATGTTCTGCCATGATTTGATATGTATATGTTTTCCCAGATTTGACAAAACAGTTGATATGTTCTGTATGGGATATGTATAACACAGTTTACTCATGTTGCCACACACTAGTATTAGTTTATTTCCCTTACTGAGAGGTGTCTCACCCCAAAATTTCATAAACTTTTCAGGAGCCTCAGATAGGAGAGGGGGAAAAGTCTCGCTAAATTAGAGTTGTGGTCTGCCCTTTTTGAAGGGTAAGTTTTTGTAGGAACAGTTAGATTTTGTGGAAAAAGTTCCTAGATCTCATTTTTGGGTTGTATATATATATGGAAATACAGTGGTATAGTGACTCTGGTAGTTGCATTAATGTGATAGATGTTTTGTATTTACAATATTGTGGTTGTATGTTTCCAACTGCTTAAGCTTCCGTTTGTGTTCTGATGTATCCCTGGTACCCACAGGTCTAGGTGGATTATAACCTGTTAAGTTGGGGTATGAGATATGTGATGATATATTTTTATTTTATAAAAAAAATGGAAATTAAGCAGGTCACCACATACTATCATCCTCGTGGAGCGCCTTTGGTATCTCACCTTCTCATGCAAATGACATTCTTATTTTTGCCAATGGCAAGAGAAGTTCTATTCGAATGCTTATTAAGACTCTGAAGAAGTATGAGGATTGGTCTAATCAATTGATAAATAAAGAAAAGTCAAGTATTTTTTTGTCAAAGAGAATTGCTTTTGCTCGGAAGAAATATCTATTAAGGATGACTAGCTTTGCGGAAGGAGGTTTCCCTGCTGCATACTTAGGTGTTCCTTTGGTATCGGGACGTCTTACGGCCCGTATTTTAGAGCCCCTAGTTGATAAATTGAGGAAAAAGATAGCGCGTTGGAAATTTAAGCTTTTATCTCAAAGGGGCCGCCTAATTTTAATTAAGCATGTATTATCATCAATGGCGGTTCATCAATTGGTGGTGTTGGACATTCCTAATAATGTCTTCAAAAAGATAATTTCTATGTTATCGAAATTTTTTTTTTTTTTTTTTTTTTTGAGTGGAGTAAATGACAAAAGGAAAAGGAATTGGTGTTCCTAGTCTAATTTATGTAAGCTTGTTTGTGAGGGTGGTTTCGGTGTTAGGGGTTTGGAGGAGGTAAAAAAATTGTATATGAAGTTTTTGTGTGGAGATTGTTAACTATGGATAATTTGTGGACTCGATTCTTTAAAGCTAAGTATTTGTATAAGAAACACCACTTGAGAGAAATGAAACTAGATAAAGGAACTTGATTTTGGAGATCGATTGTTCGTGTGTGATTCCTGAAGTTTTAGAGCATGTCTGTGTTCGAACTAAAGAAGGGTCGGCTTCTTTCTGGTTTGATCATTGGTTAGCCTCCGATCCCCTTTGTGCTAAGGTTCAGGAAATCAGTAACCATAAGCTACGAACTCGAGATTGTTGGGATAGAGATGGGTAGAATGTTGATTTATTAGTGGATCTGTTGGGTGAAGATCGAGCTAAGGAAGTAATGAATTCTGCTATTTCTTGCAATGAGGGTCCAGATACAGTAATTTGGGAACCTTCAACAGATGGGAAATTCACCACGGCAAGTGCTTAGGAAATTATAAGGGAGCATAAAGAGAAATTCTCAGTTGCAAAATGGATCTGGCATCCTATGTTGCCAAAAAGGGTGTCAATTTATATGTGGAAGTCTTGGTTCGCTTGTCTTCCGGTTGATACTCGTATTAAAGAAGTAGGTGTTCAGATGGCCTCTCGATGTGATTGTTGGTCAAATGCCAAGATTGAATCTCTAGATCATGTGTTTTCACCGGATCTTTTGCTCAGGAGGTATGGAAAAAAGCAGCAAAGGCGTTGGGTGTTAGTCGTATGGCAATGAGTACTTGAAAAGGCAGAGTTAATGTCTGGTTTAGTTATGTAAGACGGGCCTCACAATTAGGCATTTTGGTAGGTCTTATACCTAGTCTCATAATATGGAGACTCTGGACTCGTCGATGTAGAGTCAGGATGGAATCAATTCATGAATCGGTGAGAACTGTGTGGCTTGATATTAAATATTAGCTGAGATCCATTTCAAAAAAGTTAAATAAATGTGCACCTGCTTCTTGCACGGATATTACAGTCCTTCGTGCTTTGGATATTCAAGTAAAAAATGTGGGGGTTCATCCTCCTCGTGTAGTCAAATGGTGTAAACTTGGGATAGGTTGGGTTAAGTTGAATGTGGATGGGAGCTGTAGAGGTAACCCGGGTAATTATGGTAGTGGAGGTGTGATAAGAGATGAAAAAGGTTTATTTAAAGCAATTTTTTCCTCATTATTGGGTTATGGAACAAATAACATGGTTGAATTGAAGGCGATTATCTTAGGGATTAATCTATGTAAAGATCTCGGATTTGATCAAGTGGCGATTGCATGTGACTCTGCTTTGTTGGTTCAATGGATAAATTTTGGGAAGTGCTCGGTATGGAACTTATGGGAATTGTGGGAAGAGCTTATGCTAGCATTGAGAGGCATACAGTTCAAAGTGGAACATATTTACAAGGATGCGAATAAAAGTGTAGATTTCTTTGCCAAACAAGGTGAATCTGGTATTTCTCGAGCATATAGTTGTCAGGATGATTTTCCTCAGCAAGTTAGGGGAATGATTCGATTGGATTTGTTGGGTTTTCCTTCTTTGAGCTCATGATATTTTTGTGTTATCTTCTGGAGTTTTGTTTGTTTTCCACTTTTAGTGGTTTAGTTCTTAGTTTTTTTGTTTGGTTGCTAGTCTTTGGTTTTTTGCTTTGGTTTATGTTGGTTAAGTTAGTTTTAGGGTCTTGGAGTTTGCTTTTGTTGTCCCAAAGTCTCAAGATTGGAACCACGGTATTCCTCCGTCATAAGTGAGGGGTTTTCTAATAAAGCTAAGAGGTGCCGCTCTCTTTTACCAAAAAAAAAAAAAAAAAAAAAAAAAAGATGTGCTAGAGTAATTCAGTTGGAGACACGGGCATTTTTTGGAAATGTTAACAAAATTATATTTTTGGGCATTTTTGTTAACATTCTGGATGGTTTCTGTTGTAGACATGGGCATTTTTTGGAGATGTTAACACAATTATATTTTTGGGCACTTTTGTTAACATTATAATGGTTTCATGTAATAACATTTGAAATATTTCATTCAATATTTAGACCTTTATGAACATTGATTGTGTATTTGAATGGAAAAGCGAATGCATTTCAGCCTTTTTAGTAGCAGGTGTTAAATTAATATTTATGTTTTTTATTATTGAAATTGTACAGGAACTACATTTCATTTTATAACAAAAAGTAGGAAAAAAAAAAGGAAAAAAATAATAAGACTACTTTATGCTGTACAATTTTTTTGTCACTAATATTATCATCACCGAAACTATATTGATATTACAAACAACTTTTAAGGATAACTTTTTTTTTTTCATCCCTAAATACCTTTGGGAGCGAATATTTTTTTTTCCCTAATTGATGTCCAGTGATAATTGCCAAAAAGTTTCTTCCCCCTCCCCTCTCCCCTATTATAATTAAGGAAAATTTTACTATTTTTGTCACAAAAATTAAATGTAATGATCATAACAATATTTAAGAACGAAACTATTTCGTCCCTAAAAATAACTTTTTCATAATGAATTTCATTGTTCGTCTCTAAAAATATTTAGTGACGTCCTTTTAGGGACAAAGCAAGTTTCATTGCCAAAAGTATTTAGTGATGAATATGTGACTTTTAGGGACAAATTCTATCATTGCCAAAAATATTTTTTTCTTGTAGTGATGTTTGAGCTTAAATAAAATGATCAAAACAATAGCAAAAAGAGTGCCTTGGCAGCATAAAAAAATCCATGACAATGAAAATCGTCAATCTTTTTATCCCTTCACAAAGTCAGAAATTAAGAGTTGAGAATATCATTTCACCAACTTTTATTCAATAAAAACAACAAATCTTAAGTCCCCATAGGTGGGGCCGCCTATATAAATCCTTTCTTGTAATTTCAAACAATCAAGTGCATTTTTCTTGACAAAATTAAGAACTATTGAATCTTTTCTCATGATCTCATTTCGTGTTATTTTTATTTAGTAAAAAACTTTAAGATTTAGGAATATGTCTTCACTAAGCCTCATCATTTGAATTAAGGATTAATATCTTCTTTATATTTCCAACCTATGACTTGTGAATTGAAGAATTCATCTAATGATGGCAAGCATAACAGCAAAATAGATTAACTTCCAAAATTCAACTTTTACCTGTTATGATCTTTCCTTTACTATCCTTGTGTTTGAACTATTTCTCTGTCTTTGTGTGTGTGTGTGTGTGTGTGTTTTTTTTTTTTTTTTTTTAAATAGTACTGTTCCAATTTAATAAGTTGTACTGCAATACATAATTTTCACTTTCTATTCATTTTCATATTTTGTATTTGGATAACTTTTAATTGGGATGGACAACTCAATATAAATGAATGGCTTAGTTGCCTCTGTTTTTCTAAGCAAACCATGACTTTGATTTTGGAAGCAGGTATTTTGAACTATTTACTTTTCAAATTTCAAGTCAAGAGTATGGTTTTAGAGTAGATCTTCATCAAAAATAGTTAAATTTTCTTCAGTTGCTCGGAAGTAAGGATCATCAATTCTTTTACCATTTCACTTGTATAAGAGTTTAAAATAGGTCTTAACCAATTTGTTTGACCCTTCATTGAAAGTACAAGTTGAGAATATGCTTCATCAACTCTTTTATGAACTTTTTAGAGATTGAGATTGAGAGTTTAAGAATAGCTCTTAACAAATCTTTGAGCATCCATGTAGGAATAACAGTAAGTCTTTACTAGTCTCCTTCATTCAATTTCGCTCAAGTTTAGAAGAATTCACTCAAGTTTTCGACTAACGCCTAGTGTTGGGAGTATGCCTCCACTAATACTAAGTCTCTTAAATGCGTTTAAGAACACAAGATAAAAACATAGATCGACTAAATAATTGAGATCTTCGTTAAATGAATAGGGAATAAAATTCATGAAATATTCTACGTAGTTTGGCATATAATCTATTCTCTAACTGAGAGAGAGAGAGAGAGAGGAAAAGATAACTAAAATAATAAATCAAAAAGAAAGCATGCAAGAAAGGCTGAAATAATCAATTAGATAGAGCATGCAAAGAAAAAAATCATGTTCTTTTTTTAAACGGCTGTCATTAGTTCTTAAAAGTTTTGTTTACTAGTATTGGAGAAACTAAGGTTCAACGTCCATGTAAATTTAATGCAGTCCATGCATGAATGTCCAGAATGATTAAAGATGCAAATCTGAAAATAACATCTCTTCTCCATAGTTGGGATACGAAGTCAAAACGTTATAAAATGTATTAAATACCAGAGTTATGTTTTTTGTGCTTGAAACCTTCTTTGCATTTCCTCCCAAACTAGATGTCGTCTCCAAAACTTCTAAGTGTACGAGGACTATTCCTACAACCAGGTAAGAAGTTTTTGTTCTTATAAAATAACATTGTATTGACCTTTAGATACATAGGAATGAAATCGAATTTCTTACTTGATTTCATCATGTCTTCCATTCAAATTTTCATTTCATTCCTTCCCTCTCCCAGTCTAATCCGCAAACCAAACATACCATGAATTCGGTCTACCTTCACATGAATTCAAACTCATCGAAGTCTAAATTGTGAGTTCCCAAATACAAGATCTTTAGATTGCGCTTGCAACATGCATGGATTTCGGGTCTTAAATTTAAAATTGTTGGATTTGACAAAACTTAATACAATTGTGTAATGTATTTTGTCTAAATTCACACAAATATAATCTGAGCTCTTAAATTTGAAACATAGAATTAGTCAATTTAGAGCATTTAAAGTCCCCCAATTAAGGGACATTTTTTTTTATAGTTAAAGCTTGAGAATTTAATATAAAAGGTCCTTACGTTGGACTATTAAAAGAGGTAGGGAAGGGTATGAGATGATATACGCACTACCACCACTGTATTGAGGTATTTCTTATTTGATTTCATTAGCCTATTTAGAGTACTTAAAGTTCTCCACCACCCCCCCCCCCCCCCTCTCTCCTTTTTTATTGTTAAAGGTTGTGAATTTTATGTAAAAGGTCATAGGTTGGAATATTAAGAGAGGTAGTAAAAACAAAGTATTGGAAGTCCTTAGATCAAAGTACATCACATTCCTACCAAACAGTTTTCCTTAATTCTTCATTGTTTCATATAAATATTTTTCTTTTGCTAAGCCTTTTGTGATAAACCCTTACCAAGACTAGGAGATTACTTGTTCTCAATGGAACAGAGGGCTTATAAAGATGGCTGGTAATCAAGTTTCTACCGCAGTGCTTATTAGCATGCCGTCGATAATGTTGATCTTTAAAGCAGTTTCAGCAGACGATTGCTTGGGCGCTTCTGAGTGTAGTAGCACTGTTGAAGTTAGTCAAGGCTTAGAAAGTGGTTGCATGAATATGTGCAAAATGGGCTGCAACAGGGAGTTTTCTTTCCAATGTGAAGTTATGTGCAAAGATAATTGCACCAAGGGGATAACAAGTAATCCCTAGATATCAATTGTTTTCCAACTAACACTGGATCCATACTTTTACTCTAAATTTATATATCATAGTTAAACAGCTAACCTTTTTGAGGCAATAGACAATAGCTATATCTATCGTCTTGCTTTGATCAGTTGCATATGTGCATGAAAGTGACTTGAGATTAAGCACAGTTAGGCATGTGCCGCAGCAAATATAATTTGGCATAAGGGAACAGTTTACATAACAAAAGGATTCATAGTATTACATTTCACCAGATGGGTTTGAAACAAAATCCTCGCACAAAAATTGAAAACTTCAGGGGAAAAAAATAAGAAACTGATATTGTAATGGGAAGGAAAGTCTGTAGATAAAGGAGGAGAAATAAAAGTTCTTAAAGTGCTCGCCCTTTTACAATGTCGAGGCTCATTTCACTGGGATCTGTCGCTTGCAACTCAACTTGAATGCCATCCAATTCCCTCTTGAATCTATCCTTGGAGCTGGCATAGACCATCTTCATTCGCACCTTAGATATATCGGGTGACCTATAATAATTAGCAGTAAGTTCAATCAATGGAACAAAATTTGATTGGTGATCACGAATCAAAAGTATGTGTCATTTCACTTTGCAGCAATATAAACCATTTATGTGAAAATGAAAGGCGTAAACCTTTTATACTCTAACCAAAGAGAACCAAGGTATGGTTGAAGATCAAACCAACATGTGTGTGTGTCTATCGGTGTTATTGCACAAAAACACATGGAAACCAAATGAACCATGCGTATGACAAAGCACCAGAAGATAAACACCAATGTTGTGAATCACCAACAAAGAACGAAAAGCCAGCCATCCTCAAGTGACAGCAAAAAATGCATTGGTATAATTCATTTTGTGGGTCATGCAAATGCACCCTGAAATGTAGGGCCACTGCAATTATGCTTTCAATATAATAATTAAATTAAAAGAGAGAGAGAGAGAGAGAGAGAGAGAGAAAAAATCATAGTTATCCCGTGAACTCAGATTCATCTGGCAATGATTAATGCATCACATGAATTCTTCCACCAACACAAACCAATTGCAGAGAAAGGGAGAGGAGATGAATTGAAATCAACAAATAAAAGCCTGAAGTGGTCTATATATTTTGACTATAGCAATTCAAAGTTAAGATTTAATAGCAAAGAAAACCACCTTTCCAATGAATATGCACTTATGCAGTTACTAGAAAATTATTTTTGAGAGCAAAAATTTTAAAGATGAGAAAAGAGAACTCGAAAAATTATCCAACTCAAATAATCACTAAAAATTACCATGCAATGAAGAAAATCTTGCTTTTTTGGCAGTTTTCATCAGTTGTGAAATCGAAGTCATAGACCGCATAGCGGCACTCATTAGGGGGCAGTGAATCAGTGAAGTTATCATAGCTTTCTTCAGGTGTTCCCAGCTTCTCCACCATCACCTTTTGATTCTCAATCTTGAAAACAATGTAGCGATAGCTCCTCTTTGCTTTTAGATCCAAGAATTTGAGTTTACACTCATCGTCCACAGCCATTCCAGACGCCGAGTTCGCCTGCGCAATAGTTTCAATTACCAAAACAAGCGTATAAAAAGCCAAAGCTTAAATCACAAAATTTCTAATAGAAATGGTTGTTGCCTATTTATTTGCAGTTGGAGCATGGATTTGAACAAAACCCAATATATAATAGTATAATACATAAGAGGGTTTGGATCTAGGATTTAAAGTTTTGAACCCAATCAATCCATAAAATTCATCAAGGAGAAATTAAAGTTTCTAAATTGCATTCCTCCCACCGAGGGCATTTAAAGTGTAGCAAATAATTTTTTCTTTTTTCAGGGTTAGCCTTCTCCCTACCAGAAAATGTTCTAAAAGAAATTGTTCAATGATTTGTAGATTTCAAGTTCACACATTTTAAAAAGAATTTTCCAAACTGTGGATCCCTCTCTCTCTTTATTTTATTTTTGGTAACTGGGATTTCTTCCAAATCATCAAGTCAGTCTTTTTAAGAGCATTCAACTTCCATCTCATAAAATTATAACACTTGCTATCAATGAAATACCAGCATTTTCATACCAAAAACATTATACTAAGAAATTCCCAGGCCATACAAAAGGAAAGGAAAAAGAAACACATGCCCTGAATTTGATGAAAGGTTATTGAAAACAAAAGGAGAACAAAATGAGAAATGTCGTGTAATCAAAGTGCAGATTTGATCCAGAAAAACAAATACATACCCAGCTCCATATGAAAGGAAACCAACAACAGAATCAACATTTTTAGACAAATCATGTATGATAACACCTGTTTTTTTTCCCTTGATTATGGTCAAAGCATTCTTTTCCATCGCCACCCATTACAATAAAATCAAAGAAACCAAAGATCCTACAGAGAAGGAGGAAGGGCAAACGTACCATGTTGTTCCAGAGCTGGAGATAGGAGGCGTGCGAAAGGAAAATGGATGAGAGGGGGAGGGAAACAAAAAGAAAAAGGAACAAAGAATGGGAGAGGAGAGGAGAGGAAGAGAGATGGATCTTGTGCTGTGTTATTGGGAAGAGAATGAGAGGTGTGGGTTTTTGGGGAAGAGGAAAACGCGGGGAAGAAGAGATTTTTGAGGAAGAAAATAAAGGGCGGTGACTCGTGAACTCCCCCATTTGCAGTTTTCGTGGTCTGATCATGTTCACAGCAAACACTCTCTCGTCGCCACGTTCCATTGCGTCTGCAACTACCTTCCATATTTTGCCTCCCAAAACCCGAACTTCTTTATTTCATTTTTAGGCTCTTTTCATAAAAATGAAATTTAATTTTTATTTGAATATTAATTTACTGGGGTCTCTTCATCCTGAGATTTTAAAATTTTTAAGAACCTTTCCTGAAATTTTTTATTACATGCGCTGAAGTTTGCCAAAAAATACACAGAAGTCTTCTTATATTTGACAGTCTTAAAAATCAAATGTTTAATATATTTGTCGAGGTCAATAAAATTTTTAAAATTTCATGAAAGATACTTATCTTTTTATCAAATTTAAGGAAAAGTCATTCTAATTTATTTAATAAAAAGTAAATTCATGAATTAATAGCTTACCAAACAGTGGTTGCTTCGGTAAAAAATTTATCCCTTTCTTCCTTTTGTTTATTTGAGGTTTGATTAGAGAAAACCCAAATAAAATATTCTTGAAGTTAACCAATACAACCACAATCAATTTAAGGAGTGTCCTAAATTAGCAAGATAATCAACAGCTCTATTAACTTTCCTGGAAACATCTGGGAATGACTATAAAAGCAAGATTAAAAATAATAATAATAATAAAAGTAAAATATATATATATATATATATATATACGGCATTATTTATTATTTTCCAAACATTTATATGAAAAACTCCAAACATGAAAAACGTTTTTTTTTTAAGAATTTTTTAATAGAAATATCAAAAAAAATTAAGATGTTATTTTTGTAATTACATCAAAAACTAAAATTAAAAATGTAAGAGTTATTTTCCACAGCAAAACTAGCCCCCTAATACCTCAAAAATAAGTATCAAATCCCCTTCAAAGAGGATTATGCATTTTTTTAATTCCATTTTTCACATTCCATGGGTTCAATGTTATTTTGCAGACAAAATATTTACTCTCCAAATTATTTGAACTTAAAAGAAAGGCCAAAATTTGCAGCCTCAAAAAAGCACCTGATAGAATGAGTGCATAAGGTTATGTTTAAGAACATGAATTTCAAACTTTGCAATAGAATAAAACTACCTACATAAATCCAACTTCAACGATTCTCCAAACTCCCAAGATAAAGGGTTAAGACCATCATCATGCAAGCGTAATAAGGGACTTGACTATTTAAATGAGTAGAGTCCCCAAAAAATTTTCTGACACCTAATTGAGCTTGGAAGCCAGAATCATGGAAAACTTGCATATTTTCCCACCTCAATTCAATAAACCCTTAGGCCCCATTTTGGAAAATATGAAGGAAAGGAAAAATATATATATATATATATATATATAAGAACCTAATTTCTCATGTTTGGCTATCAAAAAAATTAAAAAAAATGATAATAATAAATATATCAAATACACTATTCATGTTAATTTTCCTTTCCTTTGCCCATCAAAATCCTTGATCAAACAAACCCTTAATTTGATTTTGATAGACCACACAAGTTACAAATCCTTTTCCACCAAACAGAAATATCCTCAAAATAAGACCTTCAAATCCACGACCACAATAACACCAGCCATGCGGCTGGAAAACATAACGAACAAAGCAGAAAAGAATGATTTTTTTCATAATCAAAAATAAGGTTGTATATCCCAGAACAACATGATTACGATTTATCACATGAATCACAGCCTCTATATACTCTCCACACACAAGTTATCAACCTGCTCCCGCATAACAAAACAAAGAAAAAGAAAAAGAAAAAGAAAAAAAGGAGCCATTAGCCTACAAATTTGACAACAGTGGGGCCCTTTTTCTTCTTCGGTTTTGTAAGGGTGGATTTCGAATCAGACAAAAGATTGGGTTTTGACTCTGAGCTCTCATCATTGTTATTATTATATGTTTCGTTCTTACTTTTATAAGTATCGTCTGTAATAAAGTCATCATCTAGATCGTCTCCGCTTACAAACTTTGTCACCTGTCCTCTTGGCCTTTCTTCCCAATTGACTGCTGAAATATAAATAAGGCGTAAAATTGAGTAACATCAGATGAATCAAAAAAAAATAAATAAAATGAATAAAAAGGCATCACTTGATTATTGATATGGTGATGCAACTTTTTTAGTAAACTGTAGAATTTTCATGTCAGACAAGAAAGTCCCAATGCTAGAATCATGACGAAAGGAAATCTTGAGGCCTACGTGCTACCCAAACAAGAATGCCAGCGAAGAGTAGGAAAAGCAGCCACATGTAATGACGAGTTTTTTTCTATTTTATAATAATTATTTAAAAATACTTTGAGAAAATTTTTTTCATTTTAAGGCTCACATAATCTCGCAGGATGATCCTCCAAAATTAAACAGACAGGCAGGATATTTGTGTGGTGATGCATGACGGCCAAATCTCGCATCATTCGAGATTAGCCGACTGAAATGTAAGCATGCATTGATGCACACCAGAACCGAATATTGTAAGCCTGTAAAGCTGTCTCACTCTCTGGAACTCCATATAACCCTTGCCCAACACAAAATATGTCTATGTGGCCAGAGCTATACCCCTTGCCCATCTCTCTCTCCATAAACCACCCCCCCCCCCCCACCCAAAAAACCCTCCCAAACGACCCAATTGAATCCACCTCCCTCTCCTCATTCATCTTCATCTTCAATCATCTTCTTCAATTCTCCACAGATCAAGTTATATTCCTCCTTCCACCCCAATCCCTTAATTCCAAATTAATCCAACGCACACCAACCCAATCACTACCATTCGCGGCCAAATATGCCCTCAGACACCGGCGACCGCTGACCCAGAAAACCCACTACGGCGGGCCCTCCTCCGCTGGAGCAAGAACACCTCCCCTGCCCCCGCTGCGACTCCACCAACACCAAGTTCTGCTACTACAACAACTACAACTTCTCCCAGCCCCGTCATTTTTGCAAGTCCTGCCGCCGCTACTGGACCCACGGCGGCACCCGCAAGAACGCCAAGCTCTCCCACACCGTATGCGCACCCTCCTCCTCCTCTGCCACTGCCACAGCCTCCCTTGACTTCCAACGCCCCTTGAGGATATGGGCTTTGGTATGGGCAGGGCAGGTTGGCCATTTCAGGGAGTTGGAGACAGTGTCGCCGGCAGCTGCGATGGCGCTGGGCTCGGCAGCAGCAGTGTCAGAGCAAATCTCATGGGATTGTTTTTCTCCCGGACCTTGCTATTTCCACTCACGGAAATGTTTTGAAATGATATATATTGGTTTGCTTTCTCCTAATTTTTTCTTTTTTGTTACTTAGAGTAGCTTTAAGGTTTTCCCCTTGCCGGGAGGAATGTTATGATTACTGTGGATGTAAAAGATAGAAGGGGACAAAAAACAATTTGTAAAATACAGTATTAGGGAGCCTGAGAGAGCCCGAAGACGCCGTCAAAGGAGGAAGAGAGAGCCATTGCAGAGAAAGGTTTCTACTTGCCATTGTTCCTCTGCATTCTCCAAGGCAGATCAACGATCAAAGCTCCTGAAATTTTTTTAATTCGTGAAATTAATCCCAGACGAAGCTTGACGACAAGATCAATAGCCACCAGACCATCACCATCCTCGCCCTCAACAATGCCGCCATGTCCGCCATTACCGGCCAGCAATACTCCCTCGCTGTCATAAAAAAGGTGCTCAGCCTCCATGTCCTCCCAAACTCCAAGTCATCAACAACGGCACCACCCTCATCTCCGCTTTGAACACGCCCATTCAAATCTCGCAGGATGGTCCTGCAAGATTTGGCCGCCATGTGTCACCACACGAATGTCCCTGCCTTTTAAATCTTGCAGGATGGTCCTGCAAGATTACGTAAGCCTTAAAAAGGGAAAATTTTTCCCAAACAAAGTATTTTTAAATATTTTATTATAAAATAATAATAATATGGGAAAAAACTCTAAAGATGACTGTCAAAATACCATCCTACATTTCTACTTTGACCTCAAATTTGACTGCAAACACATATTCTGGATTATTTCCATTTTTGAGAATGGAAACTACATTTGTTGCTACAATTTAATTAGGCTATCTCAGTGAAATTTTCAAATGTTCAAATGCTAAGAACAAGCTCAAACATTCTATAAGATTCAATAGACCAAAACACACGCTATTTTTGTTATTAGAGGCTAAAGAATGCAGCGAACAAGCTACAACAATCCTGAATGAGCAGAAAAGTTGTTTAAATGAAGATTTCTAAAGCATCACATGGAATAACTGTGTGTCCATACATGGCACAAAATACGCATGTCTATTTGTGCTGTGTTTGCATACGTGCACCGCCCAATTGGTCTATCCTTGAATAGATGTAATTGAACCAAAATGCAAGTCAATTTGCATTATCATGAGGAAGAAACTCCACGAGTTTATGTTCAGAAAATCCATTTCAATTCCATGTTTTCTTATAGGCATAACTAAACCTAATTGACAAAATAATATGGGGAAGAGTGGGTTTGCTGCTACTAATGTGTCTGATGGGCATGTTAGGGTTTGTCTTTAGAGGCAGGGTATAGGTTGTTGGACTGGCCTTTGTCCTATTTAGGGGTCCCTTTGGGGGTAATTCTATATCTGCTAGCTTTTGGGATTAGGCCGTGGAGAGTGTGGCTAAGCATCTAGATGGATGGAAGGAGGCTCTCGAGATGTGATATGAATCCGAAGGATGAATCAGATATGGACAGTTCCCAATAAGATTTCATCTTGCATTCTGCACTGCAATATGAAAGAAAGAAAAAAAAAGTCATTGGATTGTTTGAATTTGGTATTTGGACCTAAATATGGATACAGTTATGCCTTGGAATGAAAGACAATTTTGAATCCACTTTGTCTGCGAACAAGGAAGCTATAAGTAGTCTGAAGGAGGGGGTGGCACCCAATGATCCCAGGACACCCGGCGTAACCAAAAAAAAGGAAGCTATCAATAATGCTTATTTGAACAAGTAAAAGTTATGTCTTGGTCCAAGTAGGGATTTGCCTAGCTGTGAGGGCTCTCAGTCACATTGTTTGTGATGTTTGAATGCGCCTCTATAGTCCCTTATTTAGTAATTCCGGAATCCAGGGCCTCAAGGTTATGATCCTTGCAAGCTACCAAGGTGCTTAGAATTACTCTCATTCAAGCTTGTCTTTCTAGTATCCCATTGTTTTATCTATCTACTTCTAAGATTAAGTGGAGGTTGCTAGCAAGATTGAGAAAATTTTGAGACTTCCTGTGATCTAGGGTCGATAGTTACAAGGATCATTTGGTCAACTAGAAGCAAGGTTTTAAATTTCGATTTCGACTCAAATTTCAAAGCTCCAAAAGTACGGAAATTTCGATTTCGATTTGAAAAAATAACGAAATTTAGTAGTAAATCATGGAATTCTTTGCAAAACTTTAGAAATGGTTAACACACATAATAATATAAGTTTTAAAAACACTTGCAATAATCTTTTGTTTTGATAAAACAAATAAAATAAATTAAGATAAAAATTTCACTTCACTCCTAAATTTCTCATTTGACTTATGACGAAATTTCATCATATAGTTAAAATTTCGACAAGTTTCGCTAAAATTTTGAGATTTCGATAAATTTTGGATGATTCGTTGAGATTTCGACAAAAATTATGCAAGACGGAAATCGACTGCCATTTCAATTTTGAGGGTGACGAAAATCAGAAATTTCGACGAAACTTTTGACAATTTCATGGAAATTTAAGACCATGAATAGAAGGTAATGTGCAGGTCAAAACAAAAGAGTCATTGGGTCTTGGAAATTTGGGGTCTAAAAACGCTGATCTCTTGGCTAAATGGCATTGATGATTTTCCCTAAAGGACTCTTCCCTTTGGCATAAGAGTTATTAAAAGCAAGTTGGGGCCAGATGAGAATGGTGGATACCAAAATTTGGTATCTAGATGTTCTTTGAAAGCCGGTGGAAGTCTATCTCTCATATTTATCCCCTCCTTATTCCCCATATTAAGTTTGAGTTGGGCAAGAGTTATGATATTTGTTTTTGGAAAGACCTTTGGTTGGGGAATGTTGTTCTACCCACCTCTTTTCCTCTTCTTTTGAGCTCAAAGTAGAATAGCACCATTTCTTCTTTTGCTGTAGACTCGAGTGGTGCTTTGCTTGTGGGATTCTCGTTTTCGGAGGCCCCTTAATCAAAAAGGAGACGGAAAAGTTATCCTCTTTGTTAGTCTTTTTGAATGAATAATTGTTGTAATTCTTTGAAAGCAGATAGTTGTTCCTGGTCCTTGGATCATATGGGAATGTATTCTTGCAAACCAATTAGTAAATTGTTGACTCGATCAGATTCTTCTTTTCCTCTCTAATACTTCATGGAAGGCCAAAGTCCCCCAAAAATCAAGGTTTTTATCTGGTTGGTTGTGCTTAATAGAACCAATACCAATAACTTGTTTCAAAAAGGGAGACCAATGACGACACTCACTTTTTTGAGTGATGGTTTGGCCTGTCCAAAGACGGCTGAGGATATTTTGGCAGTTTTGTCTTATGGTTTTGGAAGGAGAAAGGATGGGGCAGCACTATTAAAATGTGCTTTCTTCGCACTGATATGGGGGCTATGGTTGGAACGTAATGAGTCTAACTTTTTGGAGAAGAAGTTAATTGTTTTGCTGGTTTAGGAGAATATTCATTACATGGCATCACTTTGGCGTGTTGGATATGGGAATTTTAAAGGAGTGAGCTTTTCGGATATCCAGCATGATTGGCGATATTTGTTGGCTTGATACTGTGTGCAGGGAGTTTTTTGTTTGTTTTCTTTTTCTTCTTCTTCTATTTTTGTATTCTCTCTGGTCTGTCCCGGATTTTGTTAGGGGAATGTCTTCTTCCCCTTGCTTATATTCTTAATCTATTAATAAACTTCTTATGTTTCCATCAAAAAAAAAAAAAACCACAACAATAAACAATAACAAAACCAAGCCTCAAGTCCCATTAGGTGGGGTCGGCTATACGAATCGTTTTTCGCCAATTTATGTGATCTTGGACCATTTCTTTTGACGGATTCAGGGATATTAAATTCTTATTCACTATCTCCTTCCAAGTTATTTTAGGTCTACCCCTACCCCTTTTAGTGCCCCCCATAGTAACTAACTCACTTTTCCATACTGGCGCAGTATGTGGCCTACGTTGTAAGTGTCCATACCATCTTAGTCATCCCTCCCTTATCTTATCTTATCTTCTATAAGAGCTACACTCAACTTACCGCGAATATGTTCATTCCTCAATGTATCTTTCAGTGTTATACCACTCATCCATGTAAGCATTCTCATCTCGACAACTTTTACTTTTTGGATATTTTGTTTCTTTGTCACCCAACATTTTGATCCAAATGCATAGATGGTCTTATAGCTGTCCTATAAAACTTTTCTTCTAATTTTAAGGGTATTCTACGATCACAAAGCACACTTGAAGCACTTCTCCATTCTACCCAACTTGCTTTAACTTTATGCATTACATCATCTTAAATTTTTCCTTCAGCTTGCACAATAGATCCAAGGTATCGAAATCTACAAGTGCTATTTATTTCTTCATCATCAAGTTTAACTTTGTCTCCAATATTCCTCCTACCATTACTGAAATTACATTTCATATATTCTGTCTTATTTCTATTTATCGTAAAGCCTCTAAATTCCAAAGCTTCTCTCCATAATTCTAACTCAGCCTCTACTCCATCCCTAGTTTTATCAATTAATACAATATCATCTGCAAACAACATACACCATGGAACCTCCTTTTGAATACTCTTAATCAATTGGTCCATCACTAAAGCAAAAAGATAAGGGCTCAAAGCAGATCCTTGATGTACACCTATGGTGATTGGAAATTCTCTAATTTCTCCATCTAAAGTTCTTACACTAGTCATTGCTCCATCGTACATATCCTTAATGACATCAGTATACCTACTACATACACCTTTTTTTCCTAAAACCCACCATAGAACTTCCCTAAGTATCCTATCATATGCTTTCTCTAAGTCAAAAAATACCATATGCACGGTCCATCTTCTTTTTCCTAAACTTTTCCATTAAACTTCTTAAAAGATATATAGCTTCCATGGTAGATCTCCCAGGCATAAAACCAAGTGTTACTTTTTTTTATATTACATATATGTGTGTTATTTTGAAATACCTATTTACAACTCAAAGAACAATTTTAGAAAGCTACTCAGATTTACAGCCCAAGTACATGCATTTGAAACATTTGGACTTGGAAGAAGTGGTATGAGAAGTACTTGCTAAGGTGATAAATGCTGACTTCTTAGAAATTTAAATCCCAAATTCAAATCTAGGTATTCAAATGCTATTTAAGATAAAGCTCCATGTTATGGAGCTTTCTTCCAGCTTTGTGTTTCATTGAATCCTAATCTACTTTATCACCTTAGTTCAAAGAAGCAGAGTCTTTTCTTTTTCTTTTTTAATTTTGTTGTTTCTCTTTTTTGGAATTTCAATGCAACCTTTAAACTCTATCTCCATTTTAGATATGTTATAATCCACTTCCACAATCAATCACTTCTCCATTTTACCCAACCTGCTTTAATGCATTACATCATCTTCAATTTCTCCTTCAGCTTGCACAATAGATCCAAGGTATCGAAATCTACAAGCGTTATTTATTTCATCATCATCAAGATTAACTTTGTCTCCAATATTCCTCCTACCATTACTGAAATTACATTACATATATTATATCTTATTTCTACTTATCTTAGAGACTCTAAATTCCAAAGCTTCTCTCCATAATTCTAATTCAGCCTCTATTCCATCCCTAATTTCATCAATTAATACAATATCATCTGCAAACAACATACACCATGGAAACTCCTTTTGAATACTCTTAGTCAGATGATCCATCACTAAAGCAAAAAGAAGGGCTCAAAGCAGATCCTTGATGTACATCTATGGTGATTGGAAATTCTCTAATTTCTCCATCTATTAAACTTCTTAAAAGATATATGGCTTCTCTGGTAGATCTCCCAAGCATAAAACCAAGTGTTACTTTTTTTAGATTACATATGTGTGTGTTATTTTGAAATACCTATTTACAACTCAGAGAACAATTTTAGAAAGCTCCTCAGATTTACAGCCCAAGTACATGCATTTGAAACATTTGGACTTGGAAGAAGTGGTATGAGAAGTACTTGCCATCTCAAATGCTGACTTCTTAGAAATTTAAATCCCAAATTCAAATCTAGGTATTCAAATGCTATTTAAGAAAAAGCTCCATGTTATGGAGCTTTCTTCCAGCTTTGTGTTTCATTGAATCCTAGTCTACTTTATTACCTTACTTCAATGAAGTAGAGTCTCTTCTTTTTCTTTTTCACTTTTGTTGTTTCTTTTTTTTTTTTTAAATTTCAATGCAACCTTTAAGTTCTATCTCCATTTTAGATATGGTATAATCCACTTCCACAATCAAGCACTTCTCCATTTTACCCAACCTGCTTTAACTCTATGCATTACATCAATTTAAGTTTCTCCTTCAACTTGCACAATAGATCAAAGGTATTGAAATCTACAAGTGTTATTTATTTCTTCATCATCAAGTTTAACTTTGTCTCCAATATTCCTCCTACCATTACTGAAATTACATTTCATATATTTTGTCTTATTTCTACTTATCCTAAAGTCTCGAAATTCTAAAGTTTCTCTCCATAATTCTAACTCAGCCTCTACTTCATCCCTAGTTTCATTACTTGATACAATATCATCTGCAAACAACATACACCATGGAACCTCCTTTTGAATACTCTTCGTCAGTTGATCCATCACTAAAGCAGAAAGATAAGGGCTCAAAACATATCCTTGATGTACACCTATGGTAATTGGAAATTTTCTAATTTCTCCATCTATAGTTCTTACACTAGTCATTGCTCCATCTTACATATCCTTAATGACATCAGTATACCTACTAACATACACTCTTTTTTTCTAAAACCCACCATAGAACTTCCCTAGGTATCCTATTATATGCTTTCTCTAAGTCAATAAATACCATATGCACAGTCCATCTTTTTTTTCCTAAACTTTTCTATTAAACTTCTTAAAAGATATATGGCTTCTCTGGTAGATCTCCCAGGCATAAAACCAAGTGTTACTTTTTTTTAGATTAATATATGTGTGTTATTTTGAAATACCTATTTACAACTCAGAGAACAATTTTAGAAAGCTCCTCAGATTTACAGCCCAAGTACATGCATTTGAAACATTTGGACTTCGAAGAAGTGGTATGAGAAGTACTTGCCATCTCAAATGCTGACTTCTTAGAAATTTAAATCCCAAATTCAAATCTAGGTATTCAAATGCTATTTAAGATAAAGCTCCATGTTTTGGAGCTTTCTTCCAGCTTTGTGTTTCATTGAATTCTAGTCTACTTTATTACCTTACTTCAATGAGGTAGAGTCTTTTCTTTTTCTTTTTTACTTTTGTTGTTTCTTTTTTTTTTTTTAAATTTCAATGCAACCTTTAAGTTCTATCTCCATTTTAGATACGGTATAATCCACTTCCACAATCAAGCCTAGAAACTAGGTAGAACAATATAGAAAATTTTATCAAACAACCCAAACATTGATGAACATTGATTATCTAGCATTAAGTCCCTGTTTAAAACATCTTTAAAAAATAGGTATTTATTATGAAAATTACTTGTGTCAATGAGAATTGCTTGGTCTACACCTAAATAAGTACTTTTTCAAAATACCTTTTTTAGGAAAAAACAAATATTTACTGAAAAAATATTTTTCTTAAAAAAGTACTTATCTGAAAAAGTACTTATAGTAAGTAATCTCAAACTACTTTTAGATAAGTACTTTTCAGATAAGTACTTTCCTATAAGTGGTATTAAACAATCCCTATTCCCTAAGACCACATGAAAGACAAATTCGTAGGTAGACAGCAATTCAAATTTTAGTGGTGTACCCCCTGACACTATTATGATGTCAGAGATTAGACACCAAACTAAGTGAAAAAGAAATAATAATAATAATAATTACTTACATGCATTCCCCACTCCATTAGCAGCAGCAGCAAAATTCTTGCTTCCTTTGTTAGGACAATCTTTTGCCAAATGTGTTACTTCTCCACAAGTTTTACAACAACCACCCTGTTAAAAAGCCACATCTCAAAACATGTCAGACTAAACTAACAACCACAAAGTGATATACTGCGAAAAGTATGGATTAGTTAGCATCTATAAATACTGCTAATGCTACAGTGGCCCTGGCTCATTTTTTAACAAAGTCCATAGATAACATAAATCAAAATGATTGTACAAAGATACCTTAGGATAAACCCCATGTGAGTTTTTGGGACAGTTTTTACTTAAGTGTCCTTTTTCACTGCAGATAAAGCAAGTAGCAAATTTTGACCCCCCTGCACAACCATATGGAATATAATGAAAACAAAACAAACAGTACGATGCCAAAATTTTGAACAAGAAGTTAAAAGCAGATGGATCACTTTTGAGTAGAAAAGTAACATTTTCATGCCAATAAGAATGGAAAGTTTGGAAACCATTAAGTTGAAAACTGAGATATTGTGAAGATTACTCCTACTTTAACAATTATTTCGTGCAAACTGCAAATGACCATTAGCACATCACTGCCCAATAATAATAATAGGAAATTTTCTAGGAGGGCACTAAAATTTTATGAATTTTAATGCTCTCATGAACATGCACCACCCAAACATAAAAGCAAGTATATAGAAAAATCAAATCCAAAGTAAACTACCATCTTCAAGAGGCTGGGGACAAGCTGACAGAGAATGTCCAGTTTGCCCACAATTAAAACACAATTTCTTATCTGCAGCTTCATCGCCTTTGTTAGGACAATTCTTGAGAGTGTGCCCACGGTGCCGGCAAAGCAAACATATCTGCAAACAACACAAAACACAACACAGAGCATCAGTACAACATTTAACTATATAGCCAGGAGCCTACATGAAGTGGTCCACTTGGATGTCTCAGTCCATGCCCCGGAAAAATCCATGCCCAAGTCAAAGAGTAATATATTTATACTTGATGGTTGCTCATTTGGTTGGTTCATGCAATAAAATTTTACATTTATTGGCTAGTCATGACTTGCTTTGCACTATAAATAGTCATTTCTGGAGAAGCAAAATCAATTAAACTGGTACCAATTGTTGGCACAAGGTTTAGGTCCATGCACATCTTGAGGAGTAGGGAGCCAAGGAGTAATGGAGAAAAAAATATTGCAAATTTTGGATTCAAGGCGTCTGCACAGCTAGCTAACTTAGCTTGATCTAGAGCATGAAGATCAAAGTGATCCCTTGACCAATTGAACTCAAATTTTAACAGCATATTTGTAACTCATCCTTCTTTATTATGGATGGTGTGACTGTGAATGGAAGCTATCTGTAGCTGGTCTTGGGTGAGACCTTTCCATTTTCGAACTCTCTTTCAATTCTAACTTGTTGGTGATGACTCAAATTGTATCGGCTACCAAGAATTGTTGTGTGCCTCTAGTTTCAACTAGAAATAATTATTGTAACATACCATTTTAGTATAATAAAAGACTGAAAGCAGAGTTCGGTCTTATGGTTTTTCCCTTAGCCCCGGAAGATTTTGCATGCAAGCCTCAATGTCCTCTTTGTGTGTATGGGACTGATTTGTGTTATTGATTATTGATTACTTCTGAATTTTGGTAATTGGTTATGCTACTAAACATTGATTTAAATAAAAAGAATGATTATTTGGACTATTGCGTTTTAGTCATCACCTCAATATTTTCCTTCCCAATACCTACCGGAAACTCAACAAATTCCCCATTTTTTTCAATTACTGGAAAACCATGATAAGCAAAACCAAGAAATGTTTGAAGTAATTGACATCAAGTGAAAACAAAACAAAAAGGGAAGAAAAAACAAACCTTATTCTTCTCCCACTGAGCTTTCTCAGGGCAATGCTTGGCAATATGGTCCTTGGCTTTGCAGATGTAGCAGCTCTCACCAGGCCGCATACCAGGAACCCTAAGAGGGTGCTTTCTGAAGGCTGATTTTTTAGATTTCTCGGGTCCTATAGACTCTTTTCTTATGCGCTTGAAAGTGCCCCTCTTTTTCTTCTTCTTCTTGTTTGGGTCTTTTGGGGGTGTGGGCTCTGGTTTCGGGAACAGTTCAGGATTGGCTTCTTTGAACCGCTTGCGAGCTAGTTTCTGTCTTTTGTTCACCATCTTATTCTTGCGACTGCGAATAGGAAAGAGAGTTTCAGAGTTCGAAGCTGAAGCTGAGGCCGAGGGCCTGTGGATTCGAGGAAGCTCGAAAGATGCAGAAGAACAGAAAAGGATTCGAAGAGAGAGAGAGAGAGAGAGAGAGAGAGAGAGAGGTCGAACACCCGGACAATGTCGAATTTAGAATTAGGGAACTAGGGCACAATTTGTTGCTGGGCGCTTAGGGGTGGGCAAGAAAAACTGCAAAACCGAACCAAACGAACTGAAAAATCGATTAATCAATTTTTCAGTTTGATTTCGGTTCAAAATTCTTAAACTTTTCGATTATCAGTTCGATTTTGATTCGACGCATTCAAAAGTCATGATTAATCAAATCGACATATAAAATACATATTATATATGATATTACATAAAATTTTAATAATATAAAATAAAAAGTTTTGTATTAATCTAACATCCTTACTTAAATTTTATTTTAAATATTTTTAATTTACATATTGATTATTATGAAAGAAAAGAATATTATTTTTACTACCTTTAAAATTTTAAATTATATTTAATGGTTGGTTTGGTTAACCATTGATTATTGGTCTAAAAATTAGTTAATCAAATTTCAATTAACTGTTTTAAATGGTTCAATTTCTGTTCACATTTTCTAATGAACCATAACTTCGATTTGGTTACTGGTTCGGTTAACCGAACCATGCCCACCCTCATGAATGCTAAATTTAAATTTAATTTTTACTAAAAGTTGTACCAAAATGAATGGGCGCTTGAAATAAAGAAGTGTCTCAAAATTTTAGGGCATATTTGAACTGTGAAAAATATTTTTAAAATTTTTAGTGTTTATTTTTTATAAAAAAATATAGAAAGTATAATTTATTTAAAAACTTTTAAATTGACATTAAAGAAAGTACAAAATAAAAAGTTTGTCTAAATGTGTAAACAATCTTTTAGATTTTATTTTTATATTTTAAATAATCACAAAAAAAAAAAAGACAACTTATTTTCATTTTTAAAAAATTTATATAAAATATATTTAAAATCATGGATGTTGAGATTTGAATTTGAATTTGTGTGAATTTAAAAAAATAAAAAACTCTATATACATAATTCACACAAATTAAACTTGAAAATCCCAATTTCACAAATTAAACTTGAAAATCCCAATTTCATTCTTCAATCTATACTTACAATAAAATTGGTCTTGAAGTATTAAAATTAAATTTAAAAATATAATAATTAAATAAAGTAATAATAACTAATTTACATTTTATAATATATATTTTGACTTGTATCCTTATGCATTTTTACTATTCTAACTATATTTATTAATTATTATTTAACTCAAGGACAAGAAGTGTAGTGTCGGGTCACCCCACTTGTGTCAAACACCAATACTACAATTAATGTGTAACGACCCCAAAATTATTACCAATTTTTTTTTATAAACTTGTTACCTAAAATAATATCTATCCACTATAACGTCTCGGACCTCAAGTTGTACTGAGGATACCTGTTCACAAAACATACCACCTATGCAGCTGAAAACATAAAAATACATTAACCTTATTTACAATACCAGAGTTTTAGTATTTCCCAAAACATACATATACATCTCCCTCTACATCCATAAAAACTTCTAGGGACTACTCAAAATACATCTCCTAATACAACACTTACCCTTCAACGAGGACAGTACTAAAGTCCCCTCAATTTCGGAACTCGCTCCTCACGCCTATCTGGATCACCTAAAAAGTTTAGAATTCTGGGGTGAGACACCTCTCAGTAAGACGAAATAAATTACAACCAGTGTATGGCAAATGAGTTTTACTTTAATAACATAATTAATAATTCAACTATAACTGTGATAACATTTCAAAGTAAAACATATCATAACTCACACTTATGCCTTTTAAAATAAATTTTCTATTTGAACATACTTTTCACTATAGTAGATAGTTCATGTTCTCTATAAAACCATATACATTTATTTATATAACTATGAAAACTTCCCTAGATGGATAACTGTATGCATGAATTAATCTCGCATGTAGAGACCTGAAAAATAATAGTAATTAAATAATGAAGAGAAATAAAATTAAAAGGGGATTAAAGCAGGATTCGTCGACGAATGCCCTGGTTTCGTCGACAAACTCCCATGTAGTTTTTGTGGACGAGTTTCAGCGTTCGTCGACGAAGAGATACCGAGGGGGGTACTTCAGACCCATCGGTTCATCGACAAAGGTGGGGTACTTTAGACCCATTAGTTCTTCGATGAGCTCTTCACCTTCATCGACAAACTCCCTTCTTCGGTTCGTCGACAAGTACACATGGCCTCGTCACCCATTAGTTCTTCGACGAGCTCTTCACCTTCATCGACAAACTCCCTTCTTCGGTTCGTCGACAAGTACATGTGGCTCGTTGACGAGGCCACGTGTCAAGTCACCTATAAATATGCTGAAATCGAGATTCAGCATGAAATCTCTCTCTCTCTCTCTCTCTCTCTCTCTCTCTCTCTCTCTCTCTCTCTCTCTCTCTTATTTTCTCTCTCTACCCTCGGTTTCTCCTCCTTCTCTCTACAAATTTGGCTCCATTTCTTCCCATTTTGATGATCAGAAGCTACCACGATGATCATGGGGAGATTCTCTACAACTTAGTCGGAGCAGAATTTTAGTTTGAGGAGTTCTGACATCATCCCAAAATTAGGGTAAGTGGGTTATTTAAAGTTTATTTAGTTAGTAGGCTTTTATGAGCCCAGATTGTGTATTAAATATTGATATACTAACGTTTGGGATGATTAAACTAGGGTGTTATAATTTTAGGGTTCGGGGTTCCAAACACTTCAGGCATAGATTGAGAAGCCCCGTGGGTATTATCTCAGGAATCCAGGTAAATGATAAATAGTTCATAGTTTAGAAATGTGGGAATGATAATTATTCTGGATATTTAGTTGATTGACAGGAATATATATATATAGGTTTGGAATTACGAACATTGTAGGCGTGAGATAGAGAAATAATAAATAGAACTCAGATAATCAAGTAAGGAAAAATATGTTATGCCAGATAATTTAGAAATTTTATCAATATAGCATAGTATTTGAATATGAGTTACAGAGTATGGTTTTAAACTAAATAAAGCATGAAAACTATACAGTATTGTAGTAGATATTTATAGAGTTTTATTTAATTGTGTGGCATGAGGAAAATACTAGAATATTTACAGAATTTTATACAAATTTACAGACTTATGATTATATAGTTTTTACAGAGTTATGAAATACAGTTTTATTTACAAAATTACGGCTATACAGAGTTTTATAGAATTATAGTTTACGTGGTTATACAGAATTGCAATATACAGTATTTTACAGAACCATGTTTATACAGCATTAGACAGAATCATGTAATTATAGAGTTTTGTAGTACCATGATTATACAGAATGTTTTATACAACCATGATATATAGAGCATTGAACCATGACATATAGAAATACAAAGTATTCAGAAATACAGATTATACAGAATTACAGAGATTTACAGTGCCATGGTTAATACAAATGATACAGAATCATGGTAAAACAGATAAATCTTATATAGAAATAGTATTATATAGTATCAGACCTTGATAGAACAGAGTAGTTTTCAGAGCACGGTACCGTAGCTATACAGTGTAGACAGTGCAACCATACGTCTTGGATAAAGTATGGTACAACCGATTGTGCCATATGTAGGGTAGAGGACTCCCTGGCGTCTAGACCAGGTGGTGTGGGGCCTTTCATGCTAGAGGCATATACAGATGCATATAGTTAGGCTGACATTGGAGGGCCAACAAGTGTCTAGCCCTGCCTATGAGCCGCACAACCCAGTTATGAGCGGTTAAATCATGACATACAATTATCTAGGGGAGGTTTTCAGAGTCATGTATGTATTATAGCATTCATAGAAAACAGAGATTACTGATTATAGATAGAACTACGATTGAGTAGATAATTCAGAAAATAATGTATTTTAAAAGGCATAGATGTGGATTGTTATACTGATACTTTTTACATAATATCCTATTTACAATTTTAATTAAAGGTTATTATTTATGTACAGACTCATATGTCACACATTGGTAATAACATATTTTCTCCTTACTGAGAGGTGTCTCACCCCAACATTATAAATATTTCAGGTAACCCAGAGAGGCATGCAGGGCCAGCTCAGAGATAGAGGAGATAGCTGAGTCGGCATAGTTTTAGGGTGAGTCTTGAGCCAGATAGTAGAGCCCACAGTATTTAGGGATTTTTGGGAATTGATGTATATGATTGTATATATAAATATAGGCGAGTTTGTAGTACTCTGGTATTGTATATTTAAGGGTTATGTTTTGGATATTTATATTTTCCTATTGCATAGGTGATATACAGGAAATGCACAGGTTGCCACGCTACCCACTCTGAGCCGTGATGATGATAGAAGTTTACTTACAGGGTATCATAGATTATGTTTTATAGCATGATAGATAATAGGAAAAAAAAAATGGATAGAAATTTTGGGTCGTTACACTGCATGCTAAGGTTGTGTGGCCCGTGGGCTGGACTTAACTCTAGTTGCCTACCAAGCTAAGTCAAACTGTAAACCCATGTAGTACGATTGGCCTCCTCAACCTAGTCCTGACTGCTAGGGAGCTCCTCATCTCTCCTTTGAGCACAATCAACTGTCATTCCACACTTTATTTGAGACGTTTGGTTGCACTATCTATATTGTATTAGCTACGGTACCGTGCTCTGTAATATGTTTTGGTCCATCAAGGATCTAAAACTATATAATACTATGTCTGTATTCTACTGTTTTACCATGATTCTGTATAGACTAAAATAACCATGATTCTATATAATAATTGTAAATTATAACTCTATAATAATTGCATATCATGGTTTTGTAATAACTGTAAATCATGGTTCTGTACAAACTATAAAGTCATGGTTTTGTAAAAGCTATACAAATTTCTGTATTAAATCTCTATACTATATATGTGTACAAACTCGAACCCGAAAAAATAAAGGAAATAAAATAAGAGAAGAAGTAAGGAAAATTTTAAAGGTCAAGCAGTACGATTCATCGACGAACTCCCTGTTTTCGTCGACAAAGTCCCTCTGCATTTCATCGATGAAGTTCAGGCGTCGTCGACGAGGAAATGCTGAGAGAAATTTCAGGCTTCATGTTTGTCGACGAACCCAATCTTTCGTCGACGAACATCCTTTTACAGTTTGTCGACGGAGGCACCATTTCGTTGATGAAGTTGGCCGAGTCAACGGCCTATAAATAGAAATTTTAGTTGCTTAATGGTTAAGAAATCATAATTTCTCTCTCTCTCTCTCTCTCTCTCTCTCTCTCTCTCTCTCTCTCTCTCTCTCTCTCTCTGTATAATTGGCACCCCTCACTCTCTCTCTACGATTCTTTGTCGTTTATCGTCAAATTCGATGATCGGAAGTTACCACGAGGATCTAGGGGAAATTCTCTACAAGTCTAGCGGAGTAGATTTTTGAGCGGGGTCTTTCCAGGAACCACTCCAAAATCAGGGTAAGTAGGTATTTTGGAGTTTTATTGTTAATTTGGAGCATAGGGGGCCTAGGGAATGTTTAATGATAAGTATTTTGTGGGTTGGGATGATTAATTTGGGGAAATTTTATTTTAGTGTTTTGAGCTTTGAACACCTTAGGTCGTGGATCTAGGGTTTCAGAAGGCTTTCTAGTAAGTCAGGTAAGGGGATTAAGTTAAGTCAGGAGTTTTACTAAAATGGAACCGATTAAAATGCTATATATTTGTATATTTATGTTTTCAATTGTCATTTAAAAAACCAACCCTTCAAAATGGATATTTCAAACCTAGGACATATGATATGGTATTTTGAGTAAAAATGAACGGTGGAAAGTTTGGTTTAACGTTATAAATGGGAAATACTATATACTGAAATCGTGTGGCGAATGGATAATATTTTAGGGTTATTATATAACTGAGTTTATGGAACTGTTTGTAAATACTGGAACTATTTGTGAAAACACAGGGAGTTTTATATGATGACCGCGAGGGTCAGGATTTGATATAGTGGCTATGAGCCAAGTTTTATATGACGGCCGCAAGGCCCGGGATTTGATATAGCGGTTGTAAGCTGAAAGGTATATGATGGCCGGGGGGGTAGTTTTATAACATGACAGACTTTATATGAAATGAGTGGAAATACAATTTTTATTACTTAAATTGCATGATATGTTTTAGGAACCCTGAGATCCAGTTATGTTATGAGCACAGTACCGTTGCTAGAGATTCAGTATTTGGCCATGTATGCCCACACTGTTCTGGATGAAAGTGTAGGGTGGTCTCAGCCGATTAGCCTCAGTAGAGGGTGTACCTTCCCTGGAAGTTCAGACTTTCAGGATGTGGGAGGGCAATCAGAATCTCGCAAGCGAGTTGCAGATGTCTACGTCCTCGAAGTTAGATGTAGACGTATGATTTGACTTTGTCTGGGTTGATCACCTCAGGCATAGTTCAACCTTCAGGCCGCACAACACGTACTATGTGGGAAGTAAATGGTGTTTAGTCCCAAGGAGTGTCTTTTATGGATATCTGTAGATTTATGTAAATGATACTAGTTATTTACTGAACTATTTATACCATGGAATCGAGATAAATATTTTCAACACTATAAAGTGAGTACATTGTAATAAATGCTATTTTCAATTAAATGAAGGATGGATGTTCTCTATAAACACCTAATGCATGTTGACCACACATTGATGTTGACTTAATCTGCCTATTGAGAAGTGTCTCACCCCAATATACAAATTATCTTTTTAGGACCATCTCGAGGTCGAGATTAGCGGACTCCGGGGCGGGTTAATAGTCAGTTAGATTTTTGTGAGTGTCAGTAAGAACTCTACTGTATTTAAGTTGAGTTTGAAACCCTTGAGTATGTAATATGGGTGTATGGACTGAGTTAGTCTTAGTATTGTCCTATGGTTTGTATTATGAGCATTGGGAAACTCTAATGTATATTAGTATCATAGAACTTTGGTAATGGTGTATGGAGAATATTTTATTTATTTCCACTGCAATTGTGCAATGATTATGGTATCAGGTACACAGACGACACTAAAGTAGCACCCCGAGCCCACATGGCGGGTCGGGGCTTTACAATATGTTATTTCTTATTCCACACAATTTAATTGAAACTCTTATACTATAATATGTACGGGAAAAATTGTACTTTCCTGCTATATAAAAATAATATATATCATTTGTAAAACTTTCTTGTATCCCAAAATTTCTGAAATTTCACAAACATATAACAAATGTAAAATTCAAATCCCATAAACACATGTTATACTTTAATTGATAAAATTATAAAAATTATCTGGCTTAATTTATTCTTCTTACCTGATTATTGAGAGGCTTGCAAAAATACTATACTCACGCCCGCGGCGTACGGAACTCAAAAACCCTGAAATCACGTATCCCCCCCAGAATACTATCACATTCACATCCAGACCCACATACTCCATTTAATCAATGAAACATCATACAATCAACTATTTATCCCTCTTACCTCATTTCCTAAGGAAACGCCCTCAAGGATCCTATTCTGCGCCTGCAGCGTACATGCAAAACCCCTATATATATATATATATATATATATAAATCCTAATCCAGTCACATTAACCCCAAAACATTCTTTATTTAACATTCCTTAACCCATATTCCTTAAATAATTAGAAAAACTCAAAAATAGCTTCCTTACCGTGATTTTGGAGTGATGCTCAAGTACCCTAAATCAACAATCTGCTCTTGTCAACTTGCAGGGAATCACCCCTAGATCATCGTGCTGACTTCTAATCGTCGAATCAGGCTAAAACGGAGTCGAAATCGAAAAAAGAAGGGGGCTAGGCCAAAACGTAAAAAAAAAAAGAGAGAGAGTGAAGGAAAGATATTTTTTTCACTAGAAAATGATTTTAAGCCTATATAGAGTTAGTTGTCCACGTGGCCTCGTCGATGAGATAGGTGTACTCGTCGACAAACCACAAAAGGGAGTTCGTCGACAAAGATAATAGGTTCATCAACGAATACTTAATGGTCTGAAATTCTTGCTCTTGGTATCTCCTCGTCGACGTGACACATGTACTCATCGATGAGACCAAGAAGGACATTCGTCGACGAAGATAACAAGTTCATGGATGAGTCCTTGTTGATGCCCCGTTTAAAATTTATATTCTACTTTTCTTTCTCTTTCTTTTCTTTTCCTTTTTCCTTTATAATTTTCATTGTTATTATTTTTTGGGTCTTTACATAATGCTATTGAATATATAAAACTAAAGCAATGCAGAAACTAATAATAAAAGACAACAATAAAGAACAACACAAGAATTTAATGAGGTTCGGTACAGAATTACCTATGTCCTCGGGCATCGATGATCAATCCACTACTTTCAGACAAGTTACAACTTTGAGATGTTTTTACAAATGGAGAGGTGAGCCCTTTATATAACTTCAACCTCAAGTTCAAAAAAACATTTCCTACCAAAATGCGACAAACAAAAAACTTCAAACAACCTTCCCACTGATATGGGACAAACAAAAACCAACAAGTCTCAACCTTAATGAAAAATTCAACAAATTTTTTAGTCACCAACATTCTCTAATGTTCCACATCATCAGTGCCTTCCAAAAATATTCAGATTTGTAGGATATTAATTAAGTCCAAACAATATTTGAACTTGATTATTTAACACAAGTGCCACCCATTCCTTTGTGTCGTCGGGATATGTCAAACTATATGGGGCTGAGATAGAGATGTTAGATGTTGAGTTATCAATTAGTCACACCGACTGGATTAATAGTGAGATGTAGGAGGGTACTTAAAAACTATCAAGTGGACATTCAAGAGAAAGTATTGCCAGCTGATCACATGGTGTTAGATATACAGGGGTTTGATGTAATATTGGGTATGGACTGATTGGCAGCTAACTACGCCAGCATTTATGGCCGTTAAAAAGAAGTGATTTTTAGACCCCCGGGAGAGCAGGAATTCAAATTCATGGGATCACATGTGCGCGCCTCGCCACAGCTGGTTTCAGCTATTCAGGCGAGGAGGCTGCTTCAGAGTGGTTGCCAGGAGTATATTTCCTATATAAAGGAAATGTCGAAGGAAGAATTGAAACAAGCTGATATTCCGGTAGACAAAGAATTTTCAGATGTTTTTTTGGAAGAATTACCTGGGTTACCACCAGATCGAGAAATAGAATTTGTCATGGATCTACTACTAGGATCAGCACCAATATCTAAAGCACCTTACAGAATGGTTCCAGCTGAACTAAAAGAATTGAAAGACCACTTTTAGGAGTTGTCGGATAAAGGGTTTATTAAACCTAGAGTGTCGCCTTGGGGAGCACCAGTCCTATTTGTAAAGAAGAAAGATAGGACTATGAGGATGTGCATTGATTATAGAGAAATAAATAAAGTGACAATTAAGAATAAATATCTTCTTCCCAAAATCGACGATTTATTTGATCAACTCCAGGGGACCTAGGTCTATTCCAAGATTGATCTTTGGTTAATATATCACCAGGTGAAAGTTAAAGCCGAGAATGTTTTGAAGACAACTTTCCGAACCAAGTATGGGCACTACAAGTTTTTGGTAATGTCGTTCGGATTGACTAATGCCCCAGCAGTGTTTATGGATCTAATGAATCGAGTGTTTTATCAGTATTTAGACTAGTTTGTTGTGGTATTTATTGATGATATAGTGGTCTACTCAAAGCGAGAATCATCTCAGGCTGGTATTGCAGGTATTAAGGGAAAATAAGTTATATGTTAAGTTCAAGAAATGTAAATTTTGGTTGAAGCGGGTTACTTTTCTTGGGCATGTAATTTTGAGGGACGACATATTAGTAGACCGAGTAAAATAGAAGCAGTGGTAAGTTGGGTGAGATCGGGAAACGTTCAGGAGGTCAGGAGCTTTCTAAGTCTAGCAGGGTACTACCAACGCTTAGATGGTTTTTTCAAATTATCAGGTCCATTGACATGACTCATAAAGGAAAATGTAAGATTTGAATGGAACGACAAGTGTGAGCAGAGTTTCTAGGAGTTCAAACAGCGGCTTGTCTCCGCACCAGTGTTATCTATTCCATCATGAGAGGATGGATTTGTTATATATAGTGATGCAATTCTAAAGGGACTCGGATGCGTGTTAATGCAGCACGGGAGAGTTATTGCATAGGCTTCTCGGTGGCTTAAAGAATATGAAAAGAACTACCCAATACATGATTTAGAGTTAGCTGCAATGGTTTATGCTCTAAAGATTTAGAGGCACTATCTTTATAAGGGAAGATGTGAGATCTTCACTGATCATAAAAGTTTGAATTATTTCTTCACCTAGAAAGAACTGAATATGAGGCAGATAAGATGGCTAGAGCTCATTAAAGATTATGATTGTACTATCAACTACCACCTAGGGAAAGCAGACGTGGTGACTGATGCGCTGAGCCGAAAATCAGTAGGAGCTGTATTGTCAGTAGTGAAGATTCAACATTCGATTCAAATATACTTGCAGAGGCTTGGTGTGGAGCTAGTAGAGAATGATCACCAGGCATTTATTGTCAACTTAGTGTTATAGCCTACTTTGCAAGAAAAGATTAGAGCTGCTCAGAGGAATGACGTAGAACTGATAGAGTTGATGGATAAAGTGCAAGACAGACGAGGAGAGGAGTTTACTATTTTAGATGATGGAGCCCTGAGATTCCATACCAGACTATACGTTCCTATAAATGCTGGGATTAAGAAGGCTATTCTAGAGGAGGTTCACAATCCCTTTACACAGTTCATCTTGACAGCACTAAGATGTATTGGGACCTTCCGGAGTTATTATAGTGGAGTGGTATGAAGAAGGAAATAATAGAATTTGTGGAGCAGTGTTTGGCGTGTCAGCAGGTAAAGGCTAAGCACTAGAGACTGGCAGGACAGTTATAGCTACTCTACATCTCTGAGTGGAAGTGGAACCATATATCTATGGATTTCGTCACAGGATTACCGCCGACACTATATGGACAGAATGCCATTTTGGGGATTGTAGATTGACTAATGAAGACTTCCCACTTCCTTCCTATTAAAGTTAGCTATATTATGAACATACTGACATAGTTATACATACAGGAGATAGTTCAGTCTCATGGTGTGCTTGTATCCATAGTTTCAAACCAAGACCCACGATTTACATCACGATTTTGGAGGAGCTTGTAGGAAGCTTTGGGGTCTCAGTTATCATTCAGCACAACTTTTCATCCTTAGACTAATGGGCAGACATAGAGGACGATCCAGATACTTGAGGATATGCTACAAGCATATGTGTTGGAGTTCGGGGGTAGTTGGACCCAGTATATGCCGCTGATAGAATTCGCGTATAATAACAGTTATCAGGCCAGCATCGGGATGACACCTTATGAGGTACTATATGGTAGGAGGTGCCTTTCTCCACTTTACTGGGATGAAAGGGGTAAGAGGCGAGTTTTGGAACCAAAATTAGTGCAACAAGCATATGATAAAGTTTGACTTATTAAAGACCGTATTAATGCAGCTCAAAGTCGGCAGAAAAGCTATGCAGATTCTCGCTACCAAAAATTGGAGTTTGATGTGAGAAATTTGGTATTTCTGAAAGTAGCACCGCTAAGAGGAGCTATGAGGTTTGGGAAGAAGGGTCAGCCTAGCCCTATGTTTATTGGCCCATTCGAGATACTTGAGAGAGTGGGTTCAGTCGCCTATAGGCTAACTTTACCACCAGCTCTATTCAAGATTCATGACGTATTTCATGTTTCCATGTTGAGGAAATATGTCTCATATCCCTCCCATGTGATCAGTTATGAGGAGATAGAGCTTAGAGGTACTTTAGCACATGAGTCAACACCATTATAAACTCTAGATAGAAAAGAATAAGAGTTGCGCACCAAGAAAATACCATTAGTAAAAGTCCTATGGAGGAATCACACAGTGGAAGAGGCCTCATGGGAGCTAGAGGAGGAGATACGATAGAAATACCCACATCTGTTCAGTGGGGATTAGTATTAGACAGAGAAGAAACATTAATAGTTCAAATAAGGTAAGTTTTGTTCTAAAATCGTTATATAGTACAAAGTAATTGATGTATAAGTTGTATTTTAGGATATGTAGTGTTTTGGTTATGGGAGAATTTTTTTTTTATGTGTGTATATTTGTAATCTTCCAGAACTCGAATTATAACCACGGTATTTCTCCACCATAAGTGAGGGTAATTAATAAAATAAGTAGCGAGTTTTTCCTCAGGGGATGGTGTATAGCACATATAGCAAATTTTGAAGATGAAATTTTATATGGAGGGGAGAATGTAGAGACCCAAAAATTATAATAATTAAATAATAAAGAGAAAGGAAAATTAAAACGGGATAAAGCAGGGTTCGTCGACGAATGCCCTAGTTTCATCGTCGAGCTCCCATGTAGGGTTCGTCGACGAGTTTTAATGTTTCGTCGACGAAGAGAAACCGAGAGGGGATATTTCAAATTCATTGGGTCGTTGACAAGCTCTTCACCTTCATCTACGAACTCCCTTCTTCGGTCATCAACGAGTCCATGTGTCTCATCGACGAAGCCACGTGGACACTTGCGTATATATAGTCGGAAATTGCATTTTCAGTGAGAGATTTATTTTTCTATCTATTTCTCTCTCTAAAATCTAATTCTCTCACCTTCTCTCTAGGATTTCGGCCTTGTTTTTCCCCAATTTGAAAATCAGAAGTTACCACGATAATCCCGAGGAGATTCTCTATGAATTAGCTAGAACAAAATTTTGGTTTGAGAAATTCAGGCATCATCCCAAAATCAGGGTAAGTAAGATATTTTAAGATTTTCATAGTTATTAGGCTTTTCTGAACTCAGATTTTGTATTAGATGTTGATATACTAGTGTTTGGAATGATTAAACTAGGGTGTTGTGATTTCAAGGTTTGGGTTTTCAAACATCACAGGCATAGGTTGAGGATCCCAGCGGGTGTTATCTCAGGAACCCAAGTAATTGATAAATAATTTATGGTTTAGAAATGTGAGTATGATAATTATTTTGGATATTCAGTTGATTGACAGGGAGATATATATATATATATATATATATATATATATAATATCAGGGTTTGGAATTATGAACATTGTAGGCATGTGTTAGAAATTAGTAGGCGAACTCAGTTAGTCAGGTAAGAAAAATATGTTATGCCACTTAAATTAGAAATTTTACCAATAAAACATAGTATTTGAATATAAGCTACAGAGTATGGTTTTTGAATAAATTAGAGCATGGAAATTATATAGTATTACAGATGATATTTATTAAGTTTTATTTAATTTGTGTGGCATGAGAAATACTAGAAAATTTCAGAATTTTATACAGATCTATAGAGTCATGATTGTACAGATTTTGTAGAATTATGATATACAGTTTATATAGTTTTATTTACAGAACTATAGTTATACAAAGTCTTACAAAATTACAGTTTACATGGTTATATAGAAATATGATTATACATTATTTTACAGAACCATGATTATACAGTATTTTATAGAACCATGATTATACAATATTTTATAGAGCCATGATTATATAGAATTTTACAGAACCATAATATACAAAGCATAGAACCATGACATATAGAAATACAGATTATATTGATTTACAGTTAATACAACGTCATGGTAAATATAGAGAATTACAACATCATGGTAAATACAGTTTATACAGAATCACGGTAAAACAGATAGATGTTATATAAAAATAGTTTTATATAGTATTAGACTCTAATGGAACAAAGCAGTTTACAAAGCACAGTACTGTAACTATACAGTATAGACAGTGCAACCATATGTCTCAAATAGAGTATGGTATTACCGATTGTGCCACAGGTAGAGTAGAGGGCTCCCTGGCGTCTAGACTAGATGGAGCGGGCCTTTCATACTATAGCCATATACAGACATATGCATACAATTAGACTAGCTCTGGTAGGGCAACCAGTGTTTAGTCCCACATACAGGCCGCACAACCCTATCATGAGAGGTTAAATCATGACATCCATCCATCTAGGGAAGTTTTCAAAATCATGTACATATATAGTATACACAGAAAACAAAGTTTATCTATTATAGTTAGAAGTATGATTGGATAGATGATTCAAAAAATTTCCATATTTTAAATGACATAGGTGTGGGTTATTATACAAATACTTTTACATGATATCTTATTTACAGAATTAATTAAAGGATATGTTGCGAATAAACTCATATGTCACACACTCGTAATAACATGTTTCTCTTTACTGAGAGGTGTCTCACCCCAACACCATGAACATTTCAGGTAACTCAGAGAGATGTGCAGGGCCGGCTTAGAGATAGAGGAGGCGGCTGAGCCGGCGTAATTTTGGGGTGAGTCTAGGTGTAACGACTTGCTTATCTTATCATATAACAAAACATATTTAATAATAAGATCAACCTGAACTCGTGGGTAACGGGGACACATCTGACATTCACAACGGAAACCTAAGCAGTAGTAAATATAAATCACATTCTCCAAACCATAAAATACATATTACCAAAGTCAACTACATCCCAAAATAATGTGTTTATATACAATCTCCCAAAAATATACAAAAATATACACATGTCTAGGAACCCATAACATAAATCTCCTGTTCCTAGATCAAAACTTACCCTCCTAGCGGGGTAGTACCAAGCTAACTCAACAAAGGCCTCGTTCCGCCAATCTTTCTGGGTTTCTTAAAAATTATGTAATGTTGGGGGTGAGACACCTCTCAGTAAGGGAAAATAAACTAAATACAGTTGTGTGGAAACATGAACATTTAATGTTATAATAAATATACAGTAGATTTTTGCATACTAAAAAAACATTCATCATATCATAACTGCATAAACATATACCTTCATATTTCTAATAAATCATACCGATCATAAATTGTCTGATATAGCTGATAATACTGAAAGTTTTACCCATAACTGATGTCATGTATTACCCCCCATGACGGGTTGTGCAGCCCGAAGGTGGGACCCGACAATGATTGGTCGACAACTGCCGAGTAAAAAATGTCTCTAAGTACGATGGGCCCACCACACCCTAGTCTGGACTGCCAGGTGGACGTCTACAACTCTACACTGAAAGTCACATCGACTATCCATCTCCCACCCCCTCTACTAGCAGGGGCAGTTAGCGCAAGTTTGAAACATAATAATCTGATCTGTATAGCTACGGTACCATACTTGTGAAACTGAACTGAACTAACATTCGGGCTCTAATAACATATAATACATGATAATATACTTATCTAACATAAATAGATTGATAGCATTTTATGTAATAACATACATACATATATACGGCCTTGCGCCAATTTCTTTCATATCTACAGCATTGCGCCGAATATTTCATAAATACGGCATTGCGCCGAAATCATACATAATACACGGCCTTACGCCAGCTATCAATCACGGTCTTGCGTCGAACATTTCATACTTATCATTCTGAATAAATAATTCATTTATCATGTATTTTAAAATCATAATGTACTGCATTATTTCATAATCTCTGAAAACATCCCTTATTCGTAAAATTGTCATAACATAATACTTTCCATATAAAATAATATTTATGCCACACAATGTTGAATAAAACCATACATTCTATTCTAAAACCATATTTTTTGACAATTCATAATATATATACATTTCAACATAATAACAGTATTTTTCCAAATATGCATTTTTACCAATCTACTCATATATATGTAATACATGCTTCCTGAAAATTAATTTTCTGATAAATAATAATAATTTGCATGGAAAATGACTGTTTTAGTTTATTCCCTTACCTGATTTTTGTAAAGAAACCCCCTAAAATACACTTGTCCTACACTCGCAGGGTTCCCCATTCAATATCCTGAAATCAACATTTTTCAGAACTAAACTTCAGTATTTCTTCGTGTACAATACTTCCTATAACTATGGAAAGACAAAATTTTGAATAAAAAATCTTACCTTAAACCAAGGATGAATTCCTAAGTAGTTCCACCAATGATCCACTCCGGTAGGTTTGTTGAGAACTTTCCCAAGAGCCTCTTGGTGGCTTCAGATCGTCGAATCGGCGAGAATCCGACCCTAGATCTTAGAGGGAAGGAAGAAGGGACGAAGTGAGGAGAGAGAGGGAGAGGAATTTTTGCTCAATTTCAGGCTAAAAATGAGGTTTAGACCTATTTATACACTGGCCTTCGTCGATGAGCCACGTCACCTAGTTGATGAGGTCAAGAAGGCACTTCGTCGACAAACTCTCACCCTTCATCGACGAAATTCAGAATCGCCAAAACACCCTCTCGGTATGTTCTCGTCGACGAAGCGCACCTTCATCGACGAGCCCAAAATGCCTTCACGTTTGTCGACGAATTCTGTTGCTGCACTCTTTTTTTTATTTCCATTTTCCTCTCTCTTTATTATTTAAATACCATTTTTCTTCGGGTCATTACACTTGGACTAAGTAGTAGAGCACTCAGTGTTTTGGGATTTTTGAGGAATGATGTGTATGTATGTATGTATGTATATATATATATATATATATGGGTATGGAGGATCTGTAGCACTCTGGTATTGTGTATTTTGGGATATGGTTTGAATATATATGTTTTTCGCTGCATAGATATTATACAGAGAATGCACAGGATACCATGGCACCCGCTCTGGGCCATGATGATGACAAATATCTATATATAGGGTATCAGAGTTACGATATATAGTTTGACAGCATTAATATACAAAAAAAATAGTTAGAAATTTTGGGTCGTTACAACTAACACTATTAAAACTCTAGGTTTGTGAAATAGTGGTTGTGTTGTTAAACATAGGATATTAATTTGACCTGAATTGTTTAAAAGTTCCAATTCACCCCCCTTCTTGGGATTACACCAATCCTCTCAATTGGTATCAGAGCATGTGTATATGATTTAGATCATTCTAGGAAAAATTCAAGGAATATGAAAATTGTACATGTTTTTCAATTTAGCGCATAACATATAGGATTCAACATGTACTAGCTTATTAAATTATTTTGCATGCATTATAAATAAATTCATAAAGTTCAACCAGCATGCACTAAAGTTTAAACCATTATCATTTTTAATGTAATTCTCTAACCTTCTCCAAGTGAAATGGGTTGATATTTATAGGCAAAAACGAGTTGTGACCGTTATCTAATCATTAGACATTTAAATAATATTTTAATTTCAAAAAATATGACCATTTTAGGTTCAAAATGCCTTGAACCCGAGAGGTCTGGTCGACTGGCCCTAGAGCGATTTCCTTTTTCGCAAGAAACAACATGCTGGCCATAAACTGAGCATTAGCTATCATCTTTGACGATCATATCAAAGTTGTTGGGGTTGGAGTTCGTGTGGACAGAGTTTCTTCTTCTGTTGCATGCATAGTTTTTGCCATCTTTTATATATTCAATAGCAAACAACAAAGTAAAAGACCTAGGTTGAATAATACCGCACTTATCCCAACTATGTCTACTATGTATATCATATGAAATTTCACTTTAACCAGACCGACCTTCAGGGAGCGACTGAGTCGTTATGGTATCTGAGCACTTGCTTAGACAATGTCTTTCTTAGACATCAAAAATGGAATAAAGGATCCTAATAAAGAAACACCTCCGCATTGACACTATTCAATTTGGCTCTAATACCAATTGTTGTGTCGGGCATCCTACTTGTGTCAAATACCAATACTACAACTAATGTTATTGAATATATATAAAAACTAAAGTAATGCAGAAACTAATAATAAAAGACAGTAATAAAGAACAACACAAGAATTTAACGAGTCTCGGTACAAAATTACTTACGTCCTCGGATGCTGACGATCAATCCACTGCTTCCAGACAAATTATAACTTTGAGGTGCATTTACAAATAGAGAGGTGAGTTCTTTTTATAGCTTCAACCTCAAGTTCAAAAAACATTTCCCACCAATGTGGGACAAATAAAAAACTTCAAACAACCTTCCCACCGATGTGGGACAAACAAAAACCAATAAGAAGAACATGCATGCTATCAAATTCTTAATTAATTATTATTTCAATTTAGAAAGATTGTTCAAACAAGTAATCATATTTCAATTTTTAATTTAAATTTCTTATTTTTGTTTTTAGTATTTATTTTTATAATTCTTTATGATAATTGATGTAATTGATGTAATCCCAAGAGGGGGGGGGGGAAGTGAATTGGATATTTTAAAAATTTCTTCATAGGTTAGATAAAAATCCACAATCAATATTTCGCAACCTAGGTTCTTTCTAAGCAGTCTCAAATCCCACAATTGATCAAGTATGCAAATATTCAAAATATATATGGCATTCTTAATAAATTAAATATTTGTATACATCCATCACCTCATATCCCATTCAATATATAAGCTTTTTTGTAAAGTGATTAAGCTATTAATACGAACATACACGAGTGCAGCATATCTCATTTAAATTAAATGCGTACAAATGAATAAGTTTAACAAGAAATAACTAAGCATACACATACTAAATTTAAAGTGTAGAAATTAAATGAGATAAAGAGAGAGACACACGATATCTGTTATTGAGGTTCGACCAAATCAGCCTATGTCCCCACCTTGGGCATACCCCTCCAAGGATTCCACTATCCTTGCTTACTTAAATGGGCATAGTAGAAGCCGTTATAACATTTCCTTACGGGGCAAAGTAAACCCTAGCTACACTTACCGAGTGGAGCTATAACCCAGCCACACTTTACGGGTGGTGCCAAAACCTAGCTCAATTACCAAATTGTGCTCAACGGGTCTCCCTTACGGAGCGGAGACTCCCCAGTTCAATCTATCTTACGGGGTAGAGACACCCTAATTCAATTTACGGGTTGAACCCAACCGACACATAAAAATAATTTTGTACATGTAAAAATGCTTCTAAATACAAGTAGAGATGTACAACTTTAAAGCTCAAGAATGTACTCTCTAATGATATGAAATAAGCTCAAGAGAGTAAGGGTGTTTTGCTTAAAATAAAATTTGCAATCTTTGAAAATAATGTATATGATAAATAGGCAAAGATTGAAACCCTAAAAAATATTTCTCCACACAAATATTTATCAAAGGAAAACACTATAAATAACCTTTAATCTTACTTTCAAGGATTGTTTTTCAAAAGTAAAGGCTTGAAAAAGTAAGTGCTCAAAAATAAATGCCCAGATTAAATGCTCTCTTCAAAAATGATTTTTGAAATGAATAATAGGAGAGAGAGTTTGAGAGAGTCTAAAATTTTACCCCAAATGAGATTTTGCAATAAAAATGTTTTTGGGGGAACTTTGATTAGGAAAAGTTTTGAGAGAATTTTAAAGCTAATCAAAGTTGCTAATTAAGCTAATGTAAGAGTTATTTATAGATTTTTGAAAAATATGACTGTTGAGGGACACGCTCGTCATTTTGAAAATGTTTAATTAAAAAATTAATGACATTTTAGCACTGAAAATTAGACCAACCTGAGAGGTTCGATCGACCGGTGCTAGCGCCGACCAGCTAACCTCACACAGCAGATTTGAATTTTTCTAGGGTTCAGTCGACTGTGGAAGGTGACGGTCGGCCAAGCCAAAGGTGATTTCCAAACCTTCATAGGTTCGATCGGCTAGGGCTAAATTCGATCTGCCAGGCATCAAAGGCCGGTCGACCGATGGCATTTTAACCTAAGAGATCGGTCGGCCCAGGCATGTAGAAAGGCCAAGTTTTAAAGTCAGTTAACCGTGGAAACAGTGTTCAAAAATGGTGAGTTGACCAAGCCTAGTCAAATATTTGACTTCTGGTTGGTCGGTCGACTAAGACACTTTGAACGTGCATGGGTTGGTTGATCGGTGTTAGTAAGGATTCTAGGTTTGACCTTATTTTTGACCCTAAAGTTATTTTAAAATCTTTGTAAATTATAAGCACATTTGAAAAAGATTTTATATGAAAGGTTTAGGTTCCCTAAGGTCAATCTATAGTCATTCTGAGCATTCAACCATATCATGTAGATGCATGCATTATTACAGACCAAGTAATAAAAATTAAATGCAATACAAAGTAAATCAAAATGTCTTCTTCTTCTTCTTTACTCTTCTGGTTCTTCATGGAATGTGCCAGGATTAGGGGTGTACAAGATTACTGAAAAATCGAAAACCGGATCGAAACCGAACCAAAACCATAAACGGTTCTGTCTTTTGATTTTCGGTTTCGATTGCGGTTTTCAAAAATAAAAATTTTTGGTTTCGATTTCGGTTTTATGTCAAAACCGAACCGAAAAAAAACCGAAAAACTGATTTATGTAAGATATATATATATATATATATATATATATATGGCTAGTAAAAATATAGCATGCAATATAGTCATAAAACCACTATAGAAAATAAAAATCCTCAATAAATTTTTAAGAATTTTATGAAAAATAAAGGTTATTTTTGTTAAAAGTGCCCAAATTTTATTTTGTTAAAATTATGAGTCCCTATTAAAAATTAAAATACTTAATAAATTTTCAACAATTTTATGAAAAATAAAGATTTTTTTTTTTTGTAAAAAAAATCGGTTTAAAACTGAAAGACCGCAACCGAACAACCGAACCGCCACATTTTTGGTTTTCAATTAAAGCATAATTTCGATTCGGAAATCAAAAAATCAAAAATTTCGATTCGATTTTCGGTTCTAGCCAAAATCGAACCGTACCAAACCGTGTACAGTCCTAACCAAGAGTATAGTCTTTAAGTCTTTTAGGCTTCCATTTCTAGTTTCCTTATGTGTGTGTTGAATAATAATATGTTCAATCATTAAATACACATATAAGTAACTTGTGTTTTGTCAACATCAAAATAAGGATCAGACTCAAAAAGTCAACAATAATTACCAAACAACCTAAAAACTTTAAATTTCTTATTTAACTTCAAGAGTTCCATGTCATCGTCAAATGCAACCTAAAATAAAATTTCAAACTTCTACCTTCTATCCACAAAGTTAAAGTAAATTAAACACTAATTAACCTTCTAGCAACTTAAAATTTATCTTACAATACTAATTGTTGACTTTGACAAAATTGAAAATATTTTTTTTATAATAGTAATATAAATGCATGTTAATGTCGAACTCTTCTATTGTATTTTTTAATATTTTTATTTCCCTTTTTGACTATTGTTTGAATTCCAAATGGAGCCTTAAATGGCTTAACCATTTTAGAGGTTACAACATCTTAATTAAGCCTATATAATTGCTACAACTGAATTGAACGTGAAAAACTAATCATCCAAGGTGAAATTTGTTGGTAGCCCAAGAACAAAATATTGGTTGAAGGCATTCTCTATATTCCTCAAGGTAGTCTCAAAAGACTCATCTTAATTCTTTCAAATGAAGGGATTGTTTGTTCGCATTTAATAGTCTCTAAATAGATCTTGGATTCTTAATAGTTCAAAATTCAACGAATCGGTATTGTTTGGTCTGCTTCTGAAATAGTTCTAGATTGCCTCTAGGAGAATCAACAATCTCTCTAGTGTTGATTTAGTATGAGTACAAATTAAAAGTTTTTTTTAACTTTTTACCCTTTAAAATAACACAAATTAGACAATCTCTGACTCTCCTTCCACAATTACCCAAACAACTCATATCTTATCTTTTCAAGCTCTTACATTTTCAATCTCTATATTACTAAACAAACACCTTTAGAGTTAACTCTTTTTTTCTTCTTTTTATTTTTTCAACGTTCTCCTTGCTCCTCCGACACTAACATTTTTTTTTCTTCTCTTCTTGTTCTCATTCTTCCTTTTTATTTTATGTTATGGTTTTTTTTTTTTTGCTAGTTATACTTTGGTTTATTTATTGCTACACAAGATCTCAAATATGATTTGGAACTACCCATCTTACTTGAATTATCCCTGACTAGTGTGACTTTTAATTTTAAAAAGACTCAAATATTCTTTTGCATATTAAAATGAACCCTACTCTCCAGTGAATCTAAGCCCACAACAAAAAAAGACCATGAATGCAATAGAATTTTAACTCTTTCACTTTCTTTGCGGGGATTTACAAAGATTTTTCTTTGAATATATAAAGAATCTCAAAAGTGTTTATTAAGTTTAGCAAACAGGTTTTCTCTTGATAGTTTAAAGGATTAAAAATGAAAAAAAATATATTTAGAGGTTAATTACTAAACAATTAAAATAATTTAGCATTCAAATTCAAAAAGTAGTTTTAGTTATATTTAGAACCTGGTTCTTGAGTAACCACAGCCTCAATTATTGTAAGTAGGCAATGATGAATATGTATGAAGTTGTTTGCATATGTACACATATTAGAAATTGAAGAAAAAAGAGTATGAATTAACTTCCAATGTTACCAAAGTTAAATATGGTTGGCAGATTTTTCATAACGACATAGTATTTTGAGGAGGTACGTTCCAGACCCCTCGCATGTGATTAGTTACGAATTGTTGGAGATAGGGGATACTCTGGCATACGAGGAGGTATTAGTTTAGATTTTGGATCGGAAAATATTACGTACTAAGGATATTCCATTAGTGAAGGTACTGTGGCGAAATCATGCAGTTGAGGATGCTTCTTGGGACTTAGAAACAGATATACGCTAGAAGTACCCATAGCTGTTCAACGAAGGTTATTGTCAGATGGGTAAGGTTATGGTTGTATATAGAGGGATTAAAGTAGGTTGTGTAGTTAGTTGTGTATAGTTTTAGTTATGGATAGTCTTTGGAAATTTTTTTTTATGATTATTGTAATTTCCCAAAGGCAGTATTGTAACCACGGTATTCCTCCGTCATAAGTGAGAGTATTTAATAAATGTGAGACGGGACCACTATGTGTGTGGCTATGAACTATTCTATAGATAGGGATCGTAAATTAAGGAGACAATTGATAATAATTAACAAATTTTGAGGACGAAATTTTTGTAAGGAGAGGAGAATGTGGTGATCCTAAAATTAATAAAAAATTTTAAATTATTAAATTAAAAAAATAAAATAAATTAAAATTAAAATTAATTTTTTTAAAAAATAATAATAAATAAATTAATTAAATATTTAATAATAATAATATAATATAATATATATATATATATAAGTGTAAGTTATCCTGAAGGATGTCAATCCTTTAGGAAACATATTTAATTCTTCTTCTTCTTCTTCTTCTTCTTCTTCTTCTTCCCGCCTTTCCTCGTCTCCTCTCTTCCACTCTCCTCCATCTCATTTTTGTTATTCAGCCAATCAAAAATCTAAAAATACCGTTAGACTCTGCTCACCGCCACCGACATTTCTACTAGAGCGGATTTGTCGTAGGAGCGGCGTAGGCATATCTCCTAAGGTAAGGCCAAATCTCAAACTTATCTTAATTTCTCTTACACTATAAGTCCCATTAATGAACGGAAATTGTCAGGAGACTCATGGGGAGATTCTCTACAATCTAGCTGGAGCAAGTTTTCGAATTGGAGCTTCGGGGTACCAATCCTAAATCGGGGAGAAGTTTGATAATTTAAAATTTCATTATGCTATTTAGGGTATTTAGAACCTAAAGGAATATTAGGAAAAGTTACTTTAGGAATTATGACGGATAATATAGTGAAGTTTGAATTTTAGGATTTCAGGGGTTTTTGAACACTTGGAGCGTAGGCAGGAGTGTTATCGGGGGTTTTTTTTTTTCAGAAATCAGGTAAGAGGATTAAGTTAAAGTTAGGAATTTTATTTAATTTGAACCGATTAAATTAATATATTTATTTATTTATTTATTCATTTGAGAATTTAAATACTATTTTGAAAACTAACCGTTCGAAATGGGTTTTACAAACGTAGAATATACGGTATGATATTTTTGAATAAAATGAATTGTGGAAAGCTTGTTTATTTATATAGATATGTTAGAATGTGGAAAATTTTGTGGTAGATGATTTAATTTGTATGGATTATTGTATATCTGGATTTGGGATTTTGAAATACTGGAATTGTTGTGAAAAATACTGGAAATGCTTGTGAAAATAGTGGAACTGTTTATGAAATGCAAGGGTTTGAACTAACGGTCAGTGACCGAGTATTGTTTGATTGGCCAAGGGCCAGGACTATTATTTGATGGCCGAGGGCCGAGTTTTATTTGATGGCTATATGTCGAACTGTATTTTTAGGCGGGGGCCGGGTTTTTAGAATAACAAGAAATATATGTGAAATGATATTTTAAATGATATTTTCTATTTTTTAAATTGCATGATATGCTTTAGGAACCCTAGGGACCAGTGTAGTGTGAGCACGGTACCGTTACTAGAGATTTGTTATGTGGCCATGTGCGCCCACACCTGTGCTGAGAGGTGTAGGGTGACCTTGTCCGATTTGCCTACGTGAGGAGAATGCACCCTGGGGTGAGGGCAATAGGACCAGCAGTTGGAGTTGCGTGTACCCGCGAAGTATGTTAGTGGAGAGTATAGATGACTCCTGTCTGGGTGGATCCCCCAGGACATTAGTCCAGCCTTCGGGCCGCACAACCCTTGCTATGGGAATGTAAATCGCGTGTTCGTCACAGGGAGTGTCTTATATGCATATCTGTTAATTTATGTGAATATAACTTCGAGGGCTTACTGAGAAAGGTGACTGCCCTGGTAGCAGTAATGGTACTAGAGTAGAGGGAAGCTACTTGTATGGGCAGGTAATCTTCCCTATCCTCGGCTAATTGTTTTGTGTGAGTGTGAAATAAGAATATTTTCATAAATGTGTTTAACTACTTGGTGAACTGGTTATTTTCTATACACTAAATGCATACTAGCCACACACTGACATTAACTTAGTTTTTCCCTTATTGAGCTGTGCCTTACCCCTACTTTACAAACTATCTTTTCAGGAAATCTTAGAGATCGGGTCTAGCGAGCTAGAGGAGCCGGACTAGTGGTGTAAATTTATGTAGGTAGTGTGTAGATAGAAATTTTAATTTTGTTTAGTTTTATGGGATGTAGTTATGTGAAAATGGATACTTTTGTGTATAAAAATAGTTAGGACTCTAGTAATGTAATTTGAGAATTTTATATTTTACTTCTGCTGCGTATGTGTATTTTATATTTGATGAATTCGGTATCAGGTATACTAACGTCACTTAAGTAGCACTCCAGGCCCACGTGGCGGGTCGGGGTCATTACACAAAACGCATCCATTGATTAACCAAGTTTTAATTAAGAAAATCATGTAAAATTGTACCCATACCTTTATATATATTTCAAAATACTTACTTTCTTTCCTTAACATACTCTGGCGTATAAATTTTTCTATATACGTAAATAAGCATATATGCATAAAAGAACTTCCCTGGATGGATAAACATACAATTGCATGAATTAACCTTGCATGACCGGATTGTACGGTCCGAAGACTATACTTAACCATGGTTGGTCTACCACCAGGCTAAATCAAATTGTATCTATATCTATTTTGTAACTATAAGTACGATTTGCCTACCCAACTGGTCCGGACTCTAGGGGGTAACTCTACTCTTCACTAGCCAAATCGACTGTATACCATCAACACTCTCACAACAGTGTGGCTGTACTGGTATCTATGAAGTTACGGTACCATGCTTAACTCTGGTATATCAAGGTTCTTAAATCATATAATGCGATTTATAAAACAATACAATAACATGATTTCATTTTCACAATTCGGTATAAAATTGTCATACTATAATTCTGTATATAAAATATTGTAATACTGTAACTCAGTATAAAATACTATTACACTCTAGTTCTATATAGAACACTGTATAAAATGTTGTTATACTGTAGTTCTATATAGAACACTATCATTCTCTAGCTCTGTATAAAAACTTTCTCATATCATAATTCTATATAAAACATTGTTATACTATTACTCTGTATTAAACATGGTCATTCTATAGCTCTATTAAATTCTATCATACTATAGTTTTGTATAAAAATACTGTCATATCATTATTCAGTATTAATCTCATGCCACACAATTTGAGTTAATAATTCATAATATAATATTCTGCCTAGAATAACTATATATTTCTACTGAAAACATTGGTATTATTTAATTCCAAAATTTTCCCAAAATACAAATATAATAATCCCAAACTACCATTTCCATATGCCTGAATATTTAAAAAATCATATATAATATTTCTGTAAACACGTGCTTTAATTTAATCAATTAAATTTTTGAAAATAACTGACGTAATCTATTCCCTTTACCTTAACCCTAACGTGGTGCCTACGACGTTCAAATGACGAATCCACTTTGGTTAAAATGTTCAGAAGCGCAGTTAGGACCCGGATATGGTGTTCGTTTTTTGATTTGGTAGAGAGATGACCAAGAAATTTAGAGAGAGAAAGAGAGAGCGTTAGAGGAGAGAGAGAGCATGCATGAATAGAGAGGGGTTCTTCAAATTGAATCAAATTTGATTCTCCTGAAGCTACTTAATAAGATATATATATATATATATATATATATATATATATAAATAATATTATTATATTATATTGTATTATTTATTTAATAATAATTATTAATTAATTAATATTTATTTATTTATTTATTTTTATTTAATTTAATTAATTTGTGTTTACACTTCCATGCATATTATTTTTGGGGTCGTTACATCAGAAACCTCCCCTAACGTTTATAAAAAAGAAACAAATCTCTCTTTCTATTTTGTAAAAATATAATTTTTTTTAGGGGAGGTCTGTGTCTTTTTAACAAACCTCAAGGGATGTCCGTGACATTTTTGTAACCTTAAGGAAGGTTTGTGTTATTTTTGAAAAATCTCAAAAGGGGCTCCTGAGATTTTTAAAATGTCATGGGAGGTCTCTATCTTTTTGTCAAACCTTATAGGAGGTGAGTGTCTTTTACCCAAAATATAATGATAATAACAACAATAAAAATAACTTTAATGTTAAGTTTGAAAATATGAAGTTGTGATATTATTAATATGAATCTATGCATTTGTGCGTAGTTGAAATTTTATAAAATGCAAGCGAGTTATACATTTGTAACTATAAAAATACTTTTTAATTGGATCTCTACCACTAAAATTCACTTTTCCTTTCTTTTTCCTTCTTTTTTATTAATGTGTAACTTTCTACAATTGCTTTCAAAAGGAAAATCAAATTATAAATTTATTTCTTAAAATTATTTAATCTTAAAACATCTACATTTTGGATTCGAAACTCTAAATTTTTTTTTATTAGTCCGGAAAGCGAAATCGAATGCCAAAATCAGTGAAAAAGAAATATAATAGGTAGAATGAGAGATGACACTTCTAATTTATAGTTGCTTTTAGAAGAAAATGATTAAATGAATGATTAGAAGAAGAAGAAGAAGAAGAGAAAAACTAATAATGGTTGTAATCATGTAAACTAATTGGCCTGGTTATGATAATAGTTTAGTTGAGAAAAGAAGGAGCCATCATTTAGGGTTAGAGGGTCATGCTCATTCTTTAGCTTTGGGATGAAGGGTAGGTAGGTACTGTGATCACTACGTCCCCTCTGCCCTCACCCTTCTCATGGCTGCTCTTTCTCCTCCTCTCTTTTTGTCCATTGAAGCTTCCAAAGCTAGTCTTCTTCTTTGGGTTTCCCCATGGGCCCATCCCACCAATGCCCATTTGAGTGGGTTGTACGTCAGCCATGGCCCATCTTATGGCTGGCAGTATTATTTGTGGGCCTTACTTCCAAACATGGACAGGCCCATCTCAGCCCATTTTTGGCAGCCACCCAAAAAGTGTAATTTCATATTTTACATTTTTTTTTTCCAAAAAAAATTGTCACCCTTATGGAATTAGTAATTTGAATTCAATCCAAGAAAAGGTCATACTCATTTACTTTAATATTATATAACTTTTAACCTAATGTTAAGGCTCCCAAACAAGTCATAACTTGTTGTGTGTATACGTCATAAAATTACATTAAATCTAAATATAAAATCAAAAATTATATTTTAAAATATAACTTGAAGTTCATATTATGTATTATTAATATGGGATTGAATAAATTCAAGGGCTGATCCTACATAGATTAGGCTAGTTGGCCTCCTAAAAGATTCGTTCATGCCCTTGTTATGCTCTTGTAAATGGTACACAAACATGAAATCAATAATTTTTATAACCAATACTGTTGAGAATTTCACTTGTAAGCTTGTCTCACATTGAAAAATTTGAGTGGATAATGAGTACTTATATATATGGTTGAACCTCAGACCCAATAAGTTTAAGCTTTTGGGTCAAGTTGGTGTTCACCCATGTGTATCAAACCCACCCATGAGCTCCTCCATTCATAACAAGTGGTATCAAAATCGACGATTCGTAACTTTGGGTCAACAACATCGTAAAAAATCAAGACGTGAAACTAATTCTCCAGACGTGCTAACAGTTGGAGGACCAAGTGTGTGGTTGAGGCCAATAAAGATCATCTAAGCTGCGGATGGATCCGAACATGGTCAAGATGTAAGAGGTAAGATTGGTTCAAAGGTACATGAAATGTAATCTGACACACATAAGGTGCCAGTGGTAAGGCCCACTTGAACAATTGTTGAAGAATTGGACTTACTCCTAGAAGGGAACGATTTCCATTCAATGGAGAGCAGTTGGAACTCACAAGTGAGGGGAAGATTGCCATGACATGGTAAAAGCGGTTTTTTCAAGCTATTTTGGCAATGATACAAAAAATAGTGTAGAATTAAAAGCAATCAGGGAAGGAATTCATTTGTGCAAAAGTTTATATTTTTTTTAATGTGATTATTGAGAGTGACTCACAAATTGTAGTTGAGTGGCTTCGGAAAGGTACATGCACTTTGTGGTATCTTTGGGATTTTTTGAAAGAGCTCGTGGTGGAACTAGAATGAGTGAATGTCATGGTGATGCATCAATATAGGGAAGGCAATAGTGCGGCTGATTTCCTTGCTAAAGAAGGAGAAATGGGAAACAATGTAATCTACGAAAAACAACATCTTCTACCAAGTTATTTGAAAGGTATTCTTCAGATGGATAGGTGAGGTCTCGTTTCCGTTCGTCGTTAGTTCAACTCTAGAGTTTGGTTTGGTGTATTTTGATTTGATTTTGATTGTGTTTATGCTTTTATTTTCTTTGTTAGTTATGTTCAGTTTTGTTGTTCTAATTTGGTTGGTTGTTTTGTAATCTCCCTTTTGCTTAGCTTGTAACCACGGTATTCCTCTACCAAAAGTGAGGGTATATTAATAAATAAATAGAGGTGTTGCCCTTTTTAGTAAAAACAAAAAAAAAGTGAGGGGAAAATTGTTGAAAATTTCACTTGTGAGCTTGTCCCACATTGAAAAATTTGCGTCGATAATGGATGCTTATATACATGGTTGGACCCAAGACCCAATAAGCTTAAACTTTCGGTCAAGTTAGTGTTCACTAATGTGTATCAAACTCACCCATGGGCTCCTCCGGTCCTAACAAATACAATTCAATACCTAGGCTACAAATTAGAGAAGGTCCAATAGTTGCTCAAGCTAAACTACTTTATAACTCAAATTAGCTAAATCTACCTAGTAACTTTGATGGGTTGAGTTTGAGAAAGTAGTATTATTTGTGAACATAACGAAATAATTATGCATATATTTAATATTTTCTATATATACCATATATTAATGGACAAAAGACATTCACCTTTCTTGAGATTTGTCAAAAAAGATAAAGACCTCTCCTGAGGTTTTAAATATGTCACTGACTTCCCCTCTAAGTTGGGTCTTTAGACATTCACACCCCAATCCAATGACAAATGCTTAACACCGTTTAAAAAAATTAATAGGACAAATTTGCCCTTGAAAAATTGGGACTGCTTGTTCAACATCTCTCTTTCTCAATCCTTCCCTTCTGTAAATCATCCCCTAAACCCTCCCCATTCCCAATTGCCGCTTGTACACCAACGTCGCTCATAGCACATTCTCGGGGGTGGTTTGACTGGAAGTACTAGGTAGATCATTGGTGTTGGGGAGGATGCCGGTGAGGCGAGCCATGGCTCTAACTTGCATCTCCAGAGTTGCTATATAATGGGTTGCTTCTTCTAGAAGATTGGGGAAAGAGAGTTTGTGGCAATTGGGAACCTGCCAGCCAAAGACTCGAACGCGCCTCTACAGTGCCAATAACTTCCCCTTCTTTTTCATTAATACTACTTGCTTCCATGTCTTCCTCAACGATCATCGCCTCAAGAGAGGTCCTTGTATTTTTAGTAAATCTTAGGGAAGGTGAGTGTTTTTTGTATTAAATATATTATTTTATAATCAAATTTTGAGGTCTACTAAGAGAATTCAAGTTTTTTGAGAACTTTGAGTTGAATTAAATTTAAATTTGAATTCAAAAATTTTGAAATCAAGTGAATTTGATTGAAGCTCCAAATTCAAAATTTTTTAGACTAGTAAATTAGACCAGTGTCTTCTTGTATTGACTCGACTCATTTTAAGTATACCAGCAAATATTATTCAATTCAATTCATTATTACAAAATATTACCTAACTTGCAGAATAAGTGCATCATTATTTTAGTGACTTTGCAATTTAAGATTCCATGAAAAACAAAGTACAACTATTATATCATTATTATTATTAAGAATAGAAAATACATCATTGCATGTATTGAATGTTTCAGTTATAGTTATAGGGATAAAATATTTTATTAATACATAAGCGGGAAGATAATTTTAAAATAACGATAAAATATTGAACTGTAACTCTAGTTTCTACTTTAAAATATTAATATCCTTAGCATATTGTAGTCAATTGATAGAATCACATTAGAAAGAATAACGTACTAATCCACTTTCTACTAGGTGTTTTACTAAAAAAGAAAAAAGTACTCGCACTGCTTGCAGGTCACATGATTCCCCCTTCCAAATCACGTGCCAACACGTGCGGGCGTGCCCCTCTCCATCGCAGATTAAACCCAATTAAGCGTGTCTTCCACTCGCCCTAACAGAGCGTAGAGAACACACGGCCACTTATTTGACGGCCTTCCCCAATCAGAATCTTCAAAATCAATATTTAGCATTTCAAATTTCGACTTCCCCCCCGTCGAACCAGACGGTGCCGTCATCTCCCCCGTCAAGTATAACGGCCAACCGTCACCATTACCTCCCTCCCTATAAAGCCATCCGCTCCTCTTTCCTCTTCACTCACACCAAAAAACATTTCTCTCTCTCGGAATCTGCGTTTTCCTTCACTTTCTACTTTCTCATTTTCTCTGTCTGCGTTTTCTCTCACTTTCTCGAGAAAATGCGCGAGATCCTGCACATCCAGGGGGGTCAATGTGGGAACCAGATAGGGGCTAAGTTCTGGGAAGTGGTGTGCACGGAGCACGGCATAGACTCGACGGGTCGGTACCACGGGGATACTGATCTCCAGTTGGAGCGAGTCAATGTGTACTACAACGAGGCCAGCTGCGGCCGGTTCGTGCCCCGGGCCGTGCTCATGGATCTGGAGCCCGGAACCATGGATAGCGTCCGGTCCGGGCCGTACGGGCAGATCTTTCGACCCGACAACTTCGTGTTCGGGCAGTCCGGGGCGGGAAACAACTGGGCCAAGGGCCACTACACGGAAGGCGCCGAGCTTATCGACTCCGTTCTGGATGTGGTGAGGAAGGAGGCCGAGAACTGCGATTGCTTGCAAGGTACTGTGTTTTTGCTTCTGGGAAGTGTTTTCTGGAGATACCTTTCCCCCTATTGTTCACTGTTTTTGCATCGTCTTTTTAGGTGATTATCGATAAATTTAATTTGATGATTAGTTGTTGGTGGAATTCGTTGTATATTGTGCTGTGATGTTTTTGTGGCTATTTCGGCATTAGTGTTCTACGGCCTCTGCTTTGCGGATGAGTAAAGCGGACTTCACATGACTTTCCTTTTTAATTTTTTATTCTTATTTATTTCATAGTCTTCTCTGCTTTTTGTTTAATCTCTTTCGGTACGCAAAATTATTGTTTTCCTCTTTTTCTTTTTCCCATTTTCGTCCTATTATTAAACAAATTTGTAATTCGAATTTTGGGAATCGATTACATTTGATATAATTATTCAAAATTTCCTTTCAGGACAAACAATGTCCAATTTAAGTCTTAAGGAAAATTTTATATTCTTAATTTGACTTGTTTGAATTGTGGTATGAAACTAGTAAGGATTTTCGCGGTAACCAAATCGACTGAAAATATAACGCCTCTGTTCCTGTTTTGAGAAATTATTTCCAAAACCGATGTGAAGTTGTATTAAAGACTTTTTTTTTTTTTTTGGGGGGTGGGGGGTTGTTTACCCGTTTAGTGTTTCTTGAATTTGTTTCAAGAAATGACTTTTGTTTCTGGGAAATTTTGAATGGGTTAAAGTGAGCCTATGTTTCTGTATTTTGCTGTTATTCAAATTTCCTTTTCTGTTACAGTGGAGTCAAGTCAACATACAGAGGCCTAAATGTTTTTTTTCTGTGTCACAATTTTTTAGGATTTCAGGTTTGCCACTCATTGGGTGGTGGAACTGGCTCAGGCATGGGAACACTGCTCATTTCTAAAATCAGAGAAGAATACCCAGATAGAATGATGCTCACATTCTCTGTGTTTCCATCCCCAAAGGTGTCTGACACTGTTGTTGAACCCTACAATGCGACTCTCTCAGTCCACCAGCTGGTTGAGAATGCTGATGAGTGTATGGTCCTAGACAACGAGGCTCTGTACGATATTTGCTTCCGAACATTAAAGCTTACCACTCCAAGCTGTAAGTGTTGCTCAATCATTTGCTTGAATGCATTTATTTGGAATTTGTTTTCAGATTTGTATTGCATACTTTTTTGGAAGCCATCTCCTATTACCAATCATACATTTTAGATCACTTTGAGAAGGGAACCCTCAATGTAGAATTCATCCAGGGAAGGGATGTACGCTTTGTTTACAAGAAAAAATTGTTTGTTATATCAAACTTTGACATTTTGGGGGAAATGACATTATGAGTGCCTTGTGATGGATGACCAATGCAACAGATAAAGTAGTGCTTTTGTACGTACCAAACCAAGTGAGCTTGTAGTGATGAGGCCTTTACTGAGCGGTGGGAAGTAGTTTGGTTACTTTTTAAGGGGCATTCTGTGCTAATTGGAAGTTTTTTTAAGCTTGCTCTTTTGGAAAATGCTCTGAATGGTTGTTTTACGTTTTAAGTTGAACGAGAAGGGATAAATTAACCTCTAACCCCCCCCTACCCATATGTACTTCTTCCATTGCAATGATCATGAGGGCTTATATTGCCACTACAGCAATGTGGGCCTATTTGCCTTTGTTCCAGCATTCCCAAGAAATAAGGGAACGTGTATGATGATTCGAGAGAAGTTGGTCTTGATGTTAAGCACTAAAGTTTCCCTTTTCATCATGGGAAATATCATCCTTTGGTCAAATGAGTGCCAAATTTTCTACATGCTTGGCATTGTTCAACAGTTATGTCATACTCATAAATTCCCAATTAAACCGATGTTATTGGGTTCTTTAGTTAGAATCTGGAGTGCTGCCTTAAGGATTTGGATTATAGGACCATTGGTAGTAGAGTTTTAAGAGAGTTCTAAAAATAATATTGATTAAGCGAAGTTCAACTGAGATTAACTGACAGTTCTTTTTTTGGAACAGTTGGAGATCTGAATCATTTGATTTCTGCTACTATGAGTGGGGTAACATGCTGCCTTCGCTTCCCTGGTCAACTCAACTCAGATCTTCGCAAACTTGCTGTTAACCTCATTCCTTTCCCTCGGTTGCACTTCTTCATGGTTGGGTTTGCACCACTCACGTCTCGAGGATCACAGCAATACCGTGCCCTTACAGTTCCCGAGCTTACCCAGCAGATGTGGGATGCTAAGAACATGATGTGTGCAGCTGATCCTCGCCACGGTCGATATTTGACTGCATCAGCAATGTTCCGGGGCAAGATGAGCACAAAGGAAGTGGATGAACAGATGATTAATGTACAAAACAAGAATTCGTCCTACTTTGTAGAGTGGATACCCAACAATGTAAAGTCCACTGTGTGTGACATCCCTCCTACTGGCCTGAAAATGGCCTCGACATTCATTGGCAACTCTACCTCAATTCAGGAAATGTTCCGAAGGGTGAGCGAGCAGTTCACAGCAATGTTCCGCAGGAAGGCTTTCTTGCACTGGTACACAGGAGAAGGGATGGACGAGATGGAGTTTACAGAGGCAGAAAGCAACATGAATGACCTGGTGTCCGAGTACCAGCAGTACCAAGATGCAACTGCTGATGAGGAAGAGTTTTATGAAGATGAGGAGGAAATTCAAGAGGAATAGTTCAAAATTGTTGGGATTTTGGCTTATGGCTTCAGGTTATATTTTGGGATTTCATGATGTTTTTGTGCTTGGATATGCCTCAATATCCCTTTCATGAATTGGGTTTGGTTTGTGGCAGTAGTGTTGCCAGAGGCTTGCCGCCATGGTAAGTTTCTCTTGTTTGTTTTGTAGTAGTTTAGGGAATTCGGTTTACTTAGATGTCTACTTTCACAGTTGTCACCATTTGATTGAAATTCTCAAATTTGATGACTTTTGTGTTACGGTAGAGGGATTTCTTCATCCACTTGGCTCTGCCTTTTTCCCCCTTTATTCTGTGTCATTGCTGTAAGGAAGCATTTCTATTTCTTGAGTGTTTCGGACGCAAGGTATCAAGCTCTCTGTCTTTGGCGATCTTCTCACAGTGGGAACAAAATTTCTATCATCCAGTGGATTCAAATTTGAGGGTGCGGTTGTATTTTTCTCACTCCTATAATGGAAGTATTATATGTATGTATTTATTTTCGGACAATGAAAATTTAAATGTGTGATTTTAAGTAAAATATTATATTTAATTTTTCTAAATTTGTATGAATCAAAACTGAAATACCCTCAAATCACAATCGCAATATATTAAATGTAAAAACTACTATTTGAGATATCATTGTCGCATCAAGGATTTGAGACCACTAAGAATGTGGAATTACATTGGTTAATTGGGCCTTTCGCTTGTTTTGAAATGCCCCTGTTAGGGGGGTCTTTTGTTGTTTTTCTGCTTCTGGGTGCTAGTTATTACTATATTATTATTAACATTCTTAATTCTCATATGTTGTCTAGCATCAGAAAGTCATAAAGTAGTGGAGGTTGCCGAGCACTGTGTTTAAAATTTTACCTTGATACGTGATGAATAAAATATCACACTTAAAGACTACACATTATTTTGTTAAGCTTAATATTATGACACCCGGATGCTTATGAACTGGGGTCCTCATTCATATTTATTAGGAGCATAGTCTTGGACCCTTTGCTGGCTGTGCATGTACAACTGGCCGTCTTCAATCCACAAATCCGTAAATAATAGAGACAAAAAACTCAATTCAAATCCACTTGGGGGGCGGGGGTGACAATTATATATGGATATAAGGTCAGTTCTAGGACACTCCATGTTCATGTCTACCACAAACAGCTTTTATGTCAAACTACTTCAATAATTGCAAATTGGGACAGAACATGAAACAACTTTTGTTTTGTTTCTGTATTTTTTGTTCTTTCCCATGATGTTTGTGATTGGGGGTAGCAAGTTCCTGGGCTGGAATGCTAAGAAATAACTAAAGTTTTTGACATTACAGAAAACCCTTGAATTTTTAACAAATAACACTATATACTAAGGAATATGAAAAAGAATTACATCAATCAGATTTCATCGTCTACTTTGCTTATATTCATTCAACCCACCAATATCGAATATGTAGAATCCCACGTGCAGGGATTTCTTTTTGACTGCAGCAGAACAACGCAAAATAGCTGGCTGCAGATAAGATAATATTGTGTCTGCTTGCCTGCCCGTCTAAGCTCCAAACTTGGGGACCTTAGCGGTGGAGATCTGAGCAAGGAAGTGCTCTGCTACAATCCGCCGTTGGAGTTTCCCTGATGCAGTCTTGGGGAGAGAATCCGTGAAGAAAACCTTCTTGGGGACCTTGAAGGCTGCAAGATTCTTCTTGCAAAACCTCTGCACCTCTGCCTCGTCAATGTCTGATCCTTCTCTGGGTATCACTGCGCAGTTTATCTGTTCCCCAAACACACAAATGTATATTACATATAACCTCAAAAAATTATGCGTAAACATTCAAGAATGTCTCAATATTAGACACAAAGGGCGTGCTCAGGTTAGAAATTTAGATGTTAAAAGACTTTTTATTTGAAATGAGACTGGCATCTAAGTAGACAAAGGGACATGCCTATTAATGGGTAGCCAAAGTGCATTTGACACCTAAAAGTGAGCGAGAGATGCATGAATTTCTAGGTCGCATTTCATGGACCAAAAAGTACTGCCGTTGTTACTTTCACAGGAGTAGCGTGGAAATCTTTGAAATTTTCTCATGGGCAATGTGAAGCTGAAGGGGGAAGACTTTCAAACCTTGCAAGTTGCAACTGAACACCCTTTTTAGGCTTTTACAGTTGACACATCCCCATCTTAGCTAAGCTAAAGGCACACGAAAGCTTCCTTTCATGGTTTGTGCTTTCTAGCAAATAGTCTCCATTTCAAAATGGAGACCATTACGAGGCAACTAGTTCCTCGTGCAACTGTTCAAAATGTGCGTGCCATGATTCTAGGATAGCAACAAGAGAAGCTGGGAAGATATTTCTTTTAACTTGTTCTTACCTCTTCCCCATATTTGTCATCTGGGACTCCGAATGCAACAGCTTGAGCAATGTCCGGATGTGACACAAGAACTGCGTCCACTTCAATTGGTGATATTTTCTCCCCTGAGACAAGAAATAGTAAAAAATTATTATTACAAGCCCCTAAATGAGTGCTAAAGTAATATTTCTTATAAATTTATTTTAACATTATATTACCAAAGAAAGAAGATCTCTATTTATTTAGGTTTTAACTTTTTATATTTCTTAAATTCAATATATTAATTCGAACTTGTATGCATATACATACCCAAAGGCATTGACAATTTAAGAAATGTGTCTTGTGTTTTATTTTTATTAAAATTTTTATATTGTTGTACTATATTTCCTAACACTTCTCAATATAATGATGTTTAAAAATTCAGTATCCCTTAGTGTTTGGGTGTGGGTATTTTGGCATTTCCTCTGTGGGGTAGGCCTTGCACCATGCTCATAAAACTGGTCAAATTAAGATTCGCACCCAAAATGCAAATCAAATAAAGGTCATCCCCCAAATAAAAAAAAAGACAGTTCTGAATGTGAGCAAGAAGACACCCATTAAAAAAATTTAAAAGGTTACTGAGAAAAAATAAAGTAACATTTTTACTGAAAAATTTTGCCAGCGCACTCTCACGGGTCACCCAATTGACTGACAAATAAGGTCTATTGTTGGTTAACAATTTCAATCTCAAATAAGGCCTATTGTTGGTTAACAATTTCAATCTACCATGCGCGGGTATAAATTAATGAGAGTCGGCCACCCGCAAATTAATAGAAAGAACAGACATCATCATTATAAGAAACGAATGAAGAACAAGGTAGGTTGTGGCATAGCTATGAAAGATTTGGCAGCAAATCCTACGATGAGAATCATCTCCACGGGACAAGTAACATACTTTAAGAATGTGAGATTATGAAAGCTAAGCGAAGGCTGTAACCCAACTTTTGTTCAGGGGAAATTTTCCATCTACAAGCAGTTTTTTGAAGCTCTACGGTTGGTGGGAATGGAGGGGTCAGTGTCAAAAGAGTTGTGGAAGTGTCATGGTCGTGAAAAGTAATTATTTACACTAATAATAACAATAATAATAATAATAATAAAATCAATTAAATTCTGGATTTTGAATGCAATAAATTTGTATTTTAATCACAATATATGGTCTAAAATCACATTCAAAATTTTAAGTGCGTGGTACTTTCATTAGGCAAGAAAATGCTGGTACAATGGGTCTTATCAAATTTTATGCAAATCATCTCATTGGATGGTGGTGTGATGGGAGGGGAACTTAATTTTTTTTTCCTGAAATGAGAATATAGATTATAAAAACTGAGATTAAATGCATACCTCCGCGATTGATGAGCTCCTTGATCCGGCCAACCAGATGCAAATAACCGTCGGAGTCCAAAAAGCCAACGTCTCCGGTATGAAACCACCCGAACTGGAAAGCCGATTTGTTCGCCTCCGGGTTGTTTTTGTATCCCTTCGTCACATTTGGCCCCCTTATGCACACCTCCCCGCTAGCACTCGCTTGTTGTACGACGCCGTTTTCGTCCAACACCGCCATCTCTTGACCTACGGGTTTTCCAACCGACCCGGCCTTGTGCGGGCCATCTTCCGGCAACGGGTTCGACGCCATCAGATGGCTCGCCTCCGTCATCGCATAAGCCTCCAACACCGGCGCCCCGAACTCTTCCTCGAGCTTCGACAGTATCGCCGGCGCCAGCGACGCGCTGCAGCTCCGAATGAATCGGAGCTTCGGGTAAACGGATTCCGGATTGTTGAAGTGGCGGTCCAGCATGATTTGGTGTATCGTCGGAACCGCGGTGTACCACGTGGCGTTGTACCGGCGCATGTCCGACCAGAAGGTCGAGGCCGAGAATCGGCCTGTGGCCGGGAGAGTCACGGCGGCTCCGGCGCCGAGTGAGCTCAGTAACCCGGCGAGTAACCCGTGGACGTGAAAAAGCGGGAGTACGAGAACCGTGGAGTCCGATTCGGTGAGTCTGTACACCGATTTGATGTTTTGTACCGAAGATGCTAGATTGAGCTGAGTCAAGGGGACGCCTTTGGGTCGACTCGTGGTGCCGGAGGTGTGGAGGAAGAGAGCCACGTCGGACGGCTCATTGACGAGTTTGGTAAGTGAGTTGGGGTCTGACTCGGGGTGAGTCGGAGAGAGAGTGAGGTCCGCGTCGGGTCCATCAAGCGATGCGGTAGCGTGCGGAATGTTGAGCTTGGAAGCCGCCGCTTGAGCCGAATTGTTTCCTTCTTTTGAGGTCAGGAGAAGCTTCGATTCCGAGTCGGAGAGGTAGAACTCGAACTCGTCCGAGGTGTAAGCCGAGTTGAGTGGCACCGCCGTGGCTCGGGCTCGGACCACAGCCAGAAACATTACGACAAACTGGGGAAAAAAATAAGTAAATAAAATTAAAATATGGACGGACTTTGCTCACGTTAGTGGCATGAATCTATGAAAAAGTGGGGCCCACTTTCCATAACGATTTCCTAGTTCAATGCAACCGTACGCGTGAAATTAAAGACAAGAAAAAGAAAACAAAAGAAGAAATCGGAATAAAAGGAATGAATTGAGGAGGAAGAAACGGACCTCAACGGTGTTGGGGAAGGTAAGGGCGACGACGTTGCCGGGGAGGACGCCGGAGACGACGAGGCGAGAGGCGGCGATTTCGACGAGTTCATGGAGGCGAGCGTGGGTGAGATCGAAGCTGCCGGAGAGGGAGAGAGCCCGTCTGGACGGGAAGTCGTCGGCGGCCTGCTTCAGTAATCCGGTAAGGGTGAGACGCTCCATTATGTTGATTCAGGCCTATCGCCTTCGATAAGCTTCGCTCCAATTTTCTTGAGAATATCCAAATAGATTTGATCAGAGAGAGAGAGAGAGAGAGAGAGAGAGAGAAATATAACAGGTGTTTAAAGTTGTTGAGGATTGGGATGGGATGAGAAGGGAGAGGCGGAGCGGTGGTATATATGGTGGAGGGGGAAAGAGGGGAGGTTGGGCAGGGCTGAGGAGGGGGAGGCGAGAAGTAGGGGAGGTAGGCCACGTGGCGAGCGGCGGTAGGGGGAGTGAGTAAAGAGTGTGGCACCGTCGTGGTTTCTCTGGACGTTCCTTCCCAAGCTCACACACTGCGTTACGCGTGTACGCGCAGTGTCTCCATAATTTCCTTTTTTAATTTTTATTAATTCTGCTGCTAAGAATTAGACGCCGAGTCTCACCGACTTGTGGCGGAATACGATTATACGGGGGCAGAGAGGAGGCTACGTGGCGGCGGTTAGAATCCTCCGTCACCTACCGCCGCCTTAGCTTCGCTCCACTTGTCAACTTTTATGGCTCTTCTGTTTATATTTTTTTAATTTTAATTCAGCTGTTCTCTTTTATATTCTACCATATATATAAATATATATTATACTTGTTTTTGCGCTCAACTCGAGAAAGCCCCTATAAAGTAGAATTATGCATTTTTATAGAGTGAAAAATTAATTTTGCTTTTCTTTTTTTCAAAATTCATTTTTTTATTAAATTAATATTTACACCCAATTATTCTATATTAATAAGAAGAGGAAAAAATTATTCTAAATTACCTGAAATTTTATATTAGAAATTTCAAGTATGATTATTTAAAAAAAAATGAATTACCAATCAACCCAAAAAAGAAACATATAATTATGTGAACTAAATCATTTTATTATTATTATTATTTCGGAAGTAAATGACCAATTTTCTTAAGAATCTCTACTAATTTATTTATTATTTTTTAAAAAAATTAGCAATAACTTAACGTGTGTATATATATATATATATATATAATGCTTAGTTTTGACCATTTGGTTCAATGAAATGAGGCAACTATTTAATTTATTTTAGGCAAGTCAAGATTTTTAGTTGAAAAATTATTATTTTTTAATTTTTAAATTTAGTATCGTACCATTGTATCCAAAGTGACGCGATGGTAATTAGAGCCCTTGAATTATTAAGATAATAATAATAATAAAATAAATGCGTTAATAAATTCTTTTAATGAATGGATTGAGAAATCTTTTTGATCCGCTCCTCATCATATAAAAGTCAAGTTGTGATCAAAATGATAAATTAATAAATCAAACAATCAAATATGATATAGAATTCTAATTTCATTTTCGTTTGGAAGGAAAATAAATTTTGTCAAAAATGATGTTATACATTTATTTTTGCACTATATTTAGCTTTTGAGTCAATCTCATAATCAATATTACTAATTCACAAACTTTCAATCAAATAATTAACTCAAAATACTTAATATAAATCACATAAGAATAGTCTTATTAATGATATATTTTTAAATATATTTTTTTGTAATTTATGTGAAATTAAGATTATGTTTTCTTTGCAGGAATACTATTTTTAAGAATATATTAGTTATATTAGATTAGTTAAAGTTAATTAACAAAAAATTAAATTATTATTACAAATTAAATAATCATATGAATTTTTTGTGAATTCATAATAAAAAATAGATTAAAAAAATTTTTTATTATTATATATTTAATAAAATAATTAATTATATATAAAGAATAAATATTTCTTGGGTTTCTCAATATTTAATTTTATTATAAAGAGAATTGTAACATACGAAGAGAATATTTGATCATAATTATCCAGTCGGACTAGCTCAAGTGGTAAGGGCAAATTTGTGACTTTGGAGACTATAAGGTTATGAGTTCGATTCCCTCTTGAGACATTATGCCGGTGAATTATCAGCGGTGTGTCAATGGGCGGACGACTTTCATCTTCCGAATTTGGTGCTGCACCCGTGTCTAATGTGCCGCGACATGAGTGGAGCCCCGAATTATCCTATATATATATATATATATATTTTTTTTTGACCATAATCATAAGGCCACCCATGGTAAAATGGCCTTCCGTGGTCTCCACTAGCTCAGCTGGAGATCAACTTAGTCAATTTGTACCCAAATATTAAAAAAAGAAAGAAAGATAATATACGTCATCCATGACATACTCAAAACCTGCTGGATGCATGCCTGCGTCCCTTCCCATTGTGGATGTAAACTTTTTCATAAATACCCATTATTTAATTTATAGTGTAATTTTTTTTTTTTTAAAAAGACCCCACAATTATTGATTGTCCTAACTTATGATGAAGGAAAATCGTGATTACAAACACGCCACTATAGATTTATGAAAAAACTAGCATAATCATGCTCAAAACTAATACAAGCTTAATGAAACCCGTATCAATATCTAACTAAAACAAACTAAACAACCCTCAGGGCGTGGTTCAGGTGGTAGTGCGGTTTGCAGGAGTGCGTTTCATGAGATCAGGTATTCAAACCTTCTTGGATTCGCATCTGCCCCTGGACTCCTGAATTTTACCTTCCCTTTGGAGTTGTGGGGTTAACTTCAAGGGACGCAAGATTTGTCACGTGGACCGTAAAACAGACACGTAGATACCCGGTGCGTAATCCAAAAAAAAAAAAAAAAAAACTAAACAAGACGATATGAAACCTGTATTATATGTCTCTGTATATTATAATATTGCATACTTATTTTGATAAATATAAAGTTATTTAATTATTCTTTAAGTAAAATGATAAATTAATTCTTGTATTATTTGTTGAAATCTATTTTAGTATTTATAGATTGATGTGGCGAGCCAATAAAACATGAGTTCCACACAAATGCTATATACAACTTGTCCTATATCTATTGGTTACAGTAGCTCGTGATCATTACCCATTTGTTATAAATAGTATTATTTATTTATTTATTTATTTATTTTAATTTTTATTATACTGTGATGAAAATGAAGGTGTATTCCCAAGAGGGGGTGAATTGAGTTTTTAAAATTTCTTTATATCTTCTTTAATTGATTCTTTCTCAACTTGTTTTAAGTTCAGCAACCACACACAAAATTGATTTTCAATCACAAGTTCAGCATAAATTTATTTAGTTATAAGCCTTTATGAATGAATATATCAATTTGAATATCCCTTTTAGCAATTTAATTCAATCAAATCAAGATAACCAAAACACAATTCACAATATAGAATGAATTCAGTAATGCTTCAAAGATTCAGCACTTGAGTAACTCAAAGTAGAGTTTTAGTATGTAGCTGATAAAATCTGCATTAATTTTTAGTTTATTTAAAATCCAATCCACGTAGTTATTATGAACAAAAAATTAAATTCCTAAAGTTTATATGAACGAAAAAATAATTGAGAGTAGGAAAGAGAGTGAGACGCGAGTTTTACGAGGTTTGACTATACCCGCCTACATCCTCGCCTTAGGCAAACACACCCAAGGATTCCACTATACCACTCCTTTACATGTAGGAGTAACCCTACACACTCCTTTGATGGGTAAGAGCAGCCTTTACAATCTCTCATTCAATAGGCTAAAGTTTGCTTCTTGAAACGATACCTCACGCTTGATCCAACAATGATTCAAGGACTTGAACCATTTACAAAACAAGAAACAAATTTAGTGTACAAAGACACTCTCAACAAGAGCTGATTAGTACAATAATTAAGCACTACAATATATTTCAATTCAAAATAACAATTAAAAGAATTTGAAACCTTAGAAGTATATCATCGTGAGTTTTCTTTCTAGATTGAAAGAATTCATAGTTGGCTCAGAATTGTGAGAGAGTTTCATAGAAAAACTCAGTAAGAAACTTCAAAAAGTTTCAGAGCAAGAGAGCTTTGAGAGTATTGAGAGCAAGAGAGCTTTATTGTTGTGTATTTGCTTGGTGTATTGAATCTTTAGCCTTGGGGGGAGGGGTATTTATAGATGTTTAAACAAGATTATTTCGTGTTCCCAAAGTGACTTGGAGTGTTTCCAAAGTTTTCATAACGTTTAGAATTCAAAAAATCAAATTTGGAAACTTACCGTTATTTTTAAAATTTGAAATCTCGAAAAGTCAGTTGACTAGGAATAAGGAGTTAGTTGCCTGAATTTATTAAAACACTAAAAATTTTAAAGGCAAAAGAGAGTCAGTCAATTAGGTCATTACCAATCAGTCGTCTAGGTCCTCTTAGGTTGTTTCAAAATCAGTTTATTTCTTTATCAGTCACCGAAGTTGTCTTAGTCAATTGCCTGGACAGACCATAATTTTGATTTTTCTTTTTTTTTTTCCAAAATTTTTTTGTTCTTTTGATTTCCCAAATTAATTTAAGACTTTTGAAAAATATTTTTTGAGATTTTTCAAAAATATTGTCTCTAAGTCAATAAGTTTCCTAATGAGCTTCAAATCCAAATCCAATCAAATCATCATTTGAATAAAGTACTTACATAGAGACTCTCTTAAGACTTTAAACACATTCTAAGCTTGGAGTTTTCATGCTTGTCATTTGCTTAGTCCATCTTGTCATTTAACTTCAATTCTTTGAACTTCTTCAATTTTGTAAGCTTTCATCAAGCTTTCTTTGAAATATGTCTTTTTGTGCTTTCATTTCTTTTTCATGTAGACTTGCAATGAACTTTATGATAACTTTGATCTTGAGCTTAAAAACCTGATTCTTGAAATATCATCACTTTCAACAAAACATGTTAAATAACTTTTAATTTGTTATCATCAAAACAAGATTAATAAGCCATATTAGGCCTCAAAAAACTCAATAGCCAAGGTAATAAATTGTATTATTTTATTTATAATTATTAATTAAATATATGACAAGAAAATATTATTTATGTTAAATTTAAAACTTTAACTTTTGTAATTGCTCATTGATTTTATCAAATATTTATGCTCTTAAGTGTTGGAAAGATTAAAATAGAAAAATAACACATATTCAGATATTAGATACTAAACAATTAAAATAATTCAAATTTTAGATTCAATGAATGGTTAAAGTTTAATTCAAACCTAATTTACAAAATCATATTCAAATTTATACTCAACACTTACTTTACCAAACATTCCCTTAGCCTGTAAAAAATCTTTTAAAAGAATTGATAAAATTGAAGTGATTCGGGTCATAAAAAATTATTTATTTGTCTCCTTTTAAGAAATTAGGGATTATAAAGAAATAGTGGTTCTTGATGGTTTGGTAATATATATAATTTTCTTAAAAATGTTTTAAATTATTTATTATTTTAAAAAATATAATTATTGAGCGAATAATTTTCTAATAGTTGACAATACTTAATAATGTGATCTTACATCACTAAAGCTCGATGGTTGGTTTAAAAAGTTGCCAAGTGCAACAAGCTAGCCAATGTAAAGTTGACTAAAGCTCTCATAATCTCAAACGTGAGGGATTAGATATGATAGGACCTAGGACCTTAGGTTAGAGGGAGGTCCATATTCTATGGACATGGGTTAACCTAAAAGATGATTAGGCATTTTCTAGGAATAACCTTTAAAAAAAAACAACAACAAAATTACCCCTCTACTTATTTTATCTCTTACAAATAATATGTAAACACGTGTGATTATTATCCATAGTTATTCCGTTCCAAACAATGAATATATCACATCGCCGGCCTTTAGAAAAAAATTAGACATACCACTTCATTAGTTTTTAAACAATAATATCATATCGCCGACCTTCAAAGAAAAAAAGACAATCTAACCATGTCAGATGTTACGAAATTGACCAAGATTTTAAAATGGTTATAATTAAATTATTATATTAGAGTAACTTGGCAATTTAAGACGATTATCAAAATAAAATTATGGAAAAATGGACAATTTTAAAGTAATTTTAATACCTATGTAATTTACTTCAATCAAAACACCCACTTTGTCATACCAAAAATGTAACATGTGTTTAAACAATTAACTTATACTTTTGTGGTTATGTGAGATTTTGATCGAAGTGAATTTTCGTTGGTTGAAAGTTACAGATTTGGCTCCATTTTATTTTCCCTACACTCAATTTCTTTTTATTTTGGATCATTTTAGTATCATACTACTCCCCTTTTTTTTTTTTTTTTTTTTTTTTAATGGAGGCAACTTGACAACTAAGCTATACAATGAGAAATAATTTATCTTTCATTTCATATGAAAATTCCTTTTTGTTTTGTTTTTTTATTTTTATAAAAAAATTGTAATTATTATGAGAACTAATTCACGTAGGATGAGATTAAATCGAATCATCAATTAATCATATTACGAATTAACAAATCAGTTTTTTTTAGCTTCGAGTCACGAAATCACTAAATCAATATCTTCAACTTGAATCGATATTTAGTAATTGAACTTAGTTGTCCAACCAACACTCCTTAAAAACTATAGTAAGGACAAATATGAAGGTGACATACTATAAAATAAAGTCTGTTTGGAGAAAGAAACCATCCAAAAGTTTCAAAAACACTAACATCCAAGAGGCTTACCATTTGTGATGCAAGACGCATCATCTCCATTGCTTTATTAGGCAGTCATGTGCTTCTTGTTCCATTTTTTCTTTTGGTACATTGAAATTGTCATGCTCTTTTGCCTGAGCCTTTAGAGACCAGGAAAGACCATTTTACCATTAGTCCATCCCTAAACGCATGAAGCCTTTGCCATTGAATCCATGCCTACAAACCTAGCTTTTCATAGGGTGCATATATAAATTTAATCACCAAAAAAGAAAGAGAAAAAGCCCTACCTCAAATACCCCCTTCTTTATTATAAAGCAAAAGGATTTGGTTAAAGAAAGAAAGAAAATGAGATGGAAAAGAGGGTATTTTCTATTATATAATCAAAATTGACTTTAAACCAAAAAAGGTAATGTTAACCGAACATGATGTATGAATGTTCATGGGTCAGGTTGGATCGGAATGAGCTTAAAATTTCAATTGATCCGATCTTATTGGTATGGTAAGAAATCAATCTTAAGTCAAATCATTGAGAATAAAATTTGGGTCGACTTGAATATCGAGTGGGTTAGTTTTAGTTGATAGTTGACACCTCCATTTATTTATTAAAAAACTCTCACTTTTGGCGGTAGTTTTTTTTTACTAAAAGAGGACGACACCTCCATTTATTTATTAAAAAACTCTCACTTTTGGCGGAGGAATACTATGATTACAAGATAAAATAGAAGGGAGAGTACAGAAAAACCCTCCCAAAAAACCAAGACCAGTAACCAACCTAACCAAGACAACAAAACTAAACATACCTAACAAATAAGATAAAAACATAAACACAATCAAAGAATGTGTGTGAAGTTTAATTTGTTTTAAAGTAAAGTAGAAAAGGAAAAAAAAAAAAAGAAACCACAAAAGAATGTGTGTGAAGTTTTGTTAAACATAATAATATATGTTACATTAAAAATACCACTTAAGCCAGTACCATTCAAGTTAAATATACTAAATTAATAGATGTCTTATAAAAAAAATAATAGTATTAATATAACAGAGTGAAACATTAAGCAATTTTCAAATTTCATAATACAATATAAAGAAGGTTTCGAAATCAATTAAAAAATATTATGTCTGTTTTCTAATATATATATATCATTAACAACATAAAATCAAGAATGAAAAATATTTCAATTTTCTAACACGCATACCATTAACAACCAAAATGACTAAAACATCGTATCCATAAGCATTGTTATGATAAAAATAAAATTGAAAGTATAAAAATTGAAACATCCCAAAATACATGTACTCTTCCCATAATCCATCTTATGCATTCTTTCATAAGTTTTGAGTTTTGAATAGTTGTAGGCGCGCGCGCGCACACACACTCATGAAGAGACAGTTTGGGTTGAGCTTGGTGGATCGGATGCTAAACCAAACAGATCCAAACGATTGGGTCATGCACAATAGAAAACGACCAACCAAATCATAACCATTTGAAATCGATTGTTTAGGTCAATTAGGTCTGGGTTGGTTGGGTTGGGCTTGTCAAATAATCAATTATATAAAGATTCATCAATTAAAATTACTTCTATATCAATATGTATGGTTATAATTTTTTGTTAACATTTAGCTATTTAATTAAAAAAAGGCTCATATCTAAATAGCTTAAAAGAAAACTTTAAACAATCAACTTCTTCCTAAATAATTTTAGATTAAAATTATAAAATAAACCAAATCTTAAACTAATTTTACATTATAAAATAAATTTCAAATATCGAGATATATGGCCCAAACAAACACCAAGCAATGTCACACCGTCTCATCCTTAGAGTATAGAACCAAATTATTATGTTGATTCATTATCCTTCATGTTTGTAAGACAATCACGCCATACTTGCTAATTTTAATACTTGATTATTTTGCTGAAAATATTTAATATTTTTCAACCAAAATACCCAAATGAATGAAAGAATATTACAAACTCCTTATGAATTTAATTGTTGCAAAACACTATGAAAAATTAGAGCGATGCACTTTTTTTAACTCACGTGTAAAACTTTAGAGTCCTTTCTCTTACTTCGGAAGGCCGTCTACATGAAGAAATTTTTTTCAAAATTTTAAGGTCTTGTTCAAACTTGAAAAACATGAGAGAAATGAAGGAAAATATAAATAATTTTTTTTTTCATGTTTGGTTATAACAAATCAATGAATAAAATTTTAATTTTTTACAATTATAATAATTTTTTTTTTATTCATAATACTATTTGAAGTAAAGAGTAAATATGATAAAAATATATATATTTCCTTCTTAATTTCATTTTCTTTCCTTTCCTCAAACAAAATCCTTAATCCAAATTAGCCCTAATTCATTTATGCTAACAAGAATAAGTTCAATTCCCAAAGAGCAATATATATATACATATATATATATATATATATATATATATGATTTGCAATATTTTTCTAGAAACTTTTAAGAATTCAAAGCAGCATCACTATCAACTTAGAGAAAGACGAGTTCTTTTATTTTTACAAGAATATAATAAAATAAAATTAAAATATACTTTTCAAATGGAAGAGTCGTTTGTTGAGAAAATATGATAATAAAATACTTTCAAAAAAAAAAGAATTCTTGACCATGGGAAAGTAGAAAGAGAGAACTTTTCAAAAGCGAAAAAAAATAAAAATAAAAAATCATACAACTTAAATCTAAAATACAAAAATTAATTAATAATCCTAAGCACAACCTTCCTATTATAGCATTTACGCGTGACGACTAATCAATGAATCAGGAAGATTAGCCGTCCCCAGAAAGGGCAGAGCAGGTCACAGTTGGACTGCAGACTGCACTAGGCCAGAACAACAAGTGTTCTACGTCTCCACGAAAGTTCACAAAATAAAATAATCCCCTTGTCGTATTTTTCACAATGACAACCTCCCCTGTAATTAACTCCCAGATCAGTATTCAGGGATCCTCTAGTCCTCTTCAATTCAATACAAACTTTTTGCAAGTTGCAACTCACTTTGCAGCAACACTAATGCAGAACACTACGGGAGGAAATTTCCATTAACTAAAGACTGTAGGCTGTAGCCCAAGAATAAAATTTATGAAATTTCAAAGCATGAATTTTAGATATCAAATTTTAATTCAGTAGATTTAGTCAGCATATAATATAAAATTATATTAAATTTTATTTAAATTCATAAAGAATAAAATTTAAGGTTGGAATGTATGTTCCAAAGGCTACTTCAAAGCAATCGGGTGAGAATTTTTTTATAATATATTATGTCCAGTAAAACATAATCATTGATTTCTTTTAATAATCTGAATTGACACGTTACTCTGAAGCCCAGGAAAGAAAAAGGAAAGTAATTTCTCAAACCAAAGACCCACCTAACAGGTCTAAGAATCCTTCCTATCAAGAAAACATCCACAACTTCATTTCCTTCTTTCTACAGCAGAGCACAGCACAAAATATCAGAGAATGTCTTGGCAGAGCGTGAAGGGAATGTTTACCACGTCTAGACTTGCGGCTTTCAGAACCCAGCAGAGATGAGAAGAGTGTTTAACCTGTAATTACGGTATTTTTTCGTCAAAAGTGATGATATATTAATAAATAAATGGAGGTGTCACCCTCTTTTAATTGAAAAAAAAAAAAAGTATCTCAAAAATAAAATGTTAGAAGCAAGTTTTGGGATGTTTGAAATCTTGGGAGGTTTGTGAAACTTTGAAAACCTTAAGAGAGGTTTATGTTTTTTTTTTTAAATCTCAGATAATGGTACTATATTGCAGATTGGGATGTTTGAAACCTCAGGAGGTTTGTGAAAATTTGATAACCTTAGAGAGGTTTATGTTTTTTTGTCAAATCTTCGATAATGGTAGTATGTTGCAGATTGGGATGTTTGAAACCTCAAGAGGTTTGTGAAAATTTGAAAACCTTAAGAGAGGTTTATGTTTTTTTTTGTCAAATCTCCGATAATGATAGTATGTTGCAGATTGGGATGTTTGAAACCTCAGTAGGTTAGTGAAAATTTGAAAACCTTAAGAGAGGTTTATGTTTTTTTTGTCAAATCCCAGATAATGGTAGTATGTTGCAGAAACAGCTCAATCATCATGCCATAAGGAGATGGAATCCCCGGTACCAATCTTTATACGAGTGTCAAGCCAAAAATCTTCTAGCATTGGCAAGATGCCTCTCCATATGACTACAACCATGTCGGGTGTGTATAGCAGTAGGAGACGAGAATCAATGACATAGCCAAACTTAGAACGGATTGAAACTCTCCAAAAGGACACTGTTTCCATGCAAACATGCCTTATCTATTTGGCCAGGAAAGATTTATTCATCAACAAGGCACTTAATGCCAAGGTCCCATAACTATTTTGGTAGGCAAAGCTAGCCAAATGAAAGAGACAATTGAAACAAGGGAAACAAAGACATTTGTAAGTAGGCAAAGCTGACTCTAAAAGAGTACTTCGGATTAAAGCAAGCCTACCCTCCTTATAAAGATAACCTGCCCTCGCCAAATGGATGAAACCATCTTATTTGATGAAAGGAAGCCAACATTCTCATATATCAGAAATTTCCTTCACAATCCTATTTTAAAAAACTTCGGCTAAAATCTCCGTGAGAAAATTTTTCATGTGTGCGGGTAAAAAATCTCAACCTTCAATTCCAGTTCCAACCAAATTCATGCCTGTGCAGGTGCGTGCGCAGATGTGCGAATAGGTGAGAGATAAAGAAAGACTGAGAGGGGGAGGAAATGAACAACCTCCCCTGAACCCAGAAACTTTCCATAGATACTAATTGGTTAGTGCCAACAGCCAAACAAGGTTTTATTTCACAATTGAACTTTCGCATTTCTTGTTAGACAGTCAGCAAGGATTCTTCCCCACAGAAATTTAACAATCCATATTCTCTATATCACAATAAATGCTACAGATTAACTGGACAATGAACCCATTGCTCCATTTGTTTACCGAGAAAATTCAAGAAAAGAAAAGTTCAAACATTCAAAAAAAAAAAAAAAAGATTTTTTACTTTCTGAGCCCAGAAAACCCAAATCATCACTGATCTGCTTCGCTTTTTAATTTGTTTTTTCAATCCAGTTTGTGAGATACTATAACAGCATAAACATAACATTCCACATTTCTTTGTCATTTTGATATCTCGTCTCAAGAACCAAACAGATGTTTAGTTCTGAAACTCCGTCTAAGAAGGAATTTGTAACTAAGTTCGAAGATAAACCCTAGAAACAAAAATGTACCTTGAATACAACTGTCTTCGTCTCCCGCTTTCGAAAGTTCATTCACCATATAAAGAGAGAGAGGGGCAGAGAAAGAGGAGGGTGGAATAATAAACATCAAAAAAATTTTCCTTTGAGCAAACAAGAGAAAAAAAATAAAGCCTTTGGAGACAATAGATTTTTAGGCTACAAATTATAAAACGATCAAAAATGTTTAATTGATAAAGATTTGAGACTTGATTAAGAGTACTGTTAGAGGGACTTTTAAGCAACTTGGAATAATAAAATTACGAAACTAATAAACTCAGTACTAACAATAACAAATATTAATCAAATTCTTATAAGAAATGTATCTCCTTGGCATTTCAATTTTCAAATGGGTATGAAACTGTTTCAAGTTATAGACTTTAACTTGTTACCAAGTGAAAGAAAAGGTTAAGGATGGGTTCTTAAAGTTAAAAATAAAAATAAAAATGTATTCACATATAAATGAGATAGAAATTTTTTTATAAGACAGTTCAAATGCACCACCACTTATAATTTCTAAACAAACACAATTCTTACTTCAGTTGCCTCCCTGATTTATACCACTTGCATCATTCATTTAGCAAGCAAATCACCAGTTTGTGTAATTCTATTCCAACTAGCATAAAGCAAAACCAGCCAAAGAAAGAAAAAAAGGAACAAGCATGAGACATGCAGAAAATAACTCTTCTCAAACCTTACTAAATATAAATTCTTATTACATCCATATTTGTTAGAAACTAAGAATAACACATGAAAAAAATTTTGCATGTTCATTAGCCTAAAATAAGATAAGAGAGAGATGCGAGCGCACACACATATTATAAACTAATATGTTATTCTTATTCATTCAATTTGGCGAAACAAATGTGACAAATGTTTTTGGGATGGTGTTATTACCACTCTCTTTAAGCACTAATCAATAATTTATGCAGTCTTCTAATTCAACAACCAACTTGATGTTAGGCAAAAACAAAAATATAGATTATAAGGAGGTTGTTGTTAAAAGTTGCCTCCCAGCTTTACAAATCCTTCCCATTACTTCAAGGGCTAATCAATTCCCCAAAGTGCACAAAACTGCAGCTTCAGAATAAAAGACGTTGCAAAGAAAAGCACTTCAATTTCTCTTTCCACGAACTGCACAAAAATGCAGATGGAACAATACTTGGCAAAACAAACAAATGCAACTTCTGTGGGTGCCAATAACATGTAAAGAATTCCACAAAATACAATTTTGCTTGCTGAATATCCAAAATACCTTCATTGTTTCCAGCACTTGAGAGTAATTTTTTTTCCCCCCGAATGGTAAAATCAGAGCATCACCAAGTGTACAAGTATAAAATAAAAGAGAGAATCCCAAGCAATGTTTCATAAAATAGGGAAAATTTTTTATGTAGAGTTGAACTTAGCACTAGGACCAAGCAGGAACAGGAAAAGAGACAAGAGAGTGAGAGCTCTGATCCTTTCATGTCCTTCCCTTAATCCCAAAACATCTTCCATTTCCTCTCCTTCCATAATTCCCAAAGAAAGAGGTGGACCATGAGGAATGGGTACTCCCTCTTGTTCCTTTCGAAACCTCAGGCAATAAAGAGTCTGTTAGGAGAAGCCCATGCCAAGTGTTGGGAGGAGATATAAGGCAATCATGCCATACTGCACAAGACAGTGAGCAGTGAAGAAATAAATGATTTAACATATTCTTCTTCCACTTGCGTTGGGAGCGCCAATTTGGAAGGGACCAACATCGCCATTGAAGATAATCTGTACTAGGAACTTTTTTCTATCATTGCAGTGCACAGGGAGACCACCTTAAGCACAACTGCACATCAGATCTGCTTGAAGGGGAAAGGGTGAACGAACAGTGGGCTAAAAGCTAAGTCTTTCCTCAGCAAGAAATCATAGTAAGACCCAGCTTTACACCCTTTCCTCTAAAGAGGACCCCAGAGGTAATCCAACAAATACCAATGAGGTTATCAGTTTCAATAGAAATGGCATAAATATTTGCTAAAAATTCCAGTAACAAAATAATGTTCGTCACCTTAGGAGTCTTATAAAGAGGACTCCAACCGATTTGATTGCCAATAGAACAAAGATACATGAAACCATAGGTTAGAATAAAGGGAAAATACTTGAGCCAAAATCTATTTCAGTGGGGTTGAAACAGCCCAATCATCATGCCAAAAACAGAAGGTATCCCCAGCACCAATCTTCATCCCAGCTGCAAGCCAAGAATCTTCTAGCGCGGATTAACTACAAACATGTGGGTTATGTGTAGCAGTACATGATGAAGAATCAATGTCATAGGATAACATAGACCAGATTTAAACTCTCCAGAAAGATCATCATCCTGAGAAAAAAATGTCAAATCCATTTGCCCAGCAAAGATTTATATGTCAACATGAGGGATTTAATGCCAAGACCTCCAAACTATTTTAGTGAAGGAATAAAGTTCCATAAGGAATTTCTTTGAATGCTTCTAACCAATCAACAACTGAAACAGGCAAAGAAAATAACATAAAATAAATATTCAAAGCTGAAACTAAAAGAGTGTTTTCAAATAGAGTATGCCTCCGCTCCTTTGAAAGATAACCTACGTTCCAAGAAGCCAACAATTTTTAAACCTTTCCAAACAGGATCCCAAGCAATTTTAGATATGAAGGACGCCCACCAAGAAATGGCAGGGAATTAAAAATCCTTTATCCTGAACTCGGAATCCCGAAAAAGCTCATTGTAGAATCTGATCAAAGTCTGTTAACCCTGATTAGGCTGGCTATCCTGACATATTGAGCTATTCCAGATGAATTTCTTCACCATTTCACCTAAATAGCTCGCCAAAATCTTAACACTTATCTTCAGACTGAGCCCCAATCTTTGCAAATCAATAAAACTTATTCCACAAGCCCTGCATTTGCTCATTAATCTATGTCAGCACAGGAACTTCTAACAAAAGTACATGGGTGATTCATGTCTTTTCTCCAAAATGGGCTAGGATATAATATGATGGAATGCCATATATGTTTTGATAATTAAAGTAGTCGTGGCATGCCTGCACGTAGTTCCTTTGAACTAAAGCAAACAGCATAACCATCACAAATAAGTTCAGGGTTGTTGTAACAAACTTCATACATCTCATGCTTCCAACCTAGCTTTCAATCCCACACTTTCTTCTACTTTAAATGTTGAAATCAGCCTATCAGCCTTTACAAATGATATATTGCAATGGACCAGATAAATTATTATTCTTTGTTTTAACAAAGAACTGTATTTGTATTAAGGGAATAAAGGAGAACAATTGCCAAAAAAGAAAAAAGAAAAACCAGGGAGAACAACTTGTCCTCCCACTATGAATGGAAAGCAGCTAAACAAAAGAAAATAATTACAAGACAAGTCAATAGAGTAACACCAACCAATCCTGCTGCATTTCCTCCAAAGAAACATGCCGAAATGGATCAGACCAATAATCTCATCTTGAAATTGTTTATACATCTTATTGCTGTAAATTTTCTGCAATTGTTTCTCCATATAAAGACCAGAAAACAGTGGTATGCTCATCTTGAAAGAAAAAAATATTGCACGTTTTTCTTTCTCAATATTTCTTCTTAATTTGCCACTGTGAAGTTGAAAAAGGGGAAAAAAAAAAAAAACAGATACTTGACATTTAAATCTGCATACGAAGACTTCAAGCATTCAACATTTTCTAGGTCTAGTTCCTCAATTATTTTAGCCCAAGCTTCCTCAAACGCACTACACCTCACAGACTCGAACAATATTTTTTTAAAACATCCTTAACTATATAATAGTTTGGAAGCCCCTCAAATTTCACCAGAATCTATTTCATTATATACCATAGGCATAGTTGAAGATGACATTCGAAGTTGCCCTCTCCATTATTTTGCAATGATTATTAATTATAGCTTAGAAAGAAAGCTTGACAAAGATTTTTTTACCTCCACAACCAGAGGTGTCGAAGAATTTTCCAAACTTCAACAATATTGGAAAAAGATGGGTCTTGGAATTCCAAAATTTCAGATTCCTAGCAAACTCAAGCTTGAAAATTTTATGGCAGCACAGAGAGCCCTTAGAACAGGAGATGTTCAGTTTTTTGGGTTTAGAAAGACCGGGGCCATCTTTAGCTAGTTACCACCTATGGTGCTAAATGTTTTAAATTTTGCAGATCTAGAAAAATTATGGTGGACATGCTATATTGAACCAATTCAGTTTTTCTTTTGGAATCTCTTTCCAAAAGAATAGAAAGATGGTACAATCACCGAGTTCATTGAAGAAGCACCTTGCAAATTGTGTCCTCTTTGCAGATTATGAAAGTCTAGTCACTATCGATGGAAAGTTTCTCCAGCACTCTGAAGAACCTCATTTGGTAGATCATGCAATTGCTAAGCCAAATTAGAAACTGGGATTTTCATCAAAAGTCAATGCAGGTAGTTCAAAATGAACTCAAGATGGTTTTGGCAGGGTTTGCCAAATCTTCTCTAGATGAAGAAGTCATAGGAGCACTTGAAGGTCTTTGAGGCTTGGACCAGTCAAATGTCAGAACCAACAGATATTAGTCCAGCACGCTATCATATCCCAAGGCCTGATTGACCAAACTATTCAATTTGGTCATATCTTGCATTATTACACCTAATGTGTCGTTTTGGGACAACTTTTGCTTTAAGAATCTTTCTACTTTAAGCATCTTTCTTTTGTAAAAGTAAAGTATTACTTTTGCTTTTGAGTCAAAGGTGAGTCAACAAAGCATGTGCTGTCCCCTCTTTAGTTAAAGTTGTTTGTTTGATTATAGCTTTTGAGTCAATATCTATTTGGATAAGATAGCAAGTTGTGCTTATCCGTCCAATACTTTGCCTATTTAAGGAAAGCTTTAACCCTTTGTTTGGGGAGAAAAATTGAGAGAAAATCAATAGAAACATTTGTCTTCCAAAGAATTTATTCTTGCAAATTTCTTCCTTTGTGTAGGTTGAAGACTTGTTGTCACCTAAGCCCGAAGAGGAGGCATGAAGGCATCTGGTAGACACCTATACACGAGAAGGGGGGTTTAGAAGGATTCAGAAGTTAGAAGAGGTACATTTGTTACTCTCTCCCCCTTTCAGTTTTATCTCGATCCTTTTATCATTCACTTTAGGCATAGTATTTCCTAGAGAAGAGTTCCGGTTGGTTTCCAATAGGATCGCTTACAGCCTCTACATGTTGCTCCTGAATGCAAGTTAACCCTTACTCCTCCCATTAAGCAAACATTCCCATATACTAGAAATTTTCTACAGTCCTAACGTAAAATTTCAGCCAAAATCTTGCTGAGAATTTATCATATATGCGAGTGACATATGAAGGTGGTGTGAGTGACAAAGAAGAACCTGCAGCTTTTGGAGGCACCAATAGAAACAGCGGTAGAGCCAAGGTCTACAAATTCTTTCCAACACCACCCAAAGTCACAGCAGCAATAAAGATCGAGGAAACACAGCCAATGGAGCTTCTGATTATAATGCAGAGGAATTTTCGGAAGAGAAATAGTGTGTTACCTGTCTCCACAATCAAATTGATGGGATGACAAATGGAAACCATGAGGATTTTTCACCAAGCAGCGATTGGGATCGAGATTGCAGAAGACAATAGTTTCAGTTTCACGGCAAAATGGTGGTGGTCAAATAGTAGTGCATCAGAGCCTTAAGCAGATAAGCTATAAAACTTACTAGAAGTATCTATATAATGAAATAATCTAGAGACAGAGAAAAGTCTAGACACAGAAAGAGGTACCTTAGCATTTGAGACAGGAAAGGACAGCGGATAAGGCACGCTTCTTAGAAGAACCTCAAGGTTGGAGCAGCATTGTCGGTAAGTTAGCTGCAGCAAGATATGGTGGTGCACTCTGAAGCACACTGTGAAGAATATGAGAGAGAGAGAGAGAGAGAGAGAGAGAGAGAGAGAGAGAGAGATTGATCTTCTTGCTCTTAGCTCAGTAGTTTATTATAAAAATGATACGAGGATAGCCACTACATGCATCAATTGATCTGTACTCATTTCACAAACAATTCAGTGGAAGCATCCCCCATACATTAACAAAATGGTAGAGCAATGTAATCAACTGCTATCATAGGCGGTTTTGGCTTTTAAGGGTTGCTGGTAACACAGGAAAAAATGGAATCAAGGGAAGTAAGATTCAAACACAATTAATAGGTCACCTAAAAACTTACAATTAAAAAGTTTTTTAGAAGATACATGGAAAACCAGTGGAGTGAAAGAATTATCATTTTTTTTGTCTCAGAAAAATTAGGATTGATACATTGGAAATGAAGCAGGGTTACTAATTGCCAGTGCACTAATTTATCCAAGGCTTTATAACACCACAATTGATTCTAAAGGAGCATCCATGCAGCCTTTGAAACGTACAAGTCAATAGTTGGAACTTCAAAAGATCAGGACAAATGCATAAAGCAGGCAAATGTTATTCATACGGAGAAATACTTGTATAACATGACAAGACAAAAAATGACTACAACACAAGAGAATTATTGTTCATTGTGAGAATTCTTTATGCAGTTAAACAACAGAACCCAACTTCAAAAACTTTTCAATTATTTCTTCTTCTGAGAAATCTGTGAAGTATCCCTTCCCTACAGCCACTCCCTCTTCCTTTGCAAGCCACTCAACTTCGATTTGCACTTGATCACCTCCTACTCTACAGGGTTCTAACAAATTACAAGCTACCTCAATGACATCTTTACCATGAGCAAGTGCCATAGCCTGCACAGATGGAAGTCCACCTCCCCTTCCACTCACCCGTTTAGCAATCCTCCGAACAATAGCAACATCAGTAGAGAAAACGGGGATATTGTAATTGTCAACCCACTTGGTTGCTCCAATTACAACAACACCTTTTGCTTGAGCTACCTGTACTGGACCCTCGTCAGGCTTCAGTGGCAAGGGTTCTGATTTTGGTCCTCCTGCCCACAGGCCTCCACTAGAATTAGGCTTGAAGTATTGCAATTCTCTTCTAATTGAATCAAGTGCCCTTCCCTCTTCATGGGCTGCTCCATATAAAAAGACAGGGACTGCAGGCTATACTTAGCATCATTAGCAAATGTTTTTTTTTTTCTTTTAAAAAAAAGGCAAATTTTAAAAAAAAACTAAATAAAAATTTCAAATAATGTGCACATTTGCTGTAGCAACATAGAAGGAACAGCTATCAGGTGATTCTTCAGAAAATGAAGCAATTAACAGGGTATGGTTACGTGTTCCATGAAAACCAACCAAGTTTAATGGATATCAACTCAGTAAAGTAAAATGGGCATACAACAGCCAATTCAAATTGAAAGGAGGTCATTTATTAAGATTTTGAAGAGCTTTTTAGAAGAATAGCCTTATTTAAATGCTTCCCAACAAGCAAACACAAGCAAATGCATGTGCATGGGCGTTTACACACACATTAACTGATTTTTTAGTAAAACTGAATGAACTTGTTCAATTTCCACGAGACACCAAACTGCCTTGAGGAAAATTGTAAATAGAAACACAAAATTTCAAATGGTATAAAGTAGGTTTCTAAGGACAGAAAAAAAAAAGAATAAGATGCAGAAGAAAGGCATATGAACTACCTTCGGATGCAAAATTGTGGAGGAAAATAAAATGTATAGCATAAATGCATCTTATCTTTAACCAAACAATCTTGTTTTTTTATACAGGCTGATGAGAATACACGAGTGGTGCTACTATGTTCGGAACTTGGGATTATAAATTTCAGGCAGTAGTAACTAAATTTTGGTTCAATGACCATTCTCTAAAATTAATTTTAGCCATTACGGATGCCAAAGATAAAAAGGGTGAGAAAACTTGAAGGTTGGAGCCTTAAATTGGAGTTCTTATGCATACGCAGTACCAAAAATAATAATACTATAAAATCCTTTTAACATTATAACTGAGGCCAATTTCATGCAGTCCCAAGGACACAAACCTTGAAGGTTGGAGCCAATATCAGTTGCCAACAACTTTGCTATCCCAGCTGTTTGGTCCAATGAAGCATGAGCCAGGGGGTGAAAGCAAATGTGGTCAACAACTCCAAGCCGAGGATGACTCCCAGAGTGCAAGTCAAGATTAATAGCTTCAAAAACAGCTTTAACCATTGCAAACACACTGCTTTTCAGAGGACATAAGTTTAAAGATGGTGTTGGAGCCAACTTAGAGACAAGTGTGTAACCTACTCTATTGTAAGTTTCATCTACAAATTTATTGATAATGGCAACCTCCGGGAACAGCTTGGCAGCTTGTTCAATTGACTCCAATGTTGCCTTGTTTCGACTTTCAGATACATAGACCTTGCAGCAAGCTAACATCAACTTTAACATTTTCTTCTTGCCAACCCCTTCACACACTGCGGAGGAAGATGGAGATGATAAATGACACCAAAAATTCTGTGGCCATAATTTTCTCTTGGACCACAAACTTCACAATCCACTAAGTTGAGATGATAATAGAAGTGCATTTCAAGACATGCCCTCAGTTAAAAACCATGGTGTAAAAACATGCAAGTAAACAAATCAAAATTTCAGCATAAAGATCAGCCAAAGTGTTGTATTTTTCAAAACAAGGAGAGAAAAAAAATAAATTTTCATTGTTTTTTATGAACAAAGTGACCCTCAAATGAGAATTACCATGGATCGCCACTCTATTTCCTTTCACGCATTTGGGCTAAAATACTCAAAAGGTGAAAACATTTCATATCCTTTCAGATTTTCAGAGCTGAACAGAAAATTTTGATTCAATAAGCATGAAAAAATAATTCCGCAGTGCTATCCAAATGATCCCTCAGTTTCTGAACTTTTTACGGCATTTTGATTCCACTTAACATCAAATCCAATAGCAAAATTAGATGGTTCAATTAATCCATTGAGAAAAATCACTACCACGCAAGAAATATTTGAGCAATACAAATCAAATAAACCAAACCTCCACTGTATAAAATAAATAAATGCAGTGGAAAACCTCCATTGGACAAAGCTTATACACACATATATTAACAACTTCTGAAACAAAGCAAAAACACTAAAACTAGCAATATTCCCTCTCCTGTAAACCCAGAGCACCCTTCAAAATTCAATCTCCTTAATCTCAGAACTTTTTGGGCACCCCTTATACTCCAATTTCACAGATAATGTAGCACAAACAACCCTAAATTTCAACCTCAAGGACCCCATAATCTCTTGGATCCTCTCATTTTCTGGGTCCGCAACTGGGTACTCTCGGATCAACTCGTCCATCTGTTTGATGCTCTTATGGACCCTCGCAGAGAACTGGGTTGGATCAATCCGAGCTGCGGATGTCCAGACATCGACGCAACCGCGGTAAAACCCTAGCTCCTCCCCAGTTTCAAACCCTAGTTTAAGGCCTACTTGTCTTCCTTCTTCTTTTCCAGAGGACAAACCATCCTTGTACCCCTCGTCGAACCCTTCGTGAAGATGGGTTTGCTCGAGATGCAGAGAAGCGTCGAAAAGGTCATCAATTGAGTCGTGGAGTTTACGTTGGGAGTCCATGGAAGATTGAAGACAAGGACATTACCTGCGCTGTTGAAGCGTTCGGCTGGGGAAGAAATGACCCTCGTTCTCTCCCTTTGCTATCCGCAATTGAAAAATGCGTACTTAAATCTTTTGTTCTCTAGAGGAACAATTTTCAATCATTTTTTCTCATTCAACCTAATAATCCTTCCAACAATATTTTAATTATAAATTATTTTTTAGATAAAATTTAAAAAATTATGAGTGTAGAAGTAACTTAATAAATTATATTTTATTTTAGAATTTTTAAAAATAATTTAATTTTTTTTTTAAAAATGCAATGGACTCGATCTTGTACTCTATTATCTCAAATGATTTTCTTCTTTATCTTCTTGTATAATTTTTAAATTTTTTTTCTTAAATTTAGAAATAAAAAAGTATAATATGTATACCTACAACTAGTTTAAATTTTAATAAAATAACAATAAATATATTCAAAATATTAGAAACTAGAATGAAAAATGTACAAGTTGCCACCACATTTTTAGATAAATATTACAATCTTAGTAATAAAAGAAACTTGAAATGGACAGACTAAATTAGTCAATGTCATCCACAAAATATGCATTAATCCAACCAATACTTTTATGACACATGCATCTCGCTAATTTACCATAAACACAAACACATATTGTATGTAACGTGCATACACATACAAAAACGTACTAATTAAGAAGCCACATACAATGCAAGAAATTAGGAATGATCAAATCAGAGAGATGATGGTGTTAGGGCAATTGCATCATTTGCAATCAGCTCTATTCCAGCTATAGGTGTTGCTGTTGTCACAAAATTATGATTTTGAATTTCCGTCAATATTCGACGCCCATCAAATCTTTGCATCTTGCATAGTTTAGGAAGAAATAGACCTATCAAAATAATACCCAAAAAATTAATTTATTAGTAGCCTTCATATATTCTAGAAAAAACATCATGTGTTATATTTGAAGAAATATGCCTATCAAAATAAGTTGTATGATTTTAATTGCTTAGGCTTTGGAACAATTGAGAAGAACAATTAAATAACCTACAATAAATAAATATATAAGTTCACACTGTCTACACTATATGACGAGATTTTTAAAATATTTTTATTTTTTAAAAAGTGTAATTGAGAGGGTAGATGGAGTAATTAAAGCGACCTTCGCCGGCGGCGAGATTGAAGTAGAGATCGACGATGTTGGGGCAGGAGCTGTAGCACTCAAAGGAGCAAAGCTTTTGGGTGAAGTGAGACTCAAAGAGGGAGTCGGAGGATATGCCGAGGGACATCCGGTCGACGCCGCACATGGCGATGCATTCGTCCGTCTCCACTCTATCCTTCAACTTGCCGGCTTCAATCTCCGACGTCCGGCACACGAACGCTTCCTCTCCGCTGCGCTTCACCTGCTTTTCCAGCACGCACCGCCGCCCCGTCGCCGACACCGCGAACGCGCACTTCTCCTCGCCTATATCCTCGCAGATTACTTCCCCTGTGCATCGACGTCAAACCCCAAGGAATTGCCGTATTTCAATTTTCGGGCGAAGTTAGAATTTAGGAAAAACATCAAGCAGTAATTGAAAACTAGTTTTGTTTGCTTAATTCAGTCTCTTGTATCAATTTTTGAAAAAACCATTTGCATTTTTGAATCATCATCTAATAATTGTATTTCAAACGTAGATTTATAGATACTTAATTTAATCAATTAATCTCATTTTTGAATTGTTAAAATATCTAAACAAGCTTCTATCTTTTTTCAGTAATGCATGCCCAATATTAATACATGCACACATACATACATATAAATATATATATCAAAAGCAAATCCCATCATTAGTATAATTAAAATTATTACCTAGAATGTCCTGCAGGAAGAGAGTAAGAGCAAGAGCAAGCATGGTGAAAATCTTCTTCTTCAAGCTAATATGAGAAGCCATGGCCGGAGAAGATTATCACAGTGGTCGGGATCACTACAATATATGAATTAACTGGTTAGAATAACCAAATTTGATATGCAAATATGTGTGAAGATTTTGATGGGTGGTCTAGACCTATATATACTTGCTTACTTGAGTAATAAGTTTACTTAATTTAATTAAAATTGTGTATATCTATGTCTTGAATGGTAATTATTGATTGGTGGATCGTGATCTCCTTTTAATAATAATATTTCATTATAATAATTTAAACTTTTAAAAAATAGAGAGGTAAGCAAATTCATATTGACAATGGAAAATATTAATGCTGGTTTTGGGAATGTGAATTTGAGACAATGGATTTGAATTTGGGTGTATTTAGATAAATTTTAATATGACTTTATATTACATTTTATCCAAATTCAATACAACTCTAAAACCAATACCTTTCCAAACATAGAGTAAGGTTTGAATTGAATTGAGGATTTTAATTTGACACAAGTAAAGAAAAAGAAAATAATTTATTATATTTTTTCTCTTATCAAACACTACATACCAAGAATGAAAATTTTATCAAAATTTTAAAATAAATCAAAAATAAAATTTAATGATGTGTAAACCAAAATTTTGTTCTTTGATTTATCATATATTTTTATACTTTCTTATTTATTTTGCTAACCAAACATGACAAAAGTGAATTATTTTATATTTTTATATTTTTATATTTTTTTTTTCAAATTCCAAGTGTAGCATAAAAGGGAAAAAATGGTTAAAATAAGGTAAAATTAATTTTAATTATATATTTTTTTCTAATAAATACTATGTACCAAGAATGAAAATTGTATCAAAATTAAAAGTTAATCAAAAATAAAATTTAATGATGTGTAAAACCAAAATTTTATTCTTTGATTTATCATATATTTTTATACGTTCTCATTTATTTTGCTGTGAATTCTTTTATATATACATATATATATATATATATATATTCTTTATTTTTCAAATTCCAAATGCACCGTAAAAGAAAAAAACTAAATAAAATGTTCCAATCTTTGTTATGTTGCATTAATGCATCTATTAGTTATCAGCCTTATTTTAAAACCATTTACAAGATTAAATAAGGCAAAAATTGGAGTTGCAAAAAAGCTACCAATTGTATCTTTCCACTATAATAATACTTTATTTAATGAGAAATAATACATTAATTCCTAGCAAGCTACAAATAAATTAATTATTTCATATAAATGTCTCCAAAAGAATATTTTAAATTAAAGCATACTTGAGTTAGTTGATAATAGTTGGTAATTAATAATAAAATAACATAGGAAGGTGTATCCTAGACGTCTGTTCTTCTTTTAAGCATGCTATGTTACATTATCATTACCTTTTTAATTTTTCCAAAAAATAAGAAGAGTGAAGATTATTAACAGAAGAGTTAGGAAAGACATGCATGAGAAATTGTTATAAATTGTGGACAATATTACTTCTGACATGTACTTGTCACGTCTCAGAGAAAGATCTGAAATGGTAAGCAATAATAATATTAAAGTTCGATGGAAACGCCACTAACTTGTTATTTACTTAAGTGCGGCTAGCTCACCTAATTATTGTTTGTTGCATTGTTCTTATTGTAATATGGATAGGATAAATAGAATGCACAACAGAATAAAAATGCAACAATTAACAAATGAAACACAACTAGAAAATGATAAACAACAAGAACAACAATAAGATTTACGTAGTTCGGTAAAATCTACATTCACGAAAGTAATGATACAAGAATTTTACTAAGGAAATCTCAAAATATACAATACAGTTCTCAAATGATCACTTTCTCTGTCAATACACGCTCAGAATGATATATATAACAATCTTTCGGAGGTTTCCCTCCAATTACCCAACCACCCCAACGCTCAAATTTAAAATTCAAAAAACTGCTCGCAGCCCAGAAAGACTCATTGACAAGAACAGGGGATTTGTCGATGATCCAGAGAATGTCACTCGTCGACAAGAACAGGGCATTTGTCGATGAGCCCATTTTCTGCTCTCGATGTCTTAGGATCTCTGAGTTTTTGTTGCTTTCAGGATCTACTCGTCGACGAGTCCCTGTTGTGTTGCCCTTTTATGTTTTTCTTCCTTCTTTGTATATGAAATCCAAAGTATAAGAGCCACACCATAAACAACAATATCTACCTTGGCGATTATACGCCCTTTAGTAGAATCCTGAAAAACATGTCCAACTGTTCCACCTTGAACTTGAAATGCTCGGTTGGGTTTGTCTCCCTTATATCAATTTGAGACATGGAGTAAGTCTAAGTAATGCTTGAACTTCTCAGAAGAAATTAATTTTTTTATAATATCTACTGCATTTTCAGACATGTGAACTTTCTCCAACACAAACTCACCTGAGGCAATCAATTTTCAAACCTTGTGGAACCTCACATAAATGTTCTTGGTTCTAGCATAGTATACCTGATTCTTCGCCAAGTAAATAACACTCTAACTATCACAATGCAGCACCACTCCATCTTCCTATAACCCCAACTCTCTAACTAAATCAGTAAGCCATAAGGCTTCCTTTGCAGTTTCAGTAATTGCCATATATTCCGCCTCAGTCGTGGATAACGCTACCAGAGACTGTACCATGGATTTCCAACATACTGGTCCTCCTATAAGGGTAAATACATATCCCATTATAGACATTATGTCATCTATATCTCTAGCATATTGAGCATCTACCAACCCCATAACTAGAGGACAACCCTGTTGCTTGCCGAACATGATGCCATATCCTTATGTACCCCGTAAGTATCTGAGTATTTATTTGATGGCTTCCTAATGTTGCCTTCTTGGATAAGAGAGAAACTAACTTACCATGCTCACAGAATGAGCCAAATCTGGCCTTGTACACACCATGGCATATATTAAACTCCCCACAACACTAGCATAGGGGACTTTTGACATGTCTCAGATTTCCTCATCCATACTTGGGTAATATATAGTAGACAACTTAAAATGATTCTCTAGACGTGTACTCACCGGTCTTGCATCAGTCATGCTAAACCTCTCCAACACCTTATGCACATAACTGCCCTAAGATAGCCATAATCTCCTTGCAGTTCTGTCACGGCGAATCTCCATCCCAAGTATTTTCTTGGTCGAGCAAAGATCCTTCACGTCAATTTTCTTATACAATAGGTCCTTTAACCGATTCACCTCAGTTAAATCTTTTTCAGCTATCAACATGTCATCAATGTACAATAACAAGAAAATAAGAGAACCATCCTTAAGCTTGTTCACATATACGCTGTAGTCATACTCACACCTTTTGTAGCCTATCTTGATCATGTAAGAATCAAACTGTTTATACCATTGCCTTGGAGACTATTTGAGCCCATAAAGAGATTTCTTTAACCTACAAACTAAATTTTCTTTTCTTGGTTCAATAAATCCCTTTTGCTATACCATGTAGATTTGTTCCTCCAAGTCACCATGAAGAAACACCATCTTCACATCCATTTGTTCCAAATGAAAATCATAATGAGCTACCAACCCTAACACAATTCTGATAGAAGTGTGTTGGACCACTAGAGAAAAGATCTCATTATAATCTATCCCCTTCTTCTATGAGTATCCTTTTGCCACTAACCGTGCCTTGAATTTCTTTCCTTCCTATTTTGAAATTATCTCTTTCTTCCTATATACCCATTTGCAACCTATCGGTCCCTTCCCATATGGAAGCTCCACCAAATCCCAAGTTTGGTTTTTATATAGTGATTCCATCTTCTTAATCATCGCACCCATCTGCCTATCTTTCTTCTGGCCGTGCACTGCCTCTTGAAATGTAATTGGATCGTTGCAACTAGTAAGGAAAGCATAAGATTAATCTCTTCAAATCCATACCTTGGTGGAGGTCTGATAGTGCGTCTGGATCTCCGTATAGGAATATCATCGACTTACTGGTTTCCCAAGCTAGAACTCCCTACAACCATAGGACCATGATCATTGTCATTGCCCTGAGCTTCCAACTCCACCTACAAAACATGTTCGTCACTACCCTAGCTTTCTGGCTCCTGTTTCTGTTCATCACACTCTTGAGTACGTTTCACTATAACTTTCTCATCAAAGACTACATCCCTACTAATCACCACCTTGTTTGTCACTGGATTCCATAACTTGTACCCCTGTACACCTTATGGATATCCCAAAAAGATGCAATGACGAGACTTTGGGTCAAGCTTAGACCTCTCCTCACTAGATACGTGAACATAGGCTGAACACCCGAATACCTTCAATCCAGAGTAGTCTATTTCATTTCCCGTCCAAACCTTTTTTACCACTCTACCCTTTAGTGATACCCTTGGTGATCGGTTTATCAGAAAACAAGCTATACACACGGCCTTAGCTCAGAAGTTCTTCGGTAGCTCTGCATTTAATCTGAGACATCGAGCCCTTTTAGAAAGAGTTTGGTTCATTCGTTCTGCCGCACCATTTTGCTGAGGTATTCGACATATTGTAAAGTGCCTTTTGATGCCCTGCTCCACCCAAAACTCCATAAACTGAGAATCAACGTACTTGGTCCTATTATCTAACCTTAAGTATTTGATTCTCTTCCCTGTTAGGTTTTCCACTTCAACCATCCAAATCTTAAACCTGGCAAACGTATATGATTTGTGACGCATGAAGTAAACCCAGACCTTCCGTGAGTAATCATCAATAAAACTCACATAATACACATGTTCGCCCTTTGAAGTAACTCTAACTGGACCCCAAACATCTGAATGCACATATTCAAGAATACCCTTTGTCTTGTGTATAGCTTATCTGAACTTTGCCCTGCTTTGTTTTCCAAGAACACAAATCCTACAAAATTCCAGTTGACATGATTTCAAGCCCTTAAAAAGTTTCCTTTTGTTGTGTAGTTCCTTCACGCCGTATTCCCACATATGCCCAAGGCGCATATGCCAGAAGACAGTCTCATCTGATTCAACATTTATAGCTACAACTCCACCTACAATGGTAGTTCCCTGCAATGTATAGATATTCCCATTAAGTTTTTGCCCTTGCATTACAGCTAGATTTCCTTTCCATACCGTCAAAACTCCACCTTTGGACTTGTAATTAAAGTCATTACAATCCAAAGTACTGAGTGATATCAAACTCTTCCTCAACTCTGGTATATGTTTTACATTACACAAAGTTCTCACACCACCATCAAACATTTTTATCTTTACATTTCCTACGCCAATGATCTTGCAAGAAGCATCATTACCCATAAGAACTGATCTAGAATTCACTAACCTATAAGTGCTGAACCACTCCTTGTTCGGAGTCTTGTGATAAGAATATGCTGAGTCAAGTATCCAAGAGTTTGTTAGATTATCCGACCCCATTGAAACTTATAGAACATCACCATCACTACACATTGAACCTCCTTCTTGAACAACATTCACAGATTTTGAAGTACCCTCATGTTTTTCAAAATTTCCCTTTTCCCAATTTGGACACTTCGATTTCACATGCCCCTTTTTACGGCATTTATAACACCAGATTTCTTTCTTCTTCTTGGATTGATTTTGGGATTTCTGACTTGATCCATGTTTGGATTTTCCTTTGCCTCACTCGTTATTACCTTTTACCATAAGTCCTTCTTCTTCATCACATATTTTCAACCTTTGATGAAAATTTAGCAAAGCACTTGTTACCTCTTCAAGATCAAGAGTTTCTTTTCCCCACGTAAGAGTGGTCACAAGATTTTCATAGGTATGAGTCAAGGGAAAAAAGTTTAACAACATCAAAGTTTTGTCATCCTCATCAAACTTAACATCAACTCTCATCAAATCACTAATAATTTGGTTGAAGGTATTAATATGTTGATCTAAATTTGATCCCTCAACCATCTTAAGCCAATACAAACGTTGCTTAAGAAAAAGTTTATTATTAAGAGATTTGGACATGTACCGGCTCTCTAACTTTCGCCATATAGCCGCTAAAGAATCCTTCTCCATCACCCGATAGAGTACTTTGTCGGCCAAACACAAGCGTATTGTAAAAGCAGCCTTTGCTTGCAATTCTCCCCATGTTGCCTTACTCATTCCATCTGGTTGAACACCAAGTAATGCCTTTCTCATTCCTTGTTGCACAAGAATATCCTTCACTCTCCTCTGCCATAAACCAAAGTTCCTGGTTCCATCAAATTTGACAATGTCAAATCTTGTAGAAGACAATCCCAATACCATAACAACAATCGCTCTGGTACCAATTTTTTTATTATGGATAGGATAAATAGAATGCACAGCGGAATAAAAATGCAACAAGAAAATAGAAAACAACCAAAAAATGATAAACAACAAGAACAACAAGATTTACGTGGTTTGATAAAGCCTACATCCACGGAAGCAATGACACAAGAATTTCACTAAGGAAATCTTAAAATACACAATACACTTCTAAAATGATCACTCTCTCAGTCAAGACACGCCTAGAATGACATATATAACAATCTCTCAGAGGTTTCCCTCCAATTACCTAACTACCCCAACGTTCAAATTCAAAAATCAAAAAACTACTCACAGCTCAGAAAGACTAGTTGACGAGATAAAGGGATTCATCGACGATCTAGAGAAGGACACTCATCGATGAGAATAGGGCATTCATCGTCGAACCCATTTTCTGCTCTCGATATCTCAGGATCTCTGAGTTTTTGTTGCTCTTGGGATCTACTCGTTGACGAGTCCCTGCTATGCCGCCCCTTTATATTTTTCTTTCTTCTTTGTATATAAAATCCAAAATATAAGAGCCACATCACAAACAACAGTTCTCTAAATTAATCATAGGCCAAGGAACCAACAGTTTAGGTCTGCATTTACCAAAGTTGAGATCGAGAATTTAGTTATGCAAGGGGAAGGTACTAGCACCCCTTACACACCTGTTCTACAAATGATACTTAATTAATAAGGAATTATCCCTAAACTGAATCTAATGACCTTTAATTAACTCCTTAAAAATAAATAAATTTTAAAATTTTAAAACAAAATATAAAATAAGGTACGGTTTAGGAATATCTAATAAGACCTCCAAAAGAGAGGGTTTTATTAGATAAACCCCTTCAGAACTAATATACGTGAGATTTGAAATACTTCTTTATCATTCGTTTAATCATTGTGACGCACACACACACACACACACACACACACACACACACACACACACACAAATATATATATATATATATATATAAAGATAATAATAATAAAATTTCATCAAATTTCTTAGCTGTCAAACACAACCCGACCCTTGGTTGTCACATAAAACCCGGCCCTCGGCTGTCAAGTAAAACCTAGCCTGTAGCCGTCAAATTAAAATCCAGTATTTTACATCATCAGTTCCAATATTTTTCAGAAATAGTCCTAGTTTTTCACAACCATATACAAATTCGGTTATACAATAAACCATACCGATTATTCACCTGTCACACAATTTTTGTATTTTAACGTAGTCATTTAAACAACCAAGAAACATAGTATATGAAGTTCGTGCGATAAAACTAAGCTTTCCACCGTTTATTTTATTCAAAATACCGTATCACATATCCTATGTTAGTAAAGTTTATTTTGAATGGTTGGTTTTCAAAATAACCTTTGAAATCATATATATAAAACAGTTTAATCGGTTCAAATTTAATAAAAACCCTACTTAACTTAATCCCATTACTTTTTTTTTTTTCTAGAAATTACGCCTAAATGGTTCAGAAACAGCGAAACCCTAGCTTTTCCAACCGGTAGAAATACGAGTACCAACTAGCCTTGAGGAGGGAGAGACAACTGGGAGCAAGAGAGAACTCGAAAGAGCTTTTTGTGAAGAAAATCCAAAACCCTAGCAGAGCAAAAGAGAGAGAACTTGGATTTTCTAAAAAAAATAATGAGCTCACATCTATTTATAGGTGAGCAGCATAGGACAAAACCGTCGATGATTTTCTTGGGCTCCAGAAATCCGTCGACGGTTTCCAAACCGCCCTTCTCTTTTTTTTCTTTTCTTTTATTTTCCTTTATTTCTCCCTACTTTATTTATTTTCTTTTATTTTTCAAGTTCAGATTTCTACAAAAGCCATGTTGTAGCATACTCAGGAGGAAGAAGAAGAGGAATAGGTGCCAAAAACTAGAGCAGAGATGGGCATTTGGTGTAGGTGGAGTTAGTGTATAAACCCAAAAAAGAGATATAAAAGATTAGTGGAATGATTCCAAATATATATATATATATATATATATATATATATATATATATATTAATTAATTAGTCGGATTAAAAAAAAGAAAAAAAATAATAATTAATTTTTTTTATTTTTATTAATAAAATATATTATTAATATTAATTAAATATATTATTATTATTATTATTATATTAATATATATATATATGTTAAATCACCTGAAGCTTCTGAAGCTTCAGGTGACTTCTTAAATTGTAATTCACGCTCCCCCCTTCCAATCTTCTTCTTCTTCTTCTTCTTCTTCTTCTTCTTCTTTTCTTTTAACTTGCAGCTCTGCAAGTTTTTTCTCTCTCCTCACGCTCTCTCTTCCTCTCTCCTTGATTTCGTGACGAATTTTCGGCCGATCGAAAATCCGAAGATACCACTCCATTCGTCGCTGCCATCATTTTTACCAGAGTGGCATAAGCGTATTCCTTGTGATAAGCCATTTTCCCAATTTTCTTTAATTTCTTGTAAAATATAAGCCCAATTGATGAACGGACACTACCACAAGAATCTAGGGATGATTCTTTACAAGTCCAGCGGGACGGAATTCTCGTGGGGGTGTTGGGCCAAAACCCCAAATTTGGGGTGCAGGGGTTATTAAGGGACTTATTTTTAATCAATTAGTATTAATTTAGAAATGCTAAAATATTGAACATCTGGGGCTGAAGTAGGATTTTTAAAATTTAGGGTTCGGGTGAGCGCTGCAGGTGTAATTTTGGGACCCATAGGAAAAATTCAGAAAATTAAGTAGGGGTGTTAAATAATAGTTTAAATATTAATTTGAAGTATATGGAGCATAGGGAAGGTTAGATGAGTATTATTTTGGGAGAAATATATTAATTAATTTGGGGAAAATGTAAATTGCAGGAGTTAAATTTTGGGCGCCAAGGGCGTGAGATTTTAGGATTCTAGCGAAACTCTCAGTAAGTCAGGTAAGGGGAATAAATTATAGCAGTGTTTTTAGAATTACTATTTTAATTAATATGTGAAAATGAGCATATGATATTTTGTCTGAAAATTATTATGATATAAATATCAAATGAATTGTGTGGCATTTGAGTAATTGTAAATTGTGTTATTTTGGAATGTGAAATTAATATTTTATGAATAATAGATGAAAACTGTGTGGCATACGAGGTATGTTGAAAAATGTGAAATATAATGATGTGTATTTTCTGAGAAAATAGTGAATGAGAATGTTTGATGTGATATTTATACGTGAGTAGAAAATATTTGCATGAAAAATGAGTTTCTACAAATTACTGACATGAGTATTTTGAGAAATGTGGAAATACGTGAAATATGTTATATATTATTATGAGATAATGAAAGTGCACAGAAAATGATGAGAATATTTATAATGAACTGAATTGAGATATAATGAAATATGATTGATGATATGCCAATAGCGCACAATAATTGCAGGTGGGTGATATTTTTTTCCTACTGATGTCGTTGGGGAGGTATGCTCAATATGGAAATTGTGTCGTGAAGTTCCTACTGATGCCGTTGGGGAGGTATGCTCAGTATGGAGATTATGTGTGTATGTGAAGTCCCTACTGATGCCGTTGGGGAGGTATGCTCAGTATGGAGACTGTGTGTGTGTGTGTGTGAGAGATTCCTACTGATGCCGTTGGGGAGGTATGCTCAGTAAGGAAATTATGAATATGTTGAAAATGGGAATTATGTGATCTAATGTATTATGTAAAGTACATAAATATGAACTTATGTATACATAGATATGTAATGAGCTAAAATGAGAAATGATTGTGAGAAATGAAAGAGTGTGTGTTTTATAAAATAAATAATTGAGGCGAAGTGAAACTCTCCGCCTGAGGGCTTACTGAGTAAGGTGAGTGCCCTGATAGGTATCAGATGTGGCCATACGTGGTTGCATAACGTGTTAGGGCATAGGGAAGCTACTTATATGGGCGGGTAATCTTCCCTATTCTCAGGAACTTCGCGGTAAATATGTGTTGAAAATTATTGAATTTGAGAAATGATTTTAAAACTTATAAAAGCTTGTGTTGTATATCTATATGATTATGAGAATGTGTATATTAGTGTATTTTCTTAGATGAAACGATGATTTGAAAAGTAAGGTGTATTATAATTGAACTCATATGACCACACACTGTAAATAATTTATTCATTCTTACTGATATGTGTCTCACCCAAATTATCTAAATTTTTCAAAGGACAGAGATAGGCCAGGTGGTAGAGCTCCGTGATCATAGGGAGCTGGGACCCTGATATCTAGGGTGAGTTTGGACTAGGGAGGTGTGATTCCCTAGGGTTGTATTATTTTTGGATATGAGATAATATTGTGTATTTATGTACGTTGATACTCTGTGTATTGTATTCTGACTGATATATATATATACTGTCTTCCGCTATTAGGGTGTATAATAAAATAACTTTTTACCCGTACCCAATGCGGGTCGGGTCGTATGAATGAAAGTAAGATTGTTGACGTGGCCGATTTGTGGATGACGTGTAATTATTTATTTATTATGAAAAAAAAAATTTATGCGAAAATCGGGGCGTCACAGTTAGAGACTCAAAGCATTGATGACAGTGTTTAGAATGCAGGGAGTTCTAGGTTGGGAAACTAGTAGGATTACAGTATCACTATACACAGACCCAGACACACTATCAGGCCATTGCCAAAGTATGAATTTGATGATCTGGTATCTTATGTTCTCATTATCAGTTGCTAGGATCTAGCTACTTTTCAATAGGCGATGTACAATCAGGAGAAAAGTAGATAGATGAGTGTCATGGTGGGGGAAATGGAGTCATTGCATATATAAGAACCAGACGTGGGATTTGGTGGAGCTTCTAGAAGGGAAGAGAGCGATAAGTTGCAAGTGGGTGTATAAAAAGAAAGAAGTGGTATCAGAAAAAGAAGGGGAGAAGTTCAAGGCTCGATTAGTAGCAAAGGGATACTCGTAAACTAAAGGAGTTGATTATGATGAAATATTTTCTCCTGTGGTCGGACACACTTCCATCAGGGTAGTGTTCGGATTAGTGGCATATTAAGATATATATTTGGAGCAAATGGATGTAAAGACAACATTTCTCCATGGTGATTTGGAGTAGCTACATTACATGACATAGCTAGAAGGGTTTAGTCAACCCATACATGAGCATTTGGTTTTGTAAACTGAAGAAGTCACTTTACGAACTGAAGCAGTCTCCGAGGCAGTGGTACAAAAGTTTTGACTCCTACATGATTTGGATAGGCTACAGGAGGTGTGAATATGATTGTTGTGTGTATGTGAAGAGTCTTGAGGATGGTTCTCTTATTTTTTTGGTGCTTTATGTTGATGACATGCCGATTGCTGCGAAAGATATGACTGAGGTAAATCAGTTGAAGACTCTATTGGCTAAAGAGTTTGACCTAAAATATTAGGGTGAAACTAAGAAGATTCTTAGTATGGAGATTCATAGGGACAAAATTGCAAGGAGATTGTGGTTATCTCAGGGCAGCTATATGGAGATGTTGGAGAGGTTTAGCATAGATAATGCAAAACTAGTAAGTACACCATTAGCGAATCATTTTAAATTATTTACTTCTTAGTGCCCAAGGATGGATGATTGCATTCGTGATATGTTAAAGGTCCCCTATACTAGTGCAGTGGAGTGTTTAATATATGTTATGGTATGTACAAGGCAAGACCTGACACAAGTTGTCAGCGTGGTAAGTAAGCTTCTTTCAAATTCGGGTAGACAACATTGGGATGTCGTCAAGTGGATTTTTAAATACTTGCGGGGTACTTCTCACTATGGCATCATGTTTAGCAGGCATGAGAGTGATTCGTTAGTTGTGGGACATGTGGATGCAAATTATGCAGGGGATCTGGATGCAGGAGGTCTACAACAGGGTATGTATTCACCCTTGTGGGAGGGCCTATTTGTTGGAGGTCCATGGTACAATCTCTAGTTGTATTATCAAAAACTGTGTTGGAGTATATGACAGTCGTCGAACCTACTAAGGAAGCGTTGTGGCTTAAAGGTTTAGTCAAGGAGCTGGGTGTACAGTAAGGTGGAGTTTAGCTATATTGTGACAGTCAGAGTGTCATCTATTTGGTGAAGAACTAATTGTCTCATATAGGAACCAAACATATAGATGTGAGGTTCCATAGGATCCGAGAGATGGTTTCTTTAGGTGAACTTGTGCTTGAGAAAGTTCACACTTCTGAGAATGCAGCAGAAGTATTGACGAAGCCTGTTATCATGGATAAGTTTAAGCATTGTTTGGATTTGCTTAATGTCTTCATTTGCTAGACGGGAGGCAGTCTCAACCTATTGTCTCAAGTGGAGCAGCGGGTTATGTTTTGGTTTTCACCTAAGGGATATATATATTCGCCAAGGTCGAAATTGTTATGTGGATCATATGTTGAGTGAAAAACATGAACAAAGAGAAAACATGATGGAAAATAGAGATGCTAGTTTGCAAGACCAAATAGCCGATGGTTTTGTCAAGTTCAAAAGAAACAGTCAACTGTTATGCTGTGTTACATCGACTGTTTGGTCTCGGCTTCAAACTGTTGATGGTATGTTTGAAAGCGTCGATAGTTTTGCTCGATTAGTTAACGCTGGTTTTCAAATTTTGAATTGAGAAGTTTTATAGGTTGGGTTTTTCCCGGCGGGGGGGGGGGGGGGAATTTCCGGGAGGGTTATATGTACATGTTGTATGTTGTAATCCATGTCTTTTGATAGAAGATAGTGAAAAATCACAACCCTTTTGCTCCCGTGGATATAGGCATTGCCGAACCATATAATTTTTCATGCCATTGTTTTATTACTTTCATATAATCTGCATGATTGTGTATTCTGTATATTTCGCTGTTGTTTGTTGTGTTGTATGATCGTTTGTTTCTGCTGCGTGTTCATTTGCACAATAATTGGGTTTGAAAATTCAGTTATATAGTGGATGATATTACTATTTTTTACACACTCGTTTTATGAATTATACCTGATATCTATAATTACTTTGAAGTTTGATCAATCATATCTCATAGTTTTGCGTACTTTATTTGATTACTAACTTTTAAATATTGAACAATTCTATAATTGTGAGGTCTATTACGACCTTAAGATGCTTAGAAAGATGAGTGGTTCAATAAAGAGGATGTGGGCTATAAGGGTTTGGAAGGTGGTCATTGACTACAGGGGAGGCCCAAAATTGCTCAGTAATAGGAGTGGGTCCCCATTGCTCCTACCTTTAGAACATTGGAATGCTATATGTACAAACATTCAACAGTTCCTTGTTAAAGTGGGACAAGGTGCTTAACAAACAAAGAAGAAAGAAGGAATGTTTGAAATTTAGTTGTTTCTAACTGTTTTGTATGTAAAGATAACAATGTTTATAAAACATATCGATGTATAGATAATGGATCTAAATAATATATATACAAACGGCATTTTTTTTTTTTTTTTAATTCTTAATCTTTTGTAAGCCACAATGTTTGGCAAGAAACATGTTGGTTAAAATGAAAAAAAAAAAAAAAAAGGTGAAAAAATTGTCTTATAAATTTGAACTCTGGCTTTGGCTCCTCTTTCTATATATATATAAATTAACTACTTTGTCTTAAATAAAAAAAAAGTAATTTATGTGACACAAGTTAGATGAATACATAAGGTGGTAATATAAGTCTTTGGTAATAATCTCTTGGGAGAAATAAATTTTGTTCAATAGCACAAAGAAAATATTTCACGGGATGACTTAGAATCATTCCTTTGGAATGAGATGCTTATTCGTGGAATACTTTCTATTTATAAGAAAGTGAATATTTTCATTATGTCAAATTCTAGTTCTCAAATAAAAATATGGAAATGAAATATTATGAGTATCACATTTTTGAAAAACTTCAAAGTTGAAAATGTCACGAATTAAATGTCCAATCTATACCATTAAATGTCCTTCTTACACAACTTTAAGCTTAAAAATGTTTAAACTAGTAACTATTATTCCTTGAAAAAGGGCCCGTAATTGCAAAACTCCGCTACATTTATATAATCCTCCTTGCATTTTCCTGAATTTTGAAGTCATGTGTGTGTGCACACATCTAGTTTAATTCTTTTGAAACAAGCAATATCGATTAGGCGAAGGCATTAGAAATTAGAATTTAGAAGCGTGCACAAATGCACACCACCATCTCAACTCTGAATAATATTATGAGCACCATCGATAGATGATGTTCAAAGTACATCATATGCATGCGTAATAGATAACATTAGCGCCGAAACATGCACTAATCCAACTAATGACTCCTTAGTACATGCACCTAGCTCATAGAAGACAACTTAAGACACACACAAACACACACTGCACTTGCATGATGGACGCACATGCATTCACGCAAACAGATACTAATAAGGAAGCCACTTGTGTTGATGAAATTCGTCTACCCTCGAGCATATATAGGATGGATCAAGCTAGAGAGGTGGAAGTGTTGGGGCAATGGCATCGTTTGCAGCAAGCTCTACTCCCTCAGGTGCTGCAGCATTTAGAAAACCAGAACTTCGAATCTCCACCATCTGTCGACGGGCGCCAGCACCTTGTGCCTCACATAGTTTAGGAAGAAATACGCCTGTTAAAATGCACAACAACAATAATAAGTTACCACTAATCTTCAATATCTCCGCACAAGTTGTAATGGAGATGGATTGAAGATTAAAAAATTGAAATTTAGAAAGAAAATAAAACTACGCTTAAGAAGAAAAGTAATCCTATGTTTGAGAGAAGTCGTATAATTTAATAGTTGAAAGATCCAAGCTTCCTGGCCGAATTTTTTTTGGTTTGGGTACCTTCGCTGGCAGCAAGATTGAAGTAGAGATCAACGATGTTGGGGCAGGAGTGGTAGCAGTCGGAGGAGCAAAGCTTCTTGGTGAAACGAGAATCAAGGAGGTTGTCGGAGGAGATGCCGAGGGACTTCCTTTCGACGCCGCACGCGGTGATGCATTCGTCCGTCTCCACCAAATCCTTGACCTCGTCGGCTTCAATGTCCGACGTGCGGCACACGAACTTCTCCTCGCCGGCGCGCTTCACCTTCCTCTCCAGCACGCACCGCTGCCCCGTCGCCGACACCGCGAACGCGCACTTCTCCTGCCCCAGATTCTCACACGCTACTTCCCCTGCATTGCCTTCATTAATTGCAATCACCATTAACACTTCACAAATTATTATTTAATAATAATGATTTCAAAGCATTGATACATAGATAATTTGAAAATTTTACTGTCTTTAGATATATAAAAATAAATTAACTAATTTTTATCTTTTCTAAATGATAAAAAATCCAAATATTGCAAAACATGTAAATTAATATAAGTAAATTGGATGATCAAGTTCAATGTGTGTGTTTGTGTGTGTCTATATGTAAAAATAACCTCATAATATGAATGCATATAATCAAATAATATTATTACCGAGAGTGCCTTGCACGAATAGAGCAAGTGCGAGAGCAAAAATGGAGAAGGTCTTCGCCTTCAAGCTGAAATGAGAAGTCATGGTGGCTATATTAGAACTCAGGTAGATATGTATCAAATAAGAGTTGTGTGTGAAGGATGGTGGAGGACTCGTGCCTATTTATATGTGCTTGAATGTTGTCATTAAATAGTAAAATTTTAAATTAATCTAAAGTTTTGTATGCCTATATCTCGAGTGATGCTCATTGATCGGTGATATGTGATTTTTTAAAATAAAATAATATTAAAAAGATAAAATAAAATAAAATAATAATAATGACATTGGAGAAGGGGCTAAATCCGCAATTATGATGACAAATATACTTCGATGAGGTACAAATGATAAAAGATAACTTGCTTAACTAATTAAATTTAATTGTAATATGACATTTCAATTAAAAAAATATTTAAAAAATAAAAAAAGATAGGAAGTTGTGTCCCAGACGGCTATTTTTCTTTTAAGAAAGTTATTTTACATTATAATTAATTGATATAACTATGTCACTTATTAAATTTTGTGAGCTACATATGTTGCACCAAATGAATTATTAGTTATTTGCATGCTCAAGTGAAAAAAAAAAAAGGGTTCCAAACCAAAATATGTGTCTAGCTAATTAGTGGCTATATATGCTATGAAAAAAAAATGTCTAATGTGGGTGTTGTTGCAATGTGGAGTTTGGGGACTTGACACATTGATAGGCGCACAAAAGTCTATTTATGTTTGCAAGTTAATTGAAATCCTAAGCTACACATTTTCAAGGGTACATAATAAAGTTTAAGATAATATAAACCATTAATTAATTGCATGCTCAAGTGACAATGAAAAAGTAAAATAAAATGTTTATCAAATTGGTGGGCTATATGCTAAGAAAAGAAGGCCAAACCTCTCAAAATGAGGAATCTCAGGACCTAACACCTTGATGGGAATGAGAATTGAAAAAGGAGTCTATTTATGGTTCAATGGAGTTGTCAATAACCTTTATTTATGCTCTATGCTTAGCTAATCTAATACATGTTAGGGTAAAAGACAATGACTTCTACTGAAATTTGACAAAAAGACACACACACACACACACACACACACACACACACACACACACACACACACACACATATATATATATATATATATATATATATATATATATATATATATATCTACCCTAAGGTTCTCATATTCCTACAGACCTCCTCTAAGATTTCAAAAATCTCACATACTCGTCTGACATTTTATTTTTGAGACTCCTATAGCCCTAAAAAAAGTTATCTTTTTGCCAAATAAAGGAAACTTCAATGTCTTTTTAGTAAATCTTAGAAGAAATTTGTGAAAATTTTTAAATCTCATTGGAGGTCTTTAAGATTTTTGAAATCTCAAGAAAAATATAGAATTGAAAAATTGAGTTTAGGAGTACTATTAGCTTGAGTGTCTACATGATCCTAATTGTCTTATTTTGATGATAACAACCCATTAGTGTTTCTTAGTTAAACTAATCTTTGCATACTAAGCTGTGGCAGATATAAGTGTCAAAATCACACTGATACGAGTTCTAGTGTGTTGGAATTGGTGTATTCTCAAGAGGGGGGTGAATTGGAATTTTAAAACTTTTACCTAGGTTAAACCAGATATCAGTAATCCACGACCTAGGGTCTTTCTAAGCATATACCAATTGAGCAAAGAAAACTAATATGTAGAAATTAAATCATGCGCAACATTCACAACATATCAAATATAACATACATGTGTAGAAATATTAAGTGCTCGAAATTAACAGTAGATACACGATATGTTATCGGGGTTCGGCCAATACTGCCTACGTCCCTGCCTCAGCTCGTAAGCTCGATGATTACTACTATTGCTCACTTAACGGGTGGAGCGACACCATTTACAACCAGGTTAAATTCACAGGGTTGACCCCAACCTTTACAATCCACTCCTTAACAACGCAGAGTATACCCTCTTCAGGTCCACGCCTGGAATACAATCAATCAGCTCAATTTTTGCGTGCAAATAAAGTTGCTTCTAATAAAAGAAGATTATGTACCAATATGCACAAGCAATAACTAATGCACTTCCAAATGATTGATTTATAAGCTCAATGAAGATATGTGAACCTACTCTCAAGATATAGTTAATGCGTAATCAAAGTGTGAGAGTGTGCTACAACAATATCTTTGAAACAATATATATCAATACCAAGGAATTTTTTAGGCCTCGTCGACGAACACAAAGGCTTCGTCGATGAGGGTTCTTCAGGATCTCGTCAATGAAGTCCTATCTCGTCGATGAGAAGATATCGAGAGAGGATTTTTGGAAGCCTAAAATTCATCGACAAAGGTTGAAGTTCGTCAACGAACTTTCTACAGGACTCGTCGACGAGGTGACATGGCTCGTTGACGAATCCCGCAGTATAAGTAGGGTTAAATGTGATTTTTCAGTCATTTTCCTGCGCAGAACTTCTCTCTCTCTCTTACCCTTCGATTCCCTACCCTTCTCTTTAAGATCTCAGGCCGATTTTCTGCCTGTTCGACGATCTGAAGCCACCACGACGCTCATGGGAAAGTTCTTTGCAAGTCTAGCAGAGCGGATTGTCAGTGGGGCTGAGTTGGAAACCATCCTAAATCTAGGATAAGGTTTTCTACTCAATATTTGGCTTTTTGACAGTTGTAGAAAGCATAGTATGTGTAAAAATACTGAACTTTAGTTCTGGGGAATGTTGTTTTCAGGGTGTTGAACGGGGAACCCTGCAGGTGTAGGAGTGTTTGATTTAGGGGCTTTTCAAGAATCAGGTAAGGGGATAAACTAAGTTAGTATTTTTATGGAAAGTATGTATAATATTATAGCAATTGATTTCAGGGAAATAAATATATTTATATATGATTTAGATTTGGAAAATACTGCTGAAAATGATGCTATGTTAAATATATGAAAAACCTGTTAGTGTGACATGAGTAGAAATAGTTATGAAATACTGTTATTTGGGAATGTGATTATGATATAGATTTTTATACTGAAAAACTGGCATACGATGTGAGATTTTTATATATGTTAGCTAGTGTACGAGCCGAGCTATGTGTATGATTTGCCGGTGTATGAGCCGAGCTATGGAAATGATTTGCTAGTGTACGGGCTGTGCTATGTGTATAATTTGTCGCCGTACGAACTGAGCTATGGAAATGATTTGCCAGTGTACGGGCTGTGCTATGGATACGATTTGCCAGCGTACGGGCCGAGCTATAGTAAAATGTGAAATACTAGTGTACGGGCTGACGATTTTCATGATATACGTATATATGCAAAATGATATGATTGATTTGATAATTAATGATATGAAATATCCATGTATCACAGTTTTAATATATGTTATATGATATCAGTACCTGATTGGCTTGGTCTAGGCTAGCACTTGCACAGTACTGTTGCTATGTCATTATAAAAAGGCTGGTTTTTAGTGATGAAAGTATTAGTGACGAATTCAATTTCGTCACTAAAAGTTGGTATTAGTGACTGTTTTTAAGAACCGTCACTAATGGTCTAAGCATTAGTGACGATTTTAGCAGCCGTCACTAATACGACACTATTAGGGATGATTTTAAAACCGTCACTAATACTTTCGTCACTAAAAACAGCGTGGTAAAAAATTTTCGCACGAAAGTTTTTTCGAAAAAATATTAGTGACGACTCTAGGGTATTAGTGATGGTTTTGAAACCGTCACTACTAGTGTTTTTATTTAAAAAATATTAAAAAAGAAATAGTTAAGGGTATTAGTGACGGTTTTGAAACCGTCACTACTAGTGTTTTTATTTAAAAAATATTGAAAAAGAAATAGTTAAGGGTATGAGTGACGGTTTTGAAACCGTCACTACTAGTATTTTTATTTTAAAAAGTTTTAAAAAGAAATAGTTAAGGGTATTAGTGACGGTTTGGGAGAACTGTGATTAATAAGGGGGTATTAGTGACGGTTTTGGAACCGTCACTACTAGTGTTTTTATTTAAAAAATATTAAAAAGAAATAGTTAAGGGTATTAGTGACGGTTTTGAAATCGTCACTACTAGTATTTTTATTTAAAAAATATTAAAAAGAAATAGTTAAGGGTATTAGTGATGATTTTGAAACCGTCACTATTAGTGTTTTTATTTAAAAAATTTTTAAAAAGAAATAGTTGAGGGTATTAGTGACGGTTTTGAAACCGTCACTACTAGTATTTTTATTTAAAAAATATTAAAAAAGAAATAATTAAGGATATTAGTGACGGTTTTGAAACCGTCACTACTAGTATTTTTATTTAAAAAATATTAAAAAAGAAATAATTAAAGGTATTAGTGACGGTTTTGAAACCGTCACTACTAGTATTTCAATTTAAAAATTATTAAAAAAGAAATAGTTAAGGGTATTAGTGACGGTTTGGGAGAACCGTCACTAATAAACCGTCCCACTCCATTACTGCGTCGCCGCCCCCAAAACCCTCTTGGAAAACCATCGCCGCCGCCCCTAACTGCATCTCTGATTATAGAAAATAAAAAATGCAGGCATGTCATTATCCCTGTTATATTTATCTCTCTCTCTCTCTCTCTCTCTCTCTCTCTCTCTCTCATGTATTTGAATTCTTTATTTGCAGAGACCTAATCGATTCCTGAGGAAATTCCCTACCCAACTCCTGTTTCTCGCACTGTGTCTCTTCCTTTGTTCTTCGTCCTTTCTCAAGGTATCACTGTCATCCCCTGTCTTTCTCTTCATCGGTTCTTGAATTTTTTTTTTCCCTTATTTTTTTTAAGTTTATAATTTTCATCTCATGGTTATCGTCCCTGAATTAGTTGGGAGAGACATGTGCTTCGGACGGCGATCGCGACGCCGGCTTGCGTTGCAAAATGTGTGATGCAAACGGGAATACTCGGCCCGGATGTACCCGGATCTGGCCACTGGAACCCACATCGAAGGTCTGTGATTTCTTTATGTTCTGATCTCAATCTCTGATTATCTAATGCGCGAACCGTGATGAATATTTTGTTTATGAGTGGGTTGTACTGATATGGGTGGTCAGATGATTGATTAGGCGAATAGTCTACCTTTCAATCGGTATTCATGGCTGACGACTCACAACTCCTACTCTCTTTTAGGGGCGAAGCCCACAATGGGACCTGTTCTTGTTTCTCCCAGGAACCAAGAAGATTCAGCTACCAATCAGCTCAATGTAATATTCGTTTTTCTTTCTTTGGTTTTTCGCCATCTGGGTTGCTTTTTAGAAGTATTTTTTATGGTTTCGAAAGCAAATTTTTTATATAATTTCAACTATTGTCTTTAGTTGTTTCGGGAATAAATACCCCTCGGAATCTATTCCGCTTTGCATTATGCTTGTTTTTACACTTTTGTTCAATCAATGACAATTTTTTATTTTTCAATTTTTAAGAAGTGTTTTGGTTATTGTGAGTATTTGTCGCGAAAAATTTTTTTTTTTCCCTGATAAACTCTTTATACACAATCCACTTATGCCACTCTCACTTGCACAACTTCTCACATGGATGTTTCCTTACCAAAATCATTACACATTGTTCATGGCATACTCTTTACGATCAAAACATCTTAGAAACTTAGTTTATTCATATTTCTTTTGAACTTTTTATTTACTCTGTAAGTAAGTATTTCTAATGTAAATTATCATTTTAATGAACTATTTTGATCGTTTGTTGCTCTATAGAATGGCACATTGATCACAACATAATCCAATATTTAGGGCATTGTTTCTGTTAAAATATTTTTTTTTAACAATTTGCTGTGAAATATGTGCTCATTGTAGAATGGTGTTCAATGTCTAATGCTTGATATGTATGACTTCACCAATGATATCTGGTTATGTCACTCCTATGGTGGCGTCTGTTAAAACTACACAGCATTTGTAAGTGCTTCAATACCTAATTCTGTGAGGGCAATTTCCTCGATTTGATCAAGTGCTAACTGTTACTTGTAGCAACCAGCCATTAATGTGCTGAAAGAGATTCAAGGGTTTCTGGAAGCAAACCCATCAGAGATTATTACCATATATTTGGGGTGAGAATGTTACATGATCTGCGCGGGTAGAAGGGTCTTTTCCAAATGATTTGTTTGGATGCAGCAAAGGTGTGCATTTGTAGTTAATGTCAATGGTATCAGCAAAGGTTTGTCTGTGTCTGTGTCCCTGCCTCTATTGTGTGTAGCTTTTAGATTTTAGATTTTAGATTTTTGATTATTCTGTGTTACGTGTACGCATATCGTTAGATGTTTGGATTCTTTTGATTTCAACAACATGGAAGATTTGAAAATCCACCTTCTTCGGTCGTCAGTCACGAGAGTTTATACCATGAGAGAGAGAGAGAGAGAGAATGGTGCGACACTCAATTCCAGATCTCCACGCACATGATTTATTCTAGGTATGGATCTTGTCCTTCTAAAAGTCTCAGCTTTTCTAGATTTTAATTTCCATTTTGGTTGGTTTATTGGTTCTGAGACTCAAATTTATTTTTATTTTTTTAAAATTTTCTTTTAGTGATGGTCGACATCTGGGCCCACAAGTTCATAAATAAGCACAAATTGAGATAATTTGAAAATAAGGGTTTCAAATAATTTAACTAGAACACCTAATTTGGTATAAATGTCTTGAAAAATTTAACCTTGAGAGGTACGAGTCAAAAAGAAAGTCCTTATAATTGAAGCAACATCCTTGAAAATGTCAATTCGGTTTCAAAGTATAATGCACTTAGGGCGATTGTTTCTCTAGTGCGTCCAGTTTATAAAATTGGTTTGAATGAGTAATGTTAAAAGTCAGAGCTTGTGATGTCACAAGTCCGTAGGTCTTTACATTTTCAAGTTTTAATAGATACTCCAGATAATTGTTAATATATTTATTTTGAGAGTATCGATATCATTTGTAATATAAATAATTGTTATTGGATTATGACAATCTTCTTTTAATGAAGTTATCACGAACAATGAATAATCCGTAAAGTAACTTAAGGAGTCTGACAATTTCAACTATTTTCGTGATTTAATGAGACAAAAAGTAAAGGACTATCAAGTGAATATATAGCTTTAAGTGTTACAATACTTTAATAAGCATATTTATTAACGACATTTAAGATAAAGAAAAATAATGGTTAGAAAAGGAGTTGGTTGTTAAATTTTGTAGCTCGTAACTAAGCTTAGGGACATTTCCTTTATAGAGGTCAAACTTCGAGCACCCTAAAATAATATTATTTATTATGTTTATTTTATTTTTTTGAGATGAATGAGGTTTAGGTAAAGCTTTTTTAAACCGGTTTCTAAAATAGTTGCCCAAAAACTCAGCCCTACTTATGAATAAGTGTGAGAAATTGTCTAACTAAAGGGTTGATTCCTTGTACATAAATGAACTAATCCATGCTAGGGTTTACAAATATGTAAACTAATGCATAAATAGGCTACCTACAATATAGTTCCTGCATTTATTATATTAATTTTTTTTCTTGTTATCCTAAAAAGGATATCCCGATTATGACTTGAGACTTCGAACTTTCATGTTAAAGGTCTTAACTAATAGTATGAATGTTTTGTTATTGACTTTGAATGTTTGATTTGCTAGCATGTTGCATATCCTGTTCTAGATGCTTCCACTTTATTCTTTGGAGTTTATGATGGACATGGAGGTAAGAATCGGGAGGTTCAGGTACTCTTATAGTGGGGTGGATGGTGGTGGCTGCATCAACGATTCTTTATCTAGTTTACTCGGAGTTTCTTTTCAAAATTAATTTGAAATGCAATAAGCCTGTCCATGTAGACAAAATGAATTTTAGCCTTTCATCTGATAGGTTGTCGCTTATAGTTAAGGCATGATTTAAATATTAGTTTTATTTCGCTTGAATATTGATGCCCTTCTTGTGGTCATTAATATTGCATCCACAAGAAGGGCATCAAGATTCAAGAAAAATAAAATTTATATTTAAATCATACCTTAACTATAAGCGACAACCTATCAGATGAAAAGCTAAAATTTATTTTGTCTACATAAGCAGGCTTATCGCATTTCAAATCAATTTTGAAAAGAAACTCCAGGTAAACTAGATAAAGAATCGTTGATGCAGCCACCACCATCCATAGCCTCGTCGTCCTTCTCTGTCATCCGAGACCTTATTGTCCTTCATCACCCTCCATGACCTCGTCGTCTGCTCCATCACCATCAAGGTTGAGGATTCTGAAGTTAAGCCCTGGATTACAAATTGAGCCTTATTGTTCGAGAACTTTGCCCTCGAGGATGACGCTGCGGCAAGCCATAGTTGCCCATGCTGCCATGGTCTCTCACTGTCGAAGCTCACATCACCATCACTACTAATTGTCCAATTTAAATTTGAATTTTTATAATATATTTGTATTTTTATTTAAATTTGAATTTGAATTTTGAATTTTTATAATGTATTTGTATTTAAATTTGAATTTGTATAATATATTTGTATTTGAATTTGAATTTGAATAATATATTTGTATTTTTATTTAAATTTGAATTTGAATTTTGAATAATTTATGAATTTTTTAGCAATTATGGTTTAATGTTACGTATACGAAAATGTAATTATAGATTTTTACAGAAATTAATAATTGGAAAAAAATTAATTTAAAATTATTAGTGACAATTTTAAAATTGTCACTTCTAATTGTCCAATTTAAGTATTAGTGAAGGTTTCAAAACTATCACTAATAATTGCCTTGAAAAAAAAAAAAAAGAGTTTTAGTGAAGGTTTTAAACCGTCATTAATAATATAGTATTAGTGATGGTTTGAAAACCGTCACTAATAGTTGCCTGTGAGCAATAGTGACGATTTTCAAACCATCACTAATAATAGAGTATTAGTGACGATTTTCAAATCATCACTAATAATAGAGCATTAGTGACGAATTTAAAACCGTCACTAATACTATGGCTTTAGTGACGATTTTGATGAAGCCGGTGTAGAATTTATAGTGACGGACTTAGGTTTTTTAGTGACGGTTTAAAACCGTCATTAATACTTTATTATTAGTGACATATTTTTGAAACCGTCACTAATACTCTATTATTAGTGACAATTTCAAAAATTTGTCACTAATAAGTATTAGTAACGGCAGATATAGCGACTAGTTCAAAACCGTCACTAATAATCACAAAATCGTCACTAATAACCTTATTTTTTGTAGCATGTGTCCATGGTCATCATGATCATGATATTTGTATTAACGCCACTGTACGGAGTGGTGTGAGATTGGATGGTCGATGTGGTTTTTAAGAAGTGTGTGAGTGCCCCTGGTGTACGGACTAGGTTTGGCAAACCCATCGGACTTACAAACTGTACTTTTGACTTGACAATGGTTGGCCAATCATTTTTAGGTCCCACCTTTGGGCCACACAACCTAGTCATGTGGGGGTAATACATGACAACAGCCAACTAACCTACCAGGATTGTTTTCATACTATGTTATACAAGATGATTTATATTTATGAAAATTATGTATGTTTTGCAATGATTTGAAAATATACGTTTCCCAGATATGATACAAACAATTATGTTTATGTATGATTTTATATAGAATACGGAAATACTCATGTTGCCACACACTAGTGTTAGTTTATTTCCCTTACTGAGAGATGTCTCACCCCAAATTTTATAAACATTTCAGGAGTCGCTAATAGGAGAGCGGGTCAAGCCCCACTGATCTAGTACGGGTAAGTGTTTTGATTGGGTTGAATGTATTTTGTGGGATGGCCCTAGATATCTTTTGGGTTGTGTATTGTGTACACACACACACACACACACACACACACACACACACACACACACATATATATATATATATATATATATATATGTTTATACAGTGATTGTAGTAACTTTGGTATTGTGATGTATGGTATGATGAGGTGTTTATGATTCATGTTTCCTATTGCATAGACTTTCGTGATGTGTTTCTTATGTATCCTTGGTACCCACAGGTCCAGGTGGATTATGATTTGCTGAGTTTTGTGATATTGATTTAATTATATTATGGAAAAAAAAATGAGGAAATTAAGAAGGTTGTCACAGTTTGGTATCAGAGACTAGGTTGTTAGGTTCTGTAAACTTTAGAATGTAGCGGAAACAATACCAGAGTATAGGAAATGATTTGAGGTTTTGTTCTACAATCTGGAGACAGGACTTCCATGCTTGTTTCTGTGTTTTTCCTAAGGTGATGATTTCAGGAAAACCATTGTAAGCTATTGGCAGGTTGTGTTCCTAGAATGTAGAACTGGGGATTAGAAATAAGTCGAGAGTATTGAGATAAGAGGCTAGGTTAAGCAGGTAAATTATAAGGATAGGATTTCTAAGTTACATTTGTTATTTTTCAAGATGGATCCAGGAGGAAGTAGTGCCCATGCGAGTGGTAGTGATGGAGCAGGGCCATCGGGTGCAGCTGGGACCGAATTTGACGCGGTATTACATAAAGTGGCTCAGCAGGTTATAGCCGAGATCTCTAGGAGCTTGAGGGAGGAGGGTGGTCCGCCAGTTGGCCATGGGTGCACTATTGAGAAGTTTATGAAGATGAATCCTCGACATTCTCAGGGGGAGTCGATCCTGCAGCCGCTAAGAATTGGATGCAGGAGATCGAGAAAGTTTTCGCTGTGTTATAGTGTATTGAGGAACAGAGGGTCCTCTTTGCCACCTATAGACTGATAGGAGAGGTTGAGAGGTGGTGGACTGCGGTGGGACTGTTGGAGCAGCAGAGGGTGACTCTGATAGCCATGACAGGGATCGATTTAAAGAATTGTTTTTTGATAGATATTTTTCAGCTACTGTTAGGGAGGCTAAAGTAGAAGAGTTCTTAAGTCTGAAGTAGGGACAGCTATCCGTCCAGCAATATGCGGCGCGTTTCATCAAGTTCTCTCGTTTCGCCCCGTACATTGTCCCTGATGAAGTAAAGAAGGCGAGATAGTTTGAGAGATGCTTGAAGCAGAGTATATTTAAACAGGTGGTGGTGCTACGAATCCAGGACTTTGCTGAGTTAGTCGATGGGGCGGCCTTGGCAGAGATTAGTGAGCGTCTCAATGCAGAGGAGCAGGGACAGAGGAAGAGATCTACATCTAGGGGCTACCAGCAGGATCCTAGACAGAATCAGCGGAAGAGAGGTAATCATTGCAGAGGGCAGAGGCAGGAGATGGGAGGACGTGAGGTGCAGGCAGGGTAAGGTCCTTCAGGCTGTCAGACATGTGGTAGGGGGCACTGGGGAGAGTGTTAAGCTGGTGGTGTGGTCTGCTATCGCTGCGGTAGACCGGGACACATAGTGCGAGACTGCCCTACCCTACCAGATGTAGTTCCAGCTCCCAGACCATACTGGGGAAGTTATCAGGCGTCATGTTGGGGCCAGCAGAGAAATACGGCTCCAACTAGGGTGTTTACTTTGACGCCGTATGAGGCTGAGGCAGCAGGTGGCATGGTGATAGGTATGGTTATTATGTTTTATTTTAAAGTTATTGCATTATTTGATTCAAGAGCTACACACTCGTTCGTGTCTTCGGGGTGTGTTAAATTATGTGGGGCTAAAACACAACCACTAGATGTTGAATTGTTGGTATCTACACCAATTGGGTCAATAGTAAGGTGTAGTAGGGTGCTCCGAGGTTGTCCAATTGATATCCAAGGGAAGACTTTGTCTGTTGATTTGATAGTTCTAGACATGCACGGGTTTGATGTAATATTTGGCATGGATTGGCTAGCAGCTAATTTTGCCAGCATAGATTGCCGAGCACAAGAAGTGATATTCAGATCTATGGGGGAAGCAGAATTCAAATTTACAGGGTCACGTGTGCAATCTCTATCTCGGATAGTTTCAGCTGTTCAAGCAAGGAGACTGCTCTTAGGTGGTTGCCAGGGATTCATGGCCTTCGTGAAGGAAACAACAGGGAATGAAGTGAAGCTCACTAGTACGCCAGTAGTAAAGGAGTTTACTGATGTGTTCCTAGATGAATTGCCGGGTTTGCCACCTGATTATGGGGTGGATTTTCCCATTGATCTACTTCCAGGGATAGCACCGATCTTTAAAGCACCGTACCAAATGGCGCCAGCAGAGTTGTTGGAATTAAAAGATTAGTTGCAGGATTTTCTTGATAAGGGCTTTATATGACCTAGTGATCACCCTAGGGAGCTCCAATACTGTTCGTGAAGAAGAAAGACGGGTCTATGAGGATGTGCATAGATTACAGGGAGATTAATAAAGTGACCATCAAGAACAAGTATCCTCTACCCCGTATCGATGATTTGTTTGACCAGCTCCAGGGTACACGGGTGTATTCGATGATTGACCTCAGATCTGGTTATCATTAAGTAAAAGTGAAAGCAGAAGGTTTCGAAAATGACCTTCAGGACCAGGTACGGGCATTACGAGTTCCTTGTTATGCTATTTGGTTTGATGAATGCTTATGCGATATTTATGGACTTGATGAACAGAGTCTTCCATCAATACTTAGATCAGTTTGTTGTTGTTTTTATTAATGATGTACTGGTCTATTTGAGGGGCTATGAGGAGCACGAGATACACTTGAGATAGGTTCTATAGACGCCATGGGAAAAGAAGTTGTATGCCAAGTTCAGTAAATGTGACTTCTGGCTCGAGAAAGTTGTGTTTTTGGGGCACGTTATCTCAGGAGATGGAATTTCTGTGGATTCTAGTAAGATTGAGGCGGTAGTGAATTGGGCTAGACCGAGGAACATTTAGGAGATCATGAGTTTCTTAGGGTTAGCCGGATATTACCGTCATTTTGTTGAGGGATTCTCAACTTTATCAGGGCCTCTGACACGCTTGACTAGGAAGAATGTCATATTTGAATGGGACAACAGCTGTGAGCAGAGTTTTTAGGAATTGTAATGCCATATTTGAATGGGACAACAGCTGTGAGCTGAGTTTTTAGGAATTGAAGTAGAGGCTTGTCATAGTGCTAGTACTGACCATCCCGTTTGGGGGTGAGGGTTATACTATCTACAGTGATGCGTCTTTGAAGGGACTTGGCTGTGTATTGATGCAGCATGAAAGGGTGGTGGCGTACGCATCCAGGTAGTTGAAAGAATATGAAAAGAACTACCCTACACATGATCTTGAATTGGCTACAGTAGTACACGCCTTGAAGATTTGGAGGCATTATCTGTACGACGAGTGGTATGAGATCTTCTTCGACCATAAAGTTTGAAGTACTTTTTCACTCAAAAGGAACTAAATATAAGGCAGAGAAGGTGGTTGGAGCTAATTAAGGATTTTGATTGTACCATCAGTTATCACCAAGGGAAAGCCAACATGGTAGCTGATGCGTTAAGTAGAAAGTTCAGGAAATCAATATTGGCGACTATGGAGATCTAGTATCTGATCATGATGGATTTGGAGAGACTTGACATAGAGTTGGTAGAGAGTGATCCTCTAGTGTGTATTGCCAGCCTAGTAGTACAGCCTACTCTGCAAGAACGAATTAAAGCCGCTCAGAAGGAAGACCTAGAATTAGTAGAGGTGATGGATAAAGTGCAAAATGGTCAGGGGGAGGAATTCAGTATTGCTGACGACGGAGCTTTGCGGTTCCGTTCCAGATTATGCATTCCTTCCAATATTGAGATCAGGGGGACTATTCTAGAGAAGACTCAAAGATCTTTGTATACAGTTCATCCCAACAGTACAAAGATGTATAGCGATCTATGAGAGTTGTATTGGTGGAATGGTATGAAGAGAGAGATTGCTGAGTATGTAGCACAGTGTCTAATGTGCTAGCAGGTAAAGGCTGAACACCAGAAGCCGGCAGGGTAGTTGTAGCCGTTATTTATCCCAGAGTAAAAGTGGGATCATATAAAAGTGGGATCATATATCCATGGACTTCGTGTCAGGATTGTCGACGGTGCTACATGGCTAGAATGCCATCTGGGTGATTGTTGATCGTTTGACTAAGACCGCCCACTTTTTACCTATCAAGATCAGCTACTCCCTTAACCGTTTAGCGAAGATCTACATTCAGGAGATAGTTCGTTCTCATGGGGTTCCAGTATTGATTGTGTTAGATCGAGACTCGTGTTTTACGTCACGTTTTTGGAAGAGCTTGCAGGAAGCTCTAGGGTCTCAGTTATCATTTAGCATGACATTCCATCCTCATTCAAATGGGCAGATTGAGAGGACGATACAAACATTAGAGGATATGCTCCGAGCGTGCGTATTGGATTTTGGTGTAGTTAGACTCAGTTCATGCCATTAGTAGAATTTGCGTACAATAATAGTTATCAGACTAGCATAGGTATGACATCATTTGAGACTTTATATGGTAGGAGATGCCGTTCTCTTTTATTTTGGGATGAAGTGGGTGAGCGGCGAGTAGTGGGGCCAGAGCTTATGCAGCAAGCATGTGATAAGGTTTGGCTTATTAGAGACAGGATCAGTGCTGCTTAGAGCCAACATAAAATTTATGCTGATAATTGCTGCATGAATGTGGAATTTGATGTGGGTAATTATGTGTTTTTGCAGATAGCTCCGTTGAAAGGAGTTATACGATTTGGGAAGAAGGGTAAACTTAGTCTTAGGTTTATCAGTCCATTTGAGATTCTAGATAAAGTGGGACCGGTAGCCTATAGGCTAGCTTTGCCACCTGTGTTGTTCAGGATCCACAACGTATTCCATGTTGCTATTATGAGGAAATACGTCCCAGATCCTTCTCATATCATCAGTTTTGGTGAATTAGAGCTCAGTGATTCACTAGTATATGAGGAGGTACCAGTACAGATTCTAGATAGAAAAGTACAGGAGTTACGTAACAAGGAGATTCCTTAGGTAAAAGTTTTGTGGAAGAATCATACAATTAAAAAGGCTTCTTAGGGATCCGAGGAACAGATGAAGCAGAAGTATCTACACCAATTCCAAGGAGTCTAAACGGGTAAAATGTAAGTAGTCAGGTAGTATTTCTTTTGCAGGTACATGCAATGGTTTAATTAGTGTAGCATTTTAGTTTTGTGAGAATTTTTCTTTTGTATATGTAATCTCCTAGGACTCGGAATGTAACCACGGTATTCCTTCGCCATAAGTGAGGGTATGCAATAAAATAAGTAGACCTTTTTCTTGTTAAGGGATGACGAGTTACGTGAATAATAAATTTCTAAGTAGACCTTTTTCTTGTTAAGGGATGACGAGTTACGTGAATAGTAAATTTCGAGGACGAAATTTTATAAGGAGGGGAGAATGTAACGACCCGAAGAATAATGGAATTTAAATAATAAAAAAAGGGGAAATGGAAACAGGAACAGAAGGAGGTAGTCAACTTCGTTGACGACGTTGTATTTTGAAGGGGAAAATCCCAAGGAATTTTCTAGGCCTCATCGACGAACATAGGGGCTTTGTTGACGAGGGTTCTTCAGGATCTCGTCGACGAAGTCCCGTCTTGTCGATGAGAAGATACCGAAAGAGGATTTTTGGAAGCCTGAAATTCGTCGACGAGGGTTGCAGTTCATCGATGAACTTTCTACAGGACTCATCAACGAGGTGACGTGGCTCATCGACGAATCCAGCAATATAAGTAGGGTTAAATGTGATTTTTCAAACATTTTCTTGTGCAGAACTTCTCTCTCTCTTACCGTTCGGTTCCTTACCCTTCTCTCTAAGATCTCAGTCCGATTTTCTGCTGGTTCGACGATCTGAAGCCACCACGATGCTCTTGGGAAAGTTCTCTGCAAGTCTGCCAGAGCGGATCGTCGGTAGGGCTGAGTTGGAAACCATCCCAACTCTAGGGTAAGACTTTCTACTCAATATTTGGCTTTTTGACAGTTGTAGAAAGTGTAGTATGTGTAGAAATATTGAACTTTAGCTTTGGGAAATGTTGTTTTCAGGGTGTTGAATGGGGAACCTTGTGGGTGTAGGAGTGTTTGATTTAGGGGCTTTTCAAGAATCAAGTAAGGGGATAAACTAAGCTAGTATTTTTATTGAAAGTATGTATAATATTATAGCAATTGATTTCAGGGAAATAAATATTTTTATATATGATTTATATTTGGAAAATACTACTGAAAATAATGGTATGTTAAATATATGAAAAACCTGTTAGTGTGGCATGAGTAGAAATAGTTATGAAATACTGTTTTCTAGGAATGTGATTATGATACGGATTTTTATAATGAAAAACCTGCGTATGAGCCGAGCTATGGAAATGATTTGCCAGTGTACGGGCTGTGCTATGGATACGATTTGCCGGCATATGGGCCGAGCTATAGTAAAATGTAAAATACCGGCGTACAGGCTAATGATTTTCATGATATATGTATATATGCAAAATGATACGATTGATTTGATAATTAATGATATGAAATATCCATGTATCACAGTTTCAGTATATGTTATATGATATCAGAATCTGGTTGGCTTGGTCTAGGCTAGCACTTGCACGGTACCATTGCTATATGTCTATCGTTATCATGATCATGATATTTGTGTTAACGCCGTTGTACGGAGTGATGTGAGGTTGGATGGTCGATGTGGCTTTTAAGAAGTGTGTGAGCGCCCTTGGTGTACGGACTAGGTTTGGCAGACTCATCGAACTTACAGACTGTACTTTTGACTTGGTATTGGTTAACCAACCATTGTCTTGTCCCGCCTTCGGCCACACAACCCAGTCATGTGGGGGTAATACATGAAAATAGCCAGATAACCTACCGGGATTGTTTTCATATTATGTTATACGAGATGAATTATATTTATGAAAATCATGCATGTTCTGCAATGATTTGAAAATATATGTTTCCCAGATATGATACGGACAATTATGTTTATGTATGATTTTATATAGAATACGGAAATGCTCATGTTGCCACACATTAGTGTTAGTTTATTTCCCTTACTGAGAGGGATCTCACCCCAAATTTTATAAAAATTTCAGGAGCCCCTGATAGGAGAGCAGGTAAAGCCCCGCTGATCTAGTATGGTTGGTCTGCCCTTCCAGAAGGGTAAGTGTTTTGATAGGGTCAGATGTATTTTGTGGGATGGCCCTAGATATCTTTTGGGTTGTGTATTGTGTACATATATATATATATATATATATATATATATATATATACAGTGATTGTAGTAACTCTGGTATTGTGATGTATGATGTGATGAGGTGTTTATGATTCATGTTTCCCACTGCATAGGCTTCCGTGATGTGTTTCTAATTTATCCCTAGTACCCATGGGTATGAGGAAATTAAGCAGGTCGTCACACCCAAGACCTCTTAACTTGCTTTGATATGTTCAATTTTAAGGACAATTACAACACAATCATATATTTAATGCTAAGTGTGTGAGTGTTGGGGCCTAGGGTCTTGCTATGGTCTAATTGAGCTTACACAATATCTTGTATGCATGATGTGCAGGCAATAAACATACAACCACAACCTAAGTTACTATTACAAACCCATATAAATTATTACAGATCGATATGAATTACAATTACAAATTACAAGTCTTTATGGTCTTCTTGTTTCTTCAAGTGACATTTCTTGGGATATTTATTTGAGCCTGCACAATCACTTGATAATCATCAAATGTCAGTATTTATCATTATCAAACCCGGGTGCGACCCATAAGGTCAACAGTTGGAAAGGTCACTATATTAGAACTCACGTAGACATGTATCAGATAGGAGTTGTGTGTGAAGGGTGGCAGAGGACTCGTGCCTATTTATATGTGCTTCAATGTTGTTGTCAAATAGTAAAATTTTAAATTAATCTAAAGTTTTGTGTACCTATATCTCGTGTGATGCTCATTAATCGGTGATATGTGATTTTTAAAAAATAATATAATATTAAAAAGATAAAATAAAATAAAATAAAATAATAATAATGACATTGGAGAAGGGGGCTAAATCCGCAATTATGATGACAAATATACTCCGATGAGGTACAAATGATAAAAGATAACTTGCTTAACTAATTAAATTTAATTGTAATATGCCATTTCAATAAAAATTTGTTAAAAATTTTTTTTTAAAAAAAGAAGGAAGTTGTGTCCTAGACGTCTATTTTTCTTTTAAGAAAGTTGTTTTACATTATAATTAATTGATATAACTATGTCACTTATTAAATTTTTGTGAGCTACATATGTTGCACCAAATGAATTATTAGTTAATTGCATGCTCAAGTGAAAAAAAGAAAAAGGGTTTGAAACCAAAATATGTATCTAGCTAATTAGTGGCTATATATGCTATGAAAAAGAATGTCTAATGTGGGTGTTGTTGCAATGTGCGAGTTTGGGGACTTGACACATTGATAGGGACACAAAAGTCTATTTATGTTTTCTAGTTAATTGAAATCCTAACTTACACATTTTCAAGGGTACATAATAAAGTTTAAGATAATATAAACCATTAATTAATTGCATGCTCAAGTGACAATGAAAAAGTAAAATAAATTGTTTATCAAATTGGTGGGCTATATGCTAAGAAAAGAAGGCCAAACCTCCCAAAATGAGGAATCAAGGGCCTAACACCTCGATGGGAATGATGATAAAAAAAGGAGTCTATTTATCTTTCATGGTTCAATGGAGTTGTCAATAACCTTTATTTACTATCTATGCTTAGGTAATCTAATACATGTTAGGGTAAAAGACAATGACCTCCTCATATTCCTACAAACCTCCTCTAAGATTTCAAACATCTCACATACCCCTTTGACATTTTATTTTTAAGACTCTTATAGCCCTAAAAAAAAGTTTATCTTTTTGCCGAATAAAGGAAACTTCAATGTCTTTTTAGTAAACCTTAGAAGAAATTTGTGAAATTTTTTGAGTCTCATTGAAGGTCTTTGAGATTTTTGAAATCTCAAGAAAAATATTGAAAAATATAGAATTGAAAGATTGAGTTTAGGAGTACTATTAGCTTGAGTGTCTACATGATCCTAATTGTCTTATTTTGATGATAACAACCCATTAGTGTTTCTTAGTTAAACTAATCTTTGCATACTAAGCTGTGGCAGGTATAAGGGGCAAAATCACACTGATACGGGTTTTAGTGTGTTGGAATTGGTGTGCTCCCAAGAAGGGGGGGGGGGGGGGAGTAAACTGGAATTTTAAAACATTTTCCTAGGTTAAAATAGATATGAGTAATCCACAACCTAGGGTCTTTCTAAGCATATACCAATTGTGCAGAGAAAAGTAATATGCAGAAATTAAATCATGCGCAACATTCACAATATATAGAATATAACATACATGTGCAGAAATATTAAGTGCTCGAAATTAACAGTAGACACACGATATGTTATCGGGGTTCGGCCAATACTGCCTACGTCCTTGCCTCGGCTCGCAAGCTCGAGGATTACCACTATTGCTTGCTTAATGGGTAGAGCGGCACCATTTACAACTAAATCAAATTCACAGGGTTGACCCCAACCTTTACAATCTACTCCTTAATAGGGTAGAGTATACCCTCTTCAGGCCCACGCCTAGAATACAATCAATCAGCTCAATTTTTGCGGACAAATAAAGTTGCTTATAATAAAAGCAGATTGTGCACCAATACGCACAAGCAATAACTAATGCACTTCCTAATGATAAATCTATAAGCTTAGTGAAGATATGTGAACCTACTCTCAAGATATTGTTAATGTGCAATCAAAGTGTGAGAGTGTGCTATAACAATATCTTTGAAACAATATATATATAAATATATATATATATATATATATTATATATCAATCACAAATAAAGTTTCTAAGATTTTCAAGAGAAAGATCAAATATCTCAAAATAATTTTCAAAAACTTTAAGCACAAGAGATATTTTATAAACCAAGCTTGTCTAAAACTATTTGCTTCACAACACAAGACAAGCTTAAGAGTCTTGCAATAAAAATGCAAAGACTCACAAGCTAGCAAGATTTTCCCCACATAATAAATTTATGAACTAAATCTATAGAGAAAATTTTTGGCTTAACTCTCTTTTAGAAAATCAACAATCAGTCCAACAATGAGAGTTTAAGCAGTGTAGGATGATTTGAAATACTCTCACTCAAATAGGTTTTGCAAAAGAATGATCAACGGATGAGTATATGAGTTATGAATGAAGAAAGAGCTCTCAAAAAATGCCGAGAAAATTTTCTTTATCAAACTCCCTAATCTTGGCTTAATCTTTGCAAATGAACTCATATATATAGTTACTCATAAAATTTTTGACCGTGGTCACCATGGTAATATTTAAAATTGTTTAATAAACTTTTAATTCAATTTACCCTTAATTAACCTCAGTTACCGAGGTTAAAATTTATGACAACCCGAGAGTTTCGATCGACTATATTTTAAGTTCAGTCGACCATACTATTAAGGTCAGTTGACTTTGACCATTTTGAACTAGAGATATGGTCAACCGTATTAAGGCGATTTTGAATCGTTCGAGGTTCAGTCGACCAAAGCAGGTTCGATTGACCATTTTCTAAGGTTTAGTCAACCAAGTCAGTTTTGAACTAATGGTTTAGTCGATCGGGGAAGACAAGTTCATTTCAAGACGGTCGACCGAGTAGTCAACATGTTAACATTGGTAAGTTCGATCGACCGAAGCTTCTATACAGCTTCGGGTTCGGTCGACCGAAACTGTAATGATCTGCCTATTTTACTGTAATTTTTTTTTTCATAATAATATCTAATATAATAATCCTGATATTTTGTTCTACTGATAAAGCATAATCAACCTGGACCTATGGGTACCAAGGATATACCTGAAATATAACTCTGATACCAAGCAGTGGAAAAGATAAAATCATATATATATATCTAAACATACAACCAACACAATACCAGAGTTCTACCAAACCTTAACATATACACATCACAAAAAGACCAAAAAGTGTTATAGGGTCATAACCCAAAAAATCCATCAGACCCTAACGTAACGACATACCCTTCTGATAGGGAAGAATAGTCAACCTCTAACACTGTGGAGTTCTATCCGCTCTTCAATCTAGGGATCCTGAAATGTTTATATAGCTGAGGTGAGACACCTCTAAGGGAAATAAACTAATATCAGTGTGTGACAACATGAGTATTTTCGTGTTATACATATAACAGTACATAAATCATATTTGGCAAAACTTCCTGTATCATAACTGATAAAAAAAAATTTATCAGAACGTGGTATATCATATTGAGTTTCTATACATGAAATCATATTATATAACTGCCCTAAATGGATAGCTGATTGGTGTCATGTCTTATCCCCACATGACTATGTTGTGTGGCTCGAAGGCGAGACCTAGTAATAGCAGGCCAACCACACTAGATCATCATAAGTCTGTAAGTACGATGGGTATGTCCCTCCTGTTCTGAATGCTAGAGGGACACCTGCACCACCATAAAACCACATCAACTGCCAATCTCTCATTGTCCCTTACAACATGTGGTAGCATTAACATATACATGATCGTGATTATATAGCCACGGTACTATGCTTTGTAAAAGCTTGAAGCAAGTCATTCGGGTTCTGATAACATATAATATATTTCCAAATAATGATACCTGGATATTTCATAATAATATCTATCATGATAATATTTTCATTAAATTTTGCATAACATATCATATAAAATTCATGGCCCTTACATTTAGTATCTTGTAAATCATGGCCCTTACGCCTGCATAGCATGTCATATAAAACCATAGCCCTTACGCCGGCATATCATATAAAACCACGGCCCTTATGTTGACATATAATATAAAATTCATAGTTTGTTGACCTTATAAGTCACGCCCGATTTTGAAAATGACAAATGCTTGTTGTATTTGATGCATGGTTTAGGATATGTGCAGGTATACGTTTGACAGATCAAAATGATGGCAAAACTTCCTATATGGTTGATGTAGCATGGTAGGATTGTAGCTTATGCCTCCTAATAGTTGAAAGAGTATGAAAAGAACTAAACTACCCATGATTTGGAATTGGTTGTAGTGGTGCACGCATTAAAGATTTGGAGGCATTACTCGTACGGTGAGAGATGTGAGACATTCTATGATCACAAAAGTTTGAAGTACTTCTTCACTCAAAAGGAGCTGAACTTGATACAGAGACGGTGGTTAGAACTTATTAAAGATTATGACTGCACTATTAGTTACCACCTAGGGAAAGCAAACGTGGTAGTTGATGCTCTAAGTGGGAAATTAGTGGGACCAGTACTGGCAACTACGGAGGTTCAGCATCTATTCCAAATGGATCTAGAGAGACTCGGTGTAAAGTTGGTGAAGAGTGATCCTCAAGCATTTATTGTTAGCCTAGTAGTGCAACCTACTCTATAGGAAAGGATTAAGATAGCTCAAAGAGATGACGCTGAATTAGCAAAGCTAATAACTAAGGTGCAGGACAAACAGGGAGATGAATTCAGTATTTCTGATAACGGGGCCTTGAGGTTCCGTTCTAGGTTGTGCATGCCTACCGATATGGACATAAGAAGGTTGATTTTAGAGGAAGCTCACAAGTCCTTATACATGGTTCATCCAGGTAGTACTAAAATGTATAGAGATCTGTGAGAGTCTTACTGGTGGAATGACATGAAGAGGGAAATTGCTGAGTTTATACAGCATTGTTTGACATGCCAGTAGGTAAAAGTTGAGCACTAGAGGCCGGCGGGCTAGTTGCAGCCACTTTTTGTCCCAGAATGGAAGTGGGATCATGTATCTATGGACTTTGTAACGGATTTGCCACCGGAGCTGCATGGTCAGAATGCTATTTGGGTGGTCGTTGATAGATTGACGAAGACCACTCATTTCATTCTTGTTAAAGTCAACTACTCCATAGACAGACCAATGGAATTATATATTTAGCACATTGTACGATCACATGGAGTGTCTGCGTCTATTGTATCAGACCAAGACCCACAATTCACGTCGTTGTTTTGGAGGAGCCTTCAGGAGGCTCTAGGGTCTCAGTTATTGTAGGCTTTACAAGGTTTAATACTCAATTTTGATGCTAACAAACAAGTAGGATTTAACATGCTTCAATTGAGTGTGTGTTTTCTCAGTAATTCATATTGAAGGTACTTATAGAGCATGAATCAAAGTCTGATAGTATGGTTCAAAGTCTGAAGAACATAAGAGCATGATGATTAAAGAAGATCAATATGAGAGCTCAAAGTTCAGATTATTTTGAGAGATCAGAGATTAGCAACAAAGAAAGTTCAGAGCAAAGAAGAATTTTTTAGAACTTAGGACAAGTCTTTGTAAGTACTTTAAGTTTATTCAAGTATGAAGTTTTCATTTTGAAACTTATTAGACAAAAAGACTTAGAGACGTTAAGATAATAACTTGAAACATGTTTTCAAAGTTAAACCAAATTTATATTCCAAGTAACAATGAGAGAGAAATCAAAAAGTGACTAAGAAAGGAAATCATTCAGTTGACAGATGACTATGTGTTAATAGACAGATGACTGACTAAATTTACAAGGTCTAAAATTGAAACACAGAAGCATGACAGATGACTATTAGTGAAAAGTGAGAAGACTGTGTAGGTTTCACAAGACAACTGTCCACCTTTTATGCTTAAATTTACACATGGATAGACGACTGTCACCTTATGGATAGACGACTGTCATCTCATATTTTAGTGACAGACAACTGCCACTCAAGGGATAGACGACTGCCACCTTTCTACCTATGATTCTTACTGCTATATTAAATGAACAAATGACTGTCAAGACTTCACAGTCCTCTGCCTCACGGCAATTTTCTGCTTTCCAATGGATATAATTTTTGAAATTCAAATATTTGGAAACTCAAATATGTTTAATATATGGAAACAAGTCTGAGTATCCTTTGGGGAACAAGCAAGAAGGTTTATACATCTATAAATACCCCTAAGACTTATTGATTTAATCACCAAGATCATTAAGAACTCACAATCTGCTGTCATACTCTCTTTCATTCTGAAATTCTGAAAGTGCTACATATTGCTCTCATCCTTACTCGAAATTAAGAGAAGTTCCTGTGGAATTGCACTGTGTTTGATCATTGAGTTGCTAATTCTTTCATTGAAAGAAACCCACGGTGATAAATTTCTAAAAGCTTCATTCTAAAATTCATATTCTGAATTTACTAAAGTGGATTAGTGTTTTAAACTCATACTAATCAGCTATTTGAGGAGCAAGTTCTTGTACGTATTGTTTTTCTATCTTTGTAACAGGGCTTGTTGACGATTTGAGTAGTTGAATCGTTGGACCAAATAAGGGAAGATTGTTTGGAGAAGGCGGGCTCTAGCCTTATCCAAGGAGTGCTTGTAATTGTTTTTGTTTTGGCTGATAAAGGAACGGTAATAGTGAATCCTTTGGCGGTTTGGCCAAGGGCGAGGACGTAGGCTATGTTGAAGCCAAACCTCATAAAAATCCTTGTGTGCTTCTTTCTCTACTCTACTCTTTATTTTTCAAGGATATAATCTGCGTGGTTGCTTTAAATTTAAATCCTGAATGTTTGGTTGTTAAATAGACCGAAACGTAATTCGTTTTGTATAAATCAGCATTGATTGCGGAAACCAAAAGGGACTACATTGGTTGATTATCCTTGACCTATTAATCTGAAAGTTTATTTAAAAACTGAACATTGGGAAGAAAAATAATTGTGATACAGGGCTTAAACTGAGTGCAGCAAATTTTCACATATATTGTTATTTAAATTGAGAGTTTGATCTTGTTGGGATTGATTGTGATTGTTTATAAGATTTGCAACTTAAAAGAATTAATTCTAAAGGAAAAATTTTTAAAAACCAATTCACCCCCCCTCCTTCTTGGGAAGCTATTCCTAATTTCAATTAGTATCAGAGCCTAATTATAGTAATTCCTAACAAGAAACTATAAAAAGATCAATTGACAAATATAGGAGTAGCACCCTTTGGTGAAAGTCAATCCTCAAATCGTCCACTAATTTTTTGTGGACATAATTATATGTTTTGGAAAAAGGGAATGCAAATCTATCTCCAACACATGGATTGGAAAGCATGGGAAGTAGTTATGGATAGAGACCTTATTCCCACTAAAATAGTTGATGAAAAACAGATTCCAAAAGAAAAAAAGGATATGATCGATTCAGACTATAAAATGCTTCAAATCAATTCAAGCACTATAAATGGTTTATACTGTGCCTTAGATGCTAACAAATTTAATGGGTCACGGCATGTAAGACGGCTAAATAAATATGGGACAAATTAGAAGTGACATATGAAGGAACTATTGATGTTAGAGACAATAGGATAGACATGTTAACAAGCGAATATGAAGCATTCAAGATGAATTCTAATGAAACAATATCAAGAATGTACACCAGATTTACCCACAAAATAAACTCCTTAAGTGCCTTAGGGAAAACCTATACTACCTACGAAATGATTAGAAAAATTCTAAGAGGCCTTCCCTCAATATGGGAACCAAAGGCTACAGCTATCACTGAAGGTAGAAACCTTAAGACTACCTCTTTAGATGAACTCATAGGTTCACTTCTTACCTATGAAATGGTCTTAAAAGAAAGGAATCCTAAACCAAAACATAAAAGATCTATTGCACTAAAAGCATCTAGCCACAACTCTAGTGAAGAGGAAAGTGAGACAAGTGACTTAGATCAAGTTGAATTAGCATTCATCACTAAGAGACTAGGCAAGTTCCATAGAAGAAATAAGAGATTTTCTAGGAATTTCAATAAAAAGAAACCTGAAAAAGGAGAGACAAGTAGGAAAGAAAATAAAAGTAAGAATGAACCTCCAATATGTTATCACTGCAAGAAACCAGGGCATATCAAACCAGCTTGTTCGTTGCTCAAGAAAGACAAGAAGAAAAAGAAGGAAGTTATGAAAGCTACGTGGGATGATTCAAGCTCCAGCGAGACAGAAAATGAATCAAGCGGACAAGAGATGGCAAACATATGTTTCATGGCGAATGATGAAGAGGTAAACTCCTACTATTCCTCTACAGAATCTTACAATGAGTCGTGTGATGAGTCATGTGACAGCATGCATTCCTATAAGGAATTGCAAGCTGAGTTGTTTTCTTTGCATAAGAGATTCATAAAAGTTTCTAAGAGAAATATAACTTTGAAAGATCAAAATAAAGAACTATTAAAGCAACTTGAATCATTCAAAATCATTGAAAAAGAAAAAGAGACTTGTGTTGAGAAGTTAGAAGAAGAAGTAAATAAAGTAACTCAAGAATTAAGAAAAACTCATAAAGATAGTTTGAATAAAAAATATCTAGAAGTAAATGAACTTAAGATATTAGTAGAGGATAAAGAGAAAATTATATATACCTTTACCAAAGGAAAAGATAATTTTGAAAAAATGATTGGAGAGCAAAGGCTTCATGGGAACAAAGAAGGTATAGGCTATAATGGTAAAGCATATAAAAGCAACAAAAAGCTATACATGGGATACTTTGTTAAGGAAGCTAAGTATTATGCTAGTACTTCATCAAACAACAAACATGAACACGCCACTTACTATATGTGCAAGACTAAAGGTCATGTAATGTTCAACTACCCACTAAAGAGAAAATATGTTAAAGTGCAAGGGGAATGGAAAGTCAATAATGGAACTAACAACAAAACAAAGAAAGCTAAAAGAATTTGGGTTCCAAAGACTAACACCAAAAATTCTTCATTGTAGGTATGCTTTAGGACAACACCGTTAACGGATAAATGGTACTTGGACAGTGGGTGCTTAAGGCACATGATCGGTGACAAGACCAAGTTCACTACATTAAAACAAAAGGATGGAGGATATGTCACCTTCGGCGATAATGCTAAAGGTAAAATCATTGGCATCGGTAAAATTGGTAAAGAACCTTCACTCATTATAGATAATGTGCTATTAGTAGAAGGATTAAAACATAACCTTTTAAGTATTAGTCAATTAAGTGATGAAGGATTTGAAATAATCTTTAAGAAAGAAAAATGTGTTATTCAAAATCCTAAGAACAATGGAACCTTGTTTATAGCTCATAGGTCAAACAATGTCTATTGTATAAATTTTGAGAACTTAGTAAATCAGAATGTAACTTGTTTGGCAGCAATGAATGAAATAAGTTGGCTATGGCAAAGGAAACTAGGACATGCTAGCATGGACCTATTATCCAAATTATCAAAGAAGAATTTTGTCAAAGGACTACCTAATACAAAATTCATAAAAGACAAGATATGTGATGCATGCCAAAAGGGAAAGCAAGTTAAAACAAGTTTCAAAAAGAAAAAAATACATATCTACAAAAAAGACCCCTAGAATTGTTGCATCTAGACTTATTTGGTCCAACTAGAACCTCGAGTCTAGGAGGAAAACAATATGCTTTTGTAATAGTGGATGATTATTCAAGATTCACTTGGGTATTATTTCTAGCAAACAAAGATGAAGCCTATGACATGCTTATTACATTATGTAAGAAATTACAAAATGAAAAGGGCTATAATATAACAAACTTTAGGAGTGATCAAGGTAGGGAATTTAAAAAAAAAAATGTTGAAAAATTCTGTAATAAATATGGAATTAACCATAATTTTTCTACACCTAGGATTCCACAACAAAATGGAGTTGTAGAAAGAAAAAATAGAACTCTACAAGAAATGGCGATAACAATGTTGAATGAAAATAATCTACCTAAATACTTTTGGGCAGAAGCTGTAAATACAGCATGCTACATTGTAAATAGGGTATCAATAAGATAAAAAATAGACAAAACACCATATGAACTTTGGAAAGGAAGAAAACCTAATATTTCCTACTTTCATGTATTCGGATGCAAGTGTTTTATCCTTAATACTAAAGATGATCTAGGAAAATTTGATGCAAAATCTGATGAAAGTATCTTCCTAGGGTACTCTATAAATAGTAAAGCTTATAGGGTTTATAATAAAAGAACCTTTACTATTATGGAATCAATGCACATAACATTTGATGAATAAAACAATCAAGACAATAAAAATGAGAATGATGAAAAAGAAGATACTCCACAAAAAGAAGAAGATATTGAAATAAAAGAAGATATCAATAATGATGCTCCGAATGAAAACCTTATAGAAAATCTGAAGCTTCCTAAAGAATGGAGATATGATAAAAATCACCCAAAAGAACAAATTCTTGGTGAAACATCAAAAGGAATGTCCCCTAAAGCCTCATTAAAGAATATCTGCAACCATTATGCTTTTCTATCTCAAGATGAACCCAAGAATATTAAAGAAGCCTTAAAAGATGACTCTTGAATCATAGCTATGCAGGAGGAACTAAATCAATTTGAATGAAGTCAAGTATGGAAACTTATAGCTAAACCCAAAGACAAGTCAATCATAGGAACTAAATGAGTGTTTAGAAATAAAAAGGATGAAACTTGAGTAGTTGTAAAAAAATACAACTAGGCTTGTAGCACAAGGTTACAATCAAGAAGAAGACATTAATTATGAAGAAACCTTTGCCCCTGTAGCAAGAATCGAAGCAATAAGGATGCTTATTGCTTCTTGCCTATGTAGCCTATAAAGACTTCAAATTATACCAAATGGATGTAAAAAGTGCATTTCTGAATGACTATATTAATGAAGAAGTTTATGTTAAACAACCTCTAGGTTTTGAAGACTCCAAAAATCCAAATAATGTATTTAAGTTAACTAAGGCCTTATATGGATTGAAAAAAGCTCCTAGAGCTTGGTATGATAGGCTGAGCAATTTCTACTCCAAAATAATTTTTCAAGAGGAAAGATAGACAACACTTTATTTATAAAAAGCAAAGATAATAATATGCTTATAGTTCAAATTTATGTTGATGATATTATATTTGAAGCTACTCATGAAGATTTGTGCAATGAATTTGCTAAAACTATGCAGAGAGAGTTTAAAATGAGCATGATGGGAGAATTAACTTACTTTCTAGGTTTGCAAATCAAGCAAGCTAAAAATGGAACTTTCATAAATCAAACTAAGTATATTAAAGACATGTTAAAGAAGTTTGATATGGAAGAAAGTAAACCTATAGGAACTCCCATGAGTACTTCAATTAGTCTAGATAAGGATGAAAAAGGGAAACAAGTTGATACCAAACATTATCGAGGTATGATAGGAAGTTTACTTTACTTAACAGCAAGTAGACCAGATATAATGTTTAGTGTGTGTATATGTGCTAGGTTCCAATCGGCTCCTAAGGAATCACATCAAACAGTAGTAAAACGAATCCTTAGATATTTGCTAGGCACATTAGATTTAGGGTTATGGTATCCAAAAGGAAATAATTTCGAAATGATGAGTTATTTAGATGCAAATTATACAGGATGCAAAATAGATAGAAAAATCACTAGTGGGACTTGCCACTTTTTAGGACACTCATTAGTTTCATGGTTTTCAAAGAAACAAAATTCCGTAACTTTATCTATAGCTGAAGCAAAATACATAGCAGCTGGGAGCTGTTGTGCTCAAATTTTATACATGAAACAACAATTAAAGGACTTCAAAATTCAATACCAAACAATCCCCATAAAATGCGATAATACAAGCGCGATAAATATTTCAAAGAATCCGGTATCACATTCAAGAACTAAACATATTGATATACGTCATTACTTTTTAAGAGATAATGTAGACAAGAAAGAAATAGTTCTTGAATTTGTCAATACTCATACTCAATTAGCTGATATATTTACCAAACCATTAGTTGAGGATCAATTTATATTTATTCGACGAGAATTAGGCATGTTACATATAAGAGAAGTTAATTAAAAAAAGGGAAGAAGCTGAGTTTGGTAAGGACAGACAGATGACTGGCAAGCTATTGTCTGTGTAAAAGACAGTAGACAGACAACTGCCAGTGAGCTCACAGTCAACTGGCGGGCTACTATCTGTGGACCGACGACTGTCCAATTAGAGATAGACGACTGTCTCAGAGCGGGTTATGTATTTTTCACTTAAAAACATGATTTTTAAACCCTACAGACGACTTACCATTTCTCTTCCTTCCTCTAAAACATTTTCTCTTCTCTTTCCTTTCAGTTCTTTCTCTTCCAAGCTTCACAAAACAATTATCCATCATACCGTACTTTCTACAAATCTGGGGTTTTTACTTATCAAAATGGCTCGTACCAAAATTGTGGGAAAGAAGGACAAAGCTTCTTCATCTTCTTCAAAGCCTACAAGCAACGATGACATGGAAAAATGGCTGGTCTCTTCGCACGCAAAATCGTTGTATCAGAATCACCTATCTGCTATTGAACCTATGTTCTGTAAGATTTTAGATATTACTTTCTTTGATAAAAAAAAATTCCTGAAATTTTAGAAATGTTCAAAGCTATAAGATGGGACAAGTTTATCCTTCATCAAGTAAAAGGATATTATCCAGATCCGATTAAGATTTTTTACTCTAACTTGGTTAAGAAGGAAGATGACATTACTTCTAAAATTTATGGTCAAAGGATTACACTTACCCCAAACTCATTACGAAAAATTCTTCATATCAAGCATGGGAATTTTGAGTGTACACCAGTTGAGAAGCATTAGACCATGAAACAAGGATTTACACCACAAGAATTTATGCCTCTTGTGATGAATGATGCACCTGTGTATTTTGGACATCCTCCACCATACAAGCAACTTAATCTTCAAATACAAATTCTACATAAGATCATTGCATACAACATAATTCCAAGGTATGGATCCTTTGATCACGTTTCATATTTTGATTGTTTTGTTATGTGGTGCTTACTCAAAGGGAAGAAACTAGACTTATCCAGTATCATACTGAAGTGGATGGTAATGAAGCTTTAATCACCTAGAATTGGGCTTCTATACGGTGGTATTCTTTCCTTAATCTTTGCCACTTTGGTTTGTTCCATTTTATCAGAATTATACTAACTTTGGTTCCGAAATGAGAGAAAACTTCACTTCTCTTCTCTTCAAGATAAACTCTCCACCATTGATGACAATTATACCTCATTAGACACTCCTATTGCTAAGATAGAACATCATGTCACTAAACATGACACTGATTCCGATAATGAGGATAGTAGAAATTCTGATGAGGAAGAAGCTGAATCTAAAGAAGGTGAAGGAGAAGAAGAAGAAAAAGAAGCAGAAGAAGATGCAAGAGATGATGAAGCAACAACTAAAGAAGCAGAAGAAGGAATTGCTGAAGACAGTGACACTAACTTTGACATATAGACTTTTGTTGGTGTTTTTGCTATTTTGTATGCTTAAATTCTGGATGTATTTTGTTTTTACAAAAGGGGAGAATGTGTAAGCTAAAGACTATGAATCTTTGTATATATTCTAGCTCTGAAACTCTGAACTTTTGCAATGTTTTGTTCTCAGTTTGATGTATTATAAGTTCTAATATTAATGATAATTCTGAAAACTTTGCAAGTTCTAATTTGAGTATGTTGATTGACCAGGGGAGTATTATAAGTTATCACTTGAGCATAATTCTTAATCAATTGATGTTAATACATTTAATATTGGTATCACACATACTGAAATTGATATTTTCCCTTGATCATTATATACTCAAATTATATTTTTTGATTGATGTCAAAGGGGGAGAAGTGTTTAGTAAAAATTTTGCTTGAACTTGAAATGAGCATGAATGATATTGATGAAATTATTATTGATTCTAATGAAATTTTTTTTAAGATGAAGCTTATTGAAAGTGGGAGTCTTTTTAAGGCTCACTCAAAATTTTTTGCTTCTATTTTTTCATCATCAAAAAGGGAGAGATTGTTGGCCTTACAAGGTTTAATACTCCATTTTGATGCTAACAAACAAGTAGGATTTAACATGCTTCAGTTGAGTGTGTGTTTTCTCAGGAATGCATATTGAAGGTACTCATATAGCATGAATCAAAGTCTGATAGTATGGATCAAAGTCTAAAGAACATAAGAGCATGATGATTAAAGAAGATCAACATAAGAGCTCAAAGTTCAGATTATTCTAAGAGATCATAGATTAGCAACAAAGAAAGCTCAGAGCAAAGAAGAATTTTTGAGAACTTAGGACAAGTCTTTATAAGTACTTTAAGTTTATTCAAGTATGAAGTTTTCATTTTGAAGCTCATTAGACAAACAGACTTAGAGACCTTAAGATAATAACTTGGAACATGTTTTCAAAGTTAAAACAAATTTATATTCCAAGTAACAGCGAGAGAGAAATCAAAAAGTGACTAAGAAAGAAAATCATTCAGTGCACAGACGATTGTGTGTTAATAGACAGATGAATGACTAAATTTAAAAGGTTTAAAATTGAAACACAGAAACATGACAGACGACTGTCAAAGCTCTAACAGAAGACTGTTAGTGAAAAGTGAGAAGATAGTGTAGGTTTCACCAGACGACTGTCCACCTTTTATGCTTAAATTTACACATGGACAGACGACTGTCACCTTATGGACAGACAACTGTCATCTCATATTCTAGTGACAGAAAACTGCCACTCAAGGGACAGACGACTGTCACCTTTCTGCCTATGATTCTTACTGTTATATTAAATAGATAGACAACTGTCAGGACTTCACAGTCGTCTGCCTCAGGACAATTTTCTATTTTCCAATGGATATAATTTTTGAAATTCAAATATTTGGAAACTCAAATATGTTTAATATGGAAACAAGTCTGAGTATCCTTTGGGAAACAAGCAAGAAGGTTTTATACATCTATAAATACCCCTAAGACTCATTGATTTAATCACCAAGATCATTAAGAACTCATAATCTACTGTCATACTCTCTCTCATTCTGAAATTCTGAAAGTTCTACATATTGCTCTCATCCTTGCTCGAAATTAAGAGAAGTTCCTGCGGAATTTCACTGTGTTTGATCATTGAGTTGCTGATTCTTTCATTGAAAGATACCCATGGTGATAAATTTCTAAGAGCTTCATTTTGAAATTCGTATTCTGAATTTACTGAAGTGCATTAGTGTTTTAAATTTGTACTAATCAGCTCTTTGAGGAGAAAGTTCTTGTACGTATTGTTTTTCTATCTTTGTAACAGGACTTGTTGACGATTTGAGTAGTTGAAATGTTGGACCAAACAAGGGGAGATTGTTTGGAGAAGGCAGGCTCTAGCCTTACCCAAGGATTGCTTGTAATTGTTTTTGTTCCAGCTGATAAAGGAACGGTAATAGTGAATCCTTTGGCGGTTTGGCCAAGGGTGAGGACATAGGCTGTGTTGAAGCCAAACCTCGAAAAAATCCTTGTGTTCTTCTTTCTCTACTCTACTCTTTATTTTTCAAGGATATAATCTGCGTGGTTGCTTTAAATTTAAATCCTGAACGTTTGGTTGTTAAATAGATCAGAAGGTAATTCGATTTGGATAAATCAGCATTGATTGTGGAAACCAAAAGGGACAACGATCCTTGACCTATTAATCTGAAAGTTTATTTAAAAACTAGACATTGGGGAGAAAAACAATTGTGATACAGGGCTTAAACTGAGTGCAGCAAATTTTCACATATATTGTCACTTAAATTGAGAGTTTGATCTTGTTGTGATTGATTGTGATTGTTTCTAAGATTTGCAACTTAAAAGAACTAATTCTAAAGGAAAAATTTTTAAAAGCCAATTCACCCCCCCTTTTGGGAAGCTATTCCTAATTTTAGATGGACAGCCAGATTGAGAGAGTGATTTAGATATTAAAAGATATGTTGCAAGCGTGCATGCTAGATTTTGGGGGTAGTTGGACTCAGTGTATGTCGCTGGTAGAGTTCGCATACAATAACAACTATTAGGCCAGTATTGGAATGACACCTTATGAGGCGCTTTATGGTAAGAGATGTCGTTCTCCTTTGTACTAGGATGAGTTAGGGGAGCGGCGAGTTATGGGCCCAGAGTTAGTGCAGGAGGCATATGATAAAGTTCGCCTCATCAGAGACAGAATCAGTGCCATTCAGAGCCAGAAGAAAAGCTACGCTAATACTCGCCATAGAAAATTGGAGTTTGATGTTGGAGATCACGTTTTTTTGAAAAATAGCTCCATTGAAGGGGTTTATGAGATTTGGAAGGAAGGGTAAGCTTTGCCCTAGGTTTATTGGCTTGTTTGAGATTCTTGAGAGAGTAGGGTCAGTTGCCTACAGGCTAGCCTTTCTGCCCATTTTGTTCAAAATGCATGATGTATTCCATGTCTCCATGTTGAGAAAATACGTCATATGAGGAGGTACCAGTGCAGATTCTAGCCAGGAAAGAACAGGAATTGCGCAATAAGAAGATTTCTTTAGTAAAAGTCTTGTGGAGAAATCATGCGATAAAGGAAGCTTCATGGGCCCTCGAGAAATAGATACGACAGAAGTACTTGTATCTTTTCAACAAGGGTCAGTAGTAAACGAGAAAATTTATTGGTGAGTATGTAAATTTCTTTTGTGCAGGTTAGTTAGATGTAATAATTTTCTAGTTGTAGATAGTATTTTGTGTGACGCCCAAAACTCGCCAAGTGGGGCCCCGATGCCACGTGTTCCAATCACTTGTATCTGATACCATAATTAACATACACGCAACGAAATATAAATAAATGACCTCAAATAAATATTAGAGTTCTATATAACAACCCAAAAACGAACACTACAATATCCAGATATCCGTATCCCCAACCATAATTTGGAACATAACCTAGTACAAATACATTTGTGTATATATACCAGTATCTCACAATACCCCAAAAAGAAACCACCAAATAAAGTCCCAGCCTAGGCCTTTAAGCCCGATCTCCAGAAGAACTTGAAAAGTTGTTAATCCATTAGGGTGAGACACTTCTCAGTAAGGGTGGAATAAATTATAACTTTGTGTGACAAATGAGTTTTAATATTTATATAACAAAATAAAATACTTTTCATACAATATCAATATCAATCGAGAAAACATATCATTAATAACCTCACTGACATCTGATATCATACACACATCCAATATGCACATGTACATAATTTTTATGCAAGAGAAAGTCCCCGAGGATAAGGAAGATTACCTGCCCATACAAGTAACTTCCCTATGCTCTGGTACTAAAAACTACCTACCAAAGCACTCACCTTACTTAGTAAGCCCTCAGGTTAAGTATTACCTCGCCGCCAGTACACACATCTTTATTATTTTAAAGGTGAAGGTTTTCGGGAATCAGGATGTCTACCCGCCCATAAAAGTAGCATCCCTTTGCACTGATACCAAAGAAACTATCTAGCAGAGCACTCACCTTTCTCAGCAAGACCCCGGTGGTATGTCTACCTCGCTGCAATCACACACATACATTCACAATATGCTATATCATTATTATTATGTTTTAATTAAATTCACATGCACAACACATACACACAGGAATCATGCAACTTATACTTCGTCTTCCAATGTCCTCAGTACGTGGCCCACACAGAGCAACTGCGTACATATCAGTATGTGGCCCACACAGGCACCTACGCACTTCTTATCTACACGTGGCCCACATAGGCAGCACTACCTACACAGGGTACATAACATGGCCTACACAGGCACCACCATCCACACAGGACATAACATAGTCCACACAGGTGCCATTATCCACACAGGATATAACGTGGCCCACACAAGCACCACTCTAGCTTCCGCGACACATGGCCGACATAGGCACCACTATTCACCAGTATCCAATCCCTATGACCTACCCGTCGTACATCAGTAGAACAAGCTCCTTGACCTGATAATGTCCTACCCCATATAAATGACAATATCATGAGCTCCTCGACCTACCAACGTTATATCATGATTTATATCTAAGAAATATAACAACCTCCTTATGCCAACGTTATATTGAGATGCATACGAATAGCCACACCAATTAGTTTACATAGACGCATCAATGCATTACCACACATGTATCCAACAGATCAATACATTCCCACATAGTAATCCAACAAATCAATACATTTCCACACATTAGTCAAACACAACAATTCATTCATCATGTCATAATCATTCCAAACATCCCCATATGCAAACCCAAATACCACAGTAACTCATATTCAATTTATTAGTAAAAATTGTTCCCATGTCACATGAATTTAATATCATATGCAATTTTCTCAAATATAAACCTTAAACAAAATCATCATTTTCCAATACTCAAGCTGTTCTAAAATAAAATCATATACATAAATAATAAATTTTATATGCTCGTAACTAACCAGTTCACCTTAATAAAATACCGATATAATTTTATTCCCCTTTACTCGATTTCCTGAACCATGCCTGTAGGGTTCCCAAAATTATACCAGCAGCACTTACCCAAAGGGTAACGACCTAAGTAATAATGGTATTTAAATAATAAAGAGGGAGGGAAATGGAATTAGTAACAGAAGGAGGCAACCAACTTCGTCGACAACATTGCATTTTGGAGGTGATAATTCCAAGAAATTTCCCCAAGCCTCGTTGATGAACACAAGGGTTTCGTCGACGAGGGTCTTCAGGACCTTGTTGACGAGGTCCCATCTCCTTGACGAGAAGATATCGAGAGAGGAATTTTAGGGAAGTCTGAAATTCATCAACGAGGGTGCAAATTCGTAGATGAACTTTATACAGGACTCGTCGATGAGGTGACGTGGCTCATTGACGAATCCCGCAATATAAATAGTGCTTAAACTTAGTTTTATGCAAAATTTCAGCGCAGACTTTCTCTCTTTCTTCTCTCCTACGGCCTCTCCCTCTTCTCTCTTCGATTCTGGCCTATCGTTCGCCGGATCGACAATTTGAGGCCACCATGATGCTTCTGACGGAGTTCTCTTCAAGTCTACCGGAGCGGATCATTGGTGGAACAAAGTTGGAATTCATCCCAAATCCAGGGTTAGGTCTTTTATTCAGAATTTGAGTTTCCAATAGTTGTAAGAAATGTAATAGACGTAGAAATAGTAATATTTTGTTATGAAATTTATGATTTTCAGGGTGTTGAGTGGAGAACCTTACGGGTGTTGGACCCGTTATAGTAGGAGATTTTTAGTAGGAAACGGGTAAGGGAAATATGCTATGCTAGGTTATTTGAGCATGATTTCAGTATAAAATTATAAATGTTCCATGAGAGTATTATTTACAGCAGAGACTTATACAGTTTATCAAGTTTGATTAATTTGTTTTAAAATTACTGTGTGGCTTGAGAATATAAATATAGTAGAGAAACATGCTTTAAAGTATTTTTCAGAGATGCGCTTTACAGAATATACAGACAGTGAATGTATTTTACAGCAATTACAAAAATACCATGATTATACAGTTTTACAGTACCATGACATACATATTTACAGTTAATTACAGAAACATAGTTGATATAGATACAGTTTACTACAAGCGTCATGGTTTATACAGTTATTACAGAATCATGGTAAAATAGATAGTTGTATATAGAAATGTATTATATAGTATCAGACCCTGTTGGACCATACAGTTACAGAGCATGGTACCGTAGCTGCATACAGTATATAGAGTGCAACCACCTATTTAGATAATACGTGGTATAAAGGTCAATCGCATAGAGCTCATGAGTGGATAGGCTCCCCATCAGATATGGGTTGAGGAGGGCTGATCAGACTATGAAGTATAGTGATTTATTACTGGTTGGCCAGTTAGGGTGAATCCCGCCTACAGGCCGCACAACCCTATCATGAGGGGTTAAATCATGACATACAGTTATCCACAGGAAAATTTACAATTATTACTATGTTTATACAGGTTTATAGAAACAGAAAATATATGTATATATATATATATATATATATATTAGCAATATTTTGAGTAGAAACCTAAAGCACAGAAACAGGTAAAAGATGAAGATTATATTACTGGTATTGTACTTTACAAATTCAGTGATACATGACTATATAGTAATAGATTTTCACAGTATTGTAACTCATTTGCCACGCACTAACAATAGCATATTTCTTCTTACTGAGTGTTGGCTCATCCCAATTAATTTAATATTTTTTAGGTGATCCAGGTAGGCTCGCAGGTAGAGGGGCTTCAGTACTGCACTGTCAGTAAAGAGTGAGTATTTGTTTAGGAGTATTTTTGTATAACCCTAGCCAGTTGAGGGTATTTTGGGGAACAGTCGTGCATGTATATTTTGGGAAATAATTTAGCACTCTGGTATTGTATATAATTACATATGGTTATGTTTATTGATTTTTGCATTTCGCTGCTTAGGTTGATGATTGGGTTTAATCCAGTGTGGTATCAGAGCATTTTAAATGTTATAGTATATAAACAAAAAACCCCCCAATAAAATAGCAGGTCGTTACAATTATTACTCTTAGTATTTATTATTTATTATTATTACTATTATATTTATTATTATTATTACTATTATCGTTATCACTATTATTATTGTTATTATTACCATTATTATTTATCATCATTATTATTGTATTTATTATTACTATCATTATTATTATTAGCGTTACCATTATCATTATTAATATTATTATCGTATTTGTTTTCATTATTATTATTATTATAACTCTCACTATTCTATTTTGAAATATGCGTATATTCAATTGTGGTAATTTTAGTATTTATATTAACTTGTTATTATTTTATTATTATGATTATTTTTTATTTTCATCCCTATGATTTCAAAAAAGGGTATGAGCTTTCGGCCTTCACGTACCTTAGTTTTGAGGGAATATGTATATTATGTAAATATTTGTGTGATTTATTTGTTTGCATGCATATTTTGTAAATTCATAAGAGGAGTAAAATAAAAGACTTTTTGAATCAAATTTGGGATAATTCTTGATTAATTAGGTACCGTTCATAAGAACGGGCGTGTAAGGGGTGTTTCTACCTTCTTCTCGGATAACCGAACTTCCAACCCCGGTTTTGGTAACGCAAACCGATTCTACCCTTAGTTGGGTAGTAATCTAGTGTTCTAACCACACTAAAAGGTTAATGGCGACTCTAATATTCCTATTTTTCCTGAAAATTAAAACCACAATTTTTATTTCGCCGACCCAGGAGCACCCGCGCTCCAGGACGTCACGATAACTTGGCAACTCTACTTGGGACATTAGAGAGTTGAGCCAGTAATTAATTAGGAATTATCCCAAATTTAAATTTATTAAGTCTTTTAATTACTCCACTTTTTTTTGTAAATAATATACTCCCATATTTGAATAATTGGTTTGTGAAAATTATATTATGTTTGACTTAGTGTGGATATATGTTTCCATATTTGTAAATATCTTTGAATTAATGTGAATATTTGTAAATATCCTTGAGTTAATGTGAATATTCGTAAGTATCCTTGAGATAATAGTTTTCATATATGTGAATATCCTTGAGTTAATGTGAATATTTGTTACCGTATTTGTGAATATTTTGGATTGAATGTGAATATTTAGTTTTCATATTTGTAAATATCCTTGAATTAATGTGAATATTTGTAAATATCCTTGAGTTAATGTGAATATTCGTAAGTATCCTTTTAATGCAGGAATCAGTAATTCAATTGAGTTGATAGGGTTAGAGATTCTAAATATATGACATTTTTCCAATCGATCATCTAAATCCACTACCGTAATTTTGATTCATGTTAGCTTATCAGATATTCCCCTATCTCTACATAAATTAAGAAATTACCTCAAGATATTAATTTTTTTTAATTAATTAGTATTCCATTTCTAGATGCAAATAGAGAAGAGAAATATAATAACATCAAAGATCTACCAATAATACAAAATTAGATGTTTGTGCTTTGATAGTGAAAAGGAGGCATATTTGATGCGCCTTACCTATATCAAGAGCTATCTCTTGTAATGAATATGTTTCGTGCCTTTTAAGGGGGTATGGTCAAGTAACACTACTAATTATTTGCTTTCAAAGTTTTTGGACATCCTAAATATCCATGCATATGTATTCATGTAAACTAGAACCTAGATTTAATAAATCGATTTTCATAGGTTATGCTAGTGGTCTTAAAGGATTTAGATTGTGGTGTCATAAAGCATATGAATTCATTACTAGTAAGGATGTTATATTTGATTATAGTCTTCTTCTTCTTCTCCTTCTTTTTTGAAGATTCTTAATATACGACATTTTTCCAATCATTTGAATCCACTGCCGTCATTTTGATTTATGTCACCTCAGTTTATCAAATATTCCCCTATCTCTACATAAATTGAAGAATTACCTCAAGACGTTAATTTTATTTAATTAATTAGTATTCCATTGCTAGATGCAAATTGAGAAGACAAAATAAATCACCTCAAAGAACTAACAATACAAAATTAGATGTTTGTGCTTTGATGATGAAAAGGAGGCATATTTGATGAGCCTTACCCATATAAAAAAGGATAATGAATTGTTTAGTGTCATTTAAGGAGGTATGGTCAAGTAAGTATTAAGCAAGTATTAAAACAAATTTAATCAAGGTTTAGATACTTTAACTTCTATAAACTCTAGATGTGTGAGGGCAAACCAAACCGAATAATCTAGGACAATTGCAACCCTTCTATGTCTTAACTCTAATGTAGTTTTTTAACTCTTTTTTACAAAGATTAATTGTCATCTTCTTATTGAATTTTCAATAGATGTACTTACAATTACTAAGACAACTAATTAATTTGAGAGGACCAATCCTGAAAAGCAAGTTTTTTTTCACTAACTCATTCCCTTCTTTGAGCCTTTGCAACTTTTTCATGGCTTAATTAAGTATTGAGTGGTTTTTCAATAAGGATTAAATAAATATTTAGTTCCCCCAACTTTAGTTTTGTGCATTATCATATATATATATATATATATATATATATATATATATATATATATAAAACTAATTAATGAATTTAATTTATATTAATTTAAAGTGCTTAATATGATTGATTGTTAAATTATATATAATTATACTTATAAACCACATACATGTACATCATTCATGTATTTAAATTATTTATAATATTAACTTTAGTGAATCTGTATTGCTATGCAAATTAACATTTTTTTATTCACCTTCTAAATTAATTTCATAAACCTTACAATAAATTCCTACAAACCCAAGCATCAACTCACCAACATATATAATCTTGGAACACAATAGTATAATGCATTGATTGCCTTGAGAAATTAATATAGAAAATCACGTATATCAGTCAACATCCCAAGTCGATCGGTGAATCAGCTCATCAGCGTTCCAAATTCGACCAAGATGCATCGCCAAACCCCATCCGCTTTCATTTTTGTTAATGGAAGGTGTCTTCTAAGGTTTTCATCTAAGTAGGATCTCTCATTATTTGTTTCTCTCACTCTCACTGGCTTAAAATAAACTTTTACTCGGGTTGTTTACAAAGTATTATATACATTCACCCTTTTTACATTACAAGGTATAGCATCAAAAACATAAAATGAAAAACACTGCGAAAAGGAAAGCTCATCTTCATCCTTGGGATTGCTTGCACTAAACCTCCCCACCTCATGCATAACTCATTTCAAATTCAATTTTACAAGTCAAAGTATTTCAAGTTAAGATTATAGCCCAATTTGGGCTATATTGTGATTTGGGCCCATTAATTTTATTGCAACGCTATTTGGTCCAATTTAATGATTTAAGGTTGTTGATGTCGCATTTTGTTCGGAGGTGCTGACGAAGAGGGAAGCTGCAAAGGAAGCCTTCTGACTTACCGGTTTAGTCAAGGAGCTGGGGATGCAGTAAAGTGGACTTGTGCTATGTTATAACAGTCAAAGAGTTATCTATTTGGCGAATAATTAAGTGTACCATGCTAAAACCAAGCATATTGATGTAAGGTTCCACTGGGTCTGGGAATAGATCTCTTTAGGTGAACTTGTACTTGAAAAAGTTCACACATCTGAGAACACATCGAACATCTTGACAAAAACAGTTGTTATAGAAAAGTTCAAGCATTGCTTGGACTTGTTTCATGTCTCCAAGTGCTACAAACGAAACAGACCCAACTAACGTTCCAAGGTCAAGGTGGAGTAACGGACTATATTTTCAATTTCTTCTAAGGGGCATATATTCGCCAAGGTGGAGATTGTTGTGTTTTATGACTCATATCTTTGAGTGGATGACATACACAAGGAGAAAAACATAGTAAAATCAGCATGTTGAGGGAAATCGTCGATGGTTTCTCCATACTGTAGACAGTTTGGAGCAAGATTTTTTTAGAAAATTACATTCTGTCTGAAACTGTCGACGATTTGGCTCGGGATACCATCACAGATTTTAAATTTTGAATGTGAACGTTAAGTTGGTTGAGGCTTTGGAGGGAAAGCTTCTGTGGTGTTTATATATATATGTCTATTATGATGTATCTGTAACATTGGGAGTGTCTTTGACACAAGATAATAATATTTCTTTATTGATTACTCCTTTGAATGTAGGCATTGCCAAACCATGTAATTCATTGTGTTGTTCTTACTATCATTTGTTTGTTGTGGTTGTGTTCTGTATTTATTCTTTCATAAATTGTTACATTTAATTTTCACTATGCAAATTTGAGTTTTATACAACAAAATGTTAAATATTGAAGACCATAATTTACAACAGGATATAAAATAAATATTAGGGATTTTTTTTTTTTTTAAAAATGTTGAATTATAAAAATAAAAGAACGCAACATTTTGATTAATTTAATAAAAAAAATAAATAAATGAAGGCATTACATGCATTGTGCGTACTTGATGACTACTACTTATATAAAGAGGTTTTTGCCCTTCATTTTTGTCTAGTTTTCATTTTCCTACGATCAAGCAAAAGGAAAAGAAAATGTCATGCATATCAAGGCAAAGCAAATGTGTTTGTGTGTGATATTATAAATTACAACTTTTCACGGGGAAGGGCATCATTTGAGAACGAAAATGTTTCATGGACTCGTATTAATCTTGAAGTTAGTAAAATTGCTCGCAAACAACAAACATTATCGGGTGCGCATACTGTTACATTTTGGTGACTTTTCATGTGCTGCTTTAGAATTGATTTGTTATATTTTATTTCTCAAGGTTCCTTTTAATTATTTGACTTATTACAATTTACATATCTACATCCAAAAAAAAAAAAAAAGATAGAAAAATAAGCTCGAGATGCTTGGTGAAGTGCCCAAGTCATATGTTCAATCCATTTATTAAGCTAGGACTTTGTATTTTTGTGTTTTCCCTTCTCTTTAAGTATTGATACATCAAAAGGGAGGTAACCTGTTACTTCATTATAAATTTAGTTCTTGCACTTCTGATACCAAAAGATGCAAATATACAAAGTGAAACAAATTATTATGAGCAAGGAGGACACATCCATATACAGTAGCTTGCTAGGTGCCCACCTTAGAAGTTCTCTAAAGAGAATAAAATTTTCAAATATTAAAACTGCTTGTGTATAGCATATAACTAGTGGCATCCACACACTTGGCAAATATGACCCAAGTGCCAAAGGAAAATTAACCTTGGCCATGGTAAATATCATTGAGGGTGGTCACCTAGGACACCTTGAATTTGACAACTAAGCTATGCTTCAATTAGGTTTTTTGAGTAGTCATTTTGCTGCAAGCAACATGAGCTGCAGGGTAAAGCAATTGGGTAGGGGCATAAATTCGATAAGGGGTTGGGCTTAAATACTTGGGCTGGTTTGAATTTTATTGGCTCAGCTTATTCAAAATTGGGCTTTACTATAATTCACTTTGTGCTGCAATTAATTAATTTTGGGCTTTCCTGTGCAGGTGATGGAGCTGTAGCATAAGACTAAAGATGGGCCAAAAGCTGCCAAGCTTATCCTCTTTTTTCCTCTTTTTTTTTTTTTTTTTCACTTTTTCATTTTTTATGTATTTTAATGTATGGCTTTGAAATTCCCATAAAGTTTGTATAATGCAAGAAAAATGCAATTTACTTTTAGTCCGGAAAAGGAGAGTATTAGAAAACTAGGTGAGGGTGCTACGATGTAGAGAAAGACCTTAGAGGCTATCCGAAAATTTTACCAATTTTCAAAAGGAAAAAAAGGTTTCATGTATTAAAATTTGGCAAATATTGAAATACCCCTCAAAATTATTTTTAAAATTAGACTTCAATAACAATTTTACTATATAACGTTCGAATAAAATTGAGTGTCTACAATAAGCTTTGCTCGTAAAATAATAAATAAGTTTTACTCATATAAGTATCAATGAGCTCATGTTGTGAAAAAAAAAAATTGTTCTTAACCTTGAAAGTGATTTTCAAAGGTCAAAGTGGAGGGCATCTGATAGCCCAAACAAGGGTTTGGACAAAAAAGTGAAAGACTTAAAGGTCCATTAATGTAAGAAGTAAAGGGATGTAACTAAGAAGTGAAAGGTGTAACTCTATTAAGTAATGAAGAAAAAAATAAAAAAGGTGTAACTTTTCATATAATTCCTTCCGACTTAATAACAGTTGCGGACATTGAACAAATGGAGTATCTTGTCTATAAAAGGGAAACTTTTGGAAGAGGTAACACATCTAGAAAACTCGTCTCTTTAACACTAACATTGTTCTACGATCCCAAACTCGAGCATCAAGGAAGGCTCAAGGCTATCGAAGCCTTCGTAGTTTTCTTTATTCTTCTGGCTGGTTGCAGATAATCATTATGACTTGAGGACATGGAGATTAGAATATGATTTTGGCGTCAACTTTGACACATACTAAAATTTAGTGTAGTGCTACACTTATCTATTAAATATCATGCTTTTTTCTTATCCACTGCTTTAAATAATTGTGTTATATACATAATACAATACCTACAAAACAGTGGGTAAATGATGAAAGGGTCATAACTAAAAGGTAAGTGTAGCATTTCTATAAAATTAATTTTAAATTTTAAAATTAATTAATTATTATAGCTCCATCACTAATAAAAGTTCTTGTGAGCGATATATGTTGCAAAATTGATTTAAAAATATTTTCTAACACATAACTCTTGAAGGCTAATTAATTCAAAATAAAATTAGAAAAATCCATAAATTTCTTTTAAATTTTCAACTAGGCATAAGGGATATACACAATTTAATACATTTGCCAAAGTTTTGGAGGCTTGGCTTGATAAGGTTCGTTTAGATATTTATTTACATTAAAAAAAATATAAAATACTAAATCCAAACTGAATCTTAGAAGTAATACAGTAATCGATCAAAACTTAAAAATTGAGCTTTATAATTTAGATTCAAGTAAGAAAAAAAAAATCAAATTAAGTCAGACTAAAGCCTAAATTTTGAGTTCAACTATTACACAACTTAAATGAGTTAAGAATGAAGACGTGTTAAACCTCAAATCATGCCCATGAATCAATATATAGAGACAATTTTACATGACCCATTTAAATAAAATATGTCTTTTGAATTCTTTTTTGCAAATAAAAAAGTAATCTTATAAAAAAAAATCGTTATCTTGTGCCTTTTGTCTTATACATTTAAACTTAGAAGTCATAAGCTCAAATTGTGTAAATAGTCACTTCAAAAATGAAAATAAAATTAAGTCAAAAATTCAAATTGTGAATACAGTCTCTTCAACCAAAAAGGCAAAATTATGATACCCTTTTACGATTACTTTTGTTTTTAAACTTTAATGCCATGTGTCTCCTCCCTTTATTGTCGCATTTTCCTTTTTAATTTGTGTTTAAAATTTTCAAAATCTTTCTATTCTTTCCAAGCTTCTCTTTCACTTTCACACCCCTTTCCAATGCTAATTGCATATCTTTTACCCTTACCAATTAATTTTATATTTTAATTTAATTAATATATATATATATATATATATATAAATCTATTTAAATTGATTATTTAAACCTACTCATTCTGTGCAAAACTACCTTCCAATATGTATCTCAAGCTAAAGGCCTTGAATGAAACCCCACACCCAAAAATATTTTTTTTAAAAGAAAAAAAAAACATAATAATTAACGTTATATTTCATTAAAAAATAGACAAAGGATTTTATATATACGGTCAACACAAATAGAAAGAAAAACAAAAGAAAGCAGATCCTCCCCGAAATCTCTATTATATCATCAATGTAAATTATTATCTGTAGTTAGTTTTTATGTGAAAACTCTACTTATCGTGCTGTGTTAGATGGACCCACTAAATTTGTGTAGGTCTCATGTTAGTAGGATCAATGCTGACTCATGGTTTTCATTTATGAGCTCAAGATTAAATATCAGTATTGGATTGTGTAGACGTAACTGACAATACGACATTTTTATAAGTCGTTATAGCTATTTCTCAATCGTACACTTTATGAAATTTGTTTAATATTTATTTTATTTTACTTTTTAGTTATTTATTTATTAATGTAATGAAAATGAGATAAAAAGTTGAAAGTCAAAAGTCAAAAGCAGGGCCACCGATTGGAGGGGATCATGACAAATTGCATGCTAGTATGCCACTGATTGCTCAGATAGCCGCGAGTTTAAAGGTTTTGATTTGAACCCATTGACTAGTTGCAGGCAAAACCCTAATTGCCACCTATGCTGTCCCCAACAAACAAACAAAGGTAAAATTGCTGCGGTCAGAAATATTTTGGTCCATAAATAATTGGAGTTTATATTTAATAAAAATTTAGGAAAATTTTATTTTTTCATTTGATGCATTCTTAAAAAACCGTTAGATCATGCAACATTTTTTAAATAAAAGAAGTTAGATGATCCAACGTCTTTTAATTTGGGAGAGCTCACCACCCATTGAAGTGTGGCCGCTAAAAAAATGTTGGATGGTCCATTATTTTTAAGCAACTGTTTTTTTCAAAAAAAAAATGCTACATCAAGTAGCATTTTTTTTTTCTCTTCTCTTCTCTTCCTCTCTTCCCTTCCCCCGTTTCAGCCATCTCTATCCTTTTCCTAATTTTGCATAATTTTAGTGCTACATGGTAAAAATAAAAAATAAAATTAGTGCAGTGATGAAAGATAGTGGATGAAGTTAAAGAGTGAAAAAAAGGTGAGGAGAAAAATTTATTAATTGTTCATGTGTATAAATGATTTTATGGGACATTCTAATAGAAATAAGTTGTCATTTTTATATTAAATGTCTGTCATCGAATTTTAAAAGGAGTAAGAAGAGGAATAGAATGAGATGTAAGCTGATTTATTAATCAATCAAAACAATACTCCTATATACCACAAATTAAATGTCTCTTATCTTCTTATTTTGATTTTACTTATTTTTTCAGTTAATTGAGAGGTTTATTGGGTCGGAAATGTAAAATGAAAATAACACACCTCTCATTCTAATGCTTGAGATATTGCATAAAAATAACTTACATAATTTATAACTTAAATGATTAGTTCATTCTTAATTAATAACTCAAATAAGAATGTTTCCTAGGGCTAGAAGAAATTACTAAACTTGGAAACTTTCCTAATTAACTATTAGGGTTTGCATAATTATAAATTAAGCTTTAGTATTTTAGTGCAGAGGATTTGCAAGGCATACTCTTTATGTTGGTGGATTATAGTTGAGTATCCAAAGGGTTTCGTATACTATTATAAAAAAATAAAAAAATAAAATTAAGTAATTAACTGTTAGAGATAAAACTAAAATTAACCACTTATATAACTCTCCCCAAACACTCCCTTAATTTTTAATAAAATATACGAAATAAACTCCAAAATCTATTATAGTTTGAATCTTTAAAATTTTAAAATACCCTCTTAATTATTATTTTTTTATAACTCGAGAACTACAACGGCACCAAACTTGGGAAGGGGGGGGGGGGGAGGAGGGAGTTGCCCGCACCCGCCCATTAATGCTAATACTTTAAGGAAGAATCAAATCTGTGATCTTGAAATTTTCACAATCATAAGTTCGTCTTTATCACGGGTAGAATAGGTAATATTGGGAATAATATTAGATGTGCATTAATAGAAGAAATTGGAAGTATCCACAAAACATGTACTATTATAAACCAATCGACGATTTTTGAGCACCTCACTTACATATGACATATATTGTGACACATACATAAACGCAAACTAAACGTGACCCGCACGCGCACACACTGCATGCGCTGAAGTCCCGCACCTAAATACCATTAAGTTTATTAAGAAAGCCGCATGCCAAATTATTTTCTGCTCGGAACCGAAACAAGTTAGAAAGGCGCCGGTGGAAGTGTAGGTGCACTAGCATCGCTTTCCGTGAGCCCTACTGCTGCTTCGGGTGCTGCTGCAACAAAGCCAGAGCTTCGGATCTCCTCCATACCCCTACGCACGCCCGTACTCATTTGCGCCTCGCATAGTTTAGGAAGAAACACGCCTGATAAAAGCACGACATTAATAACGATGGTTAGCTTTCGTTAATTGTCTTCGACCAGCCGGCAAAGATGTCCCCATGGACATGATGGGCCTCGCGACTCTGGAAAGTGGGGCAATGTCTTCTAAAGTCGCTTGGGAAAATTTTGAGTCATGCTGTCAGGCCGTTGGTGATTTTAAAAAGTCATACACATAATACTCCATAATTAAGTTATGGTAGAAGTGGAGGAGATGATTAATACTTGACCGACCCAATCCAGAGATTTGAAGATGAGTGGACTTGGCACATATAACAGAATAAAGGGTCATGATATGCCTACATAGGTTTATAGTTGGTGGGTAAATTTGAAAAATATGAAAATCAAATAGAATAGTAGGTTCAAAAGTCACAAAACATAATAAGTTATAGGTTTTTTTTTAGTAATACTTTGAAAAAAATTAAAAAGTGGTAAAAAATAGTCGACCGATAAACGACCTTCTTTCACTTACCCATTAAAATCAATGTGATTGATCAAAAAGATGTAAAACAAAAAATATATATAAATTATTAAATATGTTTAGTTATATTCACTTTATGTCTTCAGACTTTAAATTAGGATGTGTATAGATTTAAATTAAATTTAACTTAAAATTATTATTTTTTTTTATAAATTCACATAAATTCAAATTCAAAACTAAATTTACATCCTCAAACACCTGCAAATGCAATTTGTGAGAATTAGATTTGAGCATTTAATTTAAATTTGTATAGATTTTAAAAAATTATTATAATTTAATAGTACATTTTATTCAAATATATACAAATTCAGATCTAAATCCTCTTTCAGGATTAGCACTATTTCTACCATTTTCTCCCCCATTAATATAAAAGAAAATCCCTTAAGGTAGTAATAAAAATCTGAATCTCACACCCTTATGTTTATTCTGGGAAAAAAAATTTCATCTGAGAGAAGTAGTGTAGTTCTTCCATTGATCTTTTTATCCAATAAAAACGATTTAAACAGTGAGAATATGTGAATCACATAAAGTGGAACTCACTATTTAGAGTGTTTTCATGAACACAAGGATGTATGGAAGAGCTGGAGATGCATTTCCCAGAATTCCATACTAAATTATAAACCATTGAAGAATTAATGAAGTTACCTTCGCCGGCAGCAAGGTTGAAGTACAGATCGACGATGTTGGGGCAGGACTGGTAACACTCAGAGGAGCAAAGCTTGTGGGTGAAGCGAGACTCAAGCAGGGAATCGGAGGAGATGCCGAGAGACTTCCTGTCGACGCCGCAGGCCTTGATGCACTCGTCGTTCTCCACCAAATCCTTCAACTTGTCGGTTTCAATGTCTGACGTGCGGCACACGAACTTCTCTTCGCCGGTGCGCTTCACCTGCTTCTCCAGCACGCACCGCTTCCCCGTCGCCGACACCGCAAACGCGCACTTGTCCTCCCCCAGATTATCACAAGTTACTTCCCCTACAGTACATAGATCACGAAACCATAGCACGACGAAATTAATGGTGATCGCCTTATCGGCGACATTTAAAAAACCAACACAAAGCAGAAACACCAAATGATTAATTACCTAGAGTGCCCTCCACGAAGACGGCAAGGGCGAGGGAGAGCAGGGAGAGGGTCTTCATCTTCAAGATAAAACAAGAAGCCATGGCTGGACCGAGCTGGGAGGAGATGGACGGTGACGGTGGCCGGGATGGGTGCTTTGTATACCTGTGAAGTGGGTAGCTAGATAAAGCCGAAGATGGGGTGGTGAGGATTCCAGTGGGGAGCGGAGGGGGTATTTATACATACATGGCTTCAAGGGGGGACTGTGGAATTAAGGAATATTGAAGCTAGCTAGCATGCGCAGGGTACAAACTAAAAACTAAAAAATTAATATTGTAAAGAAAGAAAAAGACGATGGAAGGAGGTTAGGGGAGGTGTGAAAGCGACAAAGCCCGACTTGTAGAGGGCAGTGAGGTAATTTAAGGGGGTGGTGGTGTCGTGGTGGTGGTGCTGGTGGGGACGGCGGTGGGCACCCACAAATCGAGATTCAAGGGAAGGGAGCCCAAGATCGTCGGAGGAGGATGGCAGAGTGATTTGTAAGATCACGTAGCAGTCAAAAGACTCCGCCACTGATGGCGGGTGTATGTGTTAATTTGTATCCCTCTTCCGATGGCTGCCACATGCATGCTTGCTTTGCTAGCTTTCCTTGATTTTAATCTTAAAATAATTATAAAAAAAAAAAAAGGGTCTTTCCCTCTGTCTCCTATTCCATGGGTACACTGTATTCCCGTCAGACCTTGCACAGACTCTCTTGGTTTGAATTTTACTGCATTGGGCTGTTGCCACTTGTCCACCCCCGTCCCAATTTTTTATCTCCTTACTTAATTAATTCGGCTTGTTCCATGGTAATACAGGTAACCCAATCTATTGAGTATTGCTAGTAACATCACCCTTTTATATTCACTACTTCATATAATTATTCTATATTACTAGATTATATATATATATATATATATATGAGTAATGTTGTATCATCACGTGTATTTTTATAACATTTAAGGTTAAATATAAAGAATTTAAAAACTTAAATTCATTACATAAACATTTGCTCAATAATAATGCGTATACTAGATAGTTAAGTGATTAACACTTTTTTTTTTTAGATAAGCTAACCATTATTGCATATATGTTCTAATCTCATACTGCATCAATGCCGACTATTTCTTTTTTTTCTTTTTCTTTTTTTTTGATCAAAATGGGTAATATATTGATTAAAGAATATAACCGCTGTACAAGGGAATATAACCCCTATCATGAAAGAAAGTAGGCATACCCAGGAGCCAAACTGGCCATCCAAAAGTTAACATCCAAAGTACAAGCTAATTCATACTTATAAGTTCTCTAGTTAACATGATATAAGTCATATTTATCAAAGACAATTCAAAAGACATGCCTTTGGATCACCCTGACCAAGTCCTCATGAGATATATCACCCTATCCGACTATTTCTTGATTTGAAGAAGGGGGGAGGGGGATGGGAAGTGCGAACTATTGTGCATGATCAAAATATATTTATGTAAATATTTTTTTGAGGATTTGTTTAGACTTTAGAAGTTAAAAAATATTAAAGAAAGGAAACAAAAATAAATAAAAATATGTAGTAAATCAATGCATTACATAGATTTGATCTAATACACCAGTATCATTTGATTCAAATTAGAACAAATTTTTATTTTGAACAATATTTGATATAGAGCAAAATACAACTTTAAACAATGTATTTCTTTTTGTTTATTTTTTCTATCAAACAAATTTTTTATACAAACAAAACATAGAAGAATAGGTTTTAATTCCTTTTTTTTTTTTTTTTCTTTTCTTCTTCTTGAAAATTCAATTAGGTTAATTAATATCAATTATGAGTCTCAAGACTTGAGTGCACTGGATTGAATATATAAATTAACACATTTTTGTCATAATCTATTTTTTCATCATGCAGAAATAGAAACAAAAATTATACCAGATATACACTGAACTTCAGTGTATAAACATTTGATTCAAAATGATGATCATATTTTGGAAAACAAATTAATTATATGGAACCGACACTATAAAAGGATTTATAATCATGTTATATCATGTTAGTATTTTTTCAATGAGTGAAACCTATTTGTCTCTTGATTTATGTAAATGGGGCGCATATTCTCTTACTAGATAGTGAGTCTAGAGAGATACACTTGTAGAAAAAGGCTACGGGAGCTTCTCTTCTATGCGAATTCTAGTCTCATATTTCAACAATATTCACCAATACAACATTTTGACTATGTAATTATTGACCAATACAAGCACAACATTCAATATTGACATATTAACCATTAATATAGGCACAATATTCAATATTGATGTATCTATGTAATTATTTTAGAAATTTTACACGAAAATATATGTTTGTAGCTAAGGGTTAAAAATTTTAGGGCAATTCCACTTACAGTAAGAGATTTTAGAGGGATTTTATGGATGTGGGCACATTGTCGAAATACATAAAATTTGTCGTGCTTCCTTTTCTATTTATTTCATTTTAAATTGTTTTATTACATCCCTACGTGCTTTTTTTAACAATAATTTTTAATGAGGATGTCATGTGATTTTTTATATTCAAAAGTAAGTGAAAGAGGTGATAAACCACTAAATCCAAGTCCATAGATTAAGCATAATGAATATGATTAATTAATTAATTACAATACTAACAATTAGAACTACCTTAATAAAAAATGGCCATGTATGATCTATTTTGTTGAAAACATTGTTCAATCATATTTCATTTTTTTTTCAAAAAGAAAAATTAAAAAAAAAATGCACTTTATTTTTTAAATTTTTTTCAAAATTAATTTGAAAAAAAAAATGAAAAGATGTTTTCTAATTCTCTTGTACAAATTTTGGAAAACTAAAAAATTAGATGATGAATTTTATGTCATTGCAACCATACCCAAAGATTGAAATTTGAGGTAAATTAAGTATAATAAGGAGCCACAATGATATTGGTCCAAGATAGCATTTAAATAAAATGCTCTTAGTCCATTTAGGTTGTGCTGGCTACATTGTTTTATTAATCCAATGTTTGAACCATATGGCATGATTAGTGTAGCATAAGGTAGAGTTAATACAAAGCTATCAAGATACCAATTGTATCTTTCAAGTAAAATTACTTATTATTTAATGTTAAATAATGCATTCATAGCCATCTAAAAAAGCTTAAATATTTCATACAAAGTTTAAAAGGGAGTTAATAATCTAAATTAAAGTGCGCATTGGCCAATTAATTAAATAATTAATTAGTAATTATTCGAAGATGTAAGAAGTTGTATTCTAGACGTTAGTTCTTCACTTGAGCACATTGTGCTATCGTTTTGATCACGAAGTCCTCAATTTTTGAAAGGAAATTTAAAAAAAAATAAATTAAAAGAAAGTGAAACTATGAAGACCATAGGTGTAGGGAGAGTGCCACGAAAAGAAAATGTGATTAATTTGAGATAGTATTGATAACTCGTAAAAATTTATGAATTGTGCAACGTGTACTATTAATTTTGAATGAAAATTTTAAAATAATCAAGTTTAGCTACATCATTTATGAATTTTTTTAATGAACAATTAATGCCACCTCTAATAATAGCATTTTCAAGGGCACATGATGAATATGAATCATTAAATACATGTTTTGTTTTATTTCTCCCCCGCCCCAAAAAAACAAAAAAGAAAAAGTAAACGAAACCTGTATTTAATTGGTAGATTTTCAAAAACTGTTGCCTATGCTAAGGAAAGGAAGGCCTAATGTGAGTATTGTATTGTTCTTCTAATCACTATAAAAAAAAAAAAAAGTCTAATTACCCTCTCATCAAAATTTGTTCCCCTAAAATTAATCCTATTGCCCCCTTATATTTTTTTAATTGCATTTACAATATGCAAAGTATTCCTTTATAAGTTCGATGAAAATAGATAATTATAATTTATTTGAAAAGGCAGCCATATTTAATTAATCTCTAAGTTACAAAAAATGGTGGCAACAACTATATATATGCATATGTATATGTATGTGTATATGTTTATGTATATGTAAATAATTGAATCTCGGGCCAATTCAAAGGTTCATTTGACAAACAAGACAAATCTGAACATGAAAATTCTCAACACATTTCAACTCACGAGCAGCTCAATCACTTAAGTTTGGGTTGTCTTGTTTGATACACTCAAATTATACTCATTCAATAAGATCAAGTTAGATACAGTATATTGTAGGATGCTTATTTAGCTAAAAATAGGAGTGTCTGGGGATGAACTTGTTTAGCCTAAACTTCACAAGTTATAACTAGTGAGAGGATCTAAGCCTTAGACCAAGAGGTTGCTTCAGTGAGGGGATAAGAAACCTGAGGCAATAAGAGTTTATTTTCACCTTTTTCCTTACAAAATCCAAAGGTTTCGTTTCGTTTAGATCAAGTAATTTGGTTGGGAAAAGGAAAGAAAAAGAAAATAAGAAGGAAACTCATTTTCCATTATATTTTCTCCCTACATCAAATGCTACTAAAAATAAAAAATTTGTCTAATATAATTAAAAATTAAGAAAAATTAAACAGTAATAGTATATAAAACTATTTTTTTGTTAATTTAATATATTTTTATTTTCTTTCTCATGATAACCAAATGTGAAAAGTTAGATTTCTTTATGTTTTTCTTTCCTTTCCTTCATATTTTCCAAGTTTCGAACAACGCCTAAGAGTTTGTTGCCTCCCACAATTGTTCATAAGCAACTTGGTAGCTGAATTCAACAAAGATTTGTTCATTTAGATAAATGAATGAGTTTCATCAGGTAGCTTAAGTTCAATTTTGTTGTGAAAATTGAATGCACAACGGAATAAAACGATCTTACAAACGCAGCAACCAACAGTGAAATATATACAACAACCACGAAGATTATAATGAAAGCAATAACAATGACACAAAGAATTGCGTGGCTCAACAAGGCCTACATCCATGGAAGCAATCAGCAATATAATTCTTACAATCTTGTGTCCAAAGACTTGAACATTACATAGTTATAACATAAGTCATGTATATATAAGTTTCCATAAGGTTTTCCCTCCAAAATCCAACCTTTCCAATGTCTCAATTCAAAATTTGAAAATAAACGCTGAGTAATCGAGCCAAACTATTGACTGTTTGTTGAGATGTTGTCGACGGTTTAATACCGAGAGCAAACATTCAAAGCAACAGCACCAGAACCATCGATGGTTTTGTCAAGAGTCGACTATTTCTTGTCATCCTGGCAAAACCATCAACGGTTTGCCCCTGCAAACCTACTGGAAGCCACAACTGCTTTTTTCTACCATGTTTTCTCATTGTACATGTGTTCCACTTAATATATGAGTCATATGTTGCAACAATCTCCACCTTGGTGAATATACACCCCTTAGAAAAAAACTGAAAGCATAAATCAACAACTCCACCTTGACCATGGGACATTGGGTTGGCACCGCCTCCCGTCTAGCAAGTGAGACATAAGCCAAGTCCAAACAAAGCTTGAACTTGTCTGTGCCATCTTTAGCTTCTACCAAAAACTCCGACTCAGTTGTAGATATAACAACCGGAGACTGCACCCTGAACTGTCACGACTCGAAAAATCTCGTTCATATTTAAAATTTCTCTGATACCACCTATAATGACTTGAATATTTCATACAAAGGAAGAACTTAATAATCAATTACGAGAGTACTAAATCATCCCAATATAATAATATCATCTACAATATCACAAATTACATCCCTACTGCTCAGAAATCATTAAGACATAATAAAATAATACAATTCTAAGTAAGACATTCTATCCCACCCACACTTTTATTGTGTTACTTTGATTACTATTATCCTCCACGTGAATCAATAAATGTTAGAAATTTCATGGGGTGAGACACCTTTCAGTAAGTGGGGATAAATTATTATTAGTGTGTGCCAGGTGAGTTCTCATGTAAGTAAGATATAACCATTTATTAATACACTTTTACTGTAATATTATTAATATTGTTCTCAAGTTTACTGAAATATCATTAGTACTGTACTCACACTTTTATATATATATAACGACCTGCTTAATTTCCATATATATATTTTTCCATGATAATAAAAATCGATAAAATAAACCCAGCAGGATATAATCAACCTGAACTTGTAGGTACCAAGGATACATCAGAAATACAACACGGAAGCCTAAGTAGCAGGAAACATAAAATCATATACATCTCATATTACCATTCAACACAATACCAGAGTGTACTACATTCATCATATACATCCTAAAACAGTCAAAACCAGTCCTAGGGTCGTCACCTAAAATTCGTCTGACCCTAGCAAGTACTTACCCTTCAGATAGGGTTGAACTAATGAACTCTAGCGCTGTGGAGTTTTATCTGCTCTCCTATTTGGGGCTCTTGAAATGTTTATATAATTTGAGGTGAGACACCTCTCAGTAAGAGAAATAAACTAATCCCAGTGTATGGCAACATGAGTATTTCCATGTTATACATAAAAACATACATAAGCATATTTAGTGAAATTGTTAGTATGATATCTGGGAAAAACATATATAATCATGATAGAACATATTGGATTTCCATAAACATAATTCACCTCGTATGATAATAATACAAAAACAACCCTAGAAGGTTAGCTAGCTGGTGTCATGTCTTACCCCCACATAACTGGGTTGTGTGGCCTGAAGGTGGGACCTGACAATGGCTGGCTAACCACTGCCAAGTCAAAGTAAATGTTTGTAAGTACGATGGGTCTGCCAAACCTAGTCTGTACACTAGGGGCGCCAACACTTCAATAAACCACATCAACTATCCATCTTCACACTGCCTCATACGACAGCGATAACACAGTATCACAATGATCGTGATCACATAGCTACGGTACCGTGCCCGTGTAAGCCTAAACCAAACCAATTAGGTTCTGATAGCATATAACATATTTCAAATTGTGATACATTGCTATTCCATAATAATAATTGTCAAATCAATATCATCATATCACATTTCATAACATAATATGAAAATCATCGGCCCTTATACCGTCATTTCGCATTTTATTAATCACGGCCCATATGTCGTATCACATATCAAATAAGAGGTTCGGCTCGTACGTCGGCATATCATATAAAAGGTTCGGCCCGTACGCTTGCATATCATTTGAGAACATCCTCGGCTCGTACACCGGTATATCACAAACTCTTGGCCCGTACGCCGGTATATAATATAAAAACTCTACATCGTTTAACATTTTTTCAGAAAACAACAATTCATAATAAATTCTACTCATGCCACAGAAAATGGGAATTATCCATATTTAAAACATATCATCATTTTCAGCAGTATTTTCCCCAAACATAATGTTATTATATATTTATTTCCCTAAAATCAAATGCTGTAAGATTATACATATATTTTCATAAAACAACTAGCTTAATTTATCCTCTTACTTGATTCCTGAAAAGCCCCTAAGATAATCAGTCCTGCACCCGTGGGGTTCCTAGTTCAACACCTTGAAAACAACATCTCCTAGAATAGAAATTAAGTATTTCTTCGACTACTACATTTTCTACAACTTCAGGAAAGTCAAATACTGAATAAAAAGCCTCACCCCTAATCTGGGATAGAAACTAGCCCCACCAACGATCCACTCTAGTAGGTTTGTAGAGAACTTTCCCAGGAGTGTCATGGTGGCTTTAGATCGTCGAACTGGCGAGAATCTAGCTCAAAATCTCAAAGAGAAGGAAGGAGGGATGAATGGAGGAGAGAGAGAGAGAGAGAGAGAGAGAGAGAGAAAGGTTGGTAAGTCAAAATTTAGCCAAAAAATGAAGTTTGGGCCATTTATAAATTGGCCTTCATCGACGAGTCATGTCACTTCATCGACGAGGTCAAGAAGGCAATTTGTCGACGAACTCTCACCCCTCGTCGATGAAGTTTAGAATCACCAAAACTCCTCTCAGTATCTTCTCGTCGACGAGACACATCCCCGTCGATGAGCCCCTCATGTGCTTTCGTCGACGAATCTCCTGTGTTCGTCGACAAGGCTCTGTTTAATTACCTTCTTTAATTCCTTTCTCCTTCTTCTTCCATTATTAAAATACCCTAATTCTTTGGGTCACTACATTCTCCCCTCCTTATAAAATTTTGTCCTCGAAATTTACTATATATATAACTCGATCATCATCCCTTAAAGGCAAAACGGTCTACTTCTCTTATTACTTAGCCTCACTTATGGCAGCGGAATACCGTGGTTACATTTCAAGTTCTGAGAGATTACATATATAAAATAAAATTCTCCCAAAACTAAAAGACTATTCATAACTAAACTATTACATGTACCTGCAAAAGAAATATTGTATAATTACTTACATTTTCCTGGTTATATTTGAACCTCTTGGAATAATTATAGGTATTTCCGTCTGATTTGTTCCTTGAGTTCTCAAGAAGCCTCTTATATTACATGATTCCTCCATAGAACCTTTACCATAGGAATCTTCTTATTGCGCAATTACGGTTCTCTTCTATCCAGAACTTGTACTGGTACCTCCTCATAGACTAATGATCACTGAATTCTAATTCACCATAACTGATTACATGAGAAGGGTTTGGGATGTATTTCCTCAACATGAAAACGTGAAATACGTCGTAAATCCTGAATAACACATATGGCAAAGCTAACCTGTAGGCGATCGGTCCCACTTTCTCTAGAATCTCGAACAAGCCAATGAACCTAGGGCTAAGTTTGCCTTTCTTCCCAAGCCGCATAACCCATTTTAACGGAGCTATTTTCAAAAATACATGATTATCGACATCAAATTCCAATTTCCTATTGCAGTTATCGACATAACTCTTCTGTCGGCTCTGAGCTACACTGATTCTATCTCTGAGGAGCCGAACTTTATCATACGTTTACTGTACTAGCTTTGGTCCCACAACTCGCCGCTCACCCATCTTATCCCAAAATAAAGGAGAATGACATATCCTACCGTAAAGTGCCTCAAACAGTGTCATGCCAATGCTAGTCTGATAACTGTTATTATACGCAAACTCCACCAGCTACATGAACTGAGTCCAGCTACCCCCGAAATCCAGCACGCATGCTCGAAACATATCTTCTAATATTTGAATCATCCTGTCGGTCTGCTCATCTGAGTAAGGATGGAATATCATGCTGAAAGATAACTGAGATCCTAGAGCCTCTTGCAAGCTCCTCCAAAAACATGACGTGAAACGTTGGTGTTAGAATTGGTGTATTCCCAGGAGGGGGTGAATTGGAATTTTAAAATTTATCTCCTAGGTTAAATGAAATACTCATATAATACAACCTAGGGTCTTTTTATGTAGTTCCAAATGTGTCAATAATATAATGTGCGAAAATTTAAATCGAGCGCATCATTCACACCATAACATACATGTACAGTAAGTATAAAGTATAGAAATATAAACAAGGCACACGATATGTTATCGGGGTTCAGCCAACTGTGTCTACGTCCCCTCCTTTAGCTCGCAAGCCTAAGGATTCCACTAAAGGCTCACTTAACGGGTGGAGCAGCACCGATTACAACCAAGTCAATTAGCACAGAGCTTACCTCAACCTTTACAACCAGGTCAATTAGCGAGGCTGACCTCATCCTATACCTTAACAGGATGGTGCACCTAACTTTTCTAACCGAGTCTAAGCCAATCTGAGACTATTTCAAAGGGTTAGTCTCCTTGTTTAGGCCTATGCCTGGAAATACAACAGTTACAATCAGTGAAATGGTATAATGATTATGCTTTCAAGTAAAGCAGATGTGTACCCAGTTACACACAATCACATACACTGCCAATAAGATATAATAAGTAAGCTCAATGTGGTTTAATATATCAACTCTCAAATATATTTGCAATCGATGTAATCAGTACGTGAGAGTGCAAACCAGCATAATCTTTGTATCACAAAATGTATTCAATATAAATGCTCAAACAAAGATATCAGCCAATCCTTATATATATATTTCAACTAACAGATCTTCTCAATAGTATAAAGCTTAAGCATCGTATAAATTGGGTTTGCAAAAAGAATTTTAACCTTTGTATCCAGCAAAAAGATATAACTCAATGAATATTGCCACAAAGATTTTTTAACTCATAAACAAATATCTCTTCGAATATTTTTCAAGATAAAACACAATAGATATTTGAAAATGATTTTGAAAAGATTTTTCTACCAAAATAAAATACGAGCTTCTCAAGATGTTGCAATGAAGGTGCAATCTCAGAAGATCTAACAAAGTCTTCTTATGATAGACTTGTTAACAAAGTCTCATAAGAATACTTAGGTTTGGATCTCTAGAAAAATTATATCAAGCAATCACAAACCAAATGAGAGCAAACCCTTTTTAAACAAACAATCACTCAAAACAAACTTACAAAGGATTTAGGCAATAGTAGAAGGTAAGTATGAGTGAATGGGGCTTAGAAATGAGTATTATAGGATTTGGGAATTTTAAACAATTTTTCTTAATCAATATTGTTAATCCCTTGCTAATTATTCCAAATGAGGGGGTATTTATAGACTACCCCTGAAATATAACCGTTAGGGACATGGTTGGAATAATTAGAAAAGTTTTAATGATTTTTAATTACTTTAACCCCATTTTACCTAGTTAACCATGGTAAAAAAATAGGTCCAACCTGAGAGCACCGGTCGACCAAGACAAGTTCGATTGACCCAAGTTCTTGGGGTTCAGTCGACCGGGCCAAAAATGAACTTTCGGTTCGGTCGACCGGACATGTATGTCCTAAGCGATTTTTCCAATTTTGCGAGGCTCAGTCGACCAAGGTCATTTTGAGCTATACTAGTCAGTCGAACAAATCGTTGGGTTCCCACACGTGGGAACTCGGTCGACCAAGTTGGTGCAATACAAAAAGTGTTCGGTCTACCAGGAAGTCAAAATGTTGACTTCCTATGACGTTCGGTCGACCGGGGCCAAATGAACTACATAGTTTGGTCGACCGGGCTGTGGTCAACTTGTTGACCAGAACCAGGTTCAGTCGACCAGGGGAAAAATACATGTGAGGTGTCGATCGACCGAAGGTGCACATTTTGTGTATTTCAGTCTTATTTCATCCAATAATCATCCTATTCAAGTGCTTAACACATACAAGTGAATGTGTGAGTCCTAGGGTCATTTCTACATCTTTTTGAAGACACTGAAAAAATTCGGCATCAGTCGACCGAAGGGTAATCCCTAAGGTCTTTCTAAGGTCATTTTCATTTTGAGCTTACCTATCGTATCATGCAGGAAATGCATGCAATTATTACAATCAAAGCCCTCTTTATTATTACAAACCCTTTGTATAAATGAAATACATTACAACACATATATTGGGTCTTCAACTTCAATCTCTTCTTTGTGCCATCATTATAATCTGCCAATTTAAACCTGCACATGAACTAGATAGCCATTAAATGGCTGAGTATTTGTCATAATCAAAATAAGGTATGACTCATAAGGTCAAAAGCGAGTCTTGATCTAATACTATAGATATTAGCACTTCTTGAGAAAGGACTATCTCCTGAATATAAATCTCCCCCAAACAGTTGAGAGAGTAGCTGATCTTGATAGGTAGGAAATGGGCGATCTTAGTTAAGCGGTCTACAATCACCTAAATAACATTCTGGCCGTGCAATGCCGTTTGCAATCTTGAAACAAAATCCATCGATATATGATCCCACTTCCACTCTAAGATAAATAGTGGCTGCAACTAACCTGCCGATCTCTGGTGCTCAGCTTTTATTTGTTGACACGCCAAACACTACGCTACATACTTAGCAATCTCCTTCTTCATACCACTCCACCAATAAAACTCTCGCAGATCCCTATACATTTTCGTACTACCGGGATGAAATGTATACAAAGATCTGTGAACCTCTTCTAAGATGGTCTTCCTGATGTCAGCATCAGCAGGAACATATAATCTGAAACGGAATTGCAAAGCTCCATCATCTGTAATGTAGAATTCCTCTCCTTGACAATTCTGTACTCTGACCATCACCTCTGCTAATCTTGGATCTTCCCTCTGAGCAGCTTTAATCCTTTCCTGTAGAGTATGCTGCACCACTAAATTGGCGATACATACTTGAGGACCATTCTCAACCAACTTTATGTCAAGTCTCTCCATATCCATCATGATCGGATACTGGATCTCAATAATTGCCACTAGTCCCTCAGACTTCCTACTCAAAGCATTAGCTACCATGTTCGCCTTCCCTGGGTGGTAACTGATAGTGCAGTCAAAATATTTAATAAGCTCCAACCACCTTCTCTACCTCATATTCAGTTCCTTTTAAGTGAAAAAGTACTTAAAACTCTTGTGGTTAGAAAATTTTGCACCGTTCACCATACAGGTAATGCCTCCAAATTTTCAATGCATATACCACTGCAGCCAATTCAAGATCATGGGTAGGGTAGTTCTTTTCATACTCTTTCAATTGTCTGGAAGCATACGCCACCACCCTACCATGCTGCATCAGTACACAACCAAGTTCCTTCAAGGACGCATCACTATAAATAACATACCCCTCACCCTATGACGGGATGATCAATACTGGTGCCGTGACAAGTTTTTGCTTCAATTCCTGAAAACTCTACTCACAGCTATCATCCCACTCAAACCTAACATTCTTCCTAGTCAGTTGTATCAAAGGTTCTGATAATACTGAGAATCCCTCAACAAAACGACAGTAATACCCAGCTATCCCCAAGAAACTCCTAATCTCTTAGATGTTCCTCGGTCTAGCCCAATTCACTACCGCCTCTATTTTACTAGGATCCACAAAAATACCATCTCCTGAAATGACATGTCCTAAAAACACAACCTTCTCGAGCCAGAATTCACATTTACTAAACTTAGCGTACAACTTCTTTTCCTTGAGTGTCTGTAAAACTTGCCTTAAGTGCATTTCATGCTCCTCATAGCTCCTCGAATAGACCAATACATCATCAATAAAAACAATATCAAACTGGTCTAAGTATTGGTGGAAGACTCTATTCATAAAGTCCATAAATACTGCAGGAGCATTCATCAAACCAAATGGCATAACAAGAAACTCGTAATGCCCATACCTGGTTCTGAAGGCCATCTTTGACGCATCCTCCACTTTCACTTTCACCTACTGATAGCCTGATCTAAGGTCAATCTTAGAATACACTCGTGTACCCTGGAGCTAGTCAAATAAATCATCTATACAGGGTAAAGGATACTTGTTCTTGATTGTCACCTTATTAATTTCCCTATGATCTATACACATCCTCATAGGCCCGTCTTTCTTCTTCACAAATAATACTAGAGCTCTCCATAGAGATACACTGGGTTATGTAAAACCCTTATCAAGCAAATCTTGCAACTAACTCTTTAACTTTTCCAACTCTGCTGGCATCATTTGATAAGATACTTTAGAAATCGGCGATGTACCTAGAAGCAGATCAATAGGAAAATCTACCTCATGATTAGGTGGCAAGCCTGGTAACTCATCAGGAAAAATATCTGTAAACTCCTTTACCACTGGCGTACTAGTGAGTTTCAATTTATTCCCTGATATTTCCTTCGCAAAGGCCATGAATTCCTAACAACCACTCAGTAGTAGTCTCCTCGCCTGAATAACTAAAACTAACTGAGGCGAGGATTGCACTCGCGACCATGAATTCTGCTTTTCCTGGAGGTCTGAATATCACTTCTCGCGAATGGTAATCTATGCTGGAAAAATTAGCTGCTAGCCAATCCATACCAAATATTACATCAAACCCATGCATGTCCAGTACTATTAAATCAGTAGATAAAATTTCCCCTTGCATATCAACTGAACAACCCCGGAGCACCCTACTACACCTCACTACTGACCTAGTCAGTGTACATACTAACAATTCAGTGTCTAACAACTGTGTTTCTGCCCCACATAGTCTAGTACACTCCAAAGACACAAACGAGTATGTGGCTCCTGAATCAAATAATATAATAACTTTAAAGGAAAGCATGCTAACCATACCTGTCACCACGTCGCCGAATGTCTCAGCATCACCAGAGTCAAAGCAAAAACTCTGGCTAGTGCCATATTTCTTTGCTGACCTCTATGTGGTGCCTAATAGCCTCCCTAGTACGGTCTAAGAGCATGAGCAGCATCTATCGGTGTAGGGCAGCCTCGCATCAGATGTCCTTGTCTGCCATAGTGATAGTAGATAGCTCTCCCTACTCGATACTCTCCCCTGTGTCTCCTCCCACAAGTCTGAAAGACAGGAAGATTCTACACTATCTAAGCCTCACGATTCCCAATCTCCTGTCTCCACCCTCTGCCATAGTTTCCTTTCCTCCACTGACCCTGCCTAGGATCCTGCTTATAGACTGAAGATGCAGATCTCTTCTTCTATCTCCGTTCCTCTGCATCCATATGCTCACCAACCTCTACCAAGGCTGCTCTGTCGACTAACTCAGCAAAATAATGAATCTTTAGCATTACCACTTGCTTGAATATGCTTCGCCTCAAACCTCTTTCAAACTGACTCACCTTTTTCACCTCATCAGGAACAATATACGGAGTGAAGCGAGAAAGCTCTATAAACCGTGCCGCATACTGCTAGACTGATAACTGTTCCTACTTCAGACTTAGGAACTCTTCCTCTTTAGCCTCCTTGACAGTGGCTGGGAAATACTTGTCAAAGAATAACTCTTTAAATCAGCCCCATTTCATCTCTATTGGCGTCATCCTCTGCTGCTCCAAAAGTCCCACAACAATCCACCACCTTTTGGCTTCCCCTGTGAGTTTATAGGTGGCGAAGAGGACCCTCTTTTCTTCCGTACACTACAATATGGCCAAGACTTTCTCGATCTCCTGCATCCAATTCTTGGCAGCTGCAAGATCTACTCCCCCTAGAAACGCTGGAGGATTCATATTAGTAAACTTCTCTATGGTGCACCCATGGCCTGCATACGGGCCTCCCTGCTTCCTAGAACTCCTAGCGATCTCAGCCATAACCTGCTGAACCACGCTGCGTAGTACTGCGTCAAAATTAGTCCAGCTAGCACTCGAGGGCCTTGCTCCATCACTACCACTCGTATGGGCACTACCTCCTCCAGGGTCCATCTTGAAAATAATAAACGTAATTTAAAGACCCTATACTTATCATTACACACCTAACATGGTTCCTCATCTTAACTTTCTCAACTCATTCCTAACTCCAGTCCTATATTCTAGGAACACAACTCAACCATAGTTTACTATCGTTTTCCTGAGATCGTCACCCCAAGAAAAACATAAAAACCATCACGGAAGTTCTGCCTCTAGACTGTAGAACAAAACCTTAAATCATTTTCCTATGCTCTAGTATCATTTCTACTGCACTCTAAAGTCTACAGAACCTAGCAACCTAGGCTATGATATGAAAATGTAACGGCTTGCTTAATTTCCACATATTTTTTTCCATGATAAAAAAAAATCGATAAAATAAGCCCAGAAGATCATAATTAGCCAGAACCCATGGGTACCGAGGATACATTAGAAATACAACACGGAAGCTTAAGCAGCAAGAAACATAAAATCATATACATCTCATATTACAATTTAACACATTACTAGAGTGTACTACATTCATCATATACATCCTGAAACAGTCAAAACCAATCCTAGGGTCGTCACCCAAAATTCGCCTGACCCTAGCAAGTACTTACGCTTCAGATAGGGTTGAACTAACGAACTCTAGCGATGCAGAGCTTTATCCGCTCTCCTATCTGGGGCTCTTGAAATGTTTATATAATTTGGGGTGAGACACCTCTCAATAAGGGAAATAAACTAATACCATTGTGTGGCAACATGAGTATTTCCATGTTATACATAAAAACATACGTAAGCATATTTAGTGAAAGTGTTTGTATTATATCTGGGAAAAACATATATAATCATAATAGAACATACTGGATTTCCATAAACATAATTAATCTCATATGATAATAATACAAAAACAACCCTGGAAGGATAGCTAGCTGGTGTCATGTCTTGCCCCAATATGACTGGGTTGTGTGGCTCGAAGGCGGGACCTAACAATGGCTGGCCGACCACTGTCAAGTCAAAGTAAATGTTTATAAGTACGATGTGTCTGCCAGACTTGGTTTGTACACCAGGGTGCCAACACTTCAATAAACCACATTGACTATCAATCCTCATGCTGCCCCGTACAACAGCAATAACACAATATCACAATGATCGTTATCACATAGCTACAGTATCGTGCTCGTGTAAGCCTAAACCAAGCCAACCAGGTTCTGATAGCATATAACATATTTCAAATTGTGATACATTGCTATTCCATAATAATAATTGTCAAATCAACATCATCATATCACATTTCATAGCATAATATGAAAATCATTGACCCTTACATCGGCATTTCGCATTTTATTAATCATGGCCCATACGCCGTATCACATATCAAATAAAAGGCTTGGCCCGTATGCCAACATATCATATAAAAGGCTTGGCTTGTAAGCCAACGTATCATTTGAGAACATCCTCAGCCCGTACGCTGGTATATCACACAAATTTTTCGACCCATACGCCCGTATATCATATAAAAACTCTCGGTTCGTATGCCGTTATATCATATAAAAACTCTACATCGTTTAACATTTTCCCAGAAAATAGCAATTCATAATAAATTCTACTTATGCCACACAAAATGGGTATTATACATATTTAAAACATATCATCATTTTCAGTAGTATTTTTCCCAAACATAATGCTATTATATATTTATTTCCCTGAAATCAAATGCTGTAAGATTATACATATATTTTCATAAAACAACTAGTTTAGTTTATCCCCTTACCTGATTCCTGAAAAGCCCCTAAGATAATCAGTCCTGCGCCCGCAGGGTTTCCCGTTTGACTCACTCGAAAAATGAGCAGCTCGGAAGTTATCCCAAGTATAGGAGTTCTGTCGTGTAATATTAAGCCCAAGGGCTAGATCGTCTCCTCAGGGAATGCGTTTAATCTCAGATTTTTTGTTCTCCCAATCGAAAATAAAAATGCACTAAACTTAGTTCAGATTCGGGATTTTTAGAATTTTGGAGACTCAAATTACATACACACGCAAATTAAAGTCCTAAAATTAGCACGCACGGAACTAAATAACAATAACGGAAATCCTAGTCTACTTAAGGAAACACTGAAACACACACTAATTAAAAATGGTATCTTTGGACACGGAACTAAGCACGCGGGAATGGAAACTTAAACAGACACGAATATGCACTAAAAATCGAGAATTCGAACCAAAAATTAGTATTTTGAAAACTTAAGAAATACCCAGACAATATATAAAAACACGAACTTTAACAAAAAGAAACCTAAACTAAATCAAATTTCAATTAAAAATTAAATTTTTTTTAAGAGAAGAGAACAACTAAATTAATCTACTACTAATTTATGGGAAGACAAAAACAAAACAAAACACAAGAAAGAAAAACACAATTAAATAACCATGAAAAAATAAAATAGTATCCAAACTTGCAAATAACATAGATAAAAAATTAATAAACACAATAGTATCCATCAAAAGAAATAAATGAAGGAAGAAAGGAAGATGAAGAAGAGAGAGAGAAAGTAAAACAGAGGGTGGTTGCAGAGGGAGGCCTACTGTGTGGTCGGGTTGGTGCTCTCGGTCTGCTATGGAGACTGGCCTGCTGTGTGTTCTTCTGCAGCCTGCTGTGCTGTGCCGTGGACTGGTGGAGCTTGGATTGCTGCTTGTGTTGGAGAAACAGCAGGCGATGGAGCTCCTAGAATGCTGTTGGAGAGTTGCTGCAGGCTGGAGAGTTCGGATACTGCTGCTGTGCTCTGCTCTGTTCTGGGAGCTCTCGGTGATGCTGCTGCATGATGGCAGCAGTTGAGGTTTGGGTGTGGCTCTGCAGGGTGGAGGAAGCCAAGGGCGGGCCAAGGGTTTGTGGGCGGAGCAGTTGGAATAGGGAGCCGTGGATTGTGCTAGGCAGAGGGAATTCAAGGAAAACAGAGGAGGAAAAAGAAGGGAAAGGAGAAGAAGAAAGAGGAAAAAGAAGAAGAGAAATACTGAAAGATAGAAAAGCTAAAAGAAATACTGAAAGAGAAGACAGGAAACAGCAAGGAAAAGTAAGAAGAAGAGAAGAAGAAGAAGAAGAACAGAGGAGAGCCCTTCCGGGGCTGCCTGCGCAGGGAGAGGAAGAGAAGAAGATTTAAAGGAAGAGCTGGGTGCCCTAGGATCTGGCGTGGACAACCCGACCCGGCCATGCATGGCCGGGTCACATCAATGACCCAATTATTATATTTTTTGTTATTTTCTTTTGTTCTCTATTCGTCACAAATATGACTCTTTTGGGGCCCGTATCTCACAAAACTCAAAACACAAAAGTTGTAGATGATCCTTTCCTCTTTCTCTAAAGATTTGAATCGTCTCGATCGGAGCTCGGACGAAAAAGTTATGCATGAAATACGAACAGATATCAGTTTTGGTTCCCGGGAATTTTCCTGCGACAAAAAAAATTACTAAAACTTCATAAATAGTGCAATAAAATTCAAGAATGATGATTTTGGCACTTTATTAAAATATTGAAAAATTTTGGACATTTAATTAAAAATATAAACTGTAAAGCTTGGGTTAAACGTTCAATTACGCAGTTTCGGCGCGTAATCACCGTTCAACACCCTGGAAATAACATCTCTCAGAATAGAAATTCAGTATTTCTTCGACTACTACATTTTTTACAACTGCAGGAAAGTCAAATACTAAATAAAAAGTCTTACCCCTAATCTGGGATGGAATTCAAGCTAGCCCCACCAACGATCCAGTCTAGTAGGTTTGTAGAGAACTTTCTCAAGAGTGTCGTGGTGGCTTCAGATCATTGAATCGGTGAGAATTTGACCCGAAATATTAGAGAGAAGGAAAGAGGGACGAATGGAGGAGAGAGAGAGCGGTTGGTGCGTCAAAATTCAGCCAAAAAATGAAGTTTGAGCTATTTATACACTTGCCTTTGTCGACGAGCCACGTCACTTTGTTGACGAGGTAAAGAATGCAATTCGTCTACGAACTCTCACCCCTCGTTGACAAAATTCAGAATGACCAAAACCCCTCTCAGTATCTTCTTGTTGATGAGACACATCGCCGTGGACGAGCCCCTCATGTGCTCTCATCGACAAATCTCCTTTGTTCGTCGACGAGGCTCTGTTAATTACCTTCTTTAATTTCTTTCTTCTTCTTCTTCCATTATTTAAATACCCTAATTCTCTGGGTCACTACAATACATACATATATATATATATATATATATATATATATCTAAAAATACATATTTCTAGTTGAAAACGTATTTTAGCTCACTAAATACTCTATTCTCATAAATCTACATATGCCTTTATAACTGTAACTCGGTATAAAATCATATTTCTGTATGTATTCATAACTTAGTATAGAATCACATTTTTGTATATATAGTCATAACTCTGTATAACATTGTTGTACCATATTACTGAATAAAACTATCATAATATAATTTTATAATAATCTATCATAACATAATATTGTATAGATCTGTCGTATCATAATACTATCTAGGACTGTCATATCATGACTTTGCAATAATATGTTGTATCATCATACTCTACTCTGTTCATCCTCATGCTGGCCCGTATACGAGGAGGGAATACTACTATACTCATACTTTATTGCGATGAATTCCTTTGTGTACGTAAATCATATGTTATATATATACCCAATAGAATCTTCCCTGATTAGTTGCTTATATCATCATATATTGCCCATCCTCACGCTGACCTGTATACGAGGAGGATAACCTTATGCTGGCCCATATATAGGGAGGGACTCTGCTATATTCTCCCTCATACTGACCTGTATACTAGGAGGATAACCTCATGCTAACCCATATACAGGGAGGGACTCTACTAAACTCATCCTCATGCTAACTGGTATACGAAAAGGATAACCTCATGCTGACCCATATATAGGAAGGGACTCTACTATACTTATTCTCATGCTGACCGATATACAAGGAGGATAATCTCACCCTGACCCGTATACGGGGAGGGACTCTACTATACTTATCCTCATGCTGACCTGTATAAAAGGAGAATAATCTCATACTGACTCATATAAAGGGAGGGACTCTACTAAACTCATCAACATATCTCTAAATATAACTGTAATTTATAACTGATCACGACACTTAGCCGGCTGAACTGTCACGACACTTAGCTGACTGAACAGTCATATCAAAATTTATGAATTAAACTGTAACGACCTTCCTAATTTATCATATAGATTTTTTTCCCCACGTAATTATAATATTCTGGTAAACCATAATCCACTTGGACCCAAGGGTACTAGGGGTAACATGAAATTCATCACCATTACCTGCGCAGTAAGAAACGTGAAATCATATGCAATCAAAATACCATGCAACCCAATAACAGAGTTTACTACAACCGTCATATAAATATACACATCTCAAAAATATCCAAAATAGTCCTAGGGTCGCCACCCAAAAATTCGTCAGACCCTAGCAAACACTTACCCTGCAGGTAAGGTAGGACTATCAAACACTAGTGCTGTGGAGCTTTATCCGCTCTTCTATCTGAGGCTCCTAAAATGTTCATATAATTTGGGGTGAGACATCTCTCAGTAAGGGAAAATAAACTAATACCAGTGTGTGGCAACATGAGTATTTCCATGTTATACATAAAACCATACATGAACATATTTGGTGAAACTGTCTATATCATATCTGGAAAAACATATATAATCATAACATGACAGAACATGCTAGATTTTCATAAACATAATTCATCTCATATAATAATAATAGAAAACATCCTGGAAGATTAGCTGGCTGGTGTAATGTCTTACCCCCACATGACTGAGTTGTGCAACCCGAAGGCAGGACCCGACAATGGCTAGCCGACCACTATCGAATCAAAAGCAAAAGTTTGTAAGTATGATGGTTCTGCCTCTACTGGTCCATACATCAGGGGCGCCAACTCTACAATAAACCACATCGACTGCCATTCTTCTACTGCCTCGTATGACTAGTGGTAGCACTAACAATATCATGATCGTGATTATATCTACGGTACCGTGTTCGTGTAAGCCTAAACCAAGCCAATCAGGTTCTGATAGCATATAACATATTTCCAAATTGTGATACATGGCTATTTCATAATAATAATAATTGTCAAGTTAATATCATCGTATCATTTCATAACATAACATGAAAATCTTCGGCCTTTACGCCAACATTTCATATTTTATTAATCACGGCCTGTACGCCGTATTACATATCAGATAAAATTATCAGCTCGTAAGCCGACATATCATATAGAAGGCTCAGCCCGCACACCGACATATTATATAAAAGGCTTGGCTCGTACACCGACATATCATATAAGAAAACTCTCAGCTCGTACGCCGGTTTATCATAATAAAACCCTCGGCCCGTACACCGATATATCATATAAAAAGTTTGAATCATTAAACATTTCCCAAAAAAAGTAAACCATAATAAATTTTACTCATGCCACACAAAATGGGTATTACACATATTTAAAACATATCACCATTTACAATAGTATTTTCCCAAACATAATGCTAATATATATATATATATATATATATATGTTCTTGAAATTAAATGTTGTAAAATTATACATACATTTTCATGAAAACAACTAGTTTAGTTTATCCCCTTACCTGATTCCTGAAAAGCCCCTAAAATAAACCAGTCCTGCACCTGCAGGGTTTCCCATTCAACACCCTGAAATCAACATCTCCCATAACAAAATTTTAGTATTTCCTTGACTACTACAATTTTTACAACTATGGAAAAGTCAAATACTGAATAAAATGCCTTACCTCAAACTTGGGATGGAGTCCAAGCTAGCCCCACCAATGATCCACTCTAGTAGACTAGCATAGAACTTCCCTAAGAGTGTCATGGCGGCTTCGGATCATTGATCGGGCGAAAAACGGACCCAGAAAGCTAGAGAGAAGGGTGGGGAACCGAAGAGGAGAGAGAATGAGAGGTTTATGCGTGAATTTTCAGCCAAAAATGAAGTTTAGGCCTATTTATACACCGACCTTCGTCGATGAGCCACGTCACTTCATCGACGAGGTCAAGAAGAAAATTTGTCTGGTGTAACGACCTCAAAATTTACATCATCGTCAAAATTTACATCATCGTCATCATTTTCATTTTTTTCCTATTATATATATATTAACTGTTCTGATACCCTCTACTATGAAACTCGGGCCTTAGTAGGCACCGGGGTAATCCTGTATACAATATTTATACCTACGCAGCGGAAACATAAATCATATGGCCATATATACTATACAATACTAGAATCTAGTATATACAGACCATAGTCATACAAAATAATTCCCTCTAGTACCGTCTACCCAAAAATACAAAACTCTGTCAAAAACTCACCCTACAACCAGGGTAATCACATAAACTCCCTATCCGCGAGCCTGATCTGCTCGCCTAATTGGCTCACCTGAAATATGATAAAGTAATGGGGTGAGACAACGCTCAGTAAGTGGAAATATGGTATTACTAGTGTGTGGCGATCGAGTCGTAAAACTATAATAATAGTATGTAAAACTGCATGATCTGGTAAATTTATAAAATTCATATATCACATGTACAGTAGCTTAAAATATATGTATCATCTGAACTTTCTATCATTCATACTGCTAATATCATACTATATACAACAAAAACTGTAAAATTGTATACATATACATAACTGTGCTTTATCCCTGGAACTCTGTATGTCATGATTTGACCCCTCGTGATAGGGTTGTGCAGCTGAAGGCGGGACTTAACCTGGTCGGCCCACCAGGTAAGTCATTATAATCTACACTACCTCAGCCCGACTAAACTGCATCCACTCATAGGCTCAGGACTGGTTGCTACCTCGTCCAACCGGGCCCCTCAACCCAGTGAACTGGAGAACTGCATACTCTCCGAGCATAGTTGACGGTACCCACATACGATCTGAGATATGTGGTTGTACTTTATCTGTATATAGCAACGATACTGTGCTCTATATTCTGTACCTATACTGTATTTGTCTGTAATATTTTCTCAGGGATTTGATATTATATATATATACTCTTTTACTGTTTTCATCATGTTTCCAAAATTACCATAACGCTATCTTTTGTACTATAAATATTGTAATCTTTGTATTATGTATCTATAGCATCTTGATGTTATCTCTGTATATCTGTTTGTATACTCTGTCTATATACTCTGTCTGTATACTCTGAATGTTATGGTAATAGGAAACATGACATACTGTAAATACTGTATACGTTGTTCTGAATAAAGTTGTAATATACTGATTTGAGTAAAACTGTAATATACTATTATGGATCAATATCTGTTATATACTAATCTGTATAAAACTATAACATACTGATTTGAGTAAAATTGTAATATACTGTTCTAGATAAATATTTGTAATATATTGTCTCTATCTTTGTATTGAGTATAGTATGATATACTGTAAAAACTATATAAGTTCTTCATCACATAAATATCTACTCAGGCCACACAAGCATTTAAAACTCATATTCTGTAAAACTAGGTAATAAGCTAGTATATTCATGTGTGTAAAATCTCTGATAACATTATAAAAATTCCTAACATAGCATATTTCCCTTACCTTAAATCTGAAAAGTCTCTCACTAAACTCTAGCCCTACACTCGTAGGGTTCTCCACTTAACACCCTAAAAATAACATCCTCCTAAACAAAACATCAGTTTTCTCTTACTTACAACATTTCTTATAACTACAAGGAAGGCATAATTTGAATAAAATACCTTACCCAGAATTTGGAATGAATTTCAAACCAACTTCTCCCACAATCAGTTTCGTCAGACTTGTAGAGTACTTCGCCACGAGTGTCGTGGTGGCCTCAGATCTTCAATTCGGCAAGAAACAGAGCCGAAATCGAAGAGAGAAGGGGAGAGGGGCGTAGAGAGAGGAAAAGAAAGGATTTTGCGCCAACTAATGCTGAAAAATCTGGGTTTTCACTATTTATAGGGCTAGATTCATCGACAAGACACATCACCTCGTCGACGAGTCTTGTAGAAATTTCTTCAATGAACCTGCACCCTCATCGACGAGTTTCAGTCAGCCTTAAACCTTCTCTCGGTATCTTCTCATCGAAGAGATGTGGCTTCGTCGATGAGGCCTCCTTATGCCTTCATCGACGAACTCCCTATGCTCGTCGATGAGGTCTTGTGTAAAATTTCCCGGGCTATTACATCTAGGTAAAACTATCATGTCATAATACCATAAAAAAAAACTATACTTTACTGTACAAATCCATAAAATATGCTAACTAGTTTATTTATGTTGTATCATATTTATTTACTTTTGCCACACAATTTGAGTGATAATTCATTTATAATAATCTACCTGGAATAACTATATTCTTCTGCTAAAAATAATCATATACTCAACTCTAGAGACCTACTTAAATTCAACAACTGATTTTTCCCAAAACATACATATAATAATTAATTCAAACTTTCTATTTCTATAAGCCCGATAATTCAAAAAGTCATATATAATATTTTTATAATCACATGCTTTATTTTTAATTAGTTAAACTTCTGAAAATACCTAACATAATCAATTCCCCTTACCTGCTTACTGAAAATACACTTACAGGGATCCTAAAATAATGCCCGCAGTAGTTGGAGCACAAAACCCAGGTTTTTCCTAAATACATATATCCCATGTAAAATCATAAGTCTCCATACCCATAATTTCATATCCTGTATTATCTAGAAATTCATATATGGTAATCCTGAAATCGCATGCTATAATTTAACCAGTATAATTTCCTAAAATAATTGACATAATTTGTTTCCTTACCTTAGCCTCAGAGTGGCCTAGGATCCCCAAACCACGAATCCACCCCAGTTAAAACGATGAGGATGGAAACTAGAACCCTGAAATAGCGTTTGATCGTCAATTTAGTTAAAGATCTAAAGAGAAGTTAAGGAGAGAGAGAGAGAGAGAGAGAGAGAGAGAGAGAGAGAGAGAGAGAGAGAGAGAGATTTATTTTTCCCAATAAAATGAGATGGAATTTCATTTATAGGCTACTACTCTCACAGGAAACCATCGATGGTTTGGCCTTTTACCAAACCAATCTTTTACTATTTTACCTTTACCATCCTTCAGTAACTCAAAATTAAACTATCAACGATTTCCTTGAGCTCCACCAAACCGTCGACGGTTTGGTCTTAAACCAAACCTTCTCTTTATTTTCTAAAATATGCTTAATGCTCTATTATTAAGGGTTTATTTAAACACCGTCTAATTTACAACAGGGTATATGTTTACTACTATGGGAAGGCCTATTTGTTGGAAGTCCATGTAATACCCTAGAAAATTGTACGCATGTAAGTGGATATATATACCATAGTAGCAAACATATACCCTGTTATAAACATTCTGTCATCAAAGCCCCCTACACAGTCTACATCCAAATATCTCACAATTGATGGATAACTCTGTTCCCCACCGAAACACTCCATAGCACCAGCATAGGGGACTTTTGACATGTCCCAAACATCACTATCTATCATTAGGTACTGAGTGGTAGACAATTTACATTGATTTTTCACAAACCAACCTCAGACAACCACAATCTCCCCGTAATTCTTTCCACAAAGGTACCCTGAGATAATTCCAATCTCCCTGCAGCTCTGTCTTTGCAAGTCTCCAAACCAAGACTCTTCTTGGTCGTACCCAAAAGCTTCATGTTAAAATATTTTCTCAACAGAATTCCCAATTGATTAGCCTCAGTCAAAGCCTTCCCCAACAAATAACATGTTATCCACATAAAACAACAGATACATCACCCAGTTACATCCTATCACCCTCTTCCCTTCTAGAAGCACCACCAAATCTCACATCTGATTCTTTTGCAGTAACTCCATCTCCTCCACCATAGCACTCATCTATCTATTTTTCCCTTTATTGTGCACCGCATCTTGAAAAATAGTAAGAACCTTATTGGTAGTAATGAATGCATAAGACACCAGATCATCAAATTCATACATAAGTGGTGGCCTAATAGTGCATTTGGGCCCATTGTGATTCTGCCAGTCTCCCAAGCTATAACACCCTGCATAATAAACAATCTCAACTTTGCCCTAAGTTTGTAACTCCACCTACATCACATGCTCAAGTTGTTGCAATTTTCTGGCACAAGTTTCTCTTCATCTACCTGACTACACTGCACCATGGTTTTCTCACTAAAAGTCATGTCTCCACTGATCACCACATCAATTGTCATTAGATCACATAGCTTGAACCCACCTTTCTTATACCCCAGAAAGATGTACTATTTATACACTTTAACAAGCTTAGATCTCACCTCACTAAAAGCGTGCATGGCTAGACATCCAACCACTCTAAAATTAGAGTAGTCTACTGCATTACCTATCCACACCTCTCCTGCAACTTTTTCATCTAGTGACATCCTTGGCGATCAGTTAAACGAGAAAAGCACCATACTCGCTTACTTTACCAAGAAGTTCCTTACAAGCCCTGCATACAACCCGCCATGTTGCTCACAAAACTCCTTGAAGAAAACTAGCACACTCAGTTCCAATATCTGACTTAAGGATCTCTCTCTTGGTCTAGTTTTCCACCTCAGCCACAAGTTAAACCTGGAAAACATATCTGACTTATGTCCCATGAAGTATACCAAGACCTTTTGTGATAAACTCATGAAGTACATATGTACACGCCGTGATGCAATCCTCACCGGTCCCTAAACATCTGAATAAAATGTAGTTATCCATCTTGTGTGTGGTTGTTTTACATAAAACAGTATTACCTTACTCATATTCTATAGCTATAGCTCCACCTACAACTACAGTACCCAATAGTGCATAGATATTTTCCGCTAACTTCTTTCCCTTCATCACCATCAGTCACCTTCACACACCTTCATTATCCCATTTTAAGACTTGTAATTATACCTGTTACAATCTAAAGTATACAATGAAATCACATTCTTCCATAGATCTGATACATGTCTTACATCACATAATATTCTCACAGCATAATGTTCTCAAAAAACGATCATACATTTTAATTATGGAATTTCCTATTCCAAATATTTTTTTATGAAGCATCATTTCCCATTAGAACATAACCAGAATTAACTGATCTTTAGGTGTTGAACCAATTTCTATTTGGTGTCATGTGATAAGACCATCCTGAATCTAGGATCTAAGAATCTGTGAGGCATTCTAATCCCGATGAAATATAAAGCATATCCCCATCACTACTCCCCAAGTCTCCTTCTTTCACTAAATTTTTAGATTTTGACGAACCCAATTGATTTTCAACATTCCCCTTCTCCCACTCTGAATACTCTGATTTTATGTGCCCAATTTTTCCACACTTAAAACACCTTATGTCCTTCTTCTTTTAGGATTGCAACCTATATTTGCTCTAGAACTTGCTTCTCTCACGTTCCCGGTTACCCTTTGCCACAAGCCCTTCACCATGTGAAATTTCATTGGTGACCATCGTTCTTTTATGAAAACCCAGTAATGCACTTGTTACCTCTTCCAAATTCAGGGTTTCTTTGCCCCATGTTAAAGTAGTAACCAAATTCTTATATGTGTGACACGCATGGGTAGGGAATTCAATAGCATTAGCGCCTTATCTTCCTTCTCGAACTTCACATCAACACACATTAAATCACTTACAATTTGATTGAATGCGTTGATGTGTTGGTTCAAATCTGAACCTTCCACCATCTTAAGTCAATACAACTTTTTCTTAAGATATAATTTGTTCATTTGAGATTTAGACATGTACCGACTTTCAAGTTTCTTCTAAAAAACAGTATGAGATTCCTCATCCATGATGTGAAACAACATGTAATCGACCTAACAGAGTCTGATAGTAGCCACAGCCTTCGCTTCCAATTCATTTCAACTTGTTTTATCCCTGCTTTCCGGTTGAACTTCGTATAAAGCATTCACCATACCTTACTGCACTAACATATTCTTAACCCTTCTCTACCATAAACCAAAGTTTCCCATTCCATCAAACTTTACAACATCGAACTTTTTGGAAGAAGTTTTAGAAGCCATTACAACAATACTCTGATACCAATTTGTTGTGAAAATTGAATGCACAATGGAATAAAATGATCTTACAAATGCAGCAACAAATAGTAAAATATACAAAACAACAACCATGCATATTATAATGAAAGAAATAACAATGACAGAAAGAGTTACATGGTTAAGCAATGCCTACATCCACGGGAGCAATTGACAATGTAATTCTCACTATCTAGTGTCCAAAGACTTGAACATTACATAGTTACAATATAAACCATGTATATATAAGTTTCCTGGAGGCTTTCTCTTCAAAACCCAACATTTCCAACGTCGAAATTCAAAATTTGAAAACAAACACTGAGTAACCGAGCCAAACCGTTGAGAATTAAATACCGAGAGCAAACAATCGAAGTAACAGTAGTAGAACTATCGACTATTTCTTGTCAACTTGACAAAATCGTCGATGGCTTCAGTGAAACCATCGACGATTTGCTCCTGTAAACCACAACTGTTGTTTTCTACTATGTTTTCTCATTTTACATGCTTTTCACTTGATATATGAGTCACATATTATAACAGAGTTTGATTGAAAATTTAATAAAATTAAACATGCTAAAGTCTGACTCAACTCAACTCATTTGTAGCTTTAGCGACCGGCCACTATTTCCCTCTCCCTACATACCCTAGTTCCATTATAAACCCTAAATTGGAGTAAGAGGCCATGAGTATACCCTAAAAAAAAAATATGTAATCTTAATAGATACAAGCTACCTATTGTATCTTTTAAGTAGAACAATGCTTTATACAATATAAAAAAATAGCTACCTAGATTCGGACAAGTTAACAGTTTTTGCGAAGGTGTCCTCTAATTTAGACAATTAAAAAATAGAAGTTTGTATCTCCCATGCTAATTCTTTTCTTGAGTTGTGGTACTCTTTTAATTGCTTTTTTGATTGTAAAAAGGGAGAAAAAAATAGAAAAACTTTTGAAAAATCGACTTTTTACATTTTCTCATGCTAGTTTTTAAAAATTACGAATTTATGATTTGTAAAAGCAAAAGGATAGACAAATTTCCATGAAATTTTATATTCCATGTGCATTTTTTAAAAAAAATAAAAAATATATATTTTGATGTTACATAGATTTACTAAAATTTTCACCTTGATTACTTAAAAAATAAATAATTTGGTGGCATTTCTAAACACATACGCAAAGACAACATTTTTTTAACAACCTCTTTCTGTAAAAAAAAAATGAAATATTTATTTTGTAATAGTCGAAATTAACTCCTTTTTAACCACAGATATACATTTTTTATCAAATATTTTTCCAAATATGAAACGAAATTATCGGGACACAAAATTCGACATGAAAAATATTATTTAAGAGAATCACATCGACAAAGCTATCATTTAATTTTTTATTAATTTAATTTCTTAGATCAATAGTGCAATTACATCTCCCATGGAAATTAATTTTAGCGAGCAATGTCTACACACATGACAGAGGTTGCCCTAGGAGTCAATCCTCAACAATTACGTACACGATTGGTAAATAGAAAATTAAAAGAGCACATGCATTTAATCAAATCGATGGGCTTCCCAAATGCTGTTGGCTATTCTTCAACGGGTGGGTCAAGCAAAGGCAAACATTTAGCCAAACAGCCCCTTAATAATATTCTTTTTCTTTCTTAAAAAAAAAAATTAGGACAAAATTTTTAATAAATGTCGACAAAAATTGTTTGTTGGGATGCAACTAAAATTATGCAGCCATGTTAGTCTGCATACAATGATTGAAACCAAACCCCACAAGGCTAAATCCATAGATCTGACATTATATGACTCAATGCTTTCTTTTTTTCCTTTCTTTATTATTATTATTATTATTTTTTTGGCTTGGCACCATTGTAAGAATAAGCTTGATTCATTGACTTCTATTGCTTAATTTCGGTTTTATTTTTAATTAGATTATTTAAGGTATGTTTGGATCAATGGTTTTACTTAGGAAAAAGAAAAAATAATAATAATAAGGGGAAAACTCATTTTTATTGTATTTTTATTCAATATTTAATGCTACTAAAAATGAAAGTTTGTTTAATATAATTTAAAAAATTAGAAAAGTTAAATATGGTATGTTTTTATTTTATTTTATTTTATTTTTTACTTTCTCTAGTATTTTTCAAGTTTGAAACATGGTTTTAATAGCCTATTCAAAGCATCAAAATTAATTATTTTTTTAAGGATTACGGGGTAATTTATGGGATTCTAAGAGGAGCAAGATTGAACCATCGTTTTAATTGTGTTTGATAAATGTTTTATTGTCAATTAGTCATGATCAAGGTGACAAAATTATGTTTATTTGTGATTCATATTCAAAAGAATTATTTGTTTGAAATTGTAAGAACGTAAGAGGTTTCGCATTGTGATATATATATATAGTCCTAATCCAAGACCCATATATAGCATCATTGTATTATTGTATGATGAAATTTTGAAATTTTCTATATGAGAATTGTATAATATACTTATAGTTTAGATAATACGATAATTTTTATTGATAACATAGTGGAGATTTTGTAGAAGCTCTGCAGATGCAAGAGTGTACAAAAGTTATTGAAAAATCAAAAACTAATTCGAAACCAAATTGAAGTAAGATTCAATTTGGTTTTTGAGTTTTTAGTTTCAGTTACAATTTTCAAAATAAAAAAATTTAAATTTCTAATATATAAGGGATCTGAAAAACCAAAAAATCAAATTACTTAAATATCAAAAGTTAGTTGTGCATGCATATATTGAGGCAATTGACATTTACCTTCCCTAAAGTGTGATAAAAAGTCAAAAATCTCCCTCGAGGTTTGGCAAAAAAACAAACATTTAATTCCTAAGATTTTAAAAATGTCACGGACCTTCCTTGAGATTTGTCAAAAAGACATAAATGGTCCCTTAGAAAACTTTTATTTTTTTTTTTATAAACTACAATGAGAGGTTTGTGTTTTTTTTTTTTCACAAAACCATAGGGGAGGTTCTTGGAATTCTTAAAACTTTAAGGGAAGTGTCTAAAATTTTTGAAATTTCAAGAAAGGTCATTATCTTTTTGTCAGAAGAGATTAATATTTTTTGCTCTGCCTATTATTATTTTTAGGAATTATGATTTATTTATCATTGAATTTTAACATTAAAATATAATTTTAATTTTTAAAATTTTTTATATTACAAAATTTTAATTCTTATACAACAATGAGGACGCAGTTCTATAAAGGTGGGGAGGTCCCCCTCCTTGACAAATTTTCGACATGGGAGAGTCTAATGACAAATTTTTGAAACGGGAAATGCGTTAATTCAATCAATATAGTCCCATTAACTTTTTAATTTATTTCTAATTCATTGACTTATGAGTAAAATTTAGGGTTTAAGAGTTAATAATCATATTTACAATATTAAAGTTAAGTTTAAAAGTACAATTATGTAAAAAAAAAATGTTAATGTTTCCTACATACCCTCTCATGATTGAGCAATATTTATTGACATGTAAAGTTAAAATTTTGTTGAATTTATTATGTATTTTACTTTTCCCCTTTCTTTGGTAATCAAGTATTTAAAAAAAAATGAATTCCTTCAATTTTTCTTTCTTTTACTTAATATGTTTCATGTTTCAAACAGGGTCTCAATATTTTTTCTTTAATAGGTGTTTGCACCAAAACCTATCAAATAGCAACAAATAAGAATTTAAATTTTCTTTAGCTTTTGTTATTTTGGATCAAGATTTGTTTATGGAAATGACAGAAAAAGAAAATAATACATAAAATTTATTCTTCAATATATTTTTTCTATGTCAAAGAATATTAAAAATAAATTTTTATTTTAATGTGATTAAAAGTTTATAAAAATTAAATGTTAATGATGTGTAGAATTGAATTTTTGTTTATTGATTTACTATATATTTTATTTCTTTACCATTTCTTTTGGGAACCAAATATGAAGGAAAATATTTCGTCATATTTTTGTTTCTCTCTAATATTTTATATGTTGTTTTAGAAAGCTCTTAAGATTTGTTTGTGTTGGGGAAGAGGTGGGTTATGGAGGTGATGTCCAAAACATAATATCCCAAAAATAAACCTTCCCCAAATCCAATCAACACTAAGTAGAATAATTATTTATCTAAAAAAAGAAATACATAACAACCAAACACACAAAATCAGCCACACAATCACAAAGAGAAGACCAAGATTTACATGGAAAACCCTTCAGTGTGAAGAGAAAAATGTTGGGACTGAAGTCCACTTCAATTCTTCCACTATTTCAAATTAGTAGGTCACAATAGGTTTTCCCTAGTTAAAACTAGAGGCATACATCAACAAAAATCATTAAGAATCACAAAATTCTTGGCATAGAAAAATAATATGAGTCATCACCATCAAGGTGAAATCAAACTTGAATTAAGAGGTCTTACCAAAAATAGGAGTTGTTGTCCAAGCCATGAAAGCAAAGTTACAAAGTTCTAAATAACAATCAAACCGACCAAAATGAAGAAGGATGAGTCACGAAAATCTATTAAAATTTCAGTTCAATTTCAATTGAACAAGAAATCATCATCCGATCATCAAGAACAAGCTGACTATGCAAGCACATTTAATCTTGAATTTTCAGCAAACAATTTTCTTCTCTCCCTCACTATTTCTTAGTTGTCCCAAGGATGCACGACCCTTTTTTTTTTTTCTACAACAATAGGTTCCCAAAAAAGTGTTTATTTACTTCTCAAAAAATGACCCTTCATCTTCCAAAGAAAGCTACACTCAAGTGCCTCGATATAGACTTTCTAATATCAACATCTCCAACCATGCTTGCATTTGTATAACTAACCAATAAAGGTTTTCTATGCTCACCGCACCACTTGTTAGCACCGAAGGAGTCCATAGATGGACTTGATACACATGAGTGAACACCAACTTAACCCAAATGTTTAAACCTATTGAGTTTTTGAGTCCAACCATGTATATATAAGCATTCATCATCTACTCAATTTTTTCAATGTAGGACAAACTCACAAGGGTGGAATTCTCAACAATCTTCCCCTCACTTGTGAGTTCCAACTGCTCTCCCTTAAACTTTAACCATCTCCCTTATGGGAGTAAGCTCAATTCTCCAACAGTTACTCAAGTGGGCCTTACCACCTTGTCTTACGTGTCTCGAATTACATTCCACGTGCCTCCAAACCAATCCCACCTCCCAAGTATTAAATTTATTTGGATCCATCTTCCAAGCCTAGATGATCCTTATTGGCCTCGGTCACATACTTTTGATCCTCCAACTATTAGCACATCAGGAGAATTAGCTTCACGCCTCGACTTTTATTACAATGTTGCTCACTCAAATGTAGAAACCCTAATTTTTACCAAGTCTTCCTAAAAGACCTGATGTAATAAAGTTGACCTTAAATCTAATTGGAATCCCGGTTGTTTTCAAATTTGAGTCCTTTCCAAAATTAGAGTCCCATTTTGAAATCCCATTTATCTCAAAATAGTCATGCTATTCCAAGTCAAGTCCTAGTATTCTAGGAAAAAAAAATTTTGAGTCCTTTTTACAATGGTTTTAAACTGGGTTTTTCCTAAGATTTATCTAGTTGCAAAATTGATCTCCTTAGTTGAAGACCTCAAATTTCTAAATTTGTCCTTGCCACCCTTTTGAAAAAAATGATAAGTTCCAAATATTTTGAGTTAAGTCTTGGTGTTCTAGGAAAATTTTCGTTCTTTTAATTTTAAAAGTAGTTTCTCTAAAATTTTCAGTTAGAGTCCCTTTTAATATGAAATTCAATCAAATTTCAAAATTAAACATTGTTTTGTTGAAAGCCGAGTTTTTAATTCATGAAATTGGCTCTTTAATTAGATTGAGTCCCTTAAATTCAAAGTCGAGGTACTGTGTTTAATGTTAAGGTCATACTTTAATAACCAGGTTCTTTTAAGTCAAAATTGGTCAACCATTTTGGGTCAAAATTGAAAAATTACGTGTGAAGTCATGTGCTTTATTAGGATGGGCATGTGCCCCCGCTGAGGTACATACATAGGTAGGCAAAAAAGATACAATACAAGTTACATATGAAAAAAAGTGAAAAGCGCAAAATAAAAGAGAATGTACAAATAGTAGTTGCAGTACAAATAAAACTGGGGGTACATTACAAAAATACATAATATATATACAATAAACAACAAAGCAGATTCCTAGCCCTCCACTCCTACATTGCCACCTGGCCAAATTGGAAGTTTCCCTCAAACTCACATGCACACAAAAGGGAAATAGAGAGAGTTAGTTAGCATGAAATTCACCAAAATAAAAAGAAAAGACAAAATATAAAAAACCACGTGCACAAAATAAGTTGGTTGACAAAATTATTCTCGACCAGTGCAAGGAATTCTATTGAGAGGGAATCAAAATTGGCTCCAAGAGGTCACCCCAGACTCCCTATAAATAGAGAGCCCAACACTGTAGAAGGACACCCCTCAGAAAGCATAGAAACTCTGCAAGAATTGGAAGAGAAAGAAAATTAGAAAGAGAGGGGGAGATTTTGCCAAATTGGAAAAGGAGAGGTTACAAAAGAGTAACTCTGCAGAGATTGAGTAGAGAAGTAGGAAGGAGTTCCATAGAGAGAACTCTGCAGAAGCAGAAAGCAAAGAGCACTACCATGTGCTCGCCACACATCCAGATATCAGAACAAACCAACACAGACACATCAGAGCAGACTACCAGACACTTATACTTACTCGTTGGAGAAGAGTACCGGAGGAGAAAGAGAAAGATGTGTAAGAATTTAATTGTATTTTTTTTTAATTTAATCGATTCATATGACAATGATAGGTGTTCAAGCACGTATGTAGGTACCCCGAGCCTTGGGTTTAGACCCGAACCCTTGACCCAAACCTGAACTGGGGTTTAGATCCTCTCATCTAAATTCAAAATCCCGAGTCAGGTTCGGATTCCCTAAAATGACCCAAACCCTTTTTATAAAATTTCCCCGGGTTCTAACCCGTTTTTAAAGTCTCAACCTAGCCCCGTTTTGAAAAGGTAACCTAGGCCCGTTTCAAAGAATCCTGACTCAAGCCCATTTCAAAAGTTACCCAGGCCCAAGCCCATTTTTGAAGTTACTTGACCAAACTCATATCATTTCCCAAGGCTCATTTTAAAATTCAAACCCCAACCTAATTGTTTTCAAAACCGGCGCCAAGCCCATTTTAGAAATCAACCCTAGAGATCAGTTCCCATCTTAAACTCTCTAGGCCCTGTTTTGAAAAATAGATTGGGCTTCATTTTCATAAGCCAACCAAAGCCCATGTAGCCACCCCACTCAAGCCCACTGGACTCACTCAAGTTCACCCAAGCTTGCTACTCACTCGGGTTGACTCATGTGAGTCAACCCTAACACCAACTCACCGGGTTGAGACGAGTCAGCTCGTCTTCAACCCGAGACCAGATCCCTAACTTCCTCAGATTTGACACCCTAATCCCCTAATAGAACTAGTATTCGCCAAGCACGAACATCACAACATAAGAAATAAGGATATAAAAAAAGGCTTACCTCTCATCTGAGCACCCTTTTGGAATCAGAGACGACCCACTAACATTTGTGTCTCCGCCGAAACTATCTTCGGTGGTCATCAATCTCTCAGGTTCCAACAGGGAACTCCAAATCCGCCCATATTTGCTCACAATAGCGAAAAAGATGGAAAATAGTTTAGTGCGAAAGCGTGAAATTGCAGACATGGAGTCGAAGCAACCTTCAATCAGAGTATTGGGGTAGCGGTCTATTCCTACATTATTCATCATCGGCTCTGCCAAATCGTTCTAAAGACTTTAGAGGAAGCGTACCCATCAAAGCTCAAAACTAGAACTTGCGCCTGTCGCACTTTGATTTCCTTGAGCGAAAGCTGCACAGATCTCGTGCGCTACCCAAAACAACTCAGGGGAAGCAGAGACCATTCTTGTCACCAGTAGGTTGTGGGGATTTTAGTGGATCTAACGAGAGACAAAATAGGAAGAAGAGATAGGAAGAGCAAAGGAGAGGCGAGTTCGGCGGCAGAGTTTCAGAGAGGGAGGAATTTTAAGAGAAACACAGAATTGAGAGGAACCGAGAGGAGAGATAGAAGAAGAAGAGCACGAGACTTTGAGGCTTCGTGCACTGGTTTGCAGAGGAGAGACTCTTTCGGTTGCAGAGGAGAGACTCTTTCGGTTGTAGAGGAGAGGGAGTGGAATGAAGGGGAGAGAAAAGAGAGAGGGAGCACACTTGGGAGAGAAGAGAGTGAGAAATGAGGGGAAGCCAAATTTTTTGGCTTAAGTGTCTCAAGCATCGGAACGTTAGGATCTTGCCACGTGGAGCCTCTCACCACCCCCATGATCAAGGATTGTGCACGGCTGAAGCTGAGCTGTTCATTGTGTGTTTGTTTTAAACGGCACAAATGAAGCCACGATATCAATCCATGTGTGCACTATTCCCAACTGTTAGATCTTGCTTTTCCATCCAACGTTTAAGATCTCATTATCTCCACAATCCTCACCCACACATGTCCATCCACTCACAAGGCGGCAAGTGACATTGGTCTTGACCAGACCTTAAAAAGGTTACCCCCCTTTGAATCGGTTCTTCTCCAAACCAGTTCGAATCCTTTGAATCGGTATGGAACCAGTTTAATTTTTTTAAACTATTAAATAAATTCAACAAAAATCGTAAAATATAAAAAAAAAATCATAAAAATTGTAGAAAAATTCTAAAAAATATGTTAAGGTTAGAAAATTATTTTGGCACTTAAAAATTCATAAAAATTAGGAGAAAGTTATGAAAATCCTTAAAAACATTTCTAGGTTAGGAAATTGCTTTTGAACTCAAAAAAATCATAAAAATTCACAAAAATTCTAAAAAACCATAAAAATTCAAAAAAATCAGGAGAAAAATGTAAAAATGTTTTTGGGACTTGATTTTCATTATTTTGATTTAATTGTCTTTTTGTTATTTCAAAATTTGGAAAAATGTGAAAAAATAGAAAAACTAGGGAAAATATTTTGAGACTTGTAAATCATTTTGGATACCATTTGAGTTCCAAAAACCTCACAAAATAGTATTTTCATACTTAGAATAATCTTATAAGATTTCAAAAATTTGGGAGTGTATTTTGTAAAATATTTTCTCGATTTTCATATCCCGATGATTGCTATGGGAAGTATTGAGCTCTTCAAAGAATGGTATGCCATAGTTTTGAGAAAATACTTATATTGTATTTTATTTTGTGCATTTCTTTATACTTTTTGATAGGGAATAATTTTCTAAGGCTTATTAAATTTATTTTGGGATAATTTTCGATTAATTAGGTACCGTTCGTAAGAACGGACGCGTAGGGGGTGCTAACACCTTACCCTCGCGTAATCGAACTCTTGAGTTCGTCTTTGGTAGTGCAGACCGATTCTACCCTTAATTGGGAAGTAATTAAGTGTTTTAATCATATTTTAAAATGTTAGTGGTGACTCCATACACTTTATTTCTCACGAAAATCACATTTTCAAAATCCACACACTTTATTTCATTTTTAGTCGTCCCAAGTTCGCGTCCAGGAACGTCGCGACACCAGAATTACGAACCATTGGCTCTGATACCACGTGTTAGCAGCAAATGAATCCATGGGTAGTCTTGATACGCATGAGTGAACACCAACTTGACCCAAAAATTTAAGCCTATTAGGTCATGGGTCCAATCTTGTATATATAAGCACTCATCATCTATTATATGTGAGATAAACTTACAAGTGGAATTCTCAACATTTTGGATCAAGAATTTTATTTGGGAAAAGGAAAAGAAAGGAAAATAAGAAAGAATTTTTCATTATATTTTCTTTTGATATTAAATACTATTAAAAATAAAAATTTATTCTTCTATGGTAAAAAATGTAATATATATATATATATATATTATATGTATATATATTACTGAATGCTAATGACATATAAAAAATTTATTGATTAATTTGTTCAATATTTTATTTTCTTCTTACTTTTGTGATAAATAAATATAAAAAACTGAACTCTTTTAAATTTTTTTTCCCTAATATTTTTTAAGTCCCAAGTAAGACCTTAAGTTGATGTCCATACATTTACAAATGAATGGAGAAATTATAGAAGGAACTTGTCCTTTTATCTACCCATATATATATATATATATATATATATATATATATATATATATATATATATATATATTTTCTCCATCGTCATGTAACAATTAGTTATAATATTTTAACATAGTTTATAAAAATTACTTTAAATGAAAATAGCGAGACCCACCACCGCATAACAAATACCTAAATATCAAGTACATGACCGCGTGACAGCCATTTTTTTTAAATTTATTCTAGTGAGAAAACTATGTATCAAGGTTAGGTAATTAACAAAAAAATAATATAATTTTATATTATATTTTATTCAAAGTTACAAAAATATGAATATAAAATAAAAATATCATGCTTCCAAATGAAAATTTGACTCTTTAAAGAAGTATTTGGAACATGAATTTCAAAATCTAGATTCAAATTTGTGTGGATTTAGACAAAATTCAAAATACTTTTTTATTGCATTTGATTAAAATTCACATGAATTTAAGTTAAATTTTAAATTCTAATCTTCCAGACATGGCCTAAATAGTTTTAATTAAAAATTTTGATACTCAATGTCATAAATGATCATTAATATCTTCCATGGACATAAATGATCCAAATTTATTTTTATCATCCATTAAAACTAAACTGCTCAAATGAATACTTAAAATAAATATCAAATCTTAAATAAATTAAACAGTTTATAAAATATAATTATTTCCCAATTAAGTATCAATCTAAATATTCACAAATATATATATATATATATATATATATATATAGGTAAAATTTCCCATTTTCCCTGTTGTTGTGATTGAATGATCGGTGTAGCAAATACAATGAATAATATGGAAACACACAAAGATAAGGGAAGCAATAAACACACACGAATTTAACGCGGTTCGGCAGAATGCTTACGTCCACGGTCCACGGGAGCAAGTGGTGTCTGAAATTCACAACCATAAAAAATAGGGTTTCATCAATGTATTTATACTAATCCTAAACATACAAAGGTATTGGAAATTTCCTTAAATACCCCTGTACCGTACCACGAAGGATTTACCCCCACACCCCCAACCTATTGATCGTCTCAATTTAGATTTTGAAACCAATACCAAACAAAACTGTCAACTGTTTGATGAAACTGACGACTATTTTCCTTTACTAGAAGAAACCATCAATGTACTTAGGTCAAATCGTTGACGATTTTCTTCCTAATTGGATTCTAGAAGAAACCGTCGATGCACCTATGAAAACCGTCAACGATTTTTTTTTTTCAGACCAACTTCCTTGTTTTCTTTAACCCGCTTTCTCGATTTGTACATGTGTTCTACTCAATATGAGCCACATATTAAAACACCAGTCAACACCATTTCTTGTTATTGGAAATAACGAAAACATCTCTGAATACTCAAAGTTTCATATCCGAAGCGTGTTTTCAAGAAACTACTTGAGTTTTAACAAAAGCTTCTCTTCAAAGTCATATTGTTTGGTTGAAAGGCCTCAAAGAGAATGTTGTTTTTGGGGGCTGGTACCAGTTGGTACCGGATTCAAAGGATTAGTGCACCGTTCAAAGAAACAAAATAATATTCCTTTGGAAACCAAAAAGAAGAACCTAAATCCAACATTATCTATCACCCAAAAAAAAATATCCACAATTATCAGACTGCAAAAAGAAAAAAGAAAAAAGAAAGCCTCTATGGTGTGTGTGGCTTCTCTGGAATTTTTGGGGACAAAAATTGACTTCAATTCTTTTCCCGATAAAAATCCCAGGGGAATGTTTGGGAGCATGTGACATACTTTGTTCCCTCAGGGTTCTGTAATTCTAGAAATAACTTTTACAAAAAATTAATTTAATAAAACTTTAATAATTGACAAATTCATGAAGTGATCCTTTTCTAACATGATAAAGGTGTTATTTTCTAGTTTCTTCCCAACAAAAAATCCCTAAAATTGTTATTTTTTTAATTAATTATGTTGTAAATTAGTATTAGTATATTAATTAATAGTAAATTTATGTAATCGAGGGGTGATAATTCTAAACAAAAATGATGCAAAGTTTTAAAGTTCTCATTTGGCGTAATAACTTTGAGAATGTGAGCATGCGCCTAAATAAATTATCCCACAAAAGTAAAAGAATATGAGTAAATTTAGCATAGACATACAATTAATATATACTTTTTAAACTAACTATTCTTGGTGAGTAAAATCATGTTTAATTATACTCTAAAATTTTTATTTCTCTCATATATGAATTTAGAAAAATAAATATACACTTATTAGATAAAAATTATATACAATTTATGACTTCATTATTTTATTTTATTTTCATTTTCAGACACGGGGGCTCACATTAGGTTGATTTACTTTGTCAAATTACAAAAAAGCACATGAAAAAATGTTTATATTACTATGATGTAACTAATTATTCGGGGTTAGTTACTGGAGTGGGACAGATGTCAGAATGTCAAAAGTCACTTTTATTTTCAAAGGCCTTTCATTCTTTTTGACTTTAAAAGAAGAATAGAAAAAGAAGCTAAACAAATGCCACATCATCATCATTATTATTTTTATTCGAATGATGTGGCATTTCTTAATTGGCACAGGCTTTGATGCCACATCATTATTTTGTGATGATATTTAAGTAATTTTAATCATGGAAAGAAATGGCATTTTTCATAAGAGGAAACCTTATTAACTAAAAATATAAATAGTGAATCAATTTTTTAACTAATAAAATTACGCCACAAATCATGCTATATGTAAAGTCATCAAAGAAGGCAAAGTCTAGTTTAAAATTCATGTCTCAAAATACGAAAGTTGTGTTTACGGGTATGAATTTCAAGTTTTAGATTTGTGTTGATATGAACAAAATATAATATAAAATTATACTGAGTTTTATCTAAATTTTCACAACAATCATTGAAAATTATGAGTATTATGTTAGGATAATAAATTATGCACTAAATTAGTTTACATTATTGAGAATTTTTAGTAGGGTAAAATAGGCTCCCAATCCTGTTATGACACATAGGGAAAGGAGTACAGATACCGTTGGTTAGGGTTCCTAAATATTTAATTTAGGATGTAATAGGAAAAGAATAGATACTTACATGATAAAATTTGGGAATAGTGGCTCATAGAGAACTCTCACCATCTACGGTCCCCGTTGGCTTACAGAGTGAACTCTCACCATCCACAGTCCCCGCTTGCTCACAGAGTAAACTCTTACTATCCACAGGTACCGCTAGTTTTGTGAGTATATTTATCTGTAATTGAATTCCCGATGCTCCTTCTTACGTGCTAATTTCTTTCCACCGCGCCATGCCCCTGGGGGCGTTTCACATTTTTATTTATTTTATAGTAAGAGCATAATTTTTTATATGATTAAAACTAATTTATTTTTGAAAATAGACATTTTATAACCCAAACATAACCTTGAAATCATTTTAGGTTGAGGATTTTATTTGAGAAATGGAAAGTAAGGAAAACAATTTATTTTTCTTTCCTTTTGCCAATACTTTCCAAGTTTCAAAGGGACCAATAAAAGGCCACAATTATGAGTATCTTCCAAGATCTCTCTTTTAAAGGGTTGCATTACGATTAATGATTCATAAATACTTTATTTGGAACTCGAAAAATACTAAAAAAAGAAAAGGAAAATATAATTCGCATTTTCATGTTTGTTTATCAAGAAAAGTGAAAAAGAAAATAAAAAATACACCAAATTTATGAACAAAAATTTGATTATACTCATCATTAGTATATGATTTTTTTTTCATATCTTCAATCATATTAAAATAAACTTTCATTTTCAATAGTATTTAACATAGAAGGAAAACATAATAAAAAATGAGTTTCCTCCTCCTTTTCCTTTGCTTTCCTTTTTTCAAGTAAAATCCGGACCTAAGGCTCCATTTGAAAATCAAGAAATATAAAGGAAAGAGAAGGAAAATAATATCAAGGAATGCACAATTACATGTTTGGTTATTGAGAAAAGTGAAAAAAAAATAATAAAAAATAAATCAAATATATAAACAAAATTTCGATTTTGCATATCATTAATGTTTAGTTTTTTTTAATTTTTAATCATATTAAAACAAATTTTTATTTTTTTATAATATTTAATAGAGAAGAATAACGCGAGGAAAAATGAGTCTTATTTTTCTTTCCTTTTCTTTTCCCTATTAAATTCCTTGATCCAAACAGGCCTAAGAGATTTGACAATATCAAAATTATTTTTACATCAAGGAGCATTGCATTTAGATTGATTAAAACCTTATTAAAAAACATTTCATTTCTCATCTCATACTTTATTTCTTCTCATCCATCACAAAATTCAAAATCAAGACCAGAAGTTCAAACCTTAACTATTGAGATATTTGTACGTTTTCTTTTTCTTTTCAAAAAAGCCTGCCCCGAAAAAAGTCCATACATGAAAAGGACTTCACTTCCTTCATCTGCGGGGGAATTGAAAATCCAAGGGAATTGATATTTTTCGTTTGGGAGTTGGAAGGTTTTGTTTGGACACGGAGGAGGTCCAAGGTTGCCTCCCTTCGAACTTCGAGGCTTGACTCAGACAGGCAGTACTCAGAAGTCGTCTTTATTTTTTCCATCTCCCATGAGAAAGGAAGAAAATGAGATTTGCTTTCCGTGTAAAATTGGAATCGGAATTTGAATTGGAATTTGGAAACTGAAGTCTAAAAGTGGGGAGGGAGAAAACAAAAGCAGTAGCTGAACTACAAAAGTAAAGACGAAGACAAAAGGACCACCAAAGGATCCCGCAAAGCCAGACTTCTGTAGGTTAACATTTATAAAATTAATATAAATTAAATACTTAATTAAAAAAAATACTTATTTTCATCTTTAAATCAAATAATATTATAAAAATATGATTAAAATAATAAAATTACAAATAATATACATTTAAAAAATTACTATAATAAAAGTAAAATTTATTATAATTATTTTACTTAATTTTGTTTTTACTTTCAAATATTACTTTTCAATAAATTTTTAATTGGACATGACAATTAAAAAAATAGTGAAAGTATTTTGCAATTGGCTTTATTATTATTTTTAAAATTTATGTATACTTTTATGTTAACTATGTTTAAATTCATATGACCATTTAATTTTTATTTTAATTTAAAAGTGTATACAATGAATAAATTGAATTCAAAAAAACTATTTGTGAATGTTAAAATTTCTTATAAGAGGTTGTCAAAACAACTGAAAATCATAAAATCGAGTTTTCAAGTTTTTTGTAAACAATTGAAAATCAGCAACAGAAATAAAAAACTTACCATGTAAGAGATTTTAGGCATTAAGCTCTTATTGATTTAACCTAAGATTGGGGCTTAAGCTCCCCCTGTATATTTGCATGCACATATACTTGCAATTTAGTTCAAGAATGATAGTCATTTAAAAGCATTCCTCATATTTTCATTTTTTTCAAAGGATTTCAGCATGTAACAAATATTAATCATTCAGCACATACGCATGACAGATTGCATTTCAATATAATACATGATAACCAATCAAGACTATACTCAAAGGTAATGTAATAGAGGTTCAAAAGTCGACTCCCCCCTTAAGTCATGCAATTGCTCATAGTTTATGGACCATCATCAAAACATGTGACGATTGATTACAAGAATGATGTTTTACCATTTGGGTCCAGAGTGAAAGTACATAACCCAAAGAATTTGACCAAATGGTGTCTATGAACTAAGTTCATCCTAAGACACAAACTAAATGTGTATATGTCTTTAAAATATATAGCGGTTTAGATTTTACATGTACTAACCTATGCAATTATTGTGCATCCTAGCAAGGGAAATGTGTTTCTTATACTAATCAAAAATTGATTTCACTGAGTATACCAAATAGTATAACTGGTCCTTTTAATGCAACTATACTTGTTATCTGTTAAGGCATTTTATCATATGTTCAGTATAGTCTTCACTATATGATATTGTGCATGCATTTCTAACTACGAATGAGAATAAATATTCATTTATCATTCACTCATCCTTTCAAAAATATTTGGGCATGCAATAACTAATTATCTTGATACATGGTTTTATTTTTGGGAAAAATTCTACCAAAATTTCGGCAGTATTTCGTCTGTAAATTGGACTTTTTCCCATTTTTTTATGTACATGAACTCTAATAGATTCAAGCAAGTAATATAAAATAATTTGCATCATGCGGATATCATTCAGTTAAAGGCATGCAAGAACCTATATCCACCACTAGCATGCAATTCTCATCAATTGCATCCGCCATGCAGGAGACATTTTAAACTAAGCATGTAATCAGGTAGTTCAATCAATATATCAAATAAAATATAAATTATCCATTAAATAATGTAAGCATTTAATAAGCACAAGATAGTGACATTTAGCTCAAACAACATATTTAAACAAAAATTCTTTGCTCCCCCTCAGTTATGCAATCAAAGAATTTCATATTTAATAATAGTATTTGGCATAACAAAATTTTCAAATATGGGATGAGCTTTAAGTTCCATTGTGAATTTAGGGTTATATGATATATATAATATTAATTCCCTAAACTTAAAACTTATGTGATGGACAAGTCATGCTATATTCAAGAGTTTTAAACCTCAAGCATATATAACATCATGAATCTTATAGCAATTAAAACTTATTTGGTATATTTAAAGGAGATTCACTCAAGCATGCATTTTCTAAAATTGGCCAATCATGATGATATATTAAGCATAGATTGGACATTTCACTTTAGTTTTCATATAGGCATGCTATTCAATGGATCTTAATAAAGCAATAGTGTATTCTAAAAGTTGAAATTTTAAGCACAAAACACTATTTAGACATTTAAAGCATTATTCTAATAAAGATCTTATGAGTATAAAAAAAAAAATCCTTTTAAAGAACACCTCATAAGATGGTATGCAATCATCACAAGATTCACATAGTAAGAATAAACATAAAACATACAACATGTGAATCAAACATCAAATAATGTAGAAGGAGGAAGATATACATTTCCAGTTTACTCCTTCTTAATCGATTAAACTTATAGTGACTTTCACCTCTCTCTTGATTTTTCTACATTTTTCAGAAATTCCCAAAAACCTTAGCACTACAAGAAGACATGAACTTTTCAATAACATTAGTAGCTAAGGCAAAGTAAAAGTATGCATGACACTCAAATGATATGCATTAAGTTAAAGTCATGCATTTTCAAATCATTTTTAGATTTTGGGAAGTGTGCAATTTTAAAAACAATTTTCTATGGGATATGATATCCTGTACGAAGCACATTCCAAAACCTCAAATCATTTGATTTTACAAAAATATTTTCAAATTTAATACAGTAAAATTTATGCAATAAAACAATGGAGGATTTGCAAAGGAATAACCCTCAAAACAAGGATACACCGAAAAATGAGCCGTTGAAATCTTTATGCTAATTGCGGTTAAGCTAATTGCAACCAGGCTCTGATACCAATTATTGGAATTGGTGTAATTCCAAGAGGGGGGGATGAATTGGGTTTTAAAAAACTCTTCGACTAAATTAACATTTATGCCGATTCACCACATATCATGTCCCATTCAATATACACGCGTGTATGTAAAATAATTTTAACAGTGAAAGTAAATATACACGTGTGCAATATATCTTATTTAAATCAAATGCGTGTATGCAAATAATTATGACACTAAACAAGCATTCATACACATGCTGAAATTTAAGTGCAGGAATTTAAATAAGATTGAGAGAGAATGACACATAGATTTGTTAACGAGGTTCAGCCAATACTGCCTACGTCCTCGCCTTAGGCATACCCCCGGCCACAAGGATTCCACTATGCCTGCTCACTTAACCGGGCGGAGCAGAAGCCTTTTACATCCTCTCCTTACAGGGCGAGGAAAACCCTAATTCAATTTTTGAGCTGAACTGAACCGATCTCACTTACGAGGTTGAGACTCCCCAGTTCAATTTCGGGTTGAATCGAACAGATTTCATTTACGGGGTTAAGACTTCCCAGTTCAATTGACGGGCTGAACCCAACCAGTACATGGAAAACTTTTTTATAGATGAAAATACTTCTGAAAATACAAGCTGAGATGTACACGTTTAAGCTCAAATAAATGCACTCTAATATGATATGCAATAATGCTCAGTAGAGTAAGGGTGCTTAACTATATTTAAATCCTAATAAAAAGTTTTCTCCAAAAAGATATTTCAATAATAATATAGGAGAATCTAGGGTTTTGCTCTTTCAATAATTTTTGTACAAATAATATATATGAATATATATAAATGAGAAATATGTTCTCTAACAAAGATTTTTGCAAATAAGAGTGTTTGGAGAATCTGGAGTTTATGTTCAAGGCAATATTTTTGCAATAAATAATTTTCTCCCTAAAGATATTTATCAAAGAAATAATCCGGGAGAAAACTAAACTATATTCTCAAAAATGATTTTCAAAAATAACTAGTATGTAAGAGTATAACATGTGAATATGAAAATAAATGCCCAAAATAAATATATTTTCTTTACAAAATGATTTTGAAATGAATGGATGGACAAAGAGTTGGAGAGTTTATGTGATGACCTGCTTAATTTTCATAGATTTTTTTTTCCATAATACCAATATAACATATATCTAGCAGATCATAATCCACCTGGACCCGTGAGTACCAGAGATACATCAGAACACATAACGGAAGCCTAAGCAGTAGGAAACATACAATCATAATATCATAAATACAAAACCATCCATCATAATACCAGAGTCATTACATCCACTGTATTTAAGTATATACATCTCAAAAGAAAAATCTAGGGACATTCCACAAAATCCAACTGTCCCTATCAAAACTTACCCTTCAGAGAGGGCAGATCAACAATACTAAGTTAGCGGAGCTTTACCCGCTCTCTTATCAGGGGTTCCTAAAATGTTTATGAAATTCGGGGTGAGACACCTCTTAGTAAGGGAAATAAACTAACATTAGTGTGTGGCAACATGAGTATTTTCGTGTTCTATATAAAATCATACATAAACATATCAGTATAACTGTCTCTATCATATCTGAGAAACATATATTTTCAAATCATTGCAGAACATACATGATTTTCATAAATATAATTCATCTCGCATAACATAATATGAAAACAATCCTAGTAGGTTAGTTGGCTGTTGTCATGTATTACCCCCACATGACTGGGTTGTGTGGCCCGAAGACGGGACCTGACAATGGTTGGTCGACCACTACCAAGTCAAAAGTACAGTCTGTAAGTCTGATGGGTCTACCAGACCTGGTCTGTACACTAGGAGCGCTCACACACTTCTTAAAACCACATCGACCATCCAATCTCACACCACTTCGTACAGCGGCGTTAACACAAATATCATGATAAATCATGAACACTTAGCATCGGTACTGTGCAAGTGCTAGCCTTAACCAAGCCAACCAGGTTTTGATAACATATAGCATATACTGAAACTGTGATACATGAATATTTCATACCATTAATTATCAAATCAATCATATCATTTTACATATATATGTATATCATGAAAATCATCGGTCCTATGCTGGTATTTCGCATTTTACCTTAGCTCGGCCCATACGCTGGTAAATCATATCCATAGCACAGCCCGTACGTTGGCAAAATCATTTCCATAGCTCGGCTCGTACGCCGGCAAATCATATCCATAGCATAGCCCATACGCTGGCAAATCATTTCCATAGCTCGATTTGTACGCTGACAAATCATTTACATAGCTCGGCCCGTACGCCGGTTTTTCATTATAAAAATTTATATTTTTATCATATTCCCAGAAAATAGTATTTCATAATAATTTCCACTCATGCCACATGAAACAGGTTTTTTGTATATTTAACATACCATCATTTTCAGTAGTATTTCCCAAATATAAAACATATATAAATATATTTATTTTCCTAAAATAAAATGCTGTAATAATATACATATTTTTCATAAAATACTAGCTTAGTTTATCCTTTTACCTAAGTCTTGAAAAGCCCCAAAACAAACAGGCCCGCACTCGCAGGGTTCCTCGTTCAACACCCTGAAAATAACATTTTCCAGAACTAAGGTTTAGTATTACTATGCATACTACACTTTCTACAACTGTCAAATAGGCAAATACTGAGTAGAAAGTCTTACCCTGGATTTGGGATGGTTTCCAACTCAGCCCCATCGACGATCCGCTTAGGCAGACTTGCAGAGTTTTTTCACAGGAACGTCGTGGTGGCTTCAGATTGTCGAACCGGTAGAAAATCGGCCCGAGATCTTAGAGAGAAGGGAGAAGGGGCGTAGAGGAGAGAGAAGGAGAAGTATTTGAGCAAGTTTTCTGCTAAAAATGAATTTTACCCCTACTTATACACTGACCTTTGTTGACGAGCCACGTGACCTCGTCGACGAGGTCATAAAGAAGACTCGTTGATGAACTCTCTCCTCGTTGACGAAATTCAAAATCCCTCAAACCATTGCTCGGTATTTTCTCGTCGACGAATCCTATCCTCGTTGACGAGCTCCTCTTATACCCTCGTCGACGAATCCCCTGTGTTCGTCGGCGAGGAGTTGAAAAATTCCTCGGGTTATTACATTCTCTACTTCTTATAAAAATTTCGTCCTCAAAATTTACTATTCACGTAACTCATCATCCCTTAAAAGAAAAAGGGTCTCTTTATTTTATTACTTACCCTCACTTATGGTGCAAGAATACCGTGGTTACATTCCGAGTCTTGGGAGATTACATATACAAAAGAAAATTCTCCCAAAACTAAAATACCACTAACTAACTAAACTTTTTACATGTACCTGCAAAAGAAATACTATCTAACTACTTACATTTTACCCATTTAGACTTCTTGGAATAGGTGCGGATACTTCTGCTTCATCTGCTCCTCGGATTCCCAAGAAGCCTCTTCAATTGTATGATTCCTCCACAAAACTTTTACTTGAGGAATCTCCTTGTTATGTAACTCTTGCACTTCCCTATCCAGAATCTATACTGGTACCTCCTCATACACCCGTGAATCACTGAGCTCTAATTCACCATAATTGATTATATGAGAAGGATCTGGGATGTATTTTCTCAACATAGACACATGGAATACGTTGAGGATCCTGGACAACATAGGTGGCAAAGCTAGCCTGTAGGCAACCGGCCCCACTTCATCTAGAATCTCAAATGGACTGATAAACCTAGGACTACGTTTACCCTTCTTGCTGAACCTTATAACCCCTTTTAACAGAGCTATCTTCAAAAACACATGATTACCCATATCAAATTCCAGATTCCTGCGGCGATTATCAGCATAACTTTTCTGTCGGCTCTAAGCTGCACTGATTCTATCTCTGATAAGTTGAACTTTATCACATGCTTGTTGTACTAGCTTTGACCCCACAACTTGCCGCTCACCCATCTCAACCCAAAACAAAGGAGAATGACATCTCCTACCATATAGAGCCTCAAATGGTGCCATGCCAATGCTGGTCTGATAACTGTTATTATATGTAAATTCTACCAATGACATGAACTGAGTCCAACTACCCCCAAAATCCAATACGCATGCTCGGAGCATATCCTCTAATATCTGTATCGTCCTTTCAGTCTGCCCATCTGATTGAGGATGAAATGTCGTGCTAAACGATAATTGAGATCCTAAAGCTTCCTGCAAGTTCCTCCAAAAAAGTGACATAAACTACAGGTCTCGATCTGACACAATCGATACTGGAACCCCATGAGAACGAACTATCTCCTGAATGTAAATCTCTGCCAACTGGTTAAGGGAGTAGCTGATCTTGATAGGTAAAAAGTGGGCCGTCTTAGTCAAACATTCAACTATCACCCAAATCGCATTCAGGCCATGTAACGCCGTTGGCAGACCTGACATGAAATCTATGGATATATGATCTCACTTCCACTCTAGGATAAATAACGGCTGCAACTGACCTGCCAGCCTCTAGTGCCCAACTTTTACTTGCTGGCACGTCAAACACTGCGCTACATACTCGGTAATCTCTCTCTTCATACCCCTCCACCAGTACAACTATCGCAGATCCCTATACATTTTCGTATTGCCATGATGAACTGTAAACAAAGATCTGTGAGCCTCCTCTAAAATAGTCTTCTTGATCTCAGTATCGGCAAGAACACATAACCTGGAACGGAACCGCAAAGCTCCATCGTCTGCAATACTGAATTCCTCCCTCTGACCACTTTGCACTCTGTTCATCACCTTTGCTAATTCTGGGTCTTCCTTTTGAGTAGCTTTTATCCTCTTCTGCAGAGTAAGTTGCACTACTAAACTGGCGATACACACCTGAGGATCACTGCCAACTAATTTAATGCCAAGTCTCTCCAAATCCATCATGGTCAAATACTGGATCTCCATAGTCCCCAACGTTGATTCCTTGGACTTCCTGCTCAACGCATCAGTTACCACGTTTACTTTCCTTGGGTGATAACTGATGGTGCAATCAAAATCCTTAATTAGCTCCAACCACCTTCTTTGCCTCATATTTAGTTCCTTTTGAGTGAAAAAAGTACTGCAAACTTTTATGATCGGAGAAGATCTCACACCGCTCGCCATACAGGTAATGCCTCCAAATCTTCAATGTGTGTATTACTGCAGCCAATTCAAGATCATAAGTAGGGTAGTTCTTTTCATATTCTTTCAACTGCCTGGAAGCATATGCCACCACCCTGCCATGCTACATCAATACACAGCCAAGTCCTTTCAAGGACGCATCACTGTAGATGGTATAACCTTCACCCCCTAACGGGATGATCAGTACCGGCACTGTGACTAGCCTTTGCTTTAACTCTTGAAAACTCTGCTCGCAGCTGTCGTCCCACTCAAATCTATCATTTTTCTTAGTCAGTCGTGTCAAAGGCCCCGATAATGCTGAGAATCCCTCTACAAAACGATGGTAATACCCAGTTAGCCCCAAGAAACTCCTGGTCTCCTGGACATTTCTTGGTTTAGCCCAATGCACTACGACCTCAACCTTACTAGGATCCACACAAATACTGTCTCCAAATACAACATGCCCCAAAAACACGACCTTCTCAAGCTAGAAGTCACATTTACTGAACTTAGCATACAACCTCTTTTCTCGAAGCGTCTGCAGAACCTGCCTCAAGTGCGTCTCATGCTCCTTATGGCTCCTTGAATAGACTAGTACATCATTAATAAAAACAATAATGAACTGGTCTAGGTATTGATGGAAGACTCTATTCATCAAGTCCATAAATATTGTAGGAGCGTTCGTCAAACCAAATGGTATAACAAGAAATTCGTAATGCCCATACTTGGTCCTGAAAGCCGTCTTCGAGATGTCTTCTGCTTTCACTTTTACCTAATGATAGCCAGATCTGAGGTCAAGCTTCAAATACACCCGTGTACCCTGGAGCTGGTCGAACAAATCATCTATACGAGATAGAGGATATTTATTCTTGATTGTCACTTTATTAATCTCCCTATAATCTATACACATCCACATAGATCCATCTTTCTTCTTCAAAAATAGAACTGGAGCTCCCCACGGAGATACACTGGGTCGTATGAAGCCCTTATCAAGTAGATCTTGCAACTGATTCTTCAATTTTTCCAATTCTACTGGCGCCATTCAATAAGGTACTTTGGAAATCGGCGTTGTACCTGGAAGTAGATCAATAGGGAAATCTACCTCACAATCGGGTGGCAAGCTTGGTAACTCATCTGGGAAAACATCTGTAAATTCTTTTACTATAAGCGTGTTAGCAAGTTTCAATTCATTCCTTGTCATCTCCTCTATAATAGCCACAAACCTCTGGCAACCACTCATCAGTAGTCTCCTTGCCTGAATAGCTGAAACTAGTTGAGATGGGGATTGTACTTGCGACCCTATGAACTTGAATTCTGCTCGTTCCAAAGGTCTGAATATCACTTCTCGTGAATGGCAATCTATGCTAGCAAAATTAGCTGCTAGCCAATCCATGCCGAAGATCACATCGAATCCATACATATCTAGCACCATCAAATCAGCAGACAGAATTTTCCTTTGAATATCAACTGAGCAACCCCGAAGCACCCTACTACACCTTATTGCCGACCTAGTCAGTGCAGATACAACCAGTTCAGTATTCAACAACCGTGTTTTTGCCCCACATAGTCTAGTGCATCCCAAGGACACAAACAAGTGTGTAGCTTCTGAATCAAATAATGCAATAACTTTAAAGGAAAACATAATAACCATACCTGTCACCACGTCACCTGCCGTCTCAGCCACACCCAGCGTTAGAGTAAACACCCTGGCTGGAGCCATATTCCTCTGCTGGCCCTAACGTGGCGTTTGATAACTTCTCCGGTATGGTCTGGGAGCAAGAACTGCATCTGGTGGGACAGGGCAATCTCGCACCATGTGCCCCGGTCTACCGCAGCGGTAGTAGACAACTCCACCTGATTGACACTCTCCCCAGTGTCTCCTACCACAAGTCTAATAGACTGGAGGACCCTGTGCTGCCTGAACCTTGCATCCTCCAGTCTCTTGTTTCCGCCCTCTGCCATGGTTTCCTCTCTTCCACTAACCCGGTCTATGACCCTGTTTTAATCTGTAGATGTAGATTTCTTCCTTCGTCCCTACTCCTCTGCATTGAAACGCTCACCAATCTCCGCCAAGGCTGCCCTGTTGACTAACTCAGCAAAGTCTTGGATCCATAGCACCACCACTTGCTTGAATATACTCCACCTCAAGCCTCTCTCAAACTGTCTCGCTTTCTTCACCTCATCAAGAACAATGTACGGGGTGAAATGAGAGAGCTCGATGAAACGTGTCGCATACTGCTGGATGGATAACTATCCCTACTTCAGACTCAGGAACTCTTCCACTTTAGTCCCCCTAACAGTAGTTGGAAAATATCTATCGAAGAACAACTCTTTAAACCAGTCCCATGTCATGGCTATCGAAGTCGCCCTCTGCTGCTCCAGTAGTCTCACCACAGTCCAACACCTCTTGGCCTCTCCCGTTAGTCTATAGGTGGCAAAGAGGACCCTCTGTTCCTTAGTACACTGCAACACAGCCAAAACTTTCTCGGTCTCCTGCATCTAGTTCTCAGCGGTTGCATAATCGACTCCTCCTGAAAAGGCCGGAGGATTCATCTTTGTGAACTTCTCGATAGTGCACCCATGGCCAACTGACGGACCACCCTGCTCCCTTGAGCTTCTAGCGATCTCAGCCATAATCTGCTAAAACACCCTACGTAATACCGCATCAGAGTAGATCCCAGCTGCACTTGATTACCCTGCTCCATCACTGCCACTCGCATAGGCACTACTTCCTCCTGGATCCATCTTGAAAACAACAAACGCAACTTAGAAATTCTATCCTTATAATTTACCCTCTAGACTTTGCCTCCTATCTCAACACTCTCAGCTTATTTCTATTCATCAATCCTACATTCTAGGAAGACAACCCAACAATAGCTTACTATGGTTTTCCTGAAATCGTTATCCTAGGAAAAACACAGAAACTACCACAGAAGTCCTGTCTCCAGACTGTAAAACAAAATCTCAAATCATTTCCTATACACTGGTATTGTTTCTGTTGCATTCTAAAGTCTACAGAACCTAACAACCTAGGCTCTGATACCAAATTGTGACACGGGTCTAAGTGGATTATGATCCGCTGGATATATGTTATATTGGTATTATGGAAAAAAAATCTATAAAAATTAAGCAAGTCGTCACAGTTTAGTTTGAAAAAATTTTCTTCAAAGAAGAATTTTTTACAATAAAAATGGGTTAGGAGAACTTTGATTAACAGAGGATTAGAGAGAAATTTATACTTAATCAAAGTTACTAATCTAGAATTATGAGGGGGTATTTATAGTTTTTTTGAAAATTTTGACCGTTGGGGACACGCTCGGTATTTTGGAAAAGATTAATTAAATTTTAATGACATTTTAACAATTTTAAAAAATTCTAACCTGAGAGCTCCGATTGACCACTTTTGTGGTTTGGTCGATCGTGGAGCCAAGTTCGGTCGACTAGAAAATTTTTGAACTATAGGTTTGGTCGACCAGACTTGAGGCAATTTCCAAATTCGTACAGTTCAGTCGACTGGGTCAATTTGAACTACGAGGTTCGGTCGACCGGGCGATTGACAATTCCCACGTGAGGGTTCGGTCGATCAGGGCATTGCCAACATAAATCTGGTCGGTCGACTGAGAGGTTAACTTGTTGACCAGAGGAGGTTTGGTCGACCAGGTCTGCCTATTTATATTTGGTCGGTCGACCAAGACATCAACCTGTTGACCCGGTGGGAGTTCGATCGACCGAAGAACTTAGTATAACTGAGTTCGGTTGACCGAACATGCCAAGTTGGGCATTTTTGATCCTTTTTCTCTTATAAAATTTACCCTATTCATATGAGGATTAATGTTAAGCCCATAGGACATATTTTTATGAAATATTCAAGGACTTAAGATCAGTCTAAGGTCTTTGAGAAATAACCTTAAAAATCCGGAGTCAGTCGACCCAAGGGAACCCTAAAGTCATTCGGTTCCCTATAGTCAAACGATGGCCATCTTTGCATATAATCCATATCATGCAGATGCATGCATTGTTACAAACCAGAGACATGAAAATAAATGGAATACAAATAAAACACAAATGTCTTCTTCTTTCTTCTTTGCTCTTTAACTCTATGGAATATGCCATATATGAGCTTTGAGTTGTGTCATGGCTTCCATGTCCTCTTGATTTTATGTGTGACCTGAATTATACTTATTCACGTACTTAAAAGCACACATAAGAACCGCTTGTGTTTGTCAGTATCAAAATGGAGATCGGACTCAAAAAGCCAACAACACCCTGACCCATTTTTCAAATAGTGGGCCAATGCCCAAATTTTTAAATTCCCAAAGCCCATTTCTAAAACAAGGGCCCTTGGCCCAAATTTTATTTTTTATTTTTAAAGACCCCACCTTTTTGAATGTTGGGCTTGTGCCTATTTTAAAAACCAAACTCATTTTTTAAAACCCATTAATTTTTTAAAACAGTACCCAGGGCCCAAATTTTTTTTTAGAAAAGCCCATTAATTTTAAAACAACAGGGCCTAGGGCCCAACTCTTCAAAAATCAACTCAGTCCTCACTCAGTGGGTTGACTCACCTCAATTCAACCCTAATCACCACTCGTTGAGTTAACTCACCCCTAGTCAACTCAAACTCATGGAGTTCAGCAAGTTAACTCACTCAAAAATTAGCCCAATGCAATTTCAAATCCAAAACACAGAATTTGATCAAAATAAAAATATAGAAAAATAAAGGGGAAATGAAACATATCTGCTGGGAGGGGATTTTAGTGATTTTAGGATCCTCAATCTTTAATTTTTTTAAACTTGCAAAACAGAAACAAAAGCCAAAAAATTAGAAACACATAAAAGAGAAGGAAATAGAAAAGAGAAGAAAAGGTGAGGAGAGGGAGAATGAACATGCAGAGAAAGAGCGAAGAGAGAAGAGAAGGAGAGGAGAGAGATAGAGGAGCACATACAAAATAGAAAGAAAAGAAAGGAGAGTAGAGAGAGAGAGGGAGTGGGAGAGAGAGAGAGAGAGAGAGAGAGAGAGAGAAGTGAGAGAGTGGAGAGAGAAAACATTCAGGAGAAATGGGGGAGAGAGAGAAAAATTGTTTTTATATGGGGTGTTATTGGGCCATCTGTCACCTCCGCATGATGACACGTGGCACGTTCTGGTCCATATTTTAAAGGAGTGACGCGTGTTCATCTCAATTGAGCAATCTATGTTTTTTTGGACGATCTAGATTATGCCATGTCTGTAATCCTTATCAACTCTCCCAGGCCATTCAAAGACTGCCACATGGCAAGGTGACATCGTCACCTTATATTAAATTGCAAAAGAATAAAGATGGCACGTGTCACCACTCTAGGTTGACACGTGGCCCCCACTTCGTGAACTGATTGACCCGGTTCAGATCGGTTAAATCGGTCTATTTCCTGAACCATTTTTTTTTTATAAATTTAATTTTTAATTAATTTTTTATTGAAAAATAATTAAAAATTTTATAAAAATAAAAAAAAAGTTTAGAAAAATCAGGAAAAAAAAAATATTTTGAAGGCTAGAAAAAAATTTTAAAAATATTTTTGGACTATTTTAAATTGAAAAAAAATGAATAAAAGTCTTTAAAATCCCAAAAAAATTAGAAAAGTGTCAAAATTTTCCAATAAATTTCTGCAAAAAATTTGAAAAAAATTTGGAGATGTTTTAAAAGATTCTTTTGATCATAATTTGACATTTTCCCCCATTTTTTAAACCTACATGTGTCCTTATGATTTAAAAAATAGTAATGAGATATTTTATACCTCACTTGTATTAGTTCTAAGCAGGGTTTATCTATTAAGATCCCCTCCTTTGGAAGTCTTATTAGATATTCCTAAATCACACTAAGATTTTTAATCTATTTTTAATTTTATTTATTTATTTGTTGATTTTTAAAAAGTGAGTAGAGGGCCAACTTTTTTGATCCAAAATACCCGTCCCCCCCCACTTTTTTTTTTTCTTTTGTAAAAAACAGCGTAGGGCCTTTTTTTTTTTTTTTTTTAAAAAACACCCAACCATTTTTAAAATAGGCAGGTGGCCAATTTTTTTTTTTTTTTCTAAATCCATTAATCTTTTGAAATATGGCCTAGGGCTTAATTTTTTTTATACCCATTAATTTTAAAAACAATAGAGTCGAGGGCCCAACTCTTCAAAAACTTAACTCAGTGGGTTAACTCACCCCAAGTCAACCCAAACCCTCACTCAATAGGTTGACTTACCCCGAGTCAACTCTAATCCCCACTCGTTGAGTTGACTCACCCCAAGTCTACTTAAACTCACTGAGTTTAGTGAGTTAACTCACCAAAAAAAAAAAAGCAGGTCCAATGCAATTTCAAATCCAAAACACAGAATCTAATCAAAATAAAAATATAGAAAAATAAGGGGGAAAGGAAACTCATCTACTGGGGGGGAGATTTTTAGTGATTTGAGGATCTTCAATCCTTAATTTTTTAAACCTACAAAAAAGAAACCAAGGCCAAAAAAAAAAAAAAACAAAAGGAGAAGAAGAAGAAGAAGAGAGAGAGAACTTGAGGGGAAACAAAACAGAAATAGGAGAGAGAGAAAGAGAGAGAAGAGAGAACATAGAAGGGAGATAAGAAGGAAGAGAGGAAGAACATGGGAAGAGAGAGAAGACAGAAGGAGGAGAGTATTCGCAAAACAGAGAGAGAGAGAGAGAGAGAGAGAGAGAGAGAGAGAGAGAGAGAGATGTGGCAACGTGTCACCACTGCATGGTGAGATGTGGCACATTCTTGTCCATATTTTTAAAATGGTGATGTGGCCGCATCTGGACCGTCTAATTTGTGCTTCTTTGTACTGTAAGATTGTTGCCACGTCAGCAATCCATGTTCCTTCCTCCAGACTAGTCAAAAACTACCACATGGCATGATGACGTCATGCTTATGTCACCTTCTAGCAAAAAATATAAAATAATAAAATAACAATATAAAATAAGTGGGACATGTGTCACCATCCGTACGGTGACGCGCTACAACCTTAGTCATCAGATTTGTGTTTTTTCTATACGATTAGATTACTGCCACATTAGCAATCCCTGTTGTAGAGATTGGAAAAATCTAACTATTAAAATAATTAGGAAAGATAATAAATAAAATAGATAAATAAATAATAAGGGGAAAAGAGAATATTTTAAAGGAAAAGATAGTGGGTCTTGTCGATGAATCTCCTGTCTTCGTCGACGAGTGATCTTCTAGGGATCTTCAACGAAATTCAGTCCCTCGTCGACGAAGATATCTCGAGAGAGTAAATTTTACATTTTAGGTTTCGTCGACGAATGTATCCCCTCGTCGACGAATGCCCTTCTGTGGTCTGTCGACGAACCCTGTCTTCTCGTCAACGAAGCCACATGGCAACATCATGTATAAGAAGATCTAAGGTTGTTTCTCTACGAAGAAATTACTTTTTCTTCATTTTTCTATCTCTAAAATGCCTCTCTCTGCCTTCTCTCTAAGATTCCGGTCCGGATTCAGCTCGAATCAACAAACGGGAACTGTTGTGGTGTTCTATAAGAGATTCTCTACACATCTAGCGGAGTAGATTTCTAAACTGGGCTTTCTAGGCATCGTTCCAAAATTGAGGTAAGGGTTAGGATTCTTAGTTTGGGGGGTTTAAAACGGTTATTTGAAGTTTTTGGGTTGAGAAAATGTTGAAATAGTAGGTTATTTGTGGTTTATTTGATTAAAATAGGGTTTTTGATTTAGGGTTCGGGTGAGCGTCACTGGCATCATTTTGGGGTCTTTGCTAGCGTAGTTCAAGAAATCAAGTAAGGGAAATATATTAAATTAGAATTTTTGAGGAAATAATTGGTGAAAAATGGAAATATTATGTATATATGTATATGATTTTCACGTGGTTTTTGAAAAGCTAACTATTTGAATTGTAAATTTCTGAGCTTAGGGCTGTGCTACTTGATATTATTTGTGAAAATGGAAAGTTAAAATGGTAGATTTTTTGTTTACTTGTGTAAGAAATTAAATGTATATTTTAAGTATGGGTTGGTTAATTTTCAGTGAACGTATGAACATATGTTGTTAAATTGTGTGACATGAGTAAAATGAAGTTTCTGTGTTGAACTATGATATATGTATGAGATGCAGGAAATACTTGAAATGTAATAAGAATTAAAATGTGATATGATTTATTTTGCATGTGTTTGGTAATGTTAGATTACAATGTATGGTATGAGAACTCCGGTGGACCATAATTTGTAGAGTACTATCATGCTACATCAATACACAGCTGAGCCCTTTCAAAGACGCGTCATCGTAAATTACATAGCCTTCACCCCTCGATGGAATTGTCAGTACTCATCAAGTGACGAGCCACTAGTTTAATTCTTAAAAGCTCTGCTCGCATTCATCATCCCATGCCAATTAGGCATTTTTCCTGGTCAGTCACTTCAAAGGCCCTGATAGTCCTGAGAATCCCTCTACAAACCGACGGTAATATCTTGTTAGTCCCAAGAAACTCCTGATCTCTTGAACGTTCCTCGGCCTTTCTCAATTTACCACTGCCTCAATCTTGCTAGGGTCCACTGAAATTTCATTCCCTAATATAATATGCCCCAAAAATGCAACTTTCTCTAGTCAGAATTCACATTTACTAAACTTGGCATACAATTTCTTTTCCCTGAGCATCTAAAGCACTTATGTAGTATCAGCATTTTCAGTTTTAGTTATTTGTACTACTCTTAACTCAGGTTAATTTTTACAGATCCACATCTTAGTAGCCACACACTAGTAATAGCATGTTTTGTCTTACTGAGTTTTGGCTCATTCCAATGTTGAATTATTTTTTTTAGGTGAGCCAGTTGGGTGAGCGGATCAGGCTCGCAGATAGAGGAGTTGTTAGTCTATCTGTTGACCTTATTGGTCATGCCCGATTTTGATTATGACAAATACTCATTGTATCTAATGAGTGTTTAAGTTTTTGTGCAGGAACTAAGAATGTTAAGATAAAGATGTGCACAAAGCAAGTAAAGCCCGAAGACCAAATTTTAATTCAACATTGTAATATATTTAATTGGTCTGTAATAGTAAGTAGGTATTTGGTTTGTAATAAGCTCACACACATCACATGTATGATTTACTACGTAAGCTCAAAACAAACCATGAATGAGAAAGGACCTTAGCGTATATCCTTCGGTCGATCGAAGGTCGACCGACACCGAACCTTTTCGGTGTCTTCAAATTGGACCCCAAGTGACCCTAGGACACACATATTTACACATATGCTTGTTAGGCACTTGAATAAGGTATGTTTGCTTCGAAGCGGGACCGAAATGTACACACGGTGCACTTTCGGTCGACCAGCCAAGCCAGTTCATTTTGGCTTGGTCGACCGAAACCAGGCCTGGGTCAATAGTTGACCAAGGCCCTAGTCGACCGAACCAAGTAGTTCAAAAGGCCCTGGTCGACCGAAATCCCCTGGGGTCAAAAGTTTGACCATCTGGTTGACCGACCCTTTTTGTACTCCAACTACCTGGTCGACCGGAGGGTCCTCGGGAGAAATCCCAGCTGTATTGTCGACCGAACCAGGTAGTTCAAAATGTCCTGGTCGACCGAACATCGAAAAATTGAGAAATCGCCTTCTCCTGGTTGACCGAGCCTTCAGTTCAAAAGTCCCTTGGTCGACTGAAGCATGTGAGACTTGGTTGACCGAACTTGTTCTGGTCAACCGGACCTCTTGGGTTGCCCTGATTTTTACCGCAGTTAAATATTTTTTAAACAGGGTTAAAATGCTTTAAACATCATTAAATTTTCCTAAGAATACCCAATAGGTCCCCAACGGTCATATTTTCTCCTATGCCTATATATATGAGATCTTTTGAGAAAATTAGCATGGATTAGCCACTTTAATTAAGGAAAAATTCTCTAAAAATCCAAAACCCTATACTACTCATTTTTTAGCCCAAATCACTCATGCTTATTGTTTATTAGTGCCTACATCATTAGTAAGTGGATTGAGTGTGTGTTGGAAAAGGTTTGCTCTCCTTGTTTTAGTTGCTTGACATGATTTTATTTGAGAGCAAAACCTAAGGATTCTTAGGGGACTTTGTTGATAAGTCTGTCCTAAGAAGACTTTGTTAGATCCTCTAAGCTTGCACCTTTATTGCAAGTTCTTGAGAAGATTGTATTTGCTTTTGGTTGCAAAAACTTTTCAAACACTTCCAAATATCTATTGCACCTTTATCTTGTAAAATATGTGAAGAGATATTTGTTTGTGTGTTAGTGATCTTTGTTGCAATATTCTTTCAATACAAAGATTACACATCTTTTGCAAACCAAGAATATACATCATTTAATACTTATATGCTTGAGATATCTTGCTGATTGATATACTTAAGACTTGACATCTTTGTGTGAACTTATTTGCTAAATATCTTGTGATACAAAGATTGCTTGTTTGTCACTCTCACGTATGCATTACACTGATTGAAAATTCTTTTGAGAGTTGAACCATTTAGACCACATTGAACTTACATATTGAATCATATTGTGGTGTATGTTATTGGGTGCATTTGGGTACATATCTGCTTTACACGAAAGTACACTCACTGTACCATCTGATTATATACACATTTGTTGTATATCCAGGCACGGGCCTGAAGAGGGAGACTAGCCCTGGAATAGTTCTGGATTGGCTTAGACCCAGTTAGGAAAGCTAGGTGCGTCGTCCTATTAAGGCGTGTAGGTTGAGGTTAACTCCGCTAATTGACCTGGTTAAGGTTGAGGTCAGCCCTGTGTTAATTTGACCTGATTAAGGTTGAGGTCAGCCCTGTGTTAATTTGATCTGGTTGTAAACAGTGTCGCTCCACCCTTAAGTGAGCTATTAGTGGAATCCTTCAACTTGAGAGCTAGAGGCAGGGACATAGGCATAGTTGGCCGAACCCCGATAACATATCGTGTGTTTGTTTATATTTCTGTAGTTTATACTTACCGCACATGTATGTTATGGGTGAATGATGTGTATGACTTAATTTCCACATTATACTTATCTACGCATTTGGAAATTGTATAGACTGACCCTAGGTTGTGTATATACTGTTGTTGGATAAATTAACCTAGGTGAAAAAGTTTTAAATTCCAATTCACCCCCCCCCTCTTGGGAATACACAAATTCTAACACTATCCTTTTTTAGGGTGAGTGTTTTTGGGGTTCAATTTTGTTAGCCCTGGTATTAGTAAGAGTAGTTCTTGGGAGTACAGTGAAATATGTAATATTTAGACACTCTAGTATCTGCAGGAACACATAGTCTAGTACGGCATAGGCTGAACCACTAGACTGGCAATGATCGCCTGCGGACCCTCCTCTATTAATTCTAAACTGAGCTTCTCCAAATCCATTAAAATTAAATGCAGAATCTCCATGGCTGCCAGTGCTGATCCCCCTGACTTTTTGCTCAAAACATCTACCACTACATTCGCTTTTCCTGGGTGGTAACTAATCATGCAATCATAGTCTTAATGAATTCAAGCCATCTTCTTTGTCTCATATTTAGCTTTTTCTGGGTGAAGAAATATTTCAGGCTCTTTGTGATCCGTGAAAATCTCGCACTTTCCACCATATAAGTAATGCCTCCAAATCTCATAGACCCGTCTTTCTTCTTTACAAACAATACTGGAGCTCCCCACGGTGATACATTGGGCCGTATAAACCCCTTGTCCAGCAAGCCTTGCAACTATTCCTTTAATTCTCTTAATTCAGCTGGAGCCATACAATAAGGAACCTTAGAAATCAGCGCGGTCCTTGGAGGTAAATCTATAGGAAAATCCACCACGCACATAGGAGGCAACCCAGGTAACTCTTCTGGAAAAAAAACATTTGGAAATTTTCATACCATTGGGGTGCTTTCAATCTTCAATTCATTTTCAGATACTTCTTTCACAAACGCTATAAACCCCTGACCTCCATCCAGAAGTAATCTGCTCGCTTGCACGGCTGACACCAGCTGCGTTGGAGCACGTACCCTTGAACCAACGAATCTGAATTCCTGCGTACTAGGGCGTCTGAAAATTACCTCTTTCTGACGACAATAATTGCTAGCGTGATTGGCAGCCAACCAGTCCATACCCAGTATTATATCAAACCCACACATATCAAATACAATCAAATCAACTGGTAGCACTTTCCCCTGAATTTCTATCGGATAACCCCTAAGTACCCACTGACATTTGATCACTGACCCTGATGGTGTAGCTACTGACAGCGCTATATCTAATGTCTGGGTCTCACAGTAAGATAATTTAACATAAGATGCAAATATGAAAGAATGAGTAGCACCCGATTCAAAAAGAACAATAACTGGATATGATAAAATAGTAAATGTACCTGTCACCACATCCGCAGCAGCCTCAGCATCACTTGGCATCAGGGCAGACATCAATATAGAAATAAGAAATGTAGAATATGAATATGAATGTGATGAATAATATAGAGATAACATCATACAGAGTAATGTAGTAAAGTATTATCAGTATTAAATATAGTAGTATTATATGTATATGGGGCGAGGTAGACTCTTCGACTGAGGGCTTGCTGAGAAAGGTGAGTGCCCCTGATAGGTATCAAATGTAGTTGTGGTTTGCATAATGTATTAGGGCAAAGGGAAGCTACTTGTATGGATAGATAATCTTCCTTATTCTCAAGAACTTCTGCCAGTAAACCTTTGTGTGAATGTGTGAGTATGAGATAAACTAACCACCTGAGGGCTTACTGAGTGAGGTAAGTGCCCTGATATGCTTTAGTTGTGACTGTAAGTTACTTAAAGTATTAGAGCAGAGAGGAGCTACTTGTATGGGCAAGTAATCACCCCAATCATTAGGAACTCTGTTGGTAAAATACCTTACATGTGTTTGAATAGGGATAGAGAATGTTTTCATAACTGTAATATGTTTGTAAATGATGATTAAATATATTTGTACACCAACCTCATGATATTCACACACTGATTTAATATATTCCATCCTTACTGAAATGTGTCTCACTCGATATAAATTCTATCTTTTCAAGACCTTCGTGTAATCGAGCTTAGTGAGCTCGAGGCTGGTATAGCGTTTTTGATAGAGAGAGAGGGGGTATAAACTTTGGTTATAATTTTTGGGGCTGTAATATATTTATGTTTTCAGAGTTGTAAATGTTGTGAATACTGGATGTTGGGGTATACTTTTAGGATTATATAGATGTAGAAACTCTGGTATATTATTGAGGAGTTGTTATCATTTCCGCTGCGTAATTGATATTGAGCCAGGTACAAGTAATAGAACACGTGGCACCTGGGCCTTATTTAGTGGATTCGGGGCGTCACGAGGTGGTGTCAGAGATATATTTCAAATAACACTCTGGATCGATGTGTTACATTTTGGTATCAGAGCTTTAGGTTTTGGGTTTTGTAGACTTAGGGATGATTAATACTAGAGTATAGGAATAGGTAATAATGAGGATAGGAAATGGGTAGGTTAGGTGTTGAGAAGTATAGGATTTTTTCTTGTAGCCTGGAGGCGGAAATACGTCGACGATTTCCTGTGATTTTTTTGAAGCAGTCGACGGCCTTAGAAAAGCCACAGTAAACCTTAGATGATTTCATTTCTGAGCTGTGAGACTGGTCCTAAATTGAAAATTTGGGTGTATATTAGGATTTACATTAACGATTGTGTTGATAGGGTTATGATAATGGAATACTTAACTCCTTTCTGTCTTATTTTCAGGATGGATCCTAGGGGTGAGGATGTAGAGGTTGAAGGAAGGGATGATTCAGAGACTTCCAGTGAAGAGAATATTGATACCTCCACAATGCTGAGGGGTATAGCCCGTTAGGTCGGGGAAGAGATGAGGAAGGAACCTAGAGAACAAAACTGTCCACCTGCAGGTTAGGGTTGCAGCATCAAGGATTTTATGACATTGAATCCTCCGACTTTTGAGGGAGGACCTAATCCAGTGGTTGTAGAGAACTAGGTATAGGATATTGAGGAGATCATGACTGTACTCGGTTGCACGGACGAGCATAAAGTCCTATACGTCACATTCAAGATGACAGGGGATGCAAAACACTGGTGGCTTTTTGTGAAACTACTAGAGGAACAGAGATTAGTAAAGATAGCTCTGACATGGGATCAATTCAGGAAGCTATTCTTCCATAGGTATTTCCTGTTATCTATCAGAAATGAAAATATTGAAGAATTTACTGATCTGATCCAGGGGAATATGATTGTGGGAGAATATGCGGCTAAATTCATTGAACTATCGCAATTTGCTTTGTTCTTGATCTCAAATGAAGCGAGAAAAGCCAGAAAGTTTGAAAAAGTCCTGAGACGAAGGGTTTATGAGCTTGTAGTGGGGGTTCTAGGTCCAAAATTTTTCAGACTTGGTAGATAAGGCTTTGGTGCTGGAAAAGAGCATTCAGGACGGTACAGAGCCGATAAAATAGAGGAAGAGGCCTGCACCTTCTTGTTTTCAAGCTGAAGACAGTTAAGGATCGTCGAAGAGAGAGAAGAATGTTGTGGGCCCGAGGCAGGAGATGGCAGATTGGGGTTATTCTGGTTATGAGGATAATTTGTCTTACTCTTTATGTCGGAAATGTAATAAGAGGCATATGGGCAAATTCTGAGTTAGGGGTTCTAACTGTTGTAGGTGCGGTAAACGGGGCATATTAGGAGGAACTATCATGAATTGCTGCCTATTGCACCTGCACCAAACTAAATCAGGGGAAATCAGCAAGTACCCCGAGGTGGAGGTGGTCTAGCACGTGTGTATACGATGACCCTGGACGAGGCAGATAGTGCCAAAAGGGCAGATATGAGTTTGTGTTTTTAAATTCAAACTTATATTTCTTGTACTCCAAACTTTCTATAAACTTGGGAAACACTCCAAGCCACTTGGGGAACACGAAATAGAATATATTGCGGTTGGAAGTTGTTGTGCTCAAACGCTTTACATAAAGCAAAAACTCATTGATTTTGGATTGCACTACGATACTATTCCAATTAAATGTGATAATACTAGTGCAATTAATATCTCTAAAAATCCTATCTCACATTCATGAACCAAACATATTGAGATTAGACACCATTTCATTAGTGATCATGTGCAGAAAGGAGATGTGGCGCTTGAGTTTGTGTGTACTAGTGAGCAATGGGCTGATATTTTCACCGAACCTCTTCAGGAAGATAGGTTCATACCAATTAGACGTGAGTTAGGTCTAATGCATAGTTGAGAGGCCACATAGAAAATATATAGAATGCACAAACTAGGGGGGAGCTGCTTGTTCTAGAAATCAACGACTTTGAAAAGTTTAAATCTATCTTTGTTTTATTCCTTGTGAGTTTGTTTGTGTAGTGCAATGCATGACTATCATATCTCTTGTATGTTGATAATTATATTTATGTTTTATGTTTTGATTCATACTGAACTGTTTGTGTAATGACCTACCTAATTTACCATATATTCTTTTTTCACATAATATCATACCAATAATCATGATAACCATAAACATAATCCACCCAGACCCGTGGGTACGGGGGAATAAACCTATCATATATCACTGACACCCTAGCAGCGGTAAACATACATCATATACATAATAAACCAACCGTCCAAATACAATACCAAAGTTTTACAAACTCGTCATATCAATATACACACATCCCAAAATGATTACAAAGTTCCCTAGGGTTACTACCCAAAAACCCATCTGACCCTAGCATAATGACTTATCCTTCTAGCAAGGTAGATCGGGTGACCACTAACTATGGAGCTCTATCCACTTCTTTACCTAGATTACCTGAAATGTTTTAGAGTTAGAGTGAGATACCTCTCAGTGAGGGAAATAAACTAATATCAGTGTGTGACAACATGGGTATTTTCATGTGTCATAAGCATATACTGTATATAAATCGTATCTGTGAAAACTGTTTGATAATTTACTGAATAAACATATTTAAAAGTAACATACATGTCATGCTATATCTTTGTACGTTTAAATCATCTTATACAACTGTATAATAGGTGGAATAAATCCCAGGATGGATAGCTAGCTGGTGTCATGTATTACCCCAATATGGTTGGGTTGTGCGGCTCGAAGGCGGGACCTAACAATGACTAAACAACCATGCTAGATCAAAAACTCTGATCTGTAAGTACGATGGGCCTACCCCACCTGGTCCGGACTGCCAGGGGAACATCTCTAAATTACACTGAAGCCACATCAACTGCCACCTTACCACACTCTGATCGTGTGGTTGCACTATCACAATCTGAATATATATAGCTACGGTATTGTGCTCCTAAAAACTAAACTAAACTAAACCATCCAAGTTCTGATATCATATACTATATTTCATATGCTGAACATAACTGTTTCATTAGAATATCTGATGTAATAATAATTTCATGAAAATAGCATATCATATCATAGAAATTATGGCCCTTGCGCTATTTTATATAAATTGCGGCCCTTACGCCATATCATATAAATTACGGCCCTTGCGCCGACATATCATAAATTATGGCTCTTGTGCCATTCCATTATAATATACTTTAAACATATTTCTGTACTATTTTTAATAATTTCCTGAAACAGTGATTGCATGCTTATTATAAAAAACATAGCATTTTGTCATTACATAAAATCATAAAATTCTATACCCATGCCACACAAAAGTAAATCATGTTCTTCTCATAAAATCAGCACTGAAATCATTTTCCCTGATTAAATGTATTAAAACAATCTCTTGTTAACAACAGTAAATTTTCCAAACATAATTCTATGTTATACATAATTTCCTGGAATAAAATGCTATAAAATAGTAAATATTTTCATGAAAAATACTAACTTAATTTATTCCCTTACCTGACTTATTGATATGCCTACATAGTTCAATCTTGAGCCCACAACATTTCCAGTACAAAATCTACAATTTCTATTTCCCTAGAACATTCAACATAATTCCAACATAATTTCCATAAAACATTTCCTAGGCTCCCAATAATCTAAATAAATTGTTAAACTCCAAAATAAGAAAATTACCTTGGTTTTCCTGAACTATGCCCGCAGGGTCTCGAAATTACACCTGCGGCGCTTACCTGAGCTCTGAATTAAGAATCCTAAATACATTAAATCAAACCTAAATAAAATACTATTTTAATATTTCTTAGGCCGATAAATTCCAAATAAATAATTATACCCTCAAATATAACCAATTTACATAATTCCCCAAATCCCACTCTCGCTTTGGAATGGTGCCTAGGAAATCCAAATTAAAAATTTACTCCAGCCAAAATGACGACGATTGCGACTAGGACCTCGTGGTGGTATCCGATCATCAATTTGACTGAAGATCTAAGAAGAAATTGAGAAAATAGGAAAAGATTACCTTACCCTAGGAATGGTGCCTAAGCCGCTCCTATGACAAATTCGCTTCGGTAAAAATGTCGATGGCGGAGAATCGAGTCTAAAGATATTTTCAGATTTTCGATTGGGTGAAAATTAGTCAAGAAATTGAAGGAAGTGGGAGAGAGGCGAAGGTGAGCCAGAAAGAGCATGAGAGAGAAAGCAGAAGGCGTTATGCTTCCTTCAAATTTTGTTTTGAATTCTTGAAGCTTCAAGAAGCTTCAGGTAAACTTATATCTTATAATAATAATAATAATAATAATAATAATAATAATAATAATAATAACTTTTAACCTTTAAATATATAAATATATATATATATATATAATAGTAATAACTTTTAACATATATATATATTATATTACTTAATTCATAATTCTTATTGTTTAATTTATTTATATATTATTCAATTTAATTTTAAATCTTAAATAATTTATTTATTTATTTATATTTATTATTTATTTATTATTTATTATTTTATTTAATTTTTTTTTACATTCCCAAATATAATTATTTTTTTTGTGGCGTTACATTCTCCCCTCATAAAAATTTCGTCCTCAAAATTTGTTGAATAGAACTCCAAGTAAAACTCATCGTTAACCTAACAGGTTTTGAGTTAATCTTGTAAACCACCCTATTAGAATTGGTAACTAACATAAATCGATGGGTATACATCTTGTCCTAATACACCTGGCTTCAGCTCCAACACTCAACAACTTCAATTTTTATCTCGAGTCTTTTAAAAAATTTAACACTAACATAACCTTAAAAGAATCAATAGATAACTATCCTTTGATTATGATATGACCCAAAATTTCCGTATTAGTTGTCCAGAACCCACATTTCTTATTTAGCATGTAACTGATGCTCTCATAGTGTTTGTAAAATTAATCACAAATGTTGTTCATGCTCTTCTTGAATCTTTGAATATCCTAAAAATCATCCATAAAATTTACAATACACTGATCCAAGTATGGTTGAATGACTTGATTCATTATATCTATAAAAATGTAAGGTGCATTGATAACCCTCAATTAGTAACACTAGAAACTTATAGTGATCTTACTGTGTACTCAATTCTGTCTTTGGGATGTATAATTTCCAATTCTTAATTAGTGATAATTTAATTGCAAATCGATTTAAAAAATTTGTGGATTTATCAATTATTCCAATAATCCCCCAATCTCTGGAAGTCGATACCAATTCCTACTGTAACGTGATTCAACTTCCAATGATTAATGCATAACCTTAAGGCCCCATTATGTCACTTAGTGAATAACACAGGTGCAACCTAAATGATATACTAGTTCAAACAAATTCCTTGTTAAGGAATTCTTCTAGTTGCACCTTAAGTTGTCTTAGTTCAGTTGATGTCATTCTATAGGAAGCAATCGACATAGGCTCCGCTCCTAGCACCAAGTCAGTATTATATTCAATCCCCTCTTGAAGGTAGCCCCGATAAGTCATCTGGAAAAAATATCTAAAAATTCATCACCTATGGGTAAAGAAGTTTGGGATTCGTAAACTCATATGTTTCTTTCATTACTACTACAAACCCCAAACATGTGCCCAAATTCTTCCCTAAGCACTCAAGACATCAAGTATGAAAGCTTATTAGTTAGAAAGAAAACCCTCACTCCATTTGGTTTTCTAAACGCTATTTTCTTTTAAAAATGAAAAACTAGGTGTATGATTAATTAATAGATGACCACCAATGGTTAACCTCATCTTTAACTAAAGAACTTGCAATAATGACTCTTACTCATCAAGGATCATACCTGCTGGGACATCTCAGACTAGGATGTGTAATCATTAGCCTGCCAGATCAAATGTATAAAAGGCACTTCAAACTCTCATCATAACTTTGTAATTCATTTTAAGTACAAATTATATGAACTTCCGAATATTCCCTGGAATTCTAATCAACCAATTTCTTTTCAATGTCAATCTAATGCATAAGCTTATACTTTTAAATCAGGATAAAGTATCATTTTCCTACCAAATTGGTTCCCAAATTTTTCTTGCTTCCAACAATTTTAAGATTCCACTTCTAGCCTATGCCGGCAAATGTTGAATATCAAAATATAGTTGGAAAATATCCTCAATGAAAAACAAGGATTGCAATTATAGCAAGTTTAAGTCCTGGTATATTGACTTCAAGCCAACCATAATCTTGCTCTAGTGACTGGACAAATATGCAATAAACACATGTCTTGGTGTTTGGTACAGAGTACAATACTAATGAAGTTGTTTAATCAGCTATGATCAGTGATCGAATATTTCCTGGTAGCACAAATCTTGTGTGGAATGGACCAGAAATGAAAGGGTGACATTTATTTGTACCAGAGAGTTGCTAATGGTAGAAAGATCAGATTTTGAGGATGGCTTCAAAAGCCACAATCAATTATGGTCAACAATAGAAGACTCCACATTAGGCTATATACAAATAAAATCCTAATTGAGCTGATGCATAAGAGGTTAAATTGATATCCCATTGCCAAGTAAGATTCGCATAGGATAGGGCAAAAAGATAAAGCTTCATATCCTAGCATGTATGGTTTTCTTTCTGGATGGTAGATTGCTAACGTCCAATTATCATTATGAATTTTCTTTTAGGTAAGTTGATAAAGATGATTCGGTTAGGTCTTATTTGATTCAAAGAATCCTTCGAAAGACTTGGCAATGTGATGCCCATGACATCTTATTCTCAAGTTTGTTTTCAGCTTATGGTGACAGTATCACTTCCTAGGGAATAAAGAATTTCCACAGAACATAGTTGTGACTCCCCGATTTTCATTATTTTTTTTAATCAATAATAAATATATATTCACTCGTCGTCCATAACATCCATAAATCGGCCACGTCAACCACCCTATTACCATTCACACGACCTGACCCGCATTGGGTATCGAGTTAAAAGTTATTTCATTATACAACCTAACAGCGAATGACAGTATATACATATCAGTCAAAATACAATACCCAGAGTATCAACATACATATATATAAACATCACCACCCCGTACTCAAAAACAACTCAACTCTAGGAGAATTACACCTCCCTTAATCCAAAAACTCATCCTGTGTGTTAGGGTCCCACCTCCCTATGGTCTCGGAGCTCTATCACCTGGCCTATCCCTGTTTCCTGAAAAATTTAAGTTAATTTGGGTGAGACAAATCTCAGTAAGAAGAAATAAATTATTTACAGTGTGTGGCCATAAAAGTTCAGTTATAATACACCTTACTTTTCAAATCATCATTTCATCTGAGAAAATACGCTAATATACACATTCTTATAATTATATAGATATACAACACAAGCTTTTATAAGCTTTAAAACCATTTCTCAAATTCAATAATTTACAACACATTTACCTGCAAAATTCCTAAGAATAGGGAAGATTACCTACCCATACAAGTAGCTTCCCTCCGCCCTAATACATTTTGCAGCCAGGTATGGTCACATCTGATACCTATCAGGACACTCACCTTACTCAGTAAGCCCTTATGCGGAAAGTTTCACTTCGCCTCAATTATTTATGTTATTAACTTACACGGTTCCATTTCTCAATTTTACCATTCTCTATTTTTCAATTACCATTATTTCTTTCATTTCCCATTTTAGCCAATTTTATCATTCTTTCATTTTCCATTTCCATTTTACTATTCAGCTCATGAGTATCCTTGGTACCTAGTACCAACATCGCATATGTAACTTATGGCTACCCTAAGGATCTTTCTTTCATGCCATGCTTCCCCCCATGGTCAAGGTTGTGCGGCCCGAAGGCTAGATCTAACCGCGGTTGGCCGACCCGGTTAGATCAAAATATCATATCATATATCGCGTCTGTAGTACGACTGGCCGGCCTATAGTCCTGATCCAAACTTAGGGGGCCCAACAACCCTACAAAATTTCTCAGTTGACTGTGGTTGCACTACACCACTAGCAACGGTATCGTGCTTAATATCACAACCATCCATCAGGGGTCATTATCACATACTCCCAATCATTATGCGGTATTGGCATTTCACCAATCATATTTCAATTCCATATTGCAGTATTTATATTTCCCATTTCCACATTTCAATATTTCCATATCAATATACATCATTAATCACATATCAGTATATCTCAATTCATTTCAATATAAATGTTCTCATCATTTTCTATGCACATTCCATCATCTCATAATAGTACATATCATATTTCACGTATTTTTACATTTCCCAAAATACTCATATCAGAAATTTATAAAATCTCATTTTTCATGCAAACAATTTCTACTCGCATATAAATACCACATTTCATTATTTGCCACTAATCACATCAATCATTCTCATTTCAATATTTTCTTAGAAAATACCCATCGTTATATTTCACATTTTTCAATACATGTCATGTGCCACAGTTTTCATCTAATATTCATAATATATTAATTTCACACTCCAAAACATCACAATTTAATATTATTCAAATGCCACACAATTTAACTAATATTTATATCATAATAATTTTCAGGAAAAATACCATATGCTCATTTTCACATATTAATTTAAACAGTAATTCTAAAAATTCTGCTATAATTTATTCCCTTACCTGGCTTACTGATAGTCTTGTTAACACCTAGATCCTACGCCCTTGGCTCCTGAAACTCAAATCATGAAATTTGCATTTTTCCTAAATTAATTAACTCATTTTCCCAAAATAATACTCATCTAACCTTCCCTAGGCTCCATACACCCCAAATTAACATTTAAACTAATATTTAACACCCCCACTTAATTTACTGAATTATGCCTGTGGGTCCAAAAATTACACCCGTGGCACTTATCCGGACCCTAAATTTTAAAAATTCTACTTTAACCTCAGATGCTCAATATTATAGAATTTCTAAATCAACCCTAATCAATTAAAAATAAGCCCCTTAATAACCACCTTATCCCAAATTTGGGGTTATGCCTATGACAACCCCACGAAAATTTCGCTCCACTAGACTTGTAGAGAATTATCCCTGCATTCTCGTGGTGTTGTCCGATCATCAATTGAGCTTATAATTTGTAAGAAATTGAGGAAAAATGAGAAATTAGCTTACCCCAAGAGATACGCCTATGCCGCTCCTACCACCAATCCGCTTCGGTAGAAATGACGGCAGCGAAAAATAGAGTCTAGCGGTATCTTCTGATTTTCGATCAGACGAGAATCCGTCACGGAACTGAGGAGAGAGGGAGAGAGAACGAGAGGAGAGAGAAAGACTAGGGAGGGGGCTTCCTGCACAGAGACCCTCTATGGGTCCTTTTTTTTTTTTTGTTTCCTTTTGAAATCCTTCTAAACTTTCAGGAGGTTTGTGGATTAATAATAATAATAATAATAATAATAATAATAATAATAAATATTAATATTAATATTAATATATTTTATTAATAAAATAAAAATAAATTTTATTTATTATTTTTTAAAAATTTGATTAATAATAATAATAATAATAATAATAATAATAATAATTATTATTATTATTATTATTATTATTATTATTATTATTATTTTGGGAATCACCTCTACTAATCTTGTATAATCATTTTTGGGGTTATTACGTTCTCCCACCTTATAAAAATTTCGTTCTCGAAATTTGCTATTCATTTGCTTCCCATCCTTAGAACAAACACTTTCAATTTTTTTAATTACTCTCACTTATGGTGGAGGAACACCATGGTTACAATGATGGTTCTAGGAGATTACAACTATTCAAAATTCTCTCAAAACCATTCATATTCTAAAACTAAAAACTCTATCTATCCTACGTTACACTATACAATTAAAAATATACAATATTATTCCTTTTATTCCGACTCGCTCAACTCTAAACTCCACTGAATAAGTGTGGATATCTCTGGCGCATCTGATCCTCTAGTTCCCAGAAAGCCTCCTCGATGGCATGGCTACGCCATAAAACTTTCACCAGTGAAATCTTCTTTGTGCATAGCTCCTGCTCCTTTCAATCAAGAATCTGCACTGACACTTCCTTATAAGCTAAAGTGTCTCCCAATTCCATTGCTTCATAGATGATCACATGGGAGGGGTCTGAGACTTATTTCCTCAGCATAGAAACATGGAATACGTCATGAATCCTAGACAAGACCGGCGGTAATGTCAATCAATAGGCAACTACACCCACTCTTTTAAGAATCTCGAATGATCCAATATACCTAGGGCTCAACTTACCCTTCCTCCCAAACCTCATAACTCCCTTCATCGGCGCCACCTTCAGGAACACGTGATCTCCTGCGTTAAACTCCAATTCTCACCGACGAGCATCTGTGTAACTCTTCTGCTAGCTCTGTGCTGTTCTGATCCTGTCTCTGATGAGTCTGACTTTATCTTGAGTCTGCTATATCAGCTCTAGCCCCAATATCTATCTCTCCCCAATCTCATCCCAGTATAACGAGGATCGGCACCTCTTGTCATACAACGTCTCATATGGTGCCATCCCAATGCTGGCTTGGTAACTGTTGTTATACGCAAACTCGGCTAGTGGCAAATATTGCATCCAACGACTTCCAAAGTCCAGCACACATGCTGGCCCGTATCGCTCGATCTCCTCCTCCCTGTTGTCGTCCCCCTTTACTATCATATCTCCTTCATGGCCCTCGACTGGACCTTGCTTGAAAATTAGAAGGTGCGGGCCTCTTCCTCTGGCTCTATGCTGCCGCGCCTCTCTTTATGCTGCTCTTAATCACCGCAACGCTATCCACTATCTTTGAGAAGGTCTGAGCTCGGAAACCTACCACCTGCTCATACAAGTTCTGTCTCAGGCCCTCCTTAAACTTCCTTGCCTTCCTTTTCTCATCTGGTACCATATACGGGTCGAATCGGGACAGCTTAACAAATCTCGCTGCATACTGGTTGCACCATCATAGACCCCTGATGCCTTTGCACTCCTAATTATAGCGGGAAAGTATCGCTCAAAGAAAATTTCCCTGAAGCGACTCCACATCATTGCTACAGGGTCAGGCCTCTACTCCTCAAGTAATCTCACTTACCTCCACTAGCACTTCGCTTCCCCGATCAATTTCAACGTGACAAATAACACCCTCTGCTCGTCTGTACATGAGAGGACTGCCAGTATATCCTCTATGTCCTGAATCCAGTTCTCTACTACTAGTGGGTCTACTTCTTCAAAAAAAGACAAGGGTCGCATACGTGTGAACTGCTAGATCGTGCAGCTCTGCTCCCCTGAACTCCTGGCCATCTCAGCCATCACCTGCTGAGTGATGCTACGCAATACTGCAACAGGGTTTGCACCACCCATACTGGAAAGTCCTACTCCATCACCTCCCGCATTCGTGTTACTATTCCCTGGATCCATCCTGCAAAGGGAGTAACTAATCTCAGCACACAATTACTATCACATGACCCATACATTGCAATAATTCATAAATTACCCTTCTACAACCATTTATATCCATATCCCTAATCCCCATTTAAAGTTCAGTCGTACCACTCAAGAACAAGACCCAACGATAGTATCCATGATTTTCCCAAAATCGTCACCCTTGGAAAAACACAGAAACAACCTCGACACTACTTTATTTAGGCCACAAGATAGAACCCTATATTCTCACCTCATCCTCTAACAACCACTAACTCACATTTCAATCTACCCATCTCCTATTTCCCTCAAAATCCACATACCCGCAATCATTACGCGGTATTGACATTTCATCAATCATATTTTATTTCCATATTGCAGTATTCATACATCCCATTTCAACATTTCAGTATTTCCATATCAATATACATCATTAGTCACATATCAGTATATCTCAATTCATTTTAATATAAATGTTCTCATCATTTTCTTTGCACATTCCATCATCTTATAATAGTACATATCATATTTCACATATTTCCATATTTCCCAAAATACTCATATTAGAAATTTCTAAAATCTCATTTTTCATGCAAATAATTTCTACTCACATATAAATACCACATTTCATTATTTTCCACTAATCACATCAATCATTCTTATTTCAATATTTTCTCAGAAAATACCCATCGTTATATTTCACATTTTTCAATACATGTCATGTGCCACATAGTTTTCTTCTAATATTCATAATATATTAATTTCACACTCCAAAACATCACAATTTAATATTAATCAAATGCCACACAATTTATCTAATATTTATATCATAATAACTTTCAAGCATAATACCATATGCTCATTTTCACATATTAATTTAAACAGTAATTCTAAAAATGCTGTTATAATTTATTCCCTTTATCGGCTTACTGAGAGTCTCGTTAACACCCAGATCCTATGCCTTTGGCTCTCCAAACTCAAATCTTGAAATTTGCATTTTTCTCAAATTAATTAACTTATTTTCCCAAAAATAATACTCATCTAACCTTCCCTAGGCCCCATACACCCAAAATTAACATTTAAACTAATATTTAACACCCCCACTTAAATTTATGAATTATGCCTACAGGTCCCAAAATTACACCCGCGACACTCATTCGGTCCCTAAATTTCAAAAATTCTACTTCAAGCTCAAATGCTCAAATATTCAAGCATTTCTAACTCAATCCTAATTAATTAAAAATAAGCCCCTTAATAACCCCCTTATCCCTAATTTGGGGTTATGCCTACGACGATCCCATGAGAATTCCGCTCCATAAGACTTGTAGAGAATTATCCCTACATTCTCGTGGTAGTGTCCGATCGTCAATTGAGTTTATAATTTGCAAGAAATTGAGGAAAAAAGAGAAATTAGCTTACCCCAGGAGATACGCCTACGCCGCTCCTACCATCAATCTGCTCCTATAGAAATGACAGCAGCGGATAATAGAGTCCAGCGGTATCTTTTGATTTTCGATTGGATGAGAATCTGTCACAAAACTGAAGAGAGAGGGAGAGAGAACGAGAGAAGAGAGAAAGACTGAAGGGGGGGCTTCCTGCGCAGAGACCTTCTCTGGGTCTTTTTTTTTTTTTATTTCCTTTTGAAATCCTGCTGAATTTTTAGGAGGATTATGGATTAATAATAATAATAATAATAATAATAATAATAATAATAATAATAATAATATTTAATTGATATTAATAATAATATATTTTATTAATAAAATAAAAATAAATTTTAATTATTATTTTTAAAATTTAATAATAAAAATAAAAATAAAAATAATAATTATTATTATTATTTGGGAATCACCCCACTAATCTTGTATAATCATTTTTGGGGTTATTACAATAGAAGTCAAATTGTTGCCCACTTAGTATGTTACATTTTTATGCGCATCTTAATTTTAGGATTTCACTGTCCTCACTATTTTGGCTGAATTATGGAAATATGAAAATATGTAGTCGATGCACACTCTCATCGACCCATCTTCCTTCCTCATAAATAATACTAGCGCTCCCTAGGGTGACACGTTGGACCCGATAAACCCCTTATCTAATAGTTTCTGCAACTGTTCTTTCATTTTTTTTTTTCAGCTCTGCAGAATGGCACCTTCAAAATCGGCGCTGTCCTCGGAACCAGATCAATAGCAAATTCTACATCACGTTTAGGAGGTAGTCTCGACAAATCCTCGGGAAATACAGTAGGAAAATCCCTTATTACTGGGATATCCTCTAATCTCAACTCCCTTTCTGGTAGCGCCTTCACACAATCCAAAAATCCCTAACAACCCTCCAACAACAACCTCCTTACTTGAATTGTAACGATCTGCTATTTATTGAACATTTTTTTTCTAAATATAATAAATGTCATCTATCGGTAATACTGAAAATAACATCCTAGGCCTAAAGAGCACTGAGGAAATTATGTCTGTTATACATATCTAAGCAGCGGTACACAAAACTGGGAACTACTATGTGCAATACAATATACCATAAAACTATAATACTCTGAAATATAATTACAATACAAAATACCTAGTGACATCATTGTAATATGAAAACTATCCCAAAACATTGTTATCTCAAAATACCTACCCTTCCTACAAAGGCAGCTCAAGTCAACCTCTACCCGCGAGCCAGATCTGCTCACCTAGCTAGATCTCCTGAAAAAGGATAAGTCACTGGGATGAGACAATGCTCAGTAAGTGGAAATATGCTATTACTAGTGTGTGGCGGTTGAGTTAAATATTTAAAATACTGAAATAATACCGTAATCTGAGAAAACTGATAAACTGTACAGAATATATCAATCTATCACGTAATCTTTAAAATATGACTGTGTATATGAGTTTGCTACTTGAAAGTACTGCTAATATAATAATATAAAATTGCTACTGTGTGATATATTTGTACATAGGAACTTCTGTTATACCCTGGGATCTGTATATCATGATATATCCCCTCATGATAGGGTTATGCGGCCCGTAGGCTGGACTTACTCTGGTTGGCCTACCAGGCAAGTCAATTTATATTTGTACATCCGCCAATCTGTAATGATCTATGAAGATCCTAGCCCACTGCAATCTCTCCAGGCTATATCAAACCTCTGTCATCCTCTAACCGGCTATCTCAACCCAGGGTGCTGGGGAGACTGCAATCTCTCTTAGCATGGTTAGACGGAATCCACATGCTATCTGAGCATGTGGTTGCACGTGTCTGAAACTAGCAACAGTACCGTGCTCTGCTGTAATTATATCTGTTTGTAATTTCCATAGGGATCTGATATCGTGTAATACTGTATACATATATTAATATATACTCATCTTGCCGCTTTTAACATGATTTCAAAAACAACCATAACACTATAATTCTAAACTGTATTATCTGAGATATCTGACTGAAATATATATATATATATATATTATTTGTCTGTAATATCTGTGTTTTCTGTCTGTACTATCTATAATATCTATATAAAATCTTGGTATATAATATTTGTATACTCTGTATATAATATCTGTATATTCTGTATATCTGTTGTAGCATCTTAATGCTATCACTGTATAATCTGTCTGAATAAACTGTCTGAGTGTTATGGTCTAGAAATCATGATTTTCTCTGAAAATACTCTAAGTCTCATTTATTTCTAATAATCTGAAATATCTAAATATCTATATATCTATAACATTGTAAAATCTTTATATAGGATACTATAGTAAACTTATGCCACACATTTGAATAAACGTAGTCTCATGCTCAATTTCTGTAATTTCTGCTATAAAAATAATATTCATAATTCTTTGGAAAATAATCTGATATACATGCTTGTAAATACACTTTCTTAATCTTCTGTATACATATTAAAAATTGCTAGCATAACATATTTCCCTCACCTTAACTTTGAAAAGCCCCTACTAAATTCTAGTCCTATACCCGCAGGGTTCCTCTCAACATCCTGAAAACAATATTCCCCAGAACAAAATATCAGTATATTTTTGCCTACAATATTTCTTATAACTACAAGGAAGGCATAATCTGAATAAAATACCTTACCCTAGATTTGGGATGAATTTCAAACCAATTTTTCCCACGATCTGCTCCGGCAGACTTGCAGAGAACTTCGCCAGGAGCGTCGTGGTGGCCTCAAATCTTCAATTCGGTGCGAAATGGGGCCAGGATCGAAGAGAGAAGGGGAGGGGGTCATAGGATAGAGAGAGAGAAGGGTTCTACGTTGAAGATTTTGGCTAAAAATCCGAGTTTCAGCTATTTATAGGGCTAGATTCGTCGACGAGACACGTCACCTCATCGACGAGTCCTGTAGAAAGTTCGTCGACGAACCTGCACCTTCATTGACGAATTTCAAATTTCCCCAAAATCCTCTCTCGGCATCTTCTCTTCGACGAGGCCCTCTTGTACCCTCGTCGACGAATCCCCTGTGTTCGTCGACAAGGACCTGATAAATTTCCTCAATTATTTCAGCTACCAAAGTTTGCTGCCTCCTTCTGTTTCTGTTTCCATTTCCTTTCCTCTTTATTATTTAAACACCATTATTATTTGGGTCATCACATGAATGGCGAATAACAACTGTGGCGGGGCGTACACACATGGCCCCACAAATCTATACTCTTGTCCTCTTGCAGGTCTGAACGCTTCCTCTTTCTGATAATAGTTAATATTGGCCTAACTGACAACTAGCTTGTCCATTGCCAAGATCAAAATAAACCAGTGCCTATAAAGCACTACAGGACCAGCAGATAATACCCTTCCCTGATTATCCGCTAGACTATCCTTAAACACCTTTCCATATTTTACCATTGTTCCTATTGGTGTGGCTACAAATAATTTGATGTCTAACAATTAAGTTCCCATCTTACACAGTCTGATATATTCCCAAGAAATAAGCGAACACATTGCTTCTAAATCACATACAACAATAACTTTAACTGACATTATAACTTTACTAGCTGTCACCATGTCTTCTGCCACCTCAGTATCTTTCGGCGTCAGTGTATAAACTTGTGCTAGAGTAGTATTCATCTACTGTCCACCTCGAGGTGCCTGATAGCCTCTTCTATATGGACATAGAGCAGCCACTATCACTGGAGGTGCTTGATATTTTCTCAAAATATGTCTAGGTTGATGGCACTGATAATAGACAACCTCCCTCACTTGGCACTCTTCCGGGTGTCTCCGATAGCATATGGTACAAGGAGGGGGCATCGGTCTATCTTGTACCGCTCAACCTTCAATCCCCTATCTCTGACCTCCTCTGCTATCTTACCTCCTCCACAGCCCTTGGATGAACCCTACCTAAAAATCTAGAGGCGCGGGCCTCATCCTTCGACTTTGTGCCGCAACACCTCTCTATAGGCCACTCTCAATCACTGTGGCTCTATCAACTATCTCCGAAAAGTCTGGGCCTTAAAACCTACAACCTGCTCATAAAATCCCTAAATTAGGCCCTTCCCAAAATTTCTTGCCTTCTTTCCTTATCTGACACTAAGTGTGGGGCAAACCGGAACAACTCGATAAATCTAACTACATGCTGTTGTACCATTATATGCCCCTGCGTTAAATAAAAAACTATGCCGCCTTCACATTTCTACCGGTAGTGGGGAAGTATTGCTCGAAGAACAATTGCTTGAAGTGGCTCCAGGTCACCGTTACAGGCTTAGGTCTCTGCTTCTCTACGAGTATCGCTGATCTCCACTAGCATTTGCTTCCCTAGTCAACTTGAATGCAGCAAAGGACACTTTCTGCTCTTCAATACAAGGGAGCACTGGCAACATGTCCTCCATATCCTGAACCCAATTCTCAGCCACCAATGGGTCGGCCCCTCCGAAAAATGATGGGGCTTCATACACGTGAACTGCTTAATCATGCAGCTCTGTTCCCCTAAACTCCTAGTCATTTCTGCCATCACCTGCTTGGTGACGCTACGTAATACCATTAATACACTTAACACACTAAGATCCAAAAATAATATTCTATGAAAATTTACTTTATCATCCTTAATCCCAATTTAGGATTCAATCCTACTACTCAGAAACAAGAACTGGCGATAGTATCCATGGTTTTCTTGAAATCGTCACCCCAGGAAAAATGCAGAAACAACCATGGAATTCCTGCCTCCAGGCCACAAGATAAAATCCCAAATTCCCAATCTCATCCTCTGAAAATAACTTACTTATATTTCAATATATCCATCTCCTACTCTCATCAAATCCATTCCTATACTTTGGTATTGTTTCCGCAGCACTCTGAAGTCTATAGAACCTAACAATCTAGTCTCTAATACCAAACTGTAACGACCTGCCTAATTTACCAAATATTCTTTTTTCACATAATTGCATGCCAATAATCATGATAACCATAAACATAATCCACCAAGACCCGTGGGTACTAGGAAATAAGCCTGTCATTTATTACTGACACCCTAGCAGCAATAAACATACATCATATACATAACAAACCAACCGTCCAAATACAATACCAGAGTTTTACAAACCCATCATATAAATATACACACATCCCAAAATGATCATAAAGTTCCCTAGGGTCTACCCAAAAACCCATCGGACCCTAGCATAGCAACTTACCCTTTCGGCAAGGTAGATCAAGCGACCACTAACACTGCAAAGCTCTATCGGCTCCTCTACCTGGATTCCTTGAAATGTTTTAGAGTTAGGGCGAGACACCTCTCAGTAAGGGAAATAAACTAATATCAGTGTGTGGCAACATGAGTATTTTCATGTGTCATAAGTATATACTATATATAAATCGTATTTGTGAAAACTGTCTGATAATTTACTAAATAAACATATTTAAAAGTAACATACATGTCATGCTATATCTCTGTACGTGTAAATCATCTTATACAATTATATAATAGGTGAAATAAATCCCAAGATGGATAGCTAGTTGGTGTCATGTATTACCCCCACATGACTGGGTTGTGCAGCCTGAAGGTGGGACCTAGCAATGGCTGGCCGACCATGCTAGATCAAAAACTCTAATCTATAAGTACGATGGGCCTGCCCCACCTAGTCCGGACTTCCAAGGGAACATCTCAAAACTACACTAAAGCCACATCGACTACCACCTTACCACACTCTGTTCGTGTGGTTGCACTATCATAATCTGAATATATATAGCTACGGTACCGTACTCCTGAAAACTGAACTAAACTAAGTCATCCGGGTTTTGATGTCATATACTATGTTTCATATGCTAAACATAACTGTTTCATCATAATATCTGATGTAATAATAATTTCATGAAAATAGCATATCATACATCACGACCCTTGCGCTGGCATATCATATCATATAAATTATGGCCCTTGCGCCATTTCATATAAATTATGGCCCTTGTGCAGTATCATATAAATTACGGTTCTTGCGCCGACATATCATAGATTACGGCCCTTGCACTGTTGCATTATAATATTTAAACATATTTCTGTACTGTTTTTAACAATTTCCTAAAACAATGATTGCATGCTTATTATGAAAGCATAGCATTTTGCCATTATATAAAATTATAAAATTCTATACCCATGCCACACAAAAGTAAATTATGTTCTACTCATAAAATCAGCACTGAAATAATTTTCCTTGATTAAATCTATTAAAATAATCTCCTGTTAACAACAGTAAATTTCCCAAACATAATTCTATGCTATATATAATTTCTTGGAATAAAATGCTGTAAAATAGTAAATATTTTCATGAAAAATACTAACTTAATTTATTCCCTTACCTGGCTTACTGAGATGCCGACACAGTTCAATCTTGAGCCCGCGGCATTTCCAGCACATCTACAATTTCTATTTCCCTAGGACATTTAACAGAATTCCAATATAATTTCCATAAAATATGTCCTAGGCTCCCAATAATCTAAATAAATTGTTAAACTCCAAAATAATCAAATTACCTTGGTTTTTTTGAACTATGCCCGCAGGGTTCCAAAATTACACCCGCGGCGCTTACTTGAACCATGAATCAAGAATCCTAATTACATTAAATCAATCCTAAATAAAATATTATTTTAATATTTCCTAGGCTCATAAATTCCAAATAAATGATTATACCCTCAAATATAATTAATTTACCTAATTCCCCAAATCCCACTCTTGCTTTGGAATGGTGCTTAGGAAACCAAAATTGAAAATTTACTCCAGCCAAAATGATGACGACCGTGACTAGGACCCCGTGGTGGTGCCTGATTGTCAATTTGACTGAAGATCTAAGGAGAAATTGAGAAAATAGGGAAAAATAACCTTACCCCATGAATGGTGCCTACGCCACTCTTATCACAAATTCACTCCGGTAGAAATGTCGGTGACGGAGAATGGAGTCCAACAGTATTTTCTAATTTTCGATCAGGCGAAAATCAGTCGAAAAATTAAAGAAAGTGGGAGAAAGTCGAAAAATTATTATTTAATTAATTAATTTATTATTCCATTTAATTTTAAATATTAAATTATTTATTTATTTATTATTATTTTTATTTATGTATAATTTATTATTATTATTATTATTATTATTATTATTATTATTATTATTATTATTATTATTATTATTATTATTATTATTATTATTATTATTATTATTATTACATTCTCAAACATAATTATTTTCTGGGGCATTACAGTTTGAGTTGTTAGTTGTGGATAAATTGTAAATTTGAACTCAATTAGGTCATTTCTATACAGATATTTTTGGGAAATGCTCTATTTTCAAACGGCATGCTGCCAAAGTTTCTAAAAATCCTCCCAAATCATATTTTGTATTTAAATACTTCCTACTCAATGCCTTGCCTATATACTTCAAATTTTTCATGACTCTTTTTCCTGTTGCCAAAAGGGGGAGAAGAGACAAAATTGGGTACTTGGGAAGCCTTTCTTAGTTGTACCTACTTTTTCATAAGGTATTTATCATCATCAAAAAGGAGGGGGGATTGTTGACCTTATAGGTCATATCCCGTTTTGATTATGAAAAATACTTTGGTATTTAATGTTTGATGAGTTTGTGTGCAAGATCAATTAGAAGTATCATATGGTGCACATGGAGTTGAAAGAAAATGAAGACCCAAAGTTTTTGTTGTAATTTATATTTCATTTTATTAAGGGTCTGTAATATTTAAATATTAATGGTCTGTAATAATTAATGCATTGTCTGCATGATAGGACACGTAAGCTCAAAAGACCATAGACTGACTTTAGGTCCCAAATTATTGTATGAAAAAGCTCTCCATAACTTAGAAGTAACAATTATGTGAACACGGGTGTCTTTAAAAGAGAGTTAGGATTTAAATGCACAAAGTTGGTGTGTTCGATCGACCGAACCCTAGCATACAGAGTACCTTCGGTCGATCGAACCTCCCCAGGGTCAAAGGTTTGACCATCTAGTCAACCAATCTCAAAATGAACATCAACACCCTGGTCGATCGAACTGGCACGTGGGGATTTACCAATGCCTTGGTTGTAAGAACCCAACCCGAGGTATGTAAGTTGAATAAATACAAAAGGGTAAAAAGGTAAATTTTGCAGGCTTCATCGACGAAGCCATGGTCCTCGTCGACGAAGGCCCTCATACTCTTCCTTGCTGAAATTCAGAGTCTCATCGACGAAGAGATATTGAACGCATTGTAAATATCGAAATAGGGTTCGTCGTTGAAGGAGCTGGTTCGTCGACGAAATGCATGGATGATTCGTCGATGAAGTCGCCATCTCGTCGACGAGGTTGGCCAAGTCAAAGCCTCTATAAATATCCTATTTCATTACTTCTTGGCTAAGAATTCCAAAACTCTCTCTCTCTCTCTCTCTCTCTCTCTCTCTCTCTAGAACCAGCGAGAACACTCTCTCTCTCTTGATTTCTTCGCCGTTCATCATTAGAATCGACAATCTGATGTTACTGCGAGGATTAGGGAAGGATCCTCTTCGTGATTTGTGGAACGAATCTTCGTTTCGAAGAATTTTTGAGTTTTGACCCAAAGTTGAGATAAAACTCGGTTTTCATTTCTGGTTCAGTAGAACTGTAGAGAATGGGATTGTAAGTATGTAATATACTGTGGTTTACAGGTTTTGAGAACTCGGTTCATGGTTTAGGGGCCGTAGAGTTTGTGTTTTTATTTTCGGGTTAAGGTAAGATGATTCTATTTATATCAATTTATTTTTAAAATCGGGATCAGTAAACCGTAGTTTACGATCGTATGTATATTTTGGTTACTTATTTGGAGAAAATTATCAGGTGAAAATGAGGGATTTTTGGGTTATAGTTTTCTAGAAAATTTGGTGGTTTCGGGTATCATCTCTATTTTGTTCAGGAAATCATATGTTGTATTAAAACTATAGTATTGAGATGACCGTACCCATATTTGTATTTAACTTTATTCTTGAACTGAAAACAATATGATTTTCTGTATACCAAATAAGTGTGGATGAATGGTTGTATGTAAAATGTTCAAGGTTTTGTAAAAATAACTAGTGGCGGCTAGTTACCGTACGCTGATGAGTATAGGGACATAAGTTCCAAAATTGTTCCAGGTTTTGTGAAATCAGCTAGTGGTGGCTAATTACCATTCGATGAATCATTTAGTGCCAGCTAATTACTGTACATTGATGCCGTGCCTCGGCTAATTACCATGGACGAGAGTGTCCGGCTCTATATCCGAGGGTGTGAAATATCGTCTGTTCTTTCTAGCTGGTCACCGAAGGGTGTGAGCTACACCGTACTGGCAACAGTATCGCTGTGAGGCTTTAGTTATCATAGGGTATTGGGTACTTGAGTGTGACGACACTAAACGTATGTTTGGGTATCGTATGTACTGGAACTGGATTGTGAAACATACTAGAACTGTATTGAAATGTATGGAAATGTATGGGACTGTATGGAAAGGTATTGAACTATATGGAATTGTATCGTATCGTATTGTATGGTGTTATGTTTTACACTGAAATAACACTCGTATGCCACACACTGATATAACCTACTTTCTTCCTTACTGAGAGGTGTCTCACCCCGAATATACAAATGTTTTTCAAGTCCTTCGGGTAGCCGAAACTAGCATCCTAGCGTCCGGAAGCATGGGTGTCGTTTAGCTACATTTAGTACCTATGTAGGTACGAGTTTTGTAACCGGGTTGTCAGTGTTGGGTTTTGTAACACCCAAAGTTTATACTGTAATTTTGGGAACGTATATTCTAGTTCTATATAGACTTTGGTATGGTATGATGTATGTATAGAAATAATATTTTTCGCTGCGTATTTGATGAGTATGGATATGTATGTGTATGTGTATAGGGTTTACGTACACCCCACTGGGTCGGATCCTCATTCAGTATTGTATCATGTATGATTGATACAGAGACAAGTTAGGTTACTATATTCACACCTGGGACCCATCTGCGGGTTTAGAGAGTGACGCTAGTCGATCGAACTCCAAGTTATAAAAGGACCTAGTTGACTGAACGTATGAATCTGGTCAACCGAACCTTGGAGGTTCAAAAATCGCCTCAGGTATGGTCGACCAACACCTCAGTTCAAAAACACCCTGGTCGACCGAACTAGGCAATTTGGTCAACCAAACCTTAAAAATGGTCGACTGAACCTCTCGGGTTGCTCGAATTTTACTGATATTAAAACGTGGTTAATTTTTATTAACCCTATTTAAACTTTCTCAAAAATACCAAATAGGTCCCAAACGGTTATAATTTTTGGGGTGTCTATATATACCCCCTCATTTGGTTTGAGTAGCACCTAATTAACAAATATCATCAGCAAACTTTCTTTGAAATTCAAAAACCCTTTTCTCATATTCAAGCTCTCCACTTCCATTCTTACTCATCCTTATTGAAAAAGTCATTTAGTAAGAGTGTTCTTGTGATGATCTTATAAAGTTTACACCCTCACTTGCTTTTTTTGATTGAGATTTATTTTATTTGAGAGTAAGCTTTGAGTTTTTCTTGGAGACTTTGTCGATAAGTCTTCCTTGGGAAAACTCCTTAGAGCTTGTGAGTTTTGCATTACCATTGCAATACTCAAAATCTTGTATTGTATTTTGTTTGTGAAATAATTTTTACAAACCGATTTCAAATATATCTTCTGCTTATTTTTGAGAAAAATATTTTTGAGATATTTGCTTGTGTGCTGAAGATCTTTGTTGCTGCATCTTGTGATTGAGATTGTGACACAAAGATCCCAACATATACACTCTCACATTCTGATTGGTATACTAGCATTATTTTTTAGAGTAGGCATTGAGACTATATTGAGCTTATCATATCCTATCATACCGTAGTGTGTTGATTATACTGGTACAAATTTTCTTGTTTGAGAAGCATACACTGTGTACAAAAATTGTATTGTGAATCTGTTGTATTCCAAGCGTGGCCTGAAGGGGGTGATAATCTAACTTGAAATGATTGTATAGGTTGAGGTCAGCCCCATTAATTGACCTGGTTGTATTAGGTGCCGCTCCACCCGTTAAGTGAGTCGTAGTGGAATCCTTGTGCTTGTGAGCCAAGGCAGGGATGTAGGCACATTTACCGATCCTCGATAACATATCTGGTGTCCTACTTGATTTACTGTGTTTGCTTGAGTAATTTAATTACGCAATTTAATATCAGCTGCATTTATTGATTCGTTTAATTATCTGCTTTAGATTGACCCTAGGGTTGTGTAATACCGGTGCTGGATATCTAATGCAGGAGAGAAAAATTTTAAAATACCAATTCACCCCCCTCTTGGGATTACAGTAAAACTAATATATTTGTTGATTTTAAAAGGAGTTAATTAAAGATTATTAAATTATATTTGGGGATAACTTATAATTAATTAGGTACTGTTCATCGAACGGGTGTGCATAGGGTGCAAAAAAGTTTAACTATAAACTAATTACCATTTATTTAATTTGACATCTCTCTCTCTCTCTCTCTCTCTCTCTCTCTTATTCTTCTTCTTCTTTTCTTCCTTCTTTCTCTTTTCCAGTGTGCACACACACACACTCTCTCTTATTTCTCTCTCTTCCTCTTGGCTATCTCTTTCTTTCTTCTTTTTTTCCCCCTTCTTCTTCTTCTTCTTCTTCCTCCTTCTCAGTCTCTCCAAATCTATTCTTTCCTTCGCTTTGTTTTTTTTTTGTTTTTATTTTCTCACCAAATGTCTTTTTTTTCTTCTTCTTGTAGATCTAATCTATACGAGGGATTGGGGCTTTTAGATACTCTTAAATACGCCCAAAAAAAAAAAAACCTAAGATAAGAACTCTTTCCTTTTTTTTTTTCCTTTTTTTTTTCCTCCAAACCAAACACCCCCTTTGATTCTTTTAAAATTTTTTTGTATTTTTTTATTTGTTGGGTTCCACTGAACTTAGTGGGTTGAGTTCAAGTTGACTCAGGTGAGTCAACTCACCGAGTTGGTCTTAAATTGACTTGAGTTAACTGAGGTGGGTCAACTCGCTGAGTTAGATTTGGGTTGACTCAGTGGGTTGGGTTTGTATGGACAACCCACTGTTTGGGCTGCATTTGAATTGGGACTTGGGCTCATGCCTAAGGTTTATTTTGGATTGAATCTTAGGCTTCGGTCCACTATTGAGTTTTAAACAAAACTTGGGCTCAGATCCACTACAAATTTTAAAACAAATTTGGGCTCAAGCCCACTATCTTTTCTTTTAAAAACATATTTAGGCCTTAAATTTTGGATTTAAAAAAAAAAAAAAATTTTAAGCAAATCTAGGCCAAGAACTGATGGTCCCATATCCAAATTTGTTCTGGGCCTTAGGTCTGCAGGTGCCTAAGTCAAATGGATCAACCTGGCCAAATGGGTCGGGTTTTCCAAGTTGAACTCAATGGATCAGATCCACAAATTGGATCCAAATCCTGATTCTTTTTCAATGCATTCTTTCATAAAATAAAATATAGAAAATGGAACTAAAATTGATACATACCTAAAGACTTCAACTCCACGAGTCTTTATGTAGCGACCTAGAGAAATTATAATATTTAAATAATAAAAAGAAGGGAAAAAGGGAAATTCAAAATGGGGCAAAGCAGGTCTTCACATTCGTCGACGAAGTGGCATATTGGGCTCGTCATTGAAAGTATGGTTCATCGACGAGAAAATATGGAGAGAGGATTTGAGGATTTTGAATTTCGTCAACGGGTAGAGAGCTCGTCGACGAACTGTCTTCTTGACCTCGTCAACAAGGTGATGTGGCTCACTAATGAAGACCAGTGTATAAGTATGCTAAAATCGGATTTTTCAGTAGAAATTACGTGAGAAACTCCTTCACTCTCTAGATTTTCGTCCCTCCTTCCTTCTCTTTAAGATCTCGGGCCGGATTCTCACCGATTCGAAGCCACCACGACACTCTTGGGGAAGTTCTCTGCATATTTGCCGGAGTAGATCGTTGGTGGGGCTAGTTTGAAATCCATCCCAAATTCAGGATAAGGCTTTCTACTCAATATTTGACTTCTTGACAATTGTAGAAAGTGTATTAAGCGTAGAAATACTGAAGTTTAGTTCTGTAAAATATTGTTTTCAGGGTGTTGAACGAGGAACCCTGCGGGTAAGGGACTGCTTATTTTAGGGGCTTTTCAGGAATCGGGTAGGGGATAAACTAACCTAGTTATTTTATGAAAATGTATGTATGTTATTAAGACATCGGACTTCAGGAAAATAAATATACTTATTGAAATAAGGAATAGCTTCCCAAGAGGGGGGGGGGGAATTTAATTCTTTTAAATTTTAATGATTTTTAAGCCTTTGATTTTAATTATCCAGAAAACAAGATGTATAAATAATAACCACACTTAAAAATACTGAAATTTAAATTCATAAGTTAATTAATGAAATCAAGATAATTCAATCACTCAACCAAGAATATTAGAGTTTTTGTTGATTTCCCTATAAACTCTTAGTATGCACTTTACTTGATCAAGATTTCCGTAGATTAACCAATGTAATCCCTTTTTGGGTTTCCGCAAACGATTAATCAAAACGTACTTTCTAAATATCAAGTACCTTTCTTTCTCACTTAAGAATCTACAACCTGCACTTTTAAATCATACAACAATAGTAAGTGAAGTAGAGAGAAAGACACAAGATTTTTACGAGGTTCAGTTTCAACACAGCCTACGTCCTCGCCTTTGGCAAAACACCAAAGGATTCCACTATATCAGTTCCGTTACCTGGTGGAATAACACCTATTTACAATCACTCCTTCTGTTAGGCTAGAGCCCGCCTCTCCAAACAACAATCCCTTGTTTGGTCCAACGATTCAACAGCTCTGAATTGTCTAAGAATGATGATAAAGAAATTTTGTGTACAAAAGAAAACTCTCATAACAGAGTAAATTAGTACAATGATCAGCACACTTATACTCCAAGGTAATTCAAATATAAGAAATTTGAAGCTTAATACTTAGTATGAATTACCAAATTATTTTCAAAGAAAATGAAAGATTCTGATTTTTGAAAGCTTTACTTCAAAGTATAAATCAATAGTAGATCAGAAATTTAAGGTCAAGAGAGTTTTAGATACTTTGAGAATTTTGAATACTTGAAGATCGGTTGATCTAAAAACTTTTGAAAAGTTGCTTGATCTAAAAACCTTTGAAGATTGCTGGATCTTAAAACTTTTGAAGATTGCTAGATCTTAAAACTTTCGAAGATTGCTTAATTTAAAAAACCTTCGAATATTGCATCGATGTTAAAACTTTTGAAGATTAGAACTATTTATAAATGTTTTAGAAGCCATCCATTACTCGCAAAGATTCCTAAAAATCATTTCCAGGTATTTTGAAATAAAAATGTCCAAAAACAGGGTTTAAAAAATTTTCCCCTTAAGAGATTTAATGCCAACGTTCGAGTGGCAGTCGCCTATCACAGAGCAGACTCTCAACACAGAATGCTGGCAGTCACTTGCCAGAACCAAGGCAGTTGCCTGGCTTGTTCACACAAGCGCCTGGCAGGTTAGGCAGTCGCCTGTCTAGCTACTGACTTTATGGAAAACCATTTTCTTAATGTGGCAGTTCCCTGCCTCGTCACGGCAGTCGCCTGGCCCTTTATTATTTCAAAAAGTTTTCTTTTCTTAAACCCTTTCTTTTTATTGATTTAAAAAATATTCTTTAGAGTATATATATAAAAACATATTTTTGAATATCTATGAGCTTCAAACCACTTTATACTTGAGATTAACTTTGAAGTACTTACATTTAGAATATCCTTGAAAAAATATAATTCTTTTAGTCTTCAATCTTGTTCTTCCATCATCTTTGTGGTTGCAATCTTTCCTTTGAGCTTTTCACGGTATAACTTTGTTCTTCATGCTCTTTATAATCCATAAGCTTTACTTTGTGTTCTTCAAGGATTCTTTGTAATCCATAAACTTTCTTATGCACTTGAGCTTTGTTATTTTCCTAAAAAACTTTTACTTAAAACATATTAAACATATCATTTGATTTGTTATCATCAAAATAAGAATTGTAAGCCTTATTAGGCCAACAATCTCCCCCTTTTTGATGATGACAAAACGAGAGCAAAAATAATAAGATTTTAATACTCATGGCTCCCCCTATCAATAAACATAATATATTTTTAAAGGTATGATTCATGCATATAATTCCATACGATAATCCTTGAATAAACCATACATACAAGTACAAAAAAATTCATCCATCCATTTAAAAATTTCACAAACCATGATAAAGTTTTACAAACAAACCATGATACAAACCATGAGTTTTCACAAACCATGATATAGTTTTACAAACAAACCATGATACAAGCCATAAGTATATTTTTGCACTCACCTTCTCTTAAACATTTCTCCCCCTTTTGACATCAATCAAAAAGGAGAAAGAAATACAAAAACAGAGAAATGCTGAAAGCAAAGTACTAGTTTTAGAATACCAGAAATAGCTTATCCGATAAAACTTGAATACATAAAAGCACATAAAAGTGATAAATATCTTATAGATAAAAACACATCAGTCAAAAGCTTCCAATAGAGTCACTTTCATCATCTAATTCCTCTTGTTCTCTAGATTCATTATTTCCTTCCTCTTGTTCACTTTCATCATCTCCTTCCTCTTGGTCACCAGATTCATCCTCACTGGATGTAGAAGAACTGATACTCATAGGAGATTTTCCTTTAGAAGAACTGGCCAACTGTTGCTCAATCTTTTCAATTCGCTTATCAATATGTGAACAATGAGTTTCTATGGATGTAACCTTCTCTTGCAGAGTACCAAGGCTAGATTTCATACCATCACTGAACGTCATATAATGGTTAAAAAATGGAACAAACCATGAAGGAGTGTTTGGATCAAGCTGAACTGAAGGTGTTTGGATGGAAGATGAAGAAGGTGGTGGTGCAGATGAGACATTCCTATGTTCTTTATGAAACCACCCTTGCGGAGAATTCTTAAAGCCCATCCGTTTGAGAACGGTATCAGAAAATATATCATAATAAGTCTTGCTAATGAAGTTGAATGATGGTGTTAAAACATTGAAATGAGCAAAAACCATATTCAACATTCCAGCATATGGTAGAACAATACGAGGAGCATCGACTTTCATTATAATCCATTGGATGATCAAACTTGGAAGATCCATCTTCTTTCTTTTGAGAATGCAGCACATTACAAAACAATCCAGAAACGAAATATGGTCATGAGAACCGGATCATGGTAAGATGTTGTTTGTAATGAGCTTATGCAGAATTAGGGCTTTTAGACTAAGCTGCTTATAAAGTGGAGGATGCCCAAAGTTAACCGGAGTTTCAGTCATGACCAGAGGTAAAAACTCTTGTGGAGTAAAACCTTGAGCCATAATCCATTGCTTCTCAATAATATGAACCTCAAATTCCCCTGGCTTAATTCGAAGAATCTTTCCCAAGGATATGAGAGTTGGATGGATATTTTTCCCAAGCAAATTTGTTTTGATTCCATTATTGCATCGTTCCATGTTTGCATAAAAAATTCGAACAACATTGGGATAATAGCCTTTAGCTTGGTAGGTAATAAACTTATCCCATCCAATGTTCTTAAAGAGTTCTATGATTTTGGGGAAATCTGAATTGAAGAACGTTACGTCAAGAACCTTACCTAAAATTGGTTCAGTTAAAGCAATCTGATTTCGGTAAAGGTGCTTAGCGTGTGGAGTGCCCAACCATTTCTCCACCTTATCGTTATTTGTCCTTGTTGAAAATGAGGATCCCTTGACACCAACGGATTTGGATCGAGGCTTATTTGTATGGAGAAATAAAACAAGGAAACCCTAAGGTAAGTTCGAGATTTGGTGAGTAGGAAGGATTAGATACTTGGTTTCAAGATGATTTGAGCGAGATTTGTGTATGGAAAGTGATAAAGACGAAAGATTTCAGAGAGAAAATGAATAGTCTAGCACCTGGTGGGTTTTAAAATGACTTAAAATAGAGTTTTAAACCCTATCCTCTGCGAGGCAATCGCCTTCCTGAATGTCGCAGGTGCCTGTCTATGTGGAATTTTAAAAGACAGTAGCTTGGCAATCGCCTGGCACCTTGGTGGAAGTCGCGTGCCAAATAGAACAATGTTTAGCTTACTTCACGACTATGAAGCATGCCCAATTCTCTTCTTATAAATATGAATCTTTCTTCCGATAAAGGTTTTGTGAAAATATCTGCTAATTGATCATTTGTATATACAAATTCTAACATTATATCTTCGTTTTGCACATGATCTCTCAAGAAATGATGTCTTATGTCAATGTATTTTGTTCTTGAGTGAGATACTGGATTTTTTGAGATATTGATAGCACTTGTGTTGTCACATTTGATTGGAATAGTTTGGTATTGTATTTTAAAATCTTTTAATTGCTGTTTCATATACAATGTTTGTGCACAACAACTTCCTGCAGCAATATATTCTGCTTCTGCTGTGGATAATGCTACAGAGTTTTGTTTCTTTGAAGACCATGAAACTAAAGAATGTCCTAGAAAATGACACGTTCCACTTGTGCTTTTTCTATCTATTTTGCATCCAGCAAAGTCTGCATCTGAATAACTAATCATTTCAAATTCAGATTCCTTTGGATACCATAATCCTAGTTCAAGTGTGCCTAATAGATCTCTAAGGATTCTTTTGACTATTGTTTGGTATGATTCCTTAGGAGCTAACTGAAACCTTGCACACATACATACACTAAACATAATATTAGGCCTACTTGCTGTTAAATAGAGTAAGCTTCCTATCATCCCTCGATACTGATTAGTCTCAACTTGTTTCCCTTTCTCATCTTTGTCAAGATTAGTTAAAGTACTCATAGGAGTTCCTATAGGTTTACTTTCTTCCATGTCAAACTTTTTTAACATGTCTTTAATGTATTTAGTTTGATTTATGAAAGTTCTATTTTTCGCTTGTTTGATTTGTAATCCAAGAAAGTAATTTAATTCTCCTATCATGCTCATCTCAAGCTCTTTTTGCAAACATGTGGCAAATTCTTTACATAGCTCTTTATTTGTAGCTCCAAATAAAATATCATCCACATATATTTGAGCTAATAGCATATCTTTGTTTTTAGTTTTAATGAATAAGGTACTATCAACCTTTCCACTTGTAAATTCATTTTTAAGTAAAAATTTACTTAACCTCTCATACCAAGCTCTTGGAGCTTGTTTCAAACGATAAAGGGCTTTTGTCAATTTGAATACATGGTTTGGATTTTTAGAATTTTCAAACCCTGGAGGTTGTTTGACATATATGTTGACTCTATGAGTCCAATCCGACTTTTGATAATGACAAATCACTTGATATTTGATCTGTGCATTGAGTTTGTGAACAGGACTTACACTGAGCATGCACGGAAAGATAACGAGTCATGGATGCCATAAAGTAAATCTTATACATATTAGAAAGTACCATGGAACTCAAAGAGTATGAGAATCAAGATGCAAGCGAAAAAGTTCAAGAATGTCTTGGGAATGTGTTGACCTTATTGGTCACGCCCGGTTTTGATTATGACAAATACTCATTGTATCTAATGAGTAGTTGAGTTTTTGTGCAGGAATCAAGAATGATAAAATCAAGATGTGCACAAAGCAAGAAAGGCTTGAATACAATTTCATAAACTCTTAATTATAATATTTTCCAGTGAAATTGTCTGTAATAGTAATTAGGGTTTTTTGGTTTGTAATAAGCTCACACACATCACATGAATGATTTACTTTGTAAGCTCAAACCGAACACCGGACTTTTTCGGTGTCTTCAAAATTGGACCCCAAGTGACCTTAGGACACTCAACTTTGCACTTGTATGTAATAGGCACTTGAATAGGGTTTGATTGTTGCAAAAAGGGACCAAAATGCACACTTGGTGCACTTTCGGTCGACCGGCCAACTCAGTTCAATTTGGCCCGGTCGACCGAAACCGGTCCGGGTCAACTGTTTGACCCAGGCCCGGTCGACCGAGCACTTATAGGTCATTTGACCTCGGTCGACCGAACCTCCTTGGGGTCAACAGTTTGACCTCCCGGTCGACCGACCATTTTTGTTCGTCAACAACTTGGTCGACCGAAGGGTCTCGGGAAAATTCCCAGCGGTCCGGTCGACCGAGCCATGTAGTTCAAAAAGTGTCCGGTCGACCAAACCTCGGAATATTGAAAAATCGCCCTGCCCGGTCGACCGACCCATTAGTTCAAAATTCCCCCGGTCGACCAAGCTACTTGAGTCCCGGTCGACCGAACCACTTTTGGTCGACCGGACCTCTCGGGTTGTTCCCATTTTTACCGTGGTTAATATTTTTCTAAACAGAGTTAAAATGCATTACACTCCATTAAACTTTTCTAATAATACCCTATAGGTCCCCAACGGTCATATTTTCTCCCTTGCCTATATATATGCCTTCATTTGCAAAGATTAAGAGGTGATTAGCCACTTTGATTAGGAAAAATTCTTTGAAAATCCAAAACCCTATAATACTCATTCTTAAGCCTCCTACACTCATACTTACCTTCTCATACAAATTAAACCCTTTGTAAGTTGATTGAGTGCTAGTCTAAGTAGGTTTGCTCTCCCATTCATATTTGATTGTTTTATTATCCTTGAGAGCTAAACCTTGAGTATTCTTAGGGGACTTTATTAATAAGTCTATCCTAAGAAAACTTTGATAGATCTTCTAAGATTTGCACCTCCATTGCAACATCTTAAGAAGATAGTATTTGTATTTTGGTTGCAAAACATTTTCAAATATCTACTGTGTTATTAATCTTGAAAATATTTGATGAGATATTTGATAGTGTGATAAAATCTTTGTTGCAATACTCGTTAACTCATATATCTTTTGCTGAATACAAAGATTGAATATCCTTTTGCAAACCAAACTTATACGTTGCTAGATCTTCATATACATATGTGTATTGAGAAAACTTGTTGATTGAAATATATGAAGTCTGGATGATATCTTTGTTTGAGCACTTAGATTAAATATCTTGTGATACAAAGATCATTTAGGTTTGCACTCTCACGCACTCATTACAACGATAGTAAATCTATTTGAGAGTTGACATCTTAGACCACACTGAGCTTACAAATTATTTCATATTTGTGGTGTATATTATTGCGCGAATTTGGGTACATATCTACTTTACTTGAAAGCATAATCACTGTACCATTTCAGTATAATACACTTTGGTTGTATTTCCAGGCACGGGCCTGAAGAGGGAGACTAGCCCTGGAATAGTCCCGAATTGGCTTAGACCCGGTAAGGAAAGCTAGGTGCGTCGTCCTGTTAAGGCGTGTAGGTTGAGGTCAGCCCCGCTAATTGACCTGGTTAAGGTTGAGGTCAGCCCTGTGTTAATTTGACCTGGTTGTAAACGGTGCCGCTCCACCCTTAAGTGAGCTCTTAGTGGAAACCTCTAGCTTGTGAGCTTGAGGCGGGGACGTAGGCACGGTTGGCCGAACCCCGATAACATATCGTGTGTTCATTTATATTTCCGCACTTTATATTAGCCGCACATGTATGTTATGGGTGAATGATGCGTATGACTTAAATTTCACATTATACTTATCTACGCATTTGGAAATTAAATAGGCAGACCCTAGGTTGTGTATATACTGCTGTTTATCCGGCTTAACCTAGGTGATAAATTTTAAAATTCCAATTCACCCCCCCTCTTGGGAATACACCAATTCTAACAATTGGTATCAGAGCCTCGTTGCACTTGACTTAAACGTTTTTGTAAAAGATCGCAATGGCTCACATTGGTGTATCCCCATTCGTTGAGGGACAGGCACTTTCCAGCCCTCCAGTATTTTGTGGTATCAACTACACCATGTGGAAAGTTAAAATGACCATTTTCTTGAAATCTATTGACTGGAGGGTCTGGCTTGTAACTGCCAAAGGAAGATGTGCACAAATACATGAAAATGATTTTAATATGATTAGTTCTAATGCCATGAACATGTTGCATCTTGCTTTAGATTCTGATATCTTTGTTGAGTTTGTGGCATATCAAAGTGCACAGGAAATCTGGGATAAACTGGAAAAGAAATACGGAAAATCCCAGGAATTAGAAATGGTAACTCCTCTAGATGCTCCAAGTTTAAATGATCAAGAGGAGATAATTCATGAGCTAGGCATCAAAGATGAGGTATATGACTCTTACTCTAGCCCTCCTGATGATTTATGTAATGAATGCTGTATTGGGTCATATACTGAATCATCTGTTGATAATGCTGTAAATGGTTCATGCGATGTTTACTATGAAAAATTCTGCGATGAATCATATGTTTATCTTTGTGACATATCAAATGCTGGACCATCTGTTGAATATCATGATAAGTTTGATAATGATGTTTGTGATGATTCATATATTGAATGTTGTAGTTTATTAAGGAATGAATCATTGGTTGTACTTCATGATAGCCCTATTGAGCATGCATGCAATGATTCGCATGAAAATGATTGTGATAACCCTTGTGGTGAATCATGTGCTGATTTGAATAGTAAAAGCATGCTATCATATGAAGAACTAGAAAAGACTTTGTTGAAAATCCATAAGTTTCTAGTTATAATCTCTAAGCATGAAATACGCCTAAAGAATGAGAACAAAAGAATAGCAAAACAATTAAAGGGGCTGAAAAATTTAAATGCGATTCTTGAAAAGAAAAAGGTTAAGAAAATATTGAATATTGCATGCTTGGATGAAGAAAGAAATGATTATTCGAAAATTGCTCTTGAGATTAAAAATGATACGAATAATCATAATCAACCCTTCGGATCTAAAGAGAAAACTTTTTTCAAAAAGGGTTCGGGTTGCTCACATAAAACCAATGATCCAGTCTCACTAAAGAAATATGAATTAAATAAGCACAATCCTTCACGTATATTCTATACTTGCTTATTTTGCAAATTTGTGTGGCATATGTGGTTTAATTGCCTACTAAGAAGCGAGAAAGGACTAGAAAAGGAAATGAGGTGGATAATCAGTGAAGCAAACCTTGTAGGACTTAAAGAAAAGCAAACTCAAACTGAAAATGCATTCTTGCTATCCCTTCTTTATTCTTAGGATTAGGAGTTGAGATGATTGTAGTGTCAGGAAGTGAATGTTGTTTAAAACGAAACTCTTAGTACGTAGACTCACTAAACTATCTTGTTATACTAAGAACCTTTATCCACTTCCAAATGGACATGGCATGTACGCCCGGTATTTAGGTCTAATTGCTTAACCCATGCTATCACATCTGTAGGACACTATCCAATCACCACAGAGCTTAAGTTTAGAAAGGCCACACATTCCTTAGTGCCTGGTGCCTGAAATAGATTGATAAGTCAATTCTCGGTACGCACCTCACTTGAGCAATATTTCTTCACCAAGAACCCCTAAGAATCATGGTAATACTGTTACACATCAAATATGGACCTTAGGGAGAACTCTGGATCAAAAATCAGGAAAAACTGGGAAAATTTACTGTGCTCGGTCGACCGAGCACTGCAGTTATAAAATGCCTCGGTCGACCAGCCCATGTAGACTTTGACCCTTCACGGTCGACCGAACCCTCATGAACAAAGTGTCTCGGTCGACCGGAAGTTTCGGTTTTCTCCTGGTCGACCGAAACATGGCACAATACACCCTTACGGTCGACCGGCCATCCCAGTTCATTTTCGCCTCGGTCGACCGAAAAGTGTCGGTACGTGGGGAATTTCAAGCGTCGGTCGACCGTATCTACTCCTGGTCGACCGAGCTGCGATATAAATGTTGGATCTCTTCATTTTCAGCTCATTTGCGCGAGAAATATTGAGAGATCCTTCCCCATTTCCTAACAAACCCAGTTTCCAAACCTCATAGTTGCACTACCATGGCACACATTGAAGCTCACGATCTTGCACATGCCGAGGATGAGTATTTTCTCTCTGACAGATGCAAGATGCGGTACATACGGGAGTTCCGTCCCAAGGAGGTTATACTTGGTAAGATACTCGACTTAGTCTTTATGGGTCAATACTTTCAGAATATATTAGACTTGTTCGAGTATCAGGGGTGGAGATCATTTATCTCCTACCAACCTGGGGGACATTACCCAACATTCGTTAGGATGTTTTATGCCAACCTTGGCAATGATGAGAATGGGTACTTTTCCCGTGTGTTAAGGACAGATGTGCGGTTTAACGCACAATATATCTCTGAAGTCCTTGACATTGGCCTTAGCGATTTTCAGTGCCCCGAAGTGGGTAACACTTGGATCCTTAATCAGGGATTTACCGTAGCCACGTTTTCCAATCTGACCATGTCTGACCCTGGCACAGCTAGCCAGATCCATCCTCCCCAGTACAGACAGTTTAGCCTAGAGGCTAAGATCGTGCACCATCTGATCACATATAATATCCTGCCCAAGGCGGGATCTAGAGTGCACGTCTCCTTTTTGGATTGCTTCGTCATGTGGTGCCTCTTTGCTCGGAAGAAATTGGACCTGCCGAGTTTGATTATCCGGTGGATGATGGCCAAGACGATTGGTCACCGAGTGATCATGCCATATGGGGGAATCCTGAACAAGCTGTTTAGGAATATTGGAGTCACGAGGACGAATGTGGCTTCACTGAAGAGGAAACGACCGGCGGACATCTTCTCTGGAGTGACCCTTAGACTGATGGGGTATGAGCTCATAGGGAACGTTTGGGCGCCCACTAGAGCAGCACATGTTGGGGCCCCACAGGAGCCACCACAGCCTCCACAGCCATCGATGACAGATCTCATGACTGCGATCTCTGGCTTGTCAGACATGTTTATACAGTTTAGAGGATCGGTTCAGTCTGACTTACAGGATCTTGCATCATCATCCACTGCACTTAGGCAGGAGCTCCAGCAGCACTCCATCTCCACTGATAGCCGCCTTACAGACTTGGAGCGGACTATGACAGCCGGCTTCAGTGAGCTGAGTGATCGCATTCAGGAGATGCAGGATGAGAGAGATCGGATGACGATGGATTTTGACTTTGATGCCGCCGATGGTGGTGATGGAGGAGAGGATGGAGGAGATGATGGAGGGGAGATCTAGACTCCAGAGTTGTTCACAGATCAGATAGCGTGGCCTGGATTCTTTTTGTGTTATTTTATATCATCTGATCTGTATTAAATAAAACAGCTTTTTTTTTCATTTTATTTTGTACTCTCATGATACTATTAACATGCTACTCCGGTTATTTATGACATATATATATATATATACATTAGCAGTTTCTTGAGTTGCATGTTCTTGTGGTTAAGTGTGTATGGTATTGAAATGCATGAGTAGTATAGAATGCCTACTGCATGGCGGATGCAGTTGTTAAGAATTGCCTGCTAGTAGATGATAGGTTCTCGTGTGCCCTACCTCTATAATACTGGTTGTTTGAGAACGTTTTTGTGTAGGTAAAAATTGGAAAATGTCCTGTTTACAGCCGGCATGCTGCCGAATTTTCTGTGGATATTTGCCCAAATGATTGAAACATTACTTGTGTGTGCCAAATGTATATATACATGTGAAGTATTTGTTTCATAATTTGCACACATTTAGGAGGAGCATCTAAAAACAAATATCCATCTTGTCTTGCTCACAAAATATACTGGGATTGGGTGTACTTTAAATCAAGTGTGGCTTGTGCTTAAATGAAATGTCTTAAATTGAAATATGTTCATGTTGCCACTGCTACTTGATTTGCCATATGATCATGCATGTAAATCCAAAAATTTTGGATCACTATGGTTATGATTTTTCTGGATATAAATGAGTATGCGCATAATTGACAAACCAGAAATAGTTCTCTTCTTTTCACGCAACTTCCCCCAACTCCTTTTGCACATATTTAAGGGGAATATATATATATATATATATATATATATATATATATGCATATCTATATCTAGTTACAAAAGCAGAAACTGAACTCATATTGGATATATTATATGTCTTGCTAGTGTGCTTACTTGTCTACATGACTTGTTCTTTCCATGCATTAAAATTTATGTCATATCTTAAGGGTGGTGCGTTATATAACTGGCTCATTGATAATATGTGAAAATGCATGTGAATTAGTTAGACTACATTTATGCTCAAACCTTCTTTTTAGTATCATATGCCGTGTGATCCTAACTCAAATCTTCCACGGGTTTTATGATATGTTTCATTGTTAAAGGGTTTTGTATATTTCTGGTTTAATCTCGTTTGCTATGTCATCTACATCTTAGAATCACCAGTTATATTGATTGTGCGCACACGTTATACCTTTATTGCACAACCCGTCCAATTCATGCTAAATATTTCACTTGCTAAAATTGGACCATGCTGAACTGTTTGAGTAGTTGTGGATAAACTGTTAGGAAATATAAACTCAAACAGGTTACATTTATACAGGTTTACTTTTGGAAAGTCCAATTTACGAACGGCACTCTGCCGAAATTTTTCCAACATCTTTCCAAAATTCATCATGTATAAGTACACTCATCACGTATTGCCTAGGTTTTTAAATTCAAATGACCCTTTTTGCTGTTGCCAAAAGGGGGAGATGAAAAAGGGGGCAAAAATAATGGGTTAATGGTTTTATTTAAATACATTAGATGCATATTGTGAGGGGGAGCCTTATTAGGCCTAACCCTATATTTTCGCTTGTCGTATTTGTCATCATCAAAAAGGGGGAGATTGTTGACCTTATTGGTCACGCCTGGTTTTGATTATGACAAATACTCATTGTATCTAATGAGTAGTTGAGTTTTTGTGCAGGAATCAAGAATGATAAAATCAAGATGTGCACAAAGCAAGAAAGGCTTGAAGACAATTTCATAAACTCTTAATTATAATATTTTCCAGTGAAATTGTCTGTAATAGTAATTAGGGTTTTTCGGTTTGTAATAAGCTCACACACATCACATGAATGATTTACTTTGTAAGCTCAAACCGAACACCGGACTTTTTCGGTGTCTTCAAAATTGGACCCCAAGTGACCTTAAAACACTCAACTTTGCACTTGTATGTAATAGGCACTTGAATAGGGTTTGATTGTTGCAAAAAGGGACCAAAATGCACACTTGGTGCACTTTCGGTCGACCGGCCAACTCAGTTCAATTTGGCCCGGTCGACCGAAACCGGTCCGGGTCAACTGTTTGACCCAGGCCCGGTCGACCGAGCACTTATAGGTCATTTGACCTCGGTCGACCGAACCTCCTTGGGGTCAACAGTTTGACCTCCCGGTCGACCGACCATTTTTGTTCGTCAACAACTTGGTCGACCGAAGGGTCTCGGGAAAATTCCCAGCGGTCCGGTCGACCGAGCCATGTAGTTCAAAAAGTGTCCGGTCGACCGAACCTCGGAATATTGAAAAATCGCCCTGCCCGGTCGACCGACCCATTAGTTCAAAATTCCCCCGGTCGACCGAGCTACTTGAGTCCCGGTCGACCGAACCACTTTTGGTCGACCGGACCTCTCGGGTTGTTCCCATTTTTACCGTGGTTAATATTTTTCTAAACAGGGTTAAAATGCATTACACTCCATTAAACTTTTCTAATAATACCCTATAGGTCCCCAACGGTCATATTTTCTCTCTTGCCTATATATATGCCTTCATTTGCAAAGATTAAGAGGTGATTAGCCACTTTGATTAGGGAAAATTCTTTGAAAACCCAAAACCCTATAATACTCATTCTTAAGCCTCCTACACTCATACTTACCTTCTCATACAAATTAAACCCTTTGTAAGTTGATTGAGTGCTAGTCTAAGTAGGTTTGCTCTCCCATTCATATTTGATTGTTTTATTATCCTTGAGAGCTAAACCTTGAGTATTCTTAGGGGACTTTATTAATAAGTCTATCCTAAGAAAACTTTGATAGATCTTCTAAGATTTGCACCTCCATTGCAACATCTTAAGAAGATAGTATTTGTATTTTGGTTGCAAAACATTTTCAAATATCTACTGTGTTATTAATCTTGAAAATATTTGATGAGATATTTGATAGTGTGATAAAATCTTTGTTGCAATACTCGTTAACTCATATATCTTTTGCTGAATACAAAGATTGAATATCCTTTTGCAAACCAAACTTATACGTTGCTAGATCTTCATATACATATGTGTATTGAGAAAACTTGTTGATTGAAATATATGAAGTCTGGATGATATCTTTGTTTGAGCACTTAGATTAAATATCTTGTGATACAAAGATCATTTAGGTTTGCACTCTCACGCACTCATTACAACGATAGTAAATCTATTTGAGAGTTGACATCTTAGACCACACTGAGCTTACAAATTATTTCATATTTGTGGTGTATATTATTGCGCGAATTTGGGTACATATCTACTTTACTTGAAAGCATAATCACTGTACCATTTCAGTATAATACACTTTGGTTGTATTTCCAGGCACGGGCCTGAAGAGGGAGACTAGCCCTGGAATAGTCCCGAATTGGCTTAGACCCGGTAAGGAAAGCTAGGTGCGTCGTCCTGTTAAGGCGTGTAGGTTGAGGTCAGCCCCGCTAATTGACCTGGTTAAGGTTGAGGTCAGCCCTGTGTTAATTTGACCTGGTTGTAAACGGTGCCGCTCCACCCTTAAGTGAGCTCTTAGTGGAAACCTCTAGCTTGCGAGCTTGAGGCGGGGACGTAGGCACGGTTGGCCGAACCCCGATAACATATCGTGTGTTCATTTATATTTCCGCACTTTATATTAGCCGCACATGTATGTTATGGGTGAATGATGCGTATGACTTAAATTTCACATTATACTTATCTACGCATTTGGAAATTAAATAGGCAGACCCTAGGTTGTGTATATACTGCTGTTTATCCGGCTTAACCTAGGTGATAAATTTTAAAATTTCAATTCACCCCCCCTCTTGGGAATACACCAATTCTAACAGAATGGGTGTTTAGAACTCATGTATCTACATTTTCGTATGATTTATCTTGAGGCTCAATATAACTTAGAATGTGATTACGGGTCAAAACTGCGTAATTGGGCGTGTTAACCCGGGCTTTACGGCTTATATTTTTAATTAAAATGTACAATTAAGTCTAATATTTTAATAAAGTGTCGAATTTAGTATTCTTGAGTTTCATTGCACAATTTATGAATTTTTGGTAATTTTTTGTCGCAGGAAAAATCCCGGGAAACAAAACCGACACCTGTTCGTATTTCATGCATAACTTTTCCGTCCGAGCTCCGATTGAGACGATTCAAATTTCTGGAGAAAGAAGAAGGGATCATCTACAACTTTCGTGTTTTGAGTTTTGTAAGATACGGGCCCCAGAAGAGCAGAATTTGCGATGAACAGATAGCAAATAAAATGAAAAAAAATAAAAAATATATATATATGAAAGGGAGTTTGATGTGACCCGGCCATGCATGGCCGGGTCGGGTTGGCAAATTTGGGTAGGGCTTCTTTTTCTTTTCTTTTTAAGCTCCCCCAGCGCTGCTTCTAAGGAGGCGGGACGGCTCCTCTGTTCTTCTTCTTCTCCTTCTTCTTCTTATATTAGTTTGTTTTTCTTTGTTTTGCTCCTTGCTGTCTCTCCCGTAGCTCTCTGCCCCTCTTGTTTTCCTTAACTCTCTATATATCCCTCTCTTCTCTTCCCAAGCCTCCCACGGATTCCCCGCTGCAACTCCTACCCGCAGCCCCTGCTAGCCAACCGAACACCAGCAGACTCTAGCCAAGAGACTTGCTGTCATGCCAACACCAGCAAGCAGCAGCAGCACTCAGCGACTCTACCCGAGTCCCTGTTCCATTCCAACGGTTGCAGCAGGTCCTGTTTCTTTTTGCTGCAATTTTCCAGCACCCAGCAAAGCCCTCTCGGCCAGCAAACTCCTACCCGCCAGCAGCAACACCAGCAGAGCCTCTCCTACACGGCCACCACAGCAGAAGCACCCGAACTCCACACCACTCCACAGCAGCCTTCATCCTCCTTCCAGCCTCCTCTCCAGCAGGTACACAGCAGAGCACAGCCCCTGCTACAGCAGCAACCTGCTGGAAGACCCGTGAAGCACCACAGCAAGCAAGCTGCTTCTGCACATCTCTCCGGCCTGAAATTCCCCTGCAGTTTCTTTCTTTCTCTCTTATCTTTTCTCTTTCTTTGATTATTACTTTGAATATTGTTAACTTGTTATTTGAGTTTATTGTTATTTTTTTGGTTTTGAATATTAAATAGGGTGTTCCATTATTATTGAAGTTTAATTGTTTTTTTTTTAATCTCTTCCGGTTAAATATTTTTCCGTAGATTAGTTTAATGTTCCAAGTTATTTAATTAATTTAGTTAGGGTCAGTTTCGTCAAAGTTCATATTTTTCAGTTTTGTTAAAGTTCGTATTTTTATTTTTTTCGGTATCATTCAAAGTTTAGATTTTTAATGTATTTGCATTTTTGTTCGAGTTCTCGGTTTGAATTATTGATTCGTATTAAAGGTTTGATTGTTAGTGTATGTGGGTTTGATTAAGTTTCCTTTCTTTTAATTCCTTATTTGTAGTTTCCATTTTTAATTAGTGCGTGTCCTAATGTTTCTTTAAGTAGACAAGGATTTCCATATTTGTTTTTTTTTTATTGCAAGCATGAGTGGCTAAGTTCGGTAACTCGGGTTGTGGGTCGACGTCGTTTGCGTTCCATGGTTTATTAGTTATCCTATGATATCATTGTTAAACTTTTATTTAGTTAAAACCGAAAATTGAAGGGATCGTTGATAAATTGCTAGCTCTTACTTCTTGTTTTGTTGTTGACGTTAGGCACATCAAAACCTTGATTTAATCTAGGATTTTCATCAACTAATTTACATGACATTCGGTTGATGCGTAATGAGAGTTTATATTTTCTTCCATTTGGATGTGGCCAATTTACTCGATCTTTAGTGATAAAAATTTCATCTTATTAATGCCTTGATTGGATTAACAAGAAGAGGAGTAAGGTCTAGGAAATTAGTAAACGGTGGAAGCAAGCAGACATTGACCCGTAACCTGAGTATTTGGTAAATTGTTTCAGTTAATCTGTTTAATTTGATTGCGTTAGTAGGTTTACATTTTTGGAGAATTGATAAAATTTTAGTTTCATTTTGATAGTTTACTCAAGCTTCTTTCTCTTTGTTTACTGTTTTCAAAATCATAAAAGACCAAAAAGATTTTCAACTCATATTTTACAGCAACAGGATTTCACTAAACTTTCACAAATACTTTGATACTCAGTGGTCCCTGTGGAATACGATCCTGGACTCATCCTTGATACAACTTGACACTTCTGCACTTGGAAGCATAACTCAGAACGAGTCAGAATGATTTTAGGATTTATGCATTTCATGTACATCATTAGAGTACTTACATGGGCTTAGAATTGTGTTTAAAATCATGAAAACTTGTTTTGTAAAAGACCCAAGCAAAGAATCAAAGTAGAATTTTAAACTGGAAATGAATATGTGTGAAAAATGGGACTATGGTAGCCTGAAGTTAACCTCAGGCGCCTGAAGAATTTCTTCGATAGCCTGAAGATTAAGTTTGGTAGTGTGAAGAATTAAATGGGAAAGACAGAACCTGGCACAGGTACCTCGGTCGCCTGACCTTGGAGCCTCAGGCGCCTAAAGTTGACACTTCAGGAGCCTAAAGTCGAGTTCGGTTGCCTGAACTCGCAGGAAAGCCTAAAAATCAGTTCTTTATTAAAAAGACATGCGAGGTATCTTATTGATCCAATGACTGAGATCAATTCTAAGGGTAATATATTATATATTATGAATATCTAAACCCTAGAAGTGAGAGAGACACACAAGAAAGAGAAGAACACACCTTGTTGCAAGTTGGTTGATTATCTACTCTTAGTGCTATTCGTTTGCCTATACATCATTCTCATATCTCCAAGCTTGGGCAAATCAATTCAGATTTTCAAAGGGAACTTGTTTACTCTACTGTACTTCAATCTAATATTGATGTTTGATCTTTCAAGTTATTAGTCTTGTGATTTTTGCATATCATCTCATTGTTTGTTCTTGACTAGTATTGAGAAGTATTGATCTTGAGTGTGCCTTTCGTACAAAAATTAATTTTCTAAGAGATCATTACTTGAGAAAGTTGATCTAATTTGGTAGATTAAATTTTGGTTCAAGAGCATATTAATATACATATATTGTCTCAAAGGGCTTCTTATTGAAAAACCTAGTTTTTGATTAAAAGAGTGATCTTGAAAGTATCTTTATATATACCAAGCTATTTTAAACAAGATCATTATTTGTTTTATGGTGTGTGACTCATTGAAAGGTTTGATTCAAGTGTGTGGTTTCTAAAAGGATCTATCTTTAGATACATTACTTGATTTAATATCCTTGATACTTATAAATATAATTTTAATTGAGTGATATTTTTCTGCAATTTAATATACTCAGTTTTGTGGTTGAGTACTTGAAATAAAACTTTGAGATTTTGATTGAGTGTATATTCTAGACAAAGTTTTTGCCAACAAGTTCACTTCAATTATATAAGTGTGCATTTTTGCAAAGTGAACCAAGAACCCTAGATTATTCCAAAACGTTTTGAATTTATCTTTACTTGAAAGTTTTGGTTAAAAAGGGATTTGTGTGTTGAGGCATATCATACATAAAACGATTTTATCATTTTCGTTCATTCACGAGCTTCAAGTTATATCATATGTCAATGTTTTAGGAATTTGAATTGTACTCACTAGCTTTTGTTAGAAGCATTGTATTTGAGTGTATTTTCCAGATTCTATTTGTATACATGGTTCGGTGTGTGAACCGGTGTGAGAGGAGAGAGTTGTATCTCTTATAAGCAGTGGAGTAGGAGGAAGCTGTGCCTCTTGTAAACAGCGGATTGTAAGAGAAGCTCCATCCCACTTTAAGGAGCAGGGTTAGTGAATCCTTGAGTGGTTGCTCAAGGCGAGGATGTAGGACAAGTAGGTTGAACCTCGTAAAATCGTGATTGCATTCTCTCTTCCCTTATCCTTTTATTTTTTGCATCATATTTCAATTTCCAACTTGCTTGTGTATGTTGAATAATTTCACACCAACTTGATAAGTGACTAGTTAAACTTAGATATAGGGATTGATTGGTAAATACGTTTCAATGAATTTTTAAAATACCCAATTCACCCCCCCTCTTGGGATTACACCTTAATCAACAATATACTTCTTCATTTATATATCCATTTAAAAATGTGCTCTTCACATCCATTTGATATAACTTAAAATCCCTATAGGCTGCATAGGCTAAAAGCATCCTAATAGCTTCCATCCTTGCCATAGGTGCAAAAGTTTCATCATAATCAATTCCTTCTTGTTGATTATACCCTTGTGCCACTAGCCTAACTTTATTTCTTACAACAACTCTATTTTCATCCTTCTTATTTCTAAACACCCATTTAGTTCCTATAATTGATTTATCTTTGGGTTTTGGTATTAGTTCCCATACTTGACTTCTTTCGAATTGATTTAATTCCTCTTCATAGCTATAATCCAACAATCATCATTTAAGGCATCTTCAATATTTTTTGGTTCATCTTGGGATAAAAAGGCATAATGTTTGCAAATATTTTTTAGTGAGGCTCTAGTGGTTATTCCTTTTGATGTTTCACCAAGAATTTGTTTTTTTGGGTGATTTTTGTCATATTTCCACTCTTTAGGTAGTTTCAGATTCTCTGAAAAATTTTCATTTAGAGCATCCTTATTCTTTTCTTCTTTTATTTCAAGAACTTCTTCCTTTTGTGAAGTGACTTCTTTTTCATCATTCATATATTTAATGTTATAATGATTTGATTCATCAAAAGTTATATGAATTGATTCCATATTTGTAGAAGTTCTTTTATTATAAATCCTCTAAGCTTTACTATTTGTAGAATAACCTAAGAAAATACCTTCATCTGACTTTGCATCAAATTTTCCTAGATCATCTTTAGTATTTAATATAAAGTATTTACAACCGAATACATGAAAGTAGGATATGTTTGGTTTTCTATCTTTCCAAAGTTCAAATGGTGTTTTATCTATTTTTGATCTTATTGATACCCTATTTATAATATAACATGATGTATTTACAGCTTCTGCCCAAAAATATTTAGGTAGACTATTTTCATAGAGCATTGTTCTTTCCATTTCTTGCAAAGTTATATTTTTCCTTTCAACAACTCCATTTTGTTGTGGAGTTCTAGGTGCTAAAAAATTGTGAGTTATTCCATGTTCATTACAAAATTTATCAACTTCCTTATTTTTAAACTCTCTTCCTTGGTCACTTCTAAAGTTTGTTATATTATAGCCTTTCTCATTTTGTAGTTTCCTGCATAAGGTTATTAATTGATTATAAGCTTCATCTTTGTTTGTTAAAAAGATTATCCAAGTAAATCTTGAAAAATCATCTACTATTATAAAAGCATATTGTTTTCCACCTAAACTTAAGGTTCTAGTTGGACCAAACAAGTCTAAGTGCAGGAGTTCTAGGGGTCTTTTGGTGGATATGAATTTTTTCTTTTTGAAACTTGTTCTTACTTGTTTTCCCTTTTGACAAGCATCACACATCTTGTCTTTTACGTACTTAATATTTGGTAATCATTTTACAAGATTTTTCTTAGATAATTTAGATAGTAGGTCCATACTGGCATGTCCTAATTTCCTATGCCATAACCAACTTACTTCATTCATAGCTATTAAACAAGTTACGTTTTGATTTTCTATTTTCTCAAGATTTATACAGTCTACATTATTATTTTATGAGCCATAAACAAGGTTTTTTTATTTTTGGGATTATGGATAACACATTTTTCTTTCATGAACATTACTTTGAACCCTTTATCACTTAATTAACTAATACTTAAAAGATTATGTTTTAGTTCTTCTACTAATAGCACATTATCTATAGTGAGTGAAGATTCTTTACCAATTTTTCTGATACCAACAATTTTACCTTTGGCATTGTCGCCGAAGGTGACGTATCCCCCATCCTTTTGTTTTAAGGTAGTAAACTTGGTCTTGTCACCGGTCATATTCCTTAAGCATCCGCTGTCCAAGTACCATTTATCCGTTGTTGTTGTTGTTGTCCTAAGGCAAACCTATAATGAGGGACACTGTGTGTTAGTTTTTGGAACCCAAATTCTTTTGACTTTCATTGTTTTGTTGTTGGTTTCACCATTTGTTTTCCACTCTCCTTGAACTTTAACATATTTTTTCTTTAATAGGCAATTGAACATCACATGACCTTTAGTTTTACACATATAGCAAGTAGTGTGTTTAGGTTTGTTATTTGATGAAGTACTAGCATAAAACTTAGCTTCCTTAACAAAATATCCCATGTATAGCTTTTTATTCCTTTTATTTGTTTTACCGTTGTAGCCTATTCCTTCTTTGTTTCCATGAAGCCTTTGCTGTCCAATCATCTTCTCAAAGTTTTCTTTACCTTTAGTAAAATTATAGACAATCTTTTCTTTATCCTCAATTACCTTTTTGAATTCATTTATTTCTAAATCTTTCTTATTCAAATCATTTTTATGAGTTTTATCTAACTCTTGTTTTGCTATGTTTATTTCTTCTTCCAACTTCTTAATATAAGTGTTTCTTTCTTCTTCAATAACTATGAATGATTCAAGCTGCTTTACTAGTTCTTGATTTTGATCTTTCAAAGTTATATTTCTTTTAGACACTTTTATAAATCTTTTATGTAGTGAAAATAATTCAGTTTGTAATTCCTTATAAGAAGACAAACTATCACATGACTCATCACAAGACACATTTTGAGATTCTGTTGAAGAGTAATAAGAATTTACCTCTACATCGTTTGCCATGAAGCATATATTTGCCATCTCTTGTTCACTTGATTCGGTTTCAGTTTCGCTGGAACTTGAGTCGTCCCAAGTAGCTTTCATTGCTTCCTTCTTTTTCTTCTTGTCTTTCTTGAATATTGGACACTCCGGTTTAATATGCCCTGGCTTTTTGCAATGATAATATATAGGTAGTTCATTCTTACCTTTATTTTCTTTCCTACTTGTGTCTCCTTTTTCAGTTTTCTTTTTGTAGAGTTTTCTAGGAAACCTTTTATTTCTTCAATAGAATTTTCCTAGTCTCTTAGTAATAAATGCCAATTCATCTTGATCTAAGTCACTTGTTTCGCTTTCTTCTTCACTAGTGCTATGGCTAGATGCTTGTAGAGCTATGGATCTTTTATGCTTTGGTTCAGGATTCCTTTCTTTCAATGCCATTTCATATGTAAGAAGTGAACTTATAAGTTCATCCAAAGAAGTAGTCTTAAGGTTTCTACCTTCCGTGATAGCTGTGGCCTTTGGTTCCCAAATAGAGGGTAGACCTCGTAGAATTTTTCTGATAATTTCATATGTAGTATAGGTTTTTCCTAAGGCGCTTAAAGAGTTTATTATGTGGGTAAATATGGTGTACATGCTTGATATTGTTTCATCAGAATTCATTTTGAATGCTTCGTATTCACTTGTTAGCATGTCTATCCTATTGTCTCTAACATCAACGGTTCCTTCATAAGTTACTTCTAGTTTATCGCAAATCTCCTTGGTTGTTTTCTAGGCCATGACTCGATTAAACTCATTAGCATCTAATGCACAATATAATGCATTTATAGCACTTGCATTTATTTGAAGCATTTTATAATCTAAGTTGGTCATGTCTTTCTTTTCTTTTAGAATATGTTTTCTATCAACTAACTTAGTGGGGATAAGATTTCCATCCATAACAACTTCCCAAGCTTTCCAATCCATGTGTTGGAGATATATTTCCATTCTCTTTTTCCAAAAAGTGTAATTGTGTCCACAAAAGATTGGTGGATGGGTTGAGGATTGTCCTTCACCAAAGGGTGCCACTCCAATGCTTGCCATTAGATCTTTTTACAGTTTCTTGTAAGGAATTTCTATAACTAGGCTCTGATACCAATTGAAATGAGGAATAGCTTCCCAAGAGGGGGGGGTGAATTGGATTCTTTTAAATTTTAATGATTTTTAACCCTTTGATTTTAATTACCCAGAAAACAAGATGTATAAACAATAACCACACATAAAAATATTGAAATTTAAATTCACAAGTCAATTAATGAAATCAAGATAATTTAATCACTCAACTAAGAATATTAGAGCTTTTGTTGATTTCCCTATAAACTCTTAGTATACACTTTACTTGATCAAGATTTCCGTAGATTAACCAACGTACTCCTTTTTTGGGTTTCCGCAAACAATTAATCAAAACGTACTTTCTAAATATCAAGTACCTTTGTTTCTTTCTCACTTAAGAACCTGCAACCTGCACTTTTAAATCGTACAACAATAGTAAGTGAAGTAGAGAGAAAGACACAAGATTTTTACGAGGTTCGACTTCAACACAACCTACGTCCTCGCCTTTGGTAAAACGCCAAAGGATTCCACTATATCAGTTTCGTTACCTAGTGGAACAACACCTATTTAGAACCACTCATTCTCTTAGGCTAGAGCTCGCCTCTCCAAACAACAATCCCTTGTTTGGTCCAACGATTCAACAGTTATGAATCGTCAAAGAATGATGATAAAAAAATTTTGTGTACAAAAGAAAACTCTCACAACAGAGTAAATTAGTACAATGATCAGCACACTTATACTCCAAGGTAATTCAAATATAAGAAATTTGAAGCTTAATACTTAGTATGAATTACCAAATTATTTTCAAAGAAAATGAAAGATTCTGATTTTTGAAAGCTTTGCTTCAAAGTATAAATCAATAGTAGATCAGAAATTTAAGGTCAAGAGAGTTTTAGATACTTTGAGAATTTTGAATACTTGAAGATCGGTTGATCTAAGAACTTTTGAAAAGTTGCTTAATCTAAAAACCTTTGAAGATTGCTAGATCTGAAAACTTTTGAAGATTGCTAGATCTGAAAACTTTCGAAAATTGCTTAATTTCAAAAACCTTTGAATATTGCATTGATGTTAAAACGTTTGAAGATTAGAACTATTTATAGATGTTTTAGAAGCCATCCATTACTCGCAAAGATTCCTAAAAATCATTTCCACGTATTTTGAAATAAATATGTCCAAAAACGTGGTTTAAAAAATCTTCTCGTTGAGAGATTTAATGCTAACATTCGAGTGGCAATCGCCTACTACGACTTGGCAGTCGCCTGTCACAGAGCAGAATCTCAACACAGAATGCTGGCAGTCACCTGACTTGTTCATGCAGGCGCCTGGTAGGTTGCGCAGTCGCCTGTCTAGTTACTGACTTTTTGAAAAACTATTTTCTTAATGTGGCAGTCACCTACCTCGTCACGGCAGTCGCCTGACCCTTGATTATTTCCAAAAGTTTTCTTTTCTTAAACCCTTTCTTTTTATTGATTTAAAAATATTCTTTAGAGTATATATATAAAAACATATTTTTGAATTTCTATGAGCTTCAAACCACTTTATACTTGAGATTAACTTTGAAGTACTTACATTTAGAATATCTTTGAAAAAATATAATTCTTTTAGTCTTCAATCTTGTTTTTCCATCATGTTTGTGGTTGTAATCTTTCCTTTGAGCTTTTCACGGTATAACTTTGTTCTTCATGCTCTTTATAATCCATAAGCTTTACTTTGTCTTCTTCAAGGATTCTTTGTAATCCATAAACTTCCTTATGCACTTGAGGTTTGTTATTTTCCTGAAAAACTTTTACTTGAAACATATTAAACATATCATTTGATTTGTTATCATCAAAATAAGAATTGTAAGCCTTATTAGGCCAACACTTATATATACTTTATGTTTGGAAAATACTGCTGTAATAGATGATATGTTTATATATATATATATATATATATATGAAATGTATTTCGTGTGGCATGAGTAGAATTTATAATGAAATACTATTTTCTGGGAATATGATAAAGATATGGATTTTTATAATGAAAAATCGGCATACAGGCCAAGCTATGGATATGTTTTCCGGCGTACGGGCCGAGCTATGGATATGTTTGCCGGCGTACAGGCCAAGCTATGGATTTGTTTTCTGGCGTATAGGCCGAGATATGGATATGTTTGCCGGCGTACGAGCTGAGCTATGGATATGATTTGCCAGCATACATGTCAAGCTATGGTAAAATATGAAATACTGGCATACGGGCTGATTGTAACGACCCGAAGAATAATGGTATTTAAATAATAAAAAGGGTGGGAATTGGAAACAGTAATGGAAGGAGGCAGCGCATTTGTCGATGATGTTGCACTTTTGGATGTAATGACCCAAGAAAATTTATGAGGTCCTCGTTGACAAACACAGGGGTTTTGTCGACGAGGGAACAAGAGGGCCTTGTTGACGAAGACAAGTTTCATCGACGAGAAGATACCGAAAGACTGTGTTCAAGTTCTAAATTTCATCGATGAGATGATGGTGTTCATCGACGAACCTTCTTCCTGGCCTCGTCGATGAGGTGACGTGGCTTGTTGACAAAGCTCGCAGTATAAATAGTGTTAAAAAAAGATTTTTACGCAGAAAATTGACTGACACTCTCTCTCTCTCTTCTCTCCTACGGTTCTTCCTCCTTCTCTCTTCGATTCCAGCCCTATTAGTCGCTGGATCAATGATCTGAGGCCACCACGATGCTTTTGGGGAAGTTCTCTCCAAGTCTGCTGGAGCGGATCGTCGGTGGGACGAATTTAGATTTCATCCCAGATTCAGGGTAAGGTCTTTTAAGCATAATTTGACTTTCCAGTAGTTGTAGGAAATGTAGTAGATGTAGAAATAATGATGTTTCGTTATGGGATATATGATTTTCAGGGTGTTGAGTGGAGAACCTTGCGGGTGTAAGACCCGTCATAGTAGGGGAGGAAAATATGCTATGCTAGGGAGTTCTAGTATGTTTTCAGTATAAATTATACGTTATTACCTGATTATTATTCACAGAAGAAATTCATACAGTTTATCAAGTATGTTTAATATGTTTTAAATTACTGTGTGGCTTGGGAATACAGATATAGTACAGAAACATGTTTTACATTATTTTTCAGAGTTATGTTATACATAATATACAGATAGTGAATATGTTTTATAGCATTTTTTAGAATACCATGATTATACAGTTTTACAGTACAATGACATACAAATTTATAGTTAATCTCAGAAACATAGTTGATATAGATACAGTTTACTACAGCGTCATGGTTAATACAGTTATTACTTGATCATGGTAAAATAGATAGTTCTATATAGAGACGTAATATATAGTATCAGACCCTGATGGACCATTACAGATAAAGTTTATAGAGTACAGTATTGTTGCTATATAGAGAATAGAGTGCAATCGCCTATTTAGACAATACGTGGTAGATAAGTCGATCATGCCAACATGTGGACAGACTCCCCATTAGACATGGGTTGAGGAGGGCTAATTGGACTGACAGAGTATAGTGGTTTATCTTGGTAGGCCAGCCAGTGATAGATCCCGCCTGTGGGCCGCACAACCTTATCATGAGGGGTTAAATCATGACATACAATTATCCATCTAGGGAAGTTTTCAGTTATTATTATGTATGTACAGTTTCATAAAAATAGGGAATATATTTATATATATTAAAAGTATTATGTATAGAAACCTAAAATACAGATATGTTAAGCAACATGGTAAAGGTGGTGGTTTATATTACTTGTACTATATTTACAAAATTCAGTTATACATGATTATATAGAAACATATTTTCATAGTATTGTAACTTATTTGCTACACATTAGCAATAGCATATTTCGTCTTACTGAGCGTCGTCTCATCCCATTAAATTAATATTTTTTAGGTGATCCAGCTGGGCGAGCAGATCAAGCTCGTATATAGTGCGGCTTCAGTACTGCCTTATGCGTAGAGTGAGTATTTTGGGGAGTATTTCTGTATAGCCCTGGCCCAGTCGAGGGTATTTCGAGAAACAGTCATATATGTATAGTTTGGGAACACTGTAACTCTCTAGTACTGTATATATTTATATGTGGTGGTGGTTGTGTGATTTTAGCTTCTTACTACTTAGGGTGATGGTTTGGTTTAATTTCGCAGGTATCAGAGCATTATAAATTTCATTGTATAGTATAAAAAAATAAAATAAAATATTGGAAAATAAATAGCAGGTCATTACAGTTTGGTATCAGAGCCTAGGTTGTTAGGTTTTGTAGACTTTAGAGTGCAACGGAAATAATACCAGAGTATAGGAAATGAGTTGAGGTTTGTTTTGTGGTTTGGGTACTGGATTATCGTGGTGGTTTTTGTGTTTTTCCTGGGGTGACGATTTCAGGAAAACCATAGTAAACTATTGTCGGGTCGTGTGTTTAGGTTGTAGAACTGGATATTGAGTTAAGGTTAGGGAAGGTAGTTAATTTTGAATTGGTATAGGATAGATCTATGTAGAAGATAAGGTGCTTAAGTGTGTTTCATATTTTCAGGATGGACCCAGGAAGTAGTGGTACGAATGCTGGGGAGGATAGGCCAGGACGTTCTAGCATAGGTGAAGGAGATACAGATGTTGTGCTGCGCAACGTCACTCAGTAGGTGATGCTGAGATGGCCAGGAACTCTAGGGAACGTTGTTGTTTGATCGAGCAGTTTACGCGGATGAAGCTCCCATCCTTAATTGGAGGAGATGACCTTATTGTAGCTGAGAATTGGGTCGAGGACATCGAAGAGATGTTGGTTGTGCTCCCTTGTACGAATGAGCATAAGGTAGTATTTGTAGCATTTAAGCTAATAGGGGAGGCGAAGCGCTAGTGGAGATTAGCGCGATTGATAGAGGAGCAGAGGCCGGTTCTAGTACCAGTGACGTGGGACCAATCCAAGGAGCTGTTATTCGAGTGGTATATCCCTTCTATCATTCGAAGCGCAAAGGCATCATAATTTATGCACCTGGTAAAGGGGCAGATGACCGTATCTTAGTACGCGGCTCGATTTATCGAGTTATCGTGTTTTTCTCCACATCTAGCAACTGATGAAAAGAAAAAGACAAGGAAGCTTGAGAGGGACTAAGACAGAAGTTGTTTGAGCAAGTGATTGGCTTCAGAGCTCAGACAATTACGGAAATTGTAGATGGGGCTGCAATCATTGAGAGTGGTATACAGAGGGGTATAACGGCCCAGAGTCAAAGGAAGGGGCCTGCGCCTCAGGGTTTCAAGGATGGCTCCAGTAGGGGTCTATGGAGAGGAGGTCGTGATAGGGGAGATTAGAGGCAGATGACTGGACCTAGTGAGAATCAAGGTACGCCGATTTTCTCGGTATGTCAGACGTGCGAGAGACATCATTTGGGGGAGTGCCGGCTAAGGAGAGCTGTCTACTATCGTTGCAGGAGACCCAACCACATGGCATGTGCATGCCCAAGTCTTCCAGACCAAGTCCCAGCTCCTAGGCTCTATCAAGGAGGATATTAGGCACCTTTGGAGGTCAGCAGAGGAATGTAGCCCCGACGAGGGTTTACGCGTTGAGATCGGGTGATGCTGAGGCTGCTACGGATGTGGTGAGAGGTACTTTTACTGTTTTATCACATTTCGTTATTGTTTTATTTGATTTAGGTGCTACTCATTCCTTTGTATTTGTATCCTATGTTAAATTATTTGAAAACGAGACTCGGTTATTAGATAGAGAACTGTCAGTAGCTACACCGTCTAGGTCAGTATTGAGGTGTAAAAGGCTACTCAGAGGCTATCCTATAGAAATTCAAGAGAGGGTGCTACCAGCAGATCTAGTTGTGTTTGATATGTGTGGGTTTGTTGTAATACTGGGAATGGAATGGTTGGCAGTTAATCACGCCAGTATTGATTGCCATAAGAAAGAAGTAGTTTTCAAACCACCTGGTAAGAAAGAATTTAGGTTTACTGGTTCACGTGTACGTACGCCGTCGCAATTTGTATCCACTGTGCAGGCAAGGAGACTACTCCGGGACAGAGGTCAAGGGTTTGTAACTTTTGTAAAAGAAGTGACAGAGAATGAATCGAAGCTTAACAATACCCCAGTCGTACGAGAAATTCAAGACGTTTTTCCAGAGGAGCTACCTGGGTTGCCTCACGAATTTGAGGTGGATTTTCCTATAGATTTACCTCCAGGTATGACATCGATTTCCAAGGTTCCTTATCGTATGGCTCCAGTAGAATTAGGAGAATTGAAGAATCAGTTGCAAGACTTGTTGAATAGAGGTTTTATACGACCCAGTGTATCGCCATGGGGAGCTCCAGTGTTGTTCGTAAAGAAGAAAGACGGGTCTTTGAGGATGTCTATTGATTATAGAGAAATCAACAAGGTGTATTCCAAGATCAACGTCAGATCAGGTTATCATCAACTGAAGTAAAAGCAGAGGATGTTGCAAAGACAACTTTCAGGACTAGGTATGGGCACTACAAATTCCTCGTTATGCCGTTTGGTATGACAAATGCCCCAGTCGTGTTTATGGACTTGATGAATAAAGTTTTTCACCAGTATCTAGATTAGTTTGTAGTAGTTTTCATTGATGATATACTGGTGTACTCGAGGAGTTTTGAGGATCATGAGGTGCATCTAAGACAAGTTTTGTAGACACTCAAGGAAGAGAAACTCTATGCCAAATATAGAAAGTGTGAGTTATGGCTTGAGAAGGTTGCATTTTTGGACCATGTGATCTCAGAAGACATATTTTAGTGGATCCTAGCAAGATTGATGTGGTAGTGAATTGGGCTAGGCTGAAGAACGTGCAGGAAGTCAGAAGTTTCTTGGGACGGATAAGTTATTACCATCGGTTTGTTGAGGGGTTTTCAGCCTTATCAGGGCCTCTCACACAGTTGACCAGGGACGAAGAATGCAAGCAAAGTTTCTAGGAATTGAAGCAGCAGCTTATCACTGCACCAGTTCTGACGATTCCATCAAGAGGTGATGGGTATGTGATTTACAGTGACGCGTTTTTGAAAAGGCTCGGTTGTGTACTGATGCAGCATGGTAGGGTGGTAGCATATGCGTCTAGGCAGTTGAAAGAATATGAAAATAACTATCCTACTCACAATCTGGAATTGGCTGCAGTGGTGCACGCACTGAAGATCTGGAGACATTACTTATATGGTGAGAGATGTGAAATATTTTCTGACCATAAGAGCCTAAAGTATTTCTTTACATAGAAAGAGTTGAATATGCTGCAAAGGAGGTGGTTAGAACTTATCAAGGATTACGACTGTACCATCAGTTACCACCCAGGTAAAGCAAATGTGGTGGCTGATGCTTTGAGCCGTAAATCAGAAAATACAGCACGACTAGCTGTAGTAGTTCAGCACCCAATTCAGATGGACTTGGAAAGACTCGGCATAGAGCTAGTGGAAGATGATCCTCATACACTTATTGCCAGTCTGGTTGTATAGCCTACACTATATGAAAGGATTAAAGCTGTTCAGGGGGATGATCCGGAATTAGCAGGAGTAATAGCCAGAGTACAGGATGGACTGGGAGAGGAATTCAACATTTTTGATGATAGGTCTCTGAGATTTCGCACTAGATTGTGTGTTCCAGTGGATGACAGCATTAGGAGAGCGATTTTAGAAGAGGTGCACAGATCTCTATACACTGTTCATCTTGAAGGTACGAAAATGTATAGGGATCTGCGGGAGTATTTCTGGTGGAGTAGTATAAAGAGGGAAATAGCAGAATTTTTACAGTAGTGCTTGATGTGCCATCAAGTTAAAACTGAGCACTAGAGGCCAGCAAGACAGTTGCAACCACTTTTCATTCCTGAATGGAAGTGGGACCACATATCCATGGATTTTGTTACTGGGCTACCGCTGGTGCTGCATGGTCAGAATGCTATTTAGGTGGTGGTTGATAGGTTGACGAAGACAGCGCAGTTTCTACCCATTAAGGTTAGCTACCCTATGAACAGGTTAGCTGAGATTTATATACAGGAGATTGTTTGACCCCATGGAGTGCTGGTATCCATAGTCTCGGACCGTGATCCACATTCTACATCGCGGTTCTAGAGGAGATTGTAGGAGGCATTAGGGACTCAGCTAGCATTTAGCACCGCTTTCCATCCTCAGACAGACTATCAAACAGAGAGAACTATTCTGGTACTTGAGGATATGTTCTGAGCGTGTGTATTGGATTTTGGGGGTAGTTGGACTCAGTATATGCCATTGGTGGAATTTGCCTACAACAACAGTTATCAGGCTAGCATAGGCATGGCTCCTTATGAAGCACTTTATGGTAGGAGGTGTCATTCCCCTTAATACTGGGAGGATCTGGGCGAGAGGCAAGTTTTGGGGCCAAAAATCTTACAATTGGCGTACGATAAAGTCCGACTCATTCGAGATAGAATTAGTGCAGCACAGAGTCGGCAGAAAAGCTACGTGGATACTCACAATCAGGAACTGGAATTTGAAGTGGGTGATAATGTATTTTTGAAAATAACACCATTGAAGGGAATCATGAGGTTTGGGAAGAAGGATAAGTTGAGCCCTAGGTTCATTGGCCCATTTAAGATACTCGAGAAGATTGGGTCAGTTGCCTATCGACTGGCTTTACCACCATCTCTATTTAGGATTCACGACGTGTTTCATGTTTCTATATTAAGGAAATACATCCCAGATCTTTCCCATATCATCAGCTATGCAGAATTGGAACTTAGTGGTGATCTAACATACGAAGAAGTTCCAATACCTATCTTAGATAGAAAAGAACAGGTATTGCACAGTAAGAAGATACCGTTAGTAAAAGTTTTGTAGATGAATCACGCGGTAGAAGAACCCTTGTGGGAGCTTGAAGATGAGATTAGATAGAAATACCCTAACCTGTTTAGTGGGTTATAGTAGGGATGTGTAATTAAATTAGTGATAATTTTGTTTTGTACAATGTAATTGTAATGTAGAGTATAGGATAGGTAGTATTTCGGTTTTGGAGAAATTTTCTTTTATACTTGTAATCTCCTAGAACTACCTATGTAACCATGGTATTCCTCCCCCATAAGTGAGGGCAAGTAATAAAATAAGTAGACCGTTTTGCCTTTAAGAGAATGATGAGTTATATATGAATAGTAAATTTCAAGGATGAAATTTTATAAGGGGGGGCGGGGGGAGAATGTAACGACCCGAAGAATAATGGTATTTAAATAATAAAGAGGGAGGGAAATGGAAACAGTAATAGAAGGAGGCAACGCATTCGTCGATGATGTTGCACTTTGGGATGCAATGACCCAAGAAAATTTATGAGGTCGTCGTCGACGAACATAGTAGATTCGTCGACGAGGGAATAAGAGGGCCTCGTTGACGAAGACAAGTTTTGTCGATGAGAAGATACTGAGAGACTGTGTTCAAGTTCTGAATTTCGTCAACGAGATGATGGTGTTCGTTGACGAACCTTCTTCTTGGCCTCGTTGATGAGGTGACGTGGCTTGTCGACGAAGTTTGTAGTATAAATAGTGTTAAACAAAGATTTTTCCGCAAAGAATTCACTGACACACTCTCTCTCTTCTCTCATACGGTTCTTCCTCCTTCTCTCTTCGATTCCGGCCCCGTTAGTCGCCACATCAACGATCCGAGGCCACCACGACGCTCCTAGGGAAATTCTCTCCAAGTCTGCTAGAGCGGATTGTCGGTGGGACGAAGTTGGATTTATCCCAAATTCAGGGTAAAGTCTTTTAAGAAAAATTTGGCTTTCCAGCAGTTGTAGGAAATGTAGTAGACGTAGAAATAATGATATTTCATTATAGGATATATGGTTTTCAGGGTGTTGAGTGGAGAACCCTGCGGGTGTAGGACTCATCATAGTAGGGGATTTTTAGCAAGAATCAGGTAAGGGAAATATGCTATGTTAGGAAATTATAGTATGTTTTCAGTATAAATTATACGTTATTACAAGATTATTATTCACAGAAGAAATTTATACAGTTTATCAAGTATGTTTAATATGTTTTAAATTACCGTGTGGCTTGACAATATAGATATAGTATAGAAAAATGTTTTCCAGTATTTTTCAGAGTTATGTTATACAGAATATACAGACAGTGAATATTGTTTACAACATTTTCAGAATACCATGATTATACAGTTTTACAGTACCATGACATATAGATTTACAGTTAATCTCAGAAACACTTTTGATATAGATACAGTTCACTACAACGTCATGGTTAATACAATTATTATAGAATCATTATAAAATAGATAGTTGTATATAGAGATGTAATATATAGTATCAAACCCTGATGGACCATTACAAATACAGTTTAGAGAGCACGGTACCGTTGCTACATACAGAATAAAGTGCAACCACTTATTTAGACAATACGTGGTAGATAAGTTGATCATACCCACGTGTGGACAGACTCCCCATTAGATATAGGTTGAGGAGGGCTGATCAGATTGATGAAGTATAGTGGTTTATCTTGGTAGGCCAGCTAGTGATATATAAGGCCTACGGGCCGCACAACCCTGTCATAAGGGGTTAAATCATGACATATAGTTATCCATCCAGGGAAGTTTTCAGTTATTATTATGTATGTACAGTTTCACAGAAACAGAGAATATATATATATATATATATTAAAAGTATTATGTATAGAAACCTAAAATACAGATATGTTAAGTAACATGGTAAAAGGTGGTGGTTTATATTACTTGTACTATATTTACAAAATTCAGATATACATGATTATATAGAAACATATTTTCATAATATTGTAACTCATTTGCCACACACTAGCAATAACATGTTTCGTCTTACTGAGCGTTGTCTCATCCCATTAAATTAATATTTTTTAGGTGATCCAGTTGAGCGAGCAGATCAGGCTCGCAGGTAGTGGGGCTTCAGTGTCGTCCTGTCAGTTGAGTGAGTATTATTGGGAGTATTTATGTATTGCTCTAGCGCATTCGAGGGTATTTTGGGAAACAATCATATATGTATAGTTTGGGAACGTTGTAGCTCTCTAGTGTTGTACATATTTATATATGGTGGTGGTTGTGTGATTTTAGCTTCTTGTTGCTTAGGGTGATGGTTTGGCTTAATCTAGCAGGTATCAGAGCATTATAAATTTCATTGTATAATATAAAATAAATAAATAAATAAAATACTAGAAAATAAATAGCAGGTCGTTACACCGATGATTTTCATGATATACGTATATATGCAAAATGATATGATGATATTGATTTGGTAATTATTGGTATGAAATGTTCATGTATCACAGTTTCATTATATGCTATATGTTATCAGAACCTAGTTGGTTTGGTTTAGGCTAGCATTTGCACGGTACCACTGCTATGTATTCGTGATCATCACGATATTGTGTTAATGCTGCTATATGGAGTAGCGTGAGGACGGATAGTCAATGTGGTTTTAAGAAGTGTGAGCGCCCCTGGTGTACGGACTAGGTTTGGCAGACCAATTAGACTTACAGACTGTACTATTGACTTGGCAGTAGTCGGCCAACCATTGTGAGGTCCCACCCTCGGGTTACACAACCCAGTCATATGGGGGTAATACATGACAATAGCCAGCTAACCTACCAGGATTGTTTTCGTATTATTACTATATGAGATGATTTATGTTATGAAAATCCAGTATGTTCTGCCATGGTATATTTGTACATGTTTTTCCCAAAAATGATACAGACATATTTACTTAATATGCTTATATATGATTTTATGTACAGCACAGACAAACTCATGTTGCCACACACTAGTATTAGTTTATTTCCTTTACTAAGAGGTGTCTCACCCTGAATTATATGAAATTTTCAGGAGCCCCTGATAGGAGAGCGGATAAAGCTCCGCTGAGATAGTATTGTGGATCTGCCCTCTTTGAAGGGTAAGTTTTGGTAGGGACATATGGATTTTGTGAGAAATGTCCCTAGGACTTTCTTTTTGGGATGTATATACCTAAATACAATGAATGCAGTAACTCTGGTGTTGAGATGGATGGTTTTGTGTTTATGATATTATGATTTTATGTTTACTGCTACCTAGGCTTCCATTTTGTGTGTCTGTTATATCCCTAGTACCCACGGGTTCAGGTTGATCATGATCTGCTGGATGTGTTTTACTGGTTTTATTGAATTATAAAAAAATATATGTTGAAATTAAGCAAGTCGTTACACTTTCAGTCCCCTTTTTTTGCAATTTCAAAACACAAATTCTGATTTTCTGAAGCCTTTGAAATTGACAATTTTTCGCAGCAAATCTGTGTGCAACTCACTGTTTCCGAATAGCTTCTATCTAAATGCTTTTCTACATCAATGCATGTGAATCACCTTCTAAACTTCTCCTCTGTATGAACGCCTCCCAAAATTCCTACTTTGTCTATATACAAATTTCTTCTGTGAATCTCACTATAACTCTCCCACACTCCATATATAATCTCCTCTGTTATTTGAATGTTGTCTTAATACTTTATGAATTGTTCACTATTTGTTGACTTTTTTAGTTTGATCCCTATTTTGATGTTGATAAAGCACGTGTATTTTATATATGCATTTAGTGTGTGAATAGGTTTTCATTTAAGCACGAACATAAGATACCGAAAAATGGAAGCCAGCAGGGACATAAAGCTCACACACTCCTAGCAAATTCCATGGAAAATGAAGAGCAAAAGAAGAAGACTTTTTGCTTTTACTTGTATTGCATTTAAGTTTTTATTATTTGGTCTGTAATAATGCATGCATCTGCATGGTATGTTTGGATTCTCAGACAAGACCATAGTTTGACCATAGGGAACCAAACGACCTTAGGACAATTTGCACAAATTAGAAAAACCTTTTCCTTAAATATTAAAATCATACAAAAGGTTTTAAAATAATTTAAGGTCAAATTCAGGGGCAAAATAGGAATTTTGATGCCCTTGGTCAATCGACCAGTTCGAGCTTTAATAAGCTCGATGGACCGAACTAGCCGAGAGTCAAAAGTTTGACTTGGCTTTGGCCTACCATGCACGGTCGACCGAACCTTCAAACTTGACTTTTCCTTCTTACCCCGACCGACCGAACTATTAGTTCAAAATAACCTCGATCAACTGAACAAACCATCCCCTCAAACTGAACCCTTGACCGGGCGACCAAAACCACAAATATTTGGAAAATCACCCGACTTAGTCGACCGGTCGTTGCCCATGGTCAACCAAACATTAAAAATCACTTTTACTCTTTGTGAGTGTTCGGGCGACCGAACCTCTCGGGTTGGCTTAATTTCCAAAGCCTAAACACAGTTAATTTTTAATTAAACTTTTTTTAAAATACCAAACGTGTCCTTAACTGTCACTTTTTCATAAAAACTATAATTACCCCTTTCATTTGTTTAGTTAGGAACTTTGTTTAGCAAATTTTTTCTCACAATTTTTTTAGTTAATCAAAGTTCCCCCAACTACTTTTTCATTGCAAAAATCTTTATGGGGTAAATTTTATACTCTCCTAAACTCTCTTTATCACTCTTTGAAAAATCTTTTAAAAAAGTGCATTTTAATTTTTTTGGGCATTTCATTTTTCAATATCACTTACTCTCTTGAACTTTTAGTTTGAAAATTACTTTTGAGAGTAGGTTTATAGTTCTTCCCATACTATTGCTTTGATAAATATTTTGTGAGAAAAACTCTTCGTAGCCTTTGAATCTTTGCACGTTTATTGTAAGATTCAAATACTCAAATAGTATTCATTGCACAAATTGTTGATTAAGGTGTAATCCCAAGAGGGGGAGGGGGTGAATTGGGTATTTTAAAAATTATTTGAAACCTATTCACCAATCAATCCCTATATCTAAGTTTAAAATCCCTATTTCTAAGTTTAACTAGTCACTTATCAAGTTGGTGTGAAATTATTCAACATACACAAGCAAGTTGGCAATTGAAATATGATGCGAAAAATAAAAAGATAAGGGAAGAGAGAATGCAACCACGATTTTACGAGGTTCAGCCTACTTAGCCTACGTCCTCGCCTTGAGCAACCACTCAAGGATTCACTAACCCTGCTCCTTAAATTGGGACTGAACTTCCCTTACAATCCGCTGCTTACAAGAGGCACAACTTCCTCCTACTCCGCTGCTTACAAGAGACACAACTCTCTCCTCTCACATCAGTTCACACACCAAACCGTGTAAACAATAGAATCTAGAAAATACACTTAAATACAATGCTTCTAACAAAAGCTGATGAGTACAATTCAAATTCCTAAAACATTGACATATGATATAATTTGAAGCTCGTGAATGAATGAAAACGATAAAATCGTTTTATGTATGATATGCCTCAACATACAAATCCCTTTTTAACCAAAACTTTCAAGTAAAGATAAATTCAAAACGTTTTGGAATCATCTAGGGTTCTTGGTTCACTTTGCAAAAATGCACACTTATATAATTGAAGTGAACTTGTTGGCAAAAACTTTGTCTTGAATATACACGCAATCAAAATCACAAAATTTTATTTCAAGTACTCAACCACAAAACTGAGTATATTAAATTGCAGAAAAATATCCCTAAATTAAAATTATATTTATAAGTAGCAAGGATATTAAATCAAGTTCTAATGTATCTAAAGATAGATCCTTTTAGAAACCACACACTTGAATCAAACCTTTCAATGAGTCACACACCATAAAACAAATAATGACCTTGTTTAAAATAGCTTGATATATATAAAGATACTTTCAAGATCACTCTTTTAATAAAAAACTAGGTTTTTCAATAAGAAGCCCTTTGAGACAATATATGTATATTTATATGCTCTTGAACCAAAATTTAATCTACCAAGTTAGATAAACTTTCTTAAGTAATGATCTCTTAGAAAATTAATTTTTGTACGAAAGGCACACTGAAGATTAATACTTCTCAATACTAGTCAAAAACAAACAATGAGATGATATGCAAAAATCACAAGACTAATAACTTGAAAGATCAAACCTCAATATTAGATTGAAGTACAGTAGAGTAAACAAGTTCCCTTTGAAAATCTAAATTGATTTTCCCAAGCTTGAAGATATGAGATTGATGTATAGGCAAACGAATAGCACTAAGAGTAGATAATCAACAAACTTGCAACAAGGTGTGTTCTTCTCTTTCTTGTGTGTCTCTCTCTCTTTTCTAGGGTTTAGATATTCATAATATATAGTATATTACCCTTAGAATTGATCTCAGTCGTTGGATCAATAAGATACCTCGCGTGTCTCAAAGATACCTCACATATCTTTTGTGATTTTGATTGAGTGTATATTCAAGACAAAATTTTTGCCAACAAGTTCACTACAATTATATAAGTGTGCATTTTTGCAAAGTGAATCAAGAGTCCTAGATGATTCCAAAACATTTTGAATTTATCTTTACTTGAAAGTTTTGGTTAAAAAGGGATTTGTGTGTTGAGGCATATCATACATAAAATGGGTTACGCCTGACAAGGCTCCCCCTTAATTAATGCATCAAATAACCAGTAAATGACCACATGATTTAGCTCGAATTCAAATGAAATATGAAATATGCTCATCATAAATGTGATATTATTATTTGAATCCATTTTATTATTTTTGCTTCCAAATTCTCTCCCCCTTTTGACATCAACCAAAAAGGTGTATAATAACTAAATCAAGAGTAAAAGTACTCATATGTTCTTCTCCCCTTAGAAATTTTTCAGTTTTGAAATGTGTCCAATTGTTGATACCAAATAATGAGTAATGCAAATACCAAGTGATGATTATTAAGTGATGTTGCTCCCCCTGAATTATATTATCTAACAAGATTCTAAGCAACCTCTCAACTATGCATGAGACCTAATTCACGTCTAATTTGTATAAATCTATCCTTCACAAGTGGTTTCGTGAATATATCAGCCCATTGTTCATTCGTGCATACAAACTCTAGTCTTACATCCCCTTTTTGTACATGGTCACGAAGAAAGTGATGTCGTATTTTTATGTGCTTAGTTCGTTAATGTAATATGGGATTCTTTGAGATATTTATTGCACTCGTGTTATTGCATCTTATAGGTATGGTTTCATAATGTAATCCAAAATCCTTCAGTTGTTGCTTCATGTAAAGCGTTTGAGCACAATAACTACTAGACGCGATGTATTCAGCCTCAGCTGTGGAAAGTGCAACTGAATTTTGCTTCTTGGAAAACCAAGAGACCAAAGAGTGTCCTAAGAAATGACAAGTACCACTGGTGCTCTTTCTATCTACTTTGCTACCCGCAAAATCAGCTTCTGAATAACTAATAATTTCAAAGGATGTGTACTTAGGATACCATAACCCAATGTCCATGGTTCCTATCAAATATCTAAGTATCCGTTTAACAGCTAGCAAATGAGACTCTTTAGGAGCAAACTGAAATCTTGCGCACAAACATACGCTAAACATTAAATCTGGTCTACTGGCAGTCAGGTATAACAAACTACCTATCATTCCACGATATAGCTTGACATCTACTGGTATACCTTATTCATCTTTATCTAATTTCAATGAAGTGCTCATAGGTGTACCTAGGATTTTTCCATCTTCCATATTAAACTTTTTGAGTAAGTCTCTTATATACTTTGATTGATTTATGAATATTCCATGATTTGCTTGTTTGATTTGAAGTCCTAGGAAGAAGTTTAGTTACCCCATCATGCTCATCTCAAATTCATTTTGCATGGTATTGGAAAAATCATTGCACAATTCTTTATCTATAGCCCCAAATATTATGTCATCTACATATACTTGTACCAAGAGAATATCATCTTTCTTAGACTTTATGAATAGGGTTGTATCTATCTTTCCTCTTATAAATCCATTCTCTAGTAGAAAACCGCTTAGCCTTTCATACCAAGCTCTAGGAGCTTGCTTTAAACCATACAACACTTTAGTTAGTCTATACACATGATCTGGATTCCTATGATTTTCAAAGCCTGGGGGTTGTTCTACATACACTTCTTCATTTTTGTAGCCATTTAAAAATGCGCTTTTGACGTCCATTTGATATAACTTGAAATCTTTAAAAGCTGCATATGCTAATAACATTCGTATGGCTTCCATCCTAGCTACAGGGGCAAATGTTTCTTCAAAATCTATACCTTCTTCTTGATTATATCCCTGAGCTACTAATCTAGCCTTATTTCTCACAACTACTCCATGTTCATCTTTCTTATTCTTATATATCCATTTGGTCCCTATGATTGACTTATCCTCTGGTCTGGGGACTAAAGTCCACACTTTGTTTCTTTCAAACTGATTTAATTCTTCTTGCATGGATAGCACCCAAGATTCATCCTCTATAGCTTCACTCACATTCTTAGGTTCTTCTTGAGATAGAAATGCAAAATGACTAACCATGTTCATAAGAAAGGAGCAAGTGGCTACTCCACGTAATGGTTCTCCTATTATTTGATCTATGGGATAATTATTTATGTATTTCCATTCTCTAGTTGGTGCATTTACCTCAGTTGTAGTTTCATCAATTTCAATGGATGGTTCTCTAAGTTTATTTTTCTATTCTGAATCATTCTCAATTGATAGTTCTTTTAGTTCCTTGTTTAATTCAGGTTCATCTTCATCAATTTTTTTGGAGAAGGGATTTGTCTCATCGAACACTACATGAATAGACTCTATGACCGTCAATGTTTGTTTATTATATACTCTATAGGCTTTACTATCTAGAGCATATCCTAGAGGGATACCTTCATCAGATTTTACATTGAATTTTCCTAAATGCTCATTGTCTTTAAGCACGAAACACTTACAGCCAAAAACATGAAAATATGATATGTTTGGTCTATGACCATTCCATAATTCGTAAGGAGTCTTATTAAGTGATGGTTTAATTAGAACTCTATTTAGCACATAGCAGGCGGTATTCACTGCCTCGGCCCATAAGTATTTAGGTAATTTATGTTCGTTAAGCATAGTTCTGGCCATTTCCTATATAGATCGATTCTTTCTTTCAACTACGCCATTCTGTTGTGGTGTTCTAGGAGTTGAAAAATTATGGGTAATTCCTAATGAGTTGCAATAGTCTTCCATGCCTTGATTTTTAAACTCTCTAACCCTATCACTTCGGATTTTGGTTATTGTGTATCCCTTTTCATTTTGTACTTTCTTGCACAGGTTTATAAATTTTTCACATGCTTAATCTTTATGACCTAAGAAAAGTACCCATGTGTATCGTGAAAAATCATCAACTATGACAAATGCGTATGATTTTCCTCCTAAGCTCTAAATTGGGTTTGGTCCAAATAAGTCTAAGTGAAACATTTGAAGTGGCCTAGTAGTGGAGATCTCTTTCTTCTTCTTAAAGCTTGTTCTTGCTTGTTTTCCTAGTTGGCATGCATCACAAATTTTGTCTTAGGCAGTCCGTTAACTAATTCTTTCTTAACGAGTTTTGAGATTAAATCCATGTTTGCGTGTCCTAATCTCCTATGGCAAATCCAACTTAATTCATTCATAGCAGATAAGCATGTTATACTTTGTGAAGTTAAGTTGTCAAAGCTTGTGGTATATACGTTTTCATGACGCTTAGCAATGAATAATGTCTTATTATCAATTTTGTGTTCAACTATGCACCTGTCATGTTCAAGTGATACTTTGTAGCCTTTATCACATAGTTGACTTACGCTTAATAAATTGTGCTTTAAACCTTCAACTAATGACACATCATCAATAATGAGTGAGGAATCATTACCAACTTTACCGACTCCTGTGATCCTTCCCTTAGCATTATCACCAAAAGTAACAAACCCTTCATCATTGAGTATGATGGATGTGAATTTTGCTTTATCTCTGGTCATGTGGCATGAGCATCCGCTATCCATATACCATTTGTCTTTTGAGGATGCTAATTTTAAGCAAATCTGCAAGACACAATTAAACAACTAGCTTTGGTACCCAGATTTTCTTGGGTCCAAGGGGGTTAGTGCTACTTTGACCTTTCACTTTCCATACTCTCTTAATTTTTACATCTTTATTTTTCAAAGGGCAGTCAAATTGTATGTGACCCAACCTTCTACATTTAAAACATGTAGTGTTTCTATGAAAATTCTTAGTTGGAACATATGACTTCGTTTCTTTTGTAAAATACCCCATGTAAAGCTGTCTATTCTTAATATTTTCTTTACCATTAAAACCGAGCCCTTCTTTTTCTATAGAATTTCTTTGAGATCCTAAGAGCTTTTCAAAATTGTTGTGCCCTTCAGTAAATTTACAGATAATTTCAGATTTATCTTTCAAATCCTTTTCTAGCTCTTTAATTTTCAGATCTTTATCTTATATAAAAGATGCATGGGATTCATTTTGGCGTTCAATTAGATTTGAAAGTTCTTTGATCTTGCTTCTTAACTGAGAAATTTTCTTTGTTTTCTTCTCAAGGATTTTAATAGTGTATAGGTATTCTTGTTTTAGTTCATCATATGACATCAGTTCATTTTTATTTTCAGATTCACTAGAATAGTACGAAGATGATGAAAAAGTTGATTGTACCTCCAAGTCATCATGTGCCATTAGAAACAAATTTGCTACCTCGTCGTCGTTGGATTCATATTCTGAACTGCTAGTACTGTGTGTATCCCAGCCGACTTTCAGCGCGTTCTTCTTTTTCTTTGAAGCTTTTATGAGTTTGGGGCACTCAGGCTTGATGTGTCCAACTTCTCGGCAATTGTAGCAAGTTAGTGGATCCTCATTCTTTTTCTTCATGCTTTGCTCTCCTCTTTCTGATTTAGAGTTCCGGAATTTTCTGTTGAACTTTTTGTTCTTCTTCAAGAACTTCCCAAACTTCTTTGTGAGCAAGGCCATGTCATCATCCGTTTCGGAATCGCCTCCTTCACTTGAATAGCTTGAGGATGCCTTAAGTGCAGTGACCTTCTTAGCTTTGCTTTGCTCAGTTTTCCTCTCGTTTATCACCAGCTCATAGGTGATGAGTGATCCAATGAGTTTATCCACTGACATCTCCTTGAGATTTCTCCCTTCAGCTATTGCAGTAGCTTTAGCTTCCCACAAGAAGGGTAAGTTTTTCCAAGAGCATTTAAAGAGTTAATGATGTGTGTGAATCTAGTGTACATGGATTGTATGGATTCATCAACCGTCATTTTAAATGCTTTATATTCACTAGTAAGCATGTCTATCCTGCTATCCTTTACTTCCTTAGTGCCTTCATATGTAACTTCTAATTTTTCCAAATTTCTTTAGCTGAGTTACATGCCATTACCCTATTAAATTCATTGACATATAGTGCACAGAAAAGTATATTCATGGCCGTGACATTACTTTGAACTGACTTCCAATCCTCTTCAGTATATTCATCCTCAGTTTTAGGTACATTAATCTTATCCATGACTTTCATGGGAATGTGATTTCCTTTAGTCACAATTTTCCAGACCTTCCAATCTACGTTTAGTAGATATATGCTCATCCTACATTTCCAATAGGTGTAATTTACACCATAAAAAATGGGTGGTCTAGTGGATGAGTGTCCCTCACCAAATGGAGTTACACCAATGTGTGCCATGTGATATTCTTACAAATTAACTATCAAGTCTAAGTAAGCCCGCTCTGATACCAAATGTTGATTAAGGTGTAATCCCAAGAGGGGGGGGGGGGTGAATTGGGTATTTTAAAAATTTTTTGAAACCTATTTACCAATCAATGCCTATATCTAAGTTTAAAATCCCTATTTCTAAGTTTAAAGTCACTTATCAAGTTGGTGTGAAATTATTCAACATACACAAGCAAGTTGGCAATTGAAATACGATGCGAAAAATAAAAAGATAAGGGAAGAGAGAATGCAACCGCGATTTTTACGAGGTTCAGCCTACTTGGCCTACGTCCTCGCCTTGAGCAACCACTCAAGGATTCACTAACCCTGCTCCTTAAATTGCGATGGAGCTTCCTTTACAATCTGCTGCTTACAAGAGGCACAACTTCCTCCTACTCCGCTGCTTACAAGAGATACAACTCTCTCCTCTCACACGGGTTCACACACCGAACCGTGTATACAATAGAATCTGGAAAATACACTCAAATACAATGTTTCTAACAAAAGCTAGTGAGTACAATTCAAATTCCTAAAACATTGACATATGATATAACTTGAAGCTCGTGAATGAATGAAAATGATAATATCGTTTTATGTACGATATGCCTCAACACACAAATCCCTTTTTAACCAAAACTTTCAAGTAAAGATAAATTCAAAACGTTTTGGAATCATCTAGGGTTCTTGGTTCACTTTGCAAAAATGCACACTTATATAATTGAAGTGAACTTGTTGGCAAAAACTTTGTCTTGAATATACACTCAATCAAAATCATAAAGTTTTATTTCAAGTACTCAACCACAAAACTAAGTATATTAAATTGCAGAAAAATATCCCTCAATTAAAATTATATTTATAAGTATCAAGGATATTAAATCAAGTTCTAATGTATCTAAAGATAGATCCTTTTAGAAACCACACACTTGAATCAAACCTTTCAATGAGTCACACACCATAAAACAAATAATGACCTTGTTTAAAATAGCTTGGTATATATAAAGATACTTTCAAGATTACTCTTTTAATCAAAAACTAGGTTTTTCAATAAGAAGCCCTTTGAGACAATATATGTATATTTATATGCTCTTGAACCAAAATTTAATCTACCAAGTTAGATAAAATTTCTCGAGTAATGATCTCTTAGAAAATTAATTTTCGTACAAAAAGCACACTCAAGATCAATACTTCTCAATACTAGTCAAGAACAAATAATAAGATGATATGCAAAAATCACAAGACTAATAACTTGAAAGATCAAACCTCAATATTAGATTGAAGTACAGTAGAGTAAACAAGTTCTCTTTGAAAATCTGAATTGATTTTCCCAAGCTTGAAGATATGAGATTGATGTACAGGCAAACGAATAGCACTAAGAGTAGATAATCAACAAATTTGCAACAAGGTGTGTTCTTCTCTTTCTTGTGTGTGTCTCTCTCTTTTCTAGGGTTTAGATATTCATAATATATAGTATATTACCCTTAGAATTGATCTCAGCCGTTGGATCAATAAGATACCTAGCTTGTCTTTTTAATAAAAAAACTGATTTTTAAGCTTTCCTGCGAGTTTAGACAACCAAACTCGACTTCAGGCTCTTGAAGTGTCAACTTCAGGCCCCTGAGGTTCCAAGGTCAGGCGACCAAGGTACCTCTGCCAGGTTCTGTCTTTCCCATCTAATTCGTTAGGCTACCGAACTTAATCTTCAGGTTACCGAAGAAATTCTTCAAACGCCCGAGGTTAACTTCAGGCTACCGAAGTCCCCTTTTTCACACATATTCATTTCCAGTTTAAAATTCTACTTTGATTCTTTGCTTGGGTCTTTTACAAAACGAGTTTTCATGATTTTAAACACATTTCTAAGCCCATGTAAGTACTCTAATGATGTACATAAAATGCATGAATCCTAAAATCATTCTAAGTTATATTGAGCCTCAAGATAAATCATACGAAAATGTAGATACATGAGTTCTAAATACCCATTCCCAAGACATTCTTGAATTTTTCCGCTTACATCTTGATTCTCATACTCTTTGAGTTCCATGGTACTTTCTAATATGTATAAGCTTTACTTTATGGCATCCATGACTTGTTATCTTTCCGTGCATGCTTAGTGTAAGTCTTATTCACAAACTCAATGCACAGATCAAATATCAAGTGATTTGTCATTATTAAAAACCGGATTGGACTCATAGAGTCAACACAAATATCTTTGAGCTTAACTCCTAGATTCTCCAAATATTTTTATTTGCAAAAATATTCTTTGGAGAACATATTTATCATATATATATATATATATATATGAATTCACATATATTTTATTTGTGCAAAAATTAGTTGAATGCAAAACCTAGGTTCTCCAGTTATTTTTTGAAAAATACTTTTGGAAGAATATTTTTACTAGAATTATATCTTTGAGTATTTTATCATACACATTATTTCTCAAAGATTGAAAATATTGTTTTGAGAAAACACCATTTCTCTATTGAGCATAACTCATATCATATTAGAGTGCATATCTTTGAGCTTAATGTGTACATCTCTGCTTATATTTTCAGAAGCATGTTTTATGTAAAAAAACATGTTTTTATTGTATCGGTTGGGTTTAGTCCAAAATTGAACTGGGAAGTCCTTGCCTCACAAGGGAGAGAAGTTGGGTTTAGTCTTGTAATTGAGCTAGGGTTTACTTTGCACCGTAAGGAGAGGTTGTAAAGGGCGTTTCTGCTCCGCTCATTTAAGTGAGCAGCGTTAGTGGAATCCTTGGGGGGAATGCCTAGGGCAAGGACGTAGGCTAGTTTGGCTGAACCTCGATAACAAATATCGTCTCTCTCTCTCTCTCTCTCTGTCTCTCTCTCTCTCTCTCTCTCTCTCTCTCCTTATCTTATTTAATTACTGCACTTTAACTTCCGCATGTGTGTGCTTTCATTTATCGTTATAATTATTTACATGCACACCTCTATTTAAATGAGATATGTTCCACGTGTATGTCTGCATTTATCGTTTTATTAATTTACATACACACGTGAAAATGAGATATGATATGTGGTGAATCGGCATAAATGTTTAAATTAGTTAAAAATTTTTGAAACCCAATTCAACCCTCTCTTGGGATTACACCAATTCCAACACTATTTATAGGCTTTTGAGAAAGTCTAAACTTAATTGCGATTGATTCTAATTGATTAATTTGCTCAACTAATTTCCAATTTCATCAATTTCATCAATCATCAATTTAAGTTGAACTGTCATATTAACTCTTAGAATTTCAGCACATGTTTTTGACCTCTTTTTTCTTTCTCAGGTTTCATTTGATTGCAGATTAAAGACTGCTTTGGCTGACCTCCATTTTGCCTTATCTGTATTTTTTTTGTATTTTTGTACCTTGTTTTGTATTTTTTGTATTTTTTCTATTTTTTGTATTTGTATTTTTTTTTTTATAATTGAAACAACCATGAAATTTCTTTTACCCCTTTTGTTTTTGTAGTATAAGACCCCCACACAATGTGGGGTGTTTGCAATCAACATAAATGTACACATTCTTTTCATAATATATTTTTTCATCATGCTCAATTGCAGTTATTTTATGTAAATAGAAAAGAGGGCATGCACATGAAATGCATATTGATGCGAACCTCAATCGACACGCGATGAAACCCAACAACCAATATTGGAATACTTACCAAATGATGTGAACCTCAAGCGACATGTGTTGAAACCCAACAACCAACATTGGAATACTTGCCCAAGAAAGCTAAAATTTAGATTCTAATAGGAACTTCGACCCAACGTTTATAAATGGAAAGTAAACCAAAGGTATAAAGTAACAAACTTCAATCCAATGATTATAATTAAATAAAGAATAGAAGATATAAAGTAAAACCTCGACCCAATGATTATAGTTAAATCATGAATTGAAGGTATAAAATATGAATGCCACAAGGAAGAATTCTTTGATAAGTTCATAAGTTCTCTAAATAACCAATAGAAGAAACAAAATCTCACATTTTTATTCAATGTTGGTTTTCATTACAATGAGTGCATGTTATTTATAAAGCATGGCTGAAGAAAAGACTATAAAATAGGTACGTAAATCAGCCAACTAATTTGTCTGGAAAGTTAATCAGCCAACTAATTTATCTGGAAAGTCAATTAGCCAACTAATTTGCTTAGAAAGTCAATCGACCAATTAATTGGTTGTCTAGAAAGTCAAGTGACTAATTAATTGGTTGTCTGGAAAGTCAATCAGCCAACTAATTTGTCTGAAAAGTCAATTGGCTAATTAATTGGTTGTCTGAAAATTCAATCAGCCAACGAATTGATTGTTTGGAAAGTCAGTCGTCCAACTAATTAATTGGTTATCTGGAAAGTCAATCGCCTAGCTAATTGGTTGTCTGGAAAGTCAATCGGGCAACTACTTGCTTGTCTGAAAAGTCCGCCCAGTTAAGCAATATCAACTCCATCAGTTAAGCAAGATCTCCATAAAAAACATGGATTAAGTTTATTATGCCTTCATCTTTCTTTGAGCCAAGCTTAGAGTGCCCTATTTTTGAATAAGCCCAAATATCTTGAATTAGCCCATTAAGTGCTTTTTTAATCTTCTTGAAACTCGCTCTAGTGATAGACTCAATTGGAAATGCAATGGATCCTTTAATAGTGCTTATTGATTCTCATCATTCTCCCTCTCTTCAAAAGGATTTGTCCTCGAATCCGTGTAGTATTTTAAACTAATATCGACGACAAGACAATATTATAGAAACAACGAATCAAAGAAAGATGACAAAAAAAAAAAAAAAAACCTTCATGAGTACCAAATGAAAGTATCTGTTGCTTCAATATCACCCTTTTTATTTTATTTTTTTACCTTTTTTTTCTATTTTTTTTCAACTTGGTACATGTCACAAAATAAGAACAATGAATAATGAACATAAACAGAACAAGATAGGATATCAAACAAGAAACAAAAGATAAAAGGATAGTAAACCTGATTTTAGGGCCTAAGCTCTCATACCAAATGATGCGAACCTCAATCGACACACATTGAGACCAAACAAACAATATTGGAATACTTGCCAAATGATGTGAACCTCAACCAACCAACACGCGTTGAAACCCAACAACCAATATTGGAATACTTGCCCAAGAAAGCAAAAATTCAGATTTTTGAAAGGAAATCCAGACCCAGCGTTTATAAATGAAACGTGAATTGAAGGTATAAAGTAACAAACTCCGACCCAATGATTATAACTTAATTATGAACCAAAAGTATAAATTGCCAAACCTCGACCCAATGATTATGAATGAATCACAAACCAAAGGTAAAAAATTTGAACGCCACAATGAAGAACCCTTGATAAGTTCACAAGTTCTTTGAAGAACCGAAAAAAGAAGCAAAACCTCACGTTTTCTTGATTTCTATTCCATGATGTCTCTATTCTTATAATGAGAATATTATTTATAGGCATAGCTTGAGAGACAAAGTATTAAACACTTCCAACAACTCTTGACAACTCTCAACAACTCTTAACAATTCCCAACACTTACTAAGACATGCACATGCAAGCAAACAAGTTGTCTTACAAGATTACAAATTAAATATAAAAAAAAAAAGTCAAAGGGAGGCCCAATTTCATGTGGGCTCCACATGGATATTGGACTCAAACTTGATTTGACATATCAATTGAGGTCTTAATGCTCCGAAAGTCTTCACGTAATCCATGTGTACACCCATCTTAGTAAGATAAGCTCCATCAAAAAGTTGGATTAAGTTTATTACGCCTTCATCTTTCTTTGGGCCAAGCTTGGAGTGCCCCATCTTTGAATCAACCCAAATATCCTGAATCAGCCCGTTAAGTGCTTCTTTGATCTTCTTGCATCTCGCTTTAGTGATAGACCCAATTGGAATATGAAATGGATCCTTTAATAGTGCTTATTGATTCTTATCGCATATAGAATGAAGTTTTTTTTTTTTTTTTTCAAAATGAAAATAAAATCAATGTCTCTCAAAAGGGGGGGGGGGGGATGAGAAGTAAGCCAATTATTCATATTTTTTCTATCCCTTCAATCTCTCTTACGACATTCTTCTTATCAAATTCCAATAAATATATTCTGTCTACACATACTCATTAGTTTTCGCTCTATTTGAAAAATTTTCAGTATATTATGCATGCATTCATATTAATTTCTTGTACTTTATCTATAATTTGGTATATCTACAATTTGGCAATTATTAGAAAATGTTTAACTATAAACTAATTATCATTGAATTAAATTCTAAATATAAGAGATGCTTTTAAAATGAATAAAAGGATGATCAAATGAGTTATTTGCAAAGTGTAATGAGTCTCATGACTTATATAACCCTAAGAAATACATTACCTATACAAAGGGATTACTTTGCGTCTAATTTTTAAATTCTTAAAATGATTGTACAATCATTTCTTTTCACTACTTAAAAATCACCGAGTATGTTGATAAAAAAATATATATTTAAATAATAAAAAATAAAAAATTCGAGAGTCGAGTAAAAGAATTAAGACATGATCTAGTTATGTAAAAAAGTCAAAAACTAGCATATGAGCACTTATGCTATGCACTAATGCACATACAACAATTTTATTATTCAAATGAATAAGAATCTTAAATTTGAGTATAAATTTGTCAAAAACAAATCGAATCAAATAATACACAAATGATTAAAAAAAAATTGTATAAAAATTAAAAATTATATTGATTCATTAAATGTTGAATTAATACCTCACTTCAGTTAATCTACAATGTATAAACCCTAAAAAAGAGAAAGAATAAAAATTAATTAACAAGAAACTATAAGATGTGGCAAAAATTAGGTCATCAACCACTAAATAAATGGAGTTGTCTTGACAATTTTGAATATTCAAGTTCTTAGTTTCATGTGCAATAAGATGCTGGGATTTATAAAGAATTTGTCTTACTACTTTGTATATATATGTTTCTAGCAAACAATACTTAAATGTTTGCAATGAGTCCTTACAACACATTAACAAACAAATAATATATGAGATGAGTTCGATTATTAGCACTAAATATGGTAAATGGAAAGGTTAAAATCGAATTTCTACTATAGGCCACAATTTCAGAGTGAGGGAACTTCAAATTCCTAGATTAATTACAAGCTCATTTTTCAAAACCCCAAATAATCTCTAATAACCCATTTACTCTGTAGACATCCTATTTTGTCTTGGGCTTATATAACAAAACTGGGTAACATCTTCATTTCATAAAATGAGAAAATACAAGAAAATAAAAAAAACAAGAAAATTGATTTTTTTACATTGAAAATGAAACAAAATAATAGAAAAATAAAAAATAAAAAAGGGGAAGATCAGATACTCCAATTCTATGCTAGAACCAACACACACGTACAAAAGAGTAACAGTTAAGAAATAAAAAATAGAAACTAATTAATATGATTGATCCCCTTAAATTGGATAATCAATTTTATTAACCAATTTTTTTTAAGTTTGATTAATCAATCAAATCTAATCCAAATTACTTCTCTTAGATCTCTAAATAGGGATCTTTTGAGGGTGAGAAAGACACACAGATAGCCATACAGACAATTAAGAATGGGAGGCGAGAAACCGAGAGTTTGAGAGAGTTTGGATTGCTGAGAGATTGAGTTGATTGAGATAAAAGAAATCAATAAAAATTGAATATTGAAGGGTTCGAATTGCAGCAGGAGCTTAGAATCGAGAAGTTCAGATAAAAAGAGAAGTACAGAGAGTTGGACTTGGAAGGCAAGTACAATATAGAGAAATTCAAGAGATTCAGAGTGGAGAATTTCAATATTAGTCCTTCAATTCTTCTTTGATTTTATCTGCAATCCTTCAAACCTCGAATTCTGACATTCGAATTCCAACCAACTTGTTTCTTTCATGATATCTCCAACTCCCAACCTCAATAGCTCACCCTTGATCAGAACTCTCTGATTTTATCATATCTGCTTGTATGATTTCTCTTTATGCTTGTGTGTCTTTGTGAATGTGTGAATGTATCTCTCAAAAATCCTTTATTTAAATGCTTTGGAGCATTGATCAACATTATGTTTAATTGATAAATCAACATTTAAACTTGATTAATCAAATAAAAAAACGGATCAATCAAATTAAAAAATAGATCAATCAATCTTTGTTGTTGACAGGCCGGCTCTTCACAATATGGGGTCCTCGGCGAATGTTTTAATCAATGATCTTTCATATTTTGTTTAATTTTTATTTTATTTAAAATTAATATTTCTAACTTTTTGAGATGCAAAATTACTAATTATGGGAATAGAGCATAATAAATAATGTTAATATTATTTAATTAAAAAAATTTTTGGGACCCAAATACTATATCATTATATTAAGAAAAAATTTGGGAGCCCCAAAGGCAGGCGCCTCAATTGCCTAAAGGCAGAGCCGGCCCTGGTTGTTGATTTCCCAACAACTTATTCTTCTATGTGTGTCTTATCCCTCTAAGTTGGATGCATTGATTAGCATAAATTAACATTTAAACTTGATCAATCAAATTAAAAACAACAGATTAATCAATATTTATTGTTGATTTCCTAGTAGTTTATACTTTCATGTGTGTGTGCAAGTGTCAACGTGGAGAATTGAAGAAGCTGGACCACACTTTTGTTTTTTCCATTTTATTTTTTTCCTTAATTTATCTATTTATTTATTTTCATTTCCCTGTGTTTCATTTTTTGTATTTTTTATTTTATGGAGTAAAATCTTGTTAAATTTTGTTATATGAGCCCTAGACAAATTGGTGTGTCTACATTTATTATTTTTAAAATTTATATATATATATATATATATTTTGTTAATTATATTAAATTTATATGACTATTTAATTTTTAGTTTAATTTAAAAGTGTATAAAATGAATAATTTAATTAAAAAAACTATTTCTAGTTATTAAAATTTATGACAATAGGTTGTCAAATTAACTGAAAATCATAAAATCTAGTTTTCAATTTTTTAGTAAACAATTGAAAATCGGTAACAGAAATAGAAAATTGACAACATAAACAAATGTATTTTTATAATCTGTTCTTCACTGTGGAGAAACAGAAAAACGAAAAACAGGAAATAGCAATGATACCAAGCAGAACCTTGATAATTGGGCTACCAATATTCTAACATTTATGGTGATCAATGGTTCTAAGCTTTAGGGGGTAAAATTGACTAATTATTATTATTATTATTATTATTATTATTATTATTATTATTATTATTATTATTATTATTATTCCATCTTCAATGTCAATATTATTTTTGTTTATTGAGACATTATAGTAAAGATAATTTAAGAAGTGGGATTGGGTACGTAATTCAATATTTATGATTAAATAAATTACAGAGTCTTATAAATTTTTAATTACAAAAGAGTAATGAAAATGATTCAAATATTTATGAATTTTTTTTCGATAAGAAAAGGTCAAATATTTGATCATATTTGACATTCGGGTTGAAGGCCTTGCATTCAAATTTTAAGAATTTAAAAAAAAAAAAAATGAAAACTCAAATTTTATTGATAGCCCTCACTTATGGCGGAGGAATACCGTGGTTACAGTCAGAACACATGAGATTTACAAATAAACTATCAAAACCATCAGACATAAAAACCAATACTAGAAAAACCAAAACCATTATCCAACTAAAAAAATCTAAACATGTCTAAATGTAATCAAAACCAAACAAAACAAACAAAAACAAATTACCTGCAAAATGATGTCAATTACCTGCAAACATAAATCAGAGGAAAATGGAAAACTAAATGATGAAAATTAAAGACGAAAACTTGGAATACTCATCTTATCCATACGAATGAGACCTCTAATTTTACTCAGCAACACATCACCTATAAAATATCTCGTTGTTTTGCCTTGCGCGCCTTGACGAGCCAAGATATCCGCCACATGATTATCTTCCCTAAATTGGTGCTTTATAGAGAACTGAAGACCTTATAACTCTGTCTCTAACATTTCCCAAAAGTTCCATAAGTACCAAAAGGAACAAACTCCAGAAGTGTTCCATCCCACCTCCAATTCCAAGTAGCTTTCAATACAAATATTCTGATATCCCAACCCTTTACAGAGCCAAATACCACTAGTATGAGCCTGCAACTCCGCTTTATTATTAGTACCTAACTCAAATTGCTCAGAAAAAGTGGCCTTAATATTACCCGATAAGTCACGGATGATACCACCACCACCACCACAAGAACTCATATTCCCCCTTCCATGCTGGCTTTCAAATTTTAAGACTTGATGGTGATAAAAACAGATAAGGACGAGTTTATCATTTAATGTGTAGCTTGAGCTCAATTGATCTCTCATCACTAAGCTCTTAAAAACAAGTGCTGTAAATAGGGTCATATGTTTTTGCCTATCCCTTCAATCTCTCTTATGATATTTTTTCTCACAAATTCTAATAAATATCTCCTCTTTAAAAAAAATATGTTAGAAATGAATATTAAAGGAACAAAATTTAAATTCAATATTAATAATTTAAAAATTTTCAACCCACTACACATACTCTTCTTTTACACCCCATTTGTGACTTTTCGATGAGTATGCGTATTTTACTAGTATTGTAGTTGAAAATTGTATTTTAGTACGAGGAGAATTGGTTTAAATTGATATTTGTATTTTCCCTTTGAAGACAATTTAATAGAATTGTGTATCAAGCACTTATTATCATCCAATTAAATTATTCACTAAATTTATAATGCTTTTTTAAAAAAGAAAAAAAAAAGAAAAAAAAAAAAAGAGAGGATGGTTAAAATGTTTAACACACTCATTTATGTCGCTCGGTTGCAGTTGTTTTATACGTAAATAGAAAAGAGGGCATGCACATGTGATGCACGTGGAATGAAATTTGCATCAACTTCAACTAAACGTGACCTGCAGGCGCGCACACTGTATGCGCTGAAGTACTGCACCTAATTGCCATTAAATTTATTATTGAGAACTACATAAGAAGCCGCATGGCAAATTATTTTCTTCTCGGTACGGAAACAAAGTTAGACCGCCGCCGGCTCCGGGGCCGGTGTTGATGTAATAACATCTTCTTTAGTGAGCCACCATAATCCTGTTTTGGGTGCTTCTGCAACAAAACCAGAGCTTCGGATCTCCCCCATTCCCCTTCGCACGCCAGTAGTGAATTTTGCCTCGCATAGTTTAGGAAGAAACACACCTAATAAAAACACGACATTAATATTATATATATAAGTATATATATATATATATTCCCTACAGTTCTCAATCTTTTCTGCCACCAACAGCAACAAATATATTTATATATTTTTTGGAAATATTCAGATTTTATGGCTATTTAAATTTGATTATTATTATTATTATTATTTTAAAAATTCATATACATAATACTCCATAATTGAGTTACGGTAGAAGTGGAGGAGATGATTAATACTTGACCGACCCAATCCAAAGATTTGAAGTTGAGTCGACAAGACACAGAAACAGTGGCACATATAACAAAATATAGAATCATGATATAGATACATAGGTTTAGATTAGATTTAATATAAAATTATATTAATTTTTTTCTAAATCCACACAAATTTAAATTCAAAACTAAATTCATACTCTCAAATGCAATTTGAGAATATTAGATTTGAGTATTTAATTTAAATTTGTGTAGATTTTAAAAAAATTAATATAATTTAATATTACATTTTATTTAAATATACACAAATTCAAATTCAATCTCCTTTCAAATACAGGATTATCACTATTTCTACCATTTTTTCCCATTAATAAAAAAAAAAAAACTTGAGGTAGTAATAAAGATCTAAATCTCACACCCTTATGTTTATTCTCAGAAAAAAAAAATATCATCCGAAAAGCATTTTTCATATGAGAGGAGTAGTGTAGTTCTTCCATTCGATCTTTTTATCCGATAAAAACGTTTTAAATAGTGATAGTATGTGAATTATATAAAGTAGAACTCACTATTTAGAGTATTTTCATGAATACAAGGATCTATCGAAGAGCCATGAGGAGATGCACTTCCAGAATTCCATACTAAATTATAAACCATTTAAGAATTAATGAAATTACGTTCGCCACTAGCCAGGTCAGCTCACGAGGAAAGGGGGACGAGTAACTTTGGTGATCCAAAGTCATGAGTTTAATTTTTTCTTAAAAGTTTATCCCGATGAATTACGAGGGTGTATCAATGGGTGGACGGCTTTCACTCCCTGATTTGGTATCGTATCATAGTATTTAAAGTGGCGTGATGGCTCGAGTTATTGGAAAAAAAAAATGAAGTTACCTTCGCCGGCAGCAAGGTTGAAGTAGAGATCAACGATGTTGGGGCAGGACTGGTAGCACTCAGAGGAGCAAAGCTTGTGGGTGAAGCGAGACTCAAGCAGGGAATCGGAGGAGATGCCGAGAGACTTCCTGTCGACGCCGCAGGCCTTGATGCACTCGTCGCTCTCCAACAAATCCTTCAACTTGTTGGCTTCAATGTCCGACGTGCGGCACACGAACTTCTCTTCGCCGGTGCGCTTCACCTGCTTCTCCAGCACGCACCGCTTCCCCATCGCCGACACCGCGAACGCGCACTTGTCCTCCCCCAGATTCTCACAAGTTACTTCCCCTACAGTACATCGATCACGAAACCATAGCACGACAAAATTAATGGTGTTCGCCTTATCGGCGACATTAAAAAAAACCAACACAAAGCAGAAACACCAAATGATTAATTACCTAGAGTGCCCTCCACGAAGACGGCAAGGGCGAGCGCGAGCAGGGAGAGGGTCTTCCTCTTCAAGCCAAAACGAGAAGCCATGGCCTGACCGAGCTGGGAGGAGATGGATGGTGACGGTGGCCGGGATGACTGCTGTGTAAAGCTAGAGAAAGCCGAAGATGGGGTGGTGAGGATTCCGGTGGGGAGCGGAGGGGGTATTTATACATACATGGCTTCAAGGGGGGACTGTGGAATTAAGGAATATTGAAGCTAGCTAACATGCGCAGGGTAAAAACTTAAAACTAAAAAATTAATATTGTAAAGAAAGAAAAAAGACGATAGAAGAAGGGCAGGGGTGGCGTGCAAGCACAAAGCCCAAGATCGTCGGAGGCGGAGGGGAGAGTGATTTGTGAGATCACATAGTAGTCAAAGACCCCGCCACTGGTGGCGGGTTAATGTGTTAATTTGTATCCCTCTTTCGATGCTGCCACATGCATGCTTGCTTTGGTTGCTCGTGAAAAACAATTCTAGCTTTCCCTGATTTTACTTTCATAATAATAAAAAAGGGTCTTTCACTCTTTCTCCTATTCCATGCGTATATGTATTTTGGTTAGGCCAATGCACAGACTCTCTTGGTTTTGTTGTGTTGTTGTTGTTGTTGGGAAAAAAAAAAAAACTTTCATTAAATTATTAGGGTTCTTGAAGAGATAAAGATGACTTATATAACTTATAAGAACAAAAGGAAAAAAAAACTATTCTACCATCATATAATGCAAATAATTATTATCACTAACACCCCTTCTCAAACTCACAATGTGGCAGTAAGAAGTATCGAGAGTTTGTCATCCCCCTCAAACTTACGATGTGGTAGCAAGAAGCATCGAGAGTTTGTAAACCAAAAAAAGAAAGTGTTGGACGGTGTGAAACTTCGTAAAAAAGTCACCAACCTACATGGAGGATGGAACAAAGGGTAAAGTAATAGTCCCTTAGTGAAGGTGGTGTCTCGTGACATGACAATCAATTTCAATGTGTTTGGTCCGTTCATGAAACACCAAATTCCTTGCAATTTGGATAGCACTCATATTGTCACAACACAAAGGAGTACGAGTAGAAAATATAACACCCATATCAGGCAATAACCAACGTAACCACACAATCTCAGTCATGGTAGTCGCCATCGCACGATATTTAGCTTCAATGGAAGTGTGCGAAACAAGTGCTTGCTTCTTACTTTTACAATAAATAAGGGATCGCGTCACCTAAAATATGCAAAAGCCGGTAGTGGATTTTCGATTAGTAGGATTAGTAGCCCAATCAGCATCGAAGTAGGCACAAAGCTTCAACGACGAGGTCGAAGAGAATAAAAGACTCTGATAGAGAGTCCCTCGAAGATATTGGAAGATGCGCAAAACAATTGACCAATGCACATATATAGGTGAAACAACAAACTAACTCACGTTGTGGACAACGAAAGCAATATCTAGGCAAGTAATAGTCAAATAGACCAAACTACCAATAATAGTACGATACAAGGTGGGATCAGGTAGGGGAATACCATCTGTGGGAGTGTAGCAGCCGTTAACCCCAAGAGGAGTATCAAATGTTTGACTATCAATAAGATGACCATGGTCAAGAATATTCGCAACATACTTCGATTGATAGAGCATGTAACCTTTAGGGGAGTAGGCTACTTCAATTCCCAAGAAGTAGCGAAGTGGCCCCAAATCCATTATGTCAAACTCTTGAACCAACATTTTTTCAAGGCCACAATACCATCAACATCATCACCCGTAATAATCATATCATCAACCTATAAAGAAAGAATAATACGACCAGCAGAAGTATGCTTAACAAATAAAGTTAAATCATGAGCACTAGAAAAGAAGCCAAGAGAAGTGACATCGAAAACTTCTCGAACCAACCTCGAGGGGTTTGTTTAAGATGATATAAAGCATTCTTGATTTTGTAAACCTCACCTAGGTTGTGAGAGACACTAGGCAGAAGTACCATGTAAAGTTCCTTCTTCAGATCCCTATTCAAGAAGGCATTTTTAACATCTAAATGAGAAATAGCCCACCGACGAACAGAAGCTATCACATTAAGAACACAAAAAATTGTCATCTTGGCAACCAGGGCAAAAGTCTCCTCAAAATGCATGCCATACTCTTGGGTAAAACTCCTAGCAACCAAACGAGCATTGTTTTGCTCAATATAACCTATTAGTCGTCCCAGCCCCGAGAGTATATAGTCTAGAGGGGAGGTGAATAGACTCTTTTCTCGAAATACATATTTACAAAATGAAAACTCTTGGCAAGATATAAGAAATTATATCGCAATATAAATATAAATCATGCACAAGATATAAAATAGAGAGTGTAAGGGAGAGAAAGAATAACACTGGTATTTTAACGTGATTCGGCACCAAGCCTATGTTCACGCCTTAGCGTCAAACCAAGGACTCCACAATCCACTATGAGTACTCCTTCATCGGTGGAGCAAGCCTTACAACTTGGGTACCAAACCCTACACTCGGGAACAGATCTCTGTCGCGCTCACTAAGAGCCTTCACTTCAGTTCACAAAGAACATTCACTTCAGTTCACAAAGAACCTTACAACAATGGTTCACAAAGAACCTTACGAGAGATTGGAAATACAAATTAATACTCCTTAAATGAGCCAATATGAAATACAACAAAATCCTCACTCTATTCTCTCAAGGAATGAATCTTACAAGATAAGTGAGTAAGAGAGAATTAAGAACTTGTGAAGAATAACTAAAATGCAAAGTCCAAAGTGCTTTGGTTTGAGATAAAATGATATTTTTCACAAATATGATCAACAATGCTCAAAACCATGTTAATACAAGTCTAATAGCTTGTATTTATAGCCCAAAAGCCAAAGGAGTCGTTAACTAGCCGTTGGAGAGAAGAAAAATTATTTTATTTGGTAAAACTAGCCGTTTTTTTCCTATTGGAGCGGTTCTGCCCATTGGTCTCATCGACGAGCCCCTGCTCTCGTCGACTAATCACACACTGAAACTCGTCGATGAATCCCCTATGTTCATCGATGAGTTCCCTAAATTAGAAAAAGTCATCAACATGAAAGTTGTGGCATTTTGTCTTAACTTTCTATAAACACCAAGATTGTCCTTTATGGACTTTTCTAGAAAAAGTTATGCCCAAAATACTGAAGCGTCTTCAGGACTCAAGGTTGCACTAACGTAGTGACGATTGCTTTGTTTTTCCTTGTCAATAAGAGTTTTAATGACTTAAAACATTTTTGGAAAAAAGTATATGAAATATATTAAGTCTAATGAAGATTAAAACTTATCCAAATGAGTTTCCTTTTGAACATAATATATCTTGATTAATAAAACACGTTTGAAAACCCATTTTGATATCTTATATGCTTAGTATGTCCTTTTATAAATATACTTGACTTTCTTTGAACCTTTAGAACATAAAACTTGTTTTAACACAATCGGGACTAAGTATAAAAAAGTTCTTAAAACTAGAATGTTAAAAACTTGTCCTTTTGAAAACATATTTGAGTTTTAGGATTCATTTGACAAACTCTTATTTTAACTTAGAAAATTATGAATATTGAGTTTGTGACTTTAGTGCAATCCTACATACTCATATGTCCTAGTATGCTTGCATTTGCTCAACTCTTGCTTAGAAATCATGCAAGAAATACACTCACAAGAGTTACAAAACATACTACCTCACACAACCCTTATTACAAATAAATGTACAATTAGGCTTCCTTTGGTTGTGCTTAGGTCCTTTCGAGTACGTGTCCATTTGATCTTTCCTTCTTTACATCTACTCGGTCCGATCTTTGCCTTCAATCCAATAATTACTAAACATGATCTGCAAAGATAGGAAAACACTAGAAGCAACATATAGGTTAATATCATCAAAACACATTCAATATGATATTGTAACCAACAAGACTAACATTCTCCCCCTTTTTTGATGATGTCTAACCTATTACTAATTTACTTAATCTTTGCATTTGAGTTTAACTTACCATAACTTATTATGCAAAGATAAGCTAACCTAGAACCACTAATGAGTTGTTATCATCAAAACAATGCAATTAAACTCACATAGCCTCTAAGGCTAATGTTCTCCCCCTTTTTGATGATCACAAACCATTGGTGTTTTCTTAAAGGGTATATATTAAAACTCCCCCTCAAAATATGCATATTTTTAAATGATTAACATTTGCTCCCCCTTGCTATATGCATATAAGGCACAATAAAATCATTTCATATTCATGGAGCTTTGATATGCAATTCGTAAGATAGAAAGTTCTTGTAAGATAAGACAAGTAATAAGCAAGTTGAACTTTTCATGCAACCATATGCATTCTACCCCAAATGCATTTCACTTCTCTCCCTCACCCTCACATAACACCACACATCATTCTTTTAACAAAGAGGACACCAAATATCTTCTCCCTCTTTGATCATCATAAAAAAGAGAGGTACAATTCATTTTACCTAAAAATGATTTCTCCCCCTTAATCTAAGATTCCATGGTGGTGAGGCGAGTGTGTGCTAAACACATATACCAAAATTTTGGGTGCTAAACCATAATATTAGAAAAGCCTAGATTGACTTCCTTCCAAACTCATGAATGATGATTTAGAAGTTAAATCATTTGTCATAGATCAATCATTCAATGATCATTCAAGAATGGACATTTTCAAAATAAGCACAAAATAGTCATGCTTGTAATTTAGGCTTGGTAAATGTGTCTAAACAACTTGGTAAAGAGCATGTGTATAATTTAGAGCATTCTAGGAAAATTCAAAGGATTATTGAAAATTTTGCATGTTTTTCAATATAGCATACAATGTTTAGGATTCAACATGCACCACTACCTATTCAGTTATTTAGCATGCATTATAAAAATATTCATAAAGTTCAACCCACATGCAATGGATTTCAAGCCATGATCATTCAACATGCAAAGACTTATAATTACTATTGAATTGTCATGCAAATGATCTTTTTATCATGCATCATTTACAAGTATTCATTAATGACAATGTGCATGAACCAGTCTAAGTAACCACTTAAGGTTAAGACACTAAGTTCAACTTGGTCACTATACTGATACTACATAAGACTTTCAAAAGTATTTAGAATTTAAAAATAAGTCTTATGAAGTCATAATTTTAGTCGACTAGCTAGCATGTATGTCTAAAATAGATCAATGAATTCAACATACAAGACCCTAGTCAACTACTAGTATGCAATGCACAAATATGCATCAGCCAAGCAGATGACGTTCAAATCAGGCATGTAGTTCAGTATATCCAATCAATATAAACTATTCATCAAATAATATAACATTTGTAAAGTAATGGGTATTCTCATATTGGCTTGATTTTCCTAATGTTCTTAGCATAATAATAATGTATACTAAAATTTAAAATTTTAAGCACAAAACACTATTACCCCTTATAATCTAACAAGAATCTTATGAGGAAAAAAATTTTCTATTAAGATATCTCATAAGATAGCATGCAAATATAACTCATGATTCAATAAAGAATTTAACACAAGATGTAAATCATGAATCATGGCATGAGATAAAGTAGAAGGAGGAAGATATACCTTTTCAATTAACTTGGCTTTATTTGACAATGCTCTTAGAAAATAGGAAACATGTTCTCCCAATTCGCCACTAATGGGAAGGTATTCCTCAAACATATGATATCACAAATAAATGCTTCATTTTAGAATGCCACTTGTTGTTATGATTATTTTTACTAAAATTTAATTTTTGAATGCTATGTTTAGATATTCTACTATGTATTCAAATAAGAGCATATATCATCAAAACGAATTATGTGATTAAGAAATACATTTTTGTTCCATAAGAGATGAATTTAACTATCATAGCATGCCTTTGAACTTAAATTCAAAACCTTAGTAACTCATATAGGAAAACAAGGTTTTTCTATGTAAAATACTATTTCATCCCATTGAGCAAAAGCCAACATTTTTCAAAAAGAAACCAATTGATAGCGACATATACAACTAAAGCATCATATTGGTTTTATAATTTTAATCTCATCAATATTGGCATGATCCTTAAAAAATTTCCAGAAAAATAATTTAAAAAAATTAAAATATAAAAACTGGAATTTTCTCATTTTGACCACTACAAAAATAATTGTTTCTAATTTAGCACTATGACAATTCACTTGGTCAACACTTATTTCATTTATCCTAGGTTACGATTAGTGATTTAACTTGTACAATTTGCTTTGTGTTTGAGAGTGTTTTTGTACGCAGATATCTGTTCCTTTCTATTAGATCTTTGAAGGTTCAAGGTATAGTTAGATCGTTGCACCAAATATAGGTTGTTGCTTGGAGAGGTTTCTCTTCCTGAAAAAGAGGTTAGTTATTATAAAGGTTTTTGTTCTACCCAGAAGGAAAAAGGTACAGTGAAATCCTTAGGTGGTTGACCTAAGGCGAGAACGTAGGCTGGGGTAAGCCGAACCTTGTAAAAACACCGTCTCACTCTCTTCTCTTATTCTCTTTAAATTTCAGCAACAATATACACTGCATGGATGTGTTAATCTTACAAACAACTTTGGATATTAAATAAAACTAAGATTAAAAATTGATTGGGTTGATCATTATTGATTGCAGAAATTGAAAGGGAGTACGTTGGTTAATCAACTTCTAAATTCTTTTAACTAAGGGCTTAATTAAAATTTAAGAGTGATTGGATGTTATTTTAATTTTTAGTTCAAAGGCCAACTACAAGACTTGCACATTCATATACAGGGCTGCTAATAATTAAGTTGAATACTGCCAAGCATACATTAATTAATTTCTTGTATTGTGTTTGATTGGTTTGAATAGTTGATTATTTGGTTGTTAATATTGTGGATGTGGATTGAATAGAATACGTAAGCTTTTCGTGTGGATTGCCTAATCAATAAGAAAATAATAAGTCTTTAAAAAAAAGAATTGTAAAAGGTTGAGGTTTCGAAAAGGGAATTAAAAGAAAAATTTTAAATAACCCAATTCACCCCCCCCTCCCTCTCTTGGGACTACACCTTAGGTTTCAATTGGTATCAGAGAGCGGTTATAGCAAATCCTAACTAGTAGCTATATAAAGATCTAAATGGCACAAATAGGAGTTGCTTCCTTTGGTGAGGGTCAATCTTCAACTAGACCGCCCATTTTTTGTGGACTCAATTACACCTTTTGGAAATGACAAATGAGAATCTACCTTCAAACAATGGATTGGAAGGCATGAAATGTTATCACAAATGGAAATCCAAACTCTACTAACCTAGTAGATGGAAAAGAAGTACTTAAAGAAGAAAAAAGAACTAATCGAATCAGATTACAAAATGTTGCAAATTAACTCAAGTGCAATAAACACTCTATATTGTGCACTTGATACAAATGAATTCAATAGAGTGATGACGTGTAAAACAACTAAGGAAATTTGGGATAAATTAGAAGTAACCTACGAAGGCACAATAGATGTTAGAGATAGTAGAATTGATATGTTGACTAGTGAGTACGAAACTTTTAGGATGAATACTGATGAAACCATCACAAGCATGTATACTAGGTTCACGCATATCATAAACTCACTAAGTGCCTTAGGAAAAGCATATTCCACTCATGAGATGACTCAAAAAATTCTAAGAGCACTTCCACCTATTTGGGAACCAAAAGCCATAGCCATAGCAAAAGGTAGAAACCTCAAAACAACTTCATTAGATAAACTCATAAGATCACTTCTAACCTATGAAATGACTTTAAAAGAAAGAAGCACTGAAAATAAAAATAAGAATTCTATAGCTCTAAAAGCCTCGAAAGACCACTCAAGTGAAGAAGATAAAGAATCTAGTGAATTAGAAGATGAAGAATTAGCTTTCATAACTAAAAGACTTGGAAAATTCTTCAAAAGAAACAAGATATTCACTAGAAAATTCAATGGATCAAAAACTGAAAAAGGTGAAAATAGCAAAAAGGAATACAAGAGCAAAAATGAACCACCCACTTGTTATCACTGTAAAAAGATCGGACACATCAAGCCAGACTGCCCACAACTCAAGAAGGAAAAAAAGGAAAAGGAAGCCTGCAATGAAAGCAACTTGGAATGACACAAGTTCAAGTGAATCGAAAAGCGCATCCAGCGAACAAGAAGTAGAAAACATGGGTTTCATGACACACAACAAAGAGGTAAACTCTTACTACTCTCCTTCGGTAGATTCGTGTAATGATTCATGTGAAAGTAGGCCTTCTTATAAAGAACTTCAAGCTGAATTATCCTGTCTTCAAAATAAATTCATGAAGGTCTCAAAAAGGAATATAAGCTTGAAACAACAAAATGAAACACTTAGAAATCAGCTTGAATCTTTGAAAGTTGTTGAAGAAGAAAAATACCTAAAAATTGATGAGTTTGAGAAGAAAGTAATTGGCATGTCTAAGAAATTAGCTAAGTCTCAAGTGAATGAAGATGGCAAGAGAGAGCTAGAAATAATTGATCTTAAAAACTAAATTCAAGATAAGGAAAAGATTATTTACAACTTCACTAGACATAAAGCAAACTTTGAAAAAATGATAGGACAACAAAGGATGGCTAACAATAAAGAAGGAATTGGCTATAATGGAACACCAACCAAAAGAAAGAAACAATTGTTTATGGGGTATTTTGTAAAGCAATCTAAACACTATGCAAGTACTTGATCCACAAACATTTATAAGCATGCTACATGTGTAAAAATAAAGGACATATAATGTTTAATTTTCCCCTCAAGAAAAAGTACATCAAAGTGAAAAATGAATGGAAGATAAACACAAAAACTAGACAAGACTTAAAGAGAGTTAAGAAAGTTTGGGTTCCAAAAGTAACCACATGAATCCTCTCTTGTAGGTTTGCTTTAGGTCCACTTTGTCTAAAGAAAAAATGGTACTTGGACAACGGATGCTCAAGACATATGACGGGAGATACATTCAAGTTCACTTCTCTCACTCAAAAGGATGGAGGATATGTAACCTTCGATGACAATGCAAAAGGTAAGATCATCGGAATTGGTAAAATAGGTAAAGACTCTTCACTCACTATTGATGATGTCTTGTTAGTAGATGGTCTAAAGCATACTATTAAATATTAGTCAACTTAGCGACAAAGGATTTGAAATAATGTTTAAGAAAGACAAATGCATAATACAGAATTCTAAGGATCATAAGACACTATTCACTACACATAGAATGAATAATGTGTATTGCATAAACCTTGTTAGCCTGATCACTCAATATATAACTTGCTTAGCTGCCATGAGTGAAAATAGTTTGATTTGGCAAAGAAGATTAGGACATGCTAGCATGGATCTCATATCTAAACTCTCTAAAAAGAATTTAGTTAAAGGCTTGCCTAATACCAAGTTTATCAAAGATAAAATTTGTGATGCCTATCAACTAGGAAAACAAATCAAGAAGAGCTTCAAAAGAAAGAAACATATATCAACTAGTAGACCCCTAAAACTCATACACTTAGACTTATTTTGTCCTACTAGAACTCAAAGGTTAGGAGGGAAACAATCACATTGACATAAGATATCACTTCCTAAGAGATCATGTTCAAAAAGAAGACATCATTATAGAATTTATCAATACAAATGATCAATGAGTTGATATCTTCACTAAACCTCTTCTGAAGATAGATTCCTAAACATTAGAAGAGAACTCGGCCTATTGCACAGTAGAGAATGTTGGCCTAATAAGGTTTACAATTCTTATTTTGATGATAACAAATCAATGATGTGTTTAATATGGTTCAAGTGAAAGTTTTTCAGGAAAGTGACAAAACTCAAGTGCATAAGGAAGCCTATGGATTACAAAGAATTCTTGAAGAACATAATAAAACTTATGGATTACAAAGAGCATGAGGAATAAAGTTATATTGTTGAAAAGCTCGAAGAAAAGATTGAAACCACAAAGATCATGGAAGAACAAGATTGATGATCAAAGAATTATACTTTTTTAAGGATGTTCTAATTGTAAGTACTTCAAAGTTAATTTCAAGTATAAATTGGTTTGAAGCTCTTAGAAATTCAAAAATATATTTTTATATATTTATACTCTAAATAATATTTTTATAATAAATGAAAAGAAAAGTTTTTGAAAAAGGAAAAATTTTCAAATATTGAAGGGTCAGGCGACTGCCATGATATGACAGGCGACTGCCACATTAAGAAAGAAGTTTTTCAAAAAGTCAATAGCAAGACAGGCGACTGCCTAAACCTGTTAGGTGCCTGCGTGAACAAGCCAGGCAACTGCCTTGGTTCTGGCAGGCGACTGCCAGCATTCTGTGTTGAGAGTTTGTTCTTTGATAGGCGACTGCCAAGTCGTGGCAGGTGACTGTCACTCGAACGCTGACATTAAATCTCTCAACGGGAAGATTTTTCAAACCACGTTTTTGGACATAATTATTTTAAAATGCTTGAAAACTATTTTAAGGAAACTTTGGGAGTAATGAATGGGTTCTAAACATCTATAAATAGCCCCAATCTTCAAAGGTTTTTATACATGAAGCAATATTCAAAGGTTTTTGAAATCAGACAATCTTCAAAGGTTTTGAGATCAAGCAATCTTCAAGCATTCAAAGTTCTCAAAGGATCTCAAACTCTCTTGTGTTCAAACTACTGATTTGCTACTGATTTATACTTTGAAGCAAAGCTTTCAAAAGTCAGAATCTTTCATCTTTTGAAAATTATTTGGTGATTCATACTAAGTATTGAGGTTCAAATTCTTTTATATTTGAATTACTTTGAAGTATCGTTGTGCTGATTATTGTACTAATCTACTCTGCTGTGAGAGTTTTTCTTTTGTACACAAAATCTCTTTATCTTGATTCTTAGACGATTCAGAGTTGTTGAATCATTGGACCAAACAAGGGATTGTCGTTTTGGAGAGGCGGGCTCTAGCCTAACAGAATGAGTGGTTGTAAACAGGTGTTGTTCCACCCAGTAACGGAACTGATATAGTGGAACCCTTTGGTGTTTTGTCAAGGGCGAGGACGTAGGCTGTGTTGAAGCCGAACCTTGTAAAAATCTTGTGTCTTTCTCTCTGCTTTACTTTATATTCTTTATTTTCTATTGTTGTATGGTTTAAAAGTGCAAGTTGCAGGTTTTTAAGTGAGAAAGAAACAAAGATACTTGATATTTAGAAAGTACATTTTTGATTAATCATTTACGGAAATCAAAAAGGGAGTACATTGGTTAATCTGCGGAAATCTTAATCAAGAGAAGTACATACTAAAAGCTTATAGGTAAATCAACAAAAGCTCTAATATTCTTGGTTGAGTGATTGAATTACTTTGATTTCATTAATTGACTTGTGTATTTAAATTTCAATATTTTTAAGTGTAATTATCATTTATATATTTTGTTTTCTGGGTATTAAAATCAAAAGCTTAAAAATCGTTAAAATCTAAAAGAATCCAATTCACCCCCCTCTTAGGAAGCTATTCCTTATTTCAGAGAAATTGAGCAAAAAGTCAAAAATTAAGAAAGATTAAACAGTCAGTCGACTAATCACAGGCCCAATTGACTAATTGAAAAAATGAATGATAAGAGCATTGCATTCAGCTACCTGACCTAATACCCAGCTGACTGACTGAGCTGTGGTTTCTGAAATAGAGAGCAGTCAGCCAACTGACCCTGTAGTCAGCCAACTAACTTAGGGTTTCTACTCTCCTGTGCTCTCATTCTCTTCCTTCCCTCCATTCTTTCTCCTTCAAAAATCACCAAACCCGATCTTCCATTTCCAAAATCCAACACTACCACCTTCGTTTTTCCATAAGAAAAGCTCCACAATGCCAAGGATCAAATCTGTAGGAAGTAAGAAACCTTCCACCTCATCTCAACCTTTTGAAGATCCATCCATTGAGTAATGGCTTGTAGCCCCACACGGAAAAAGCTTTTACTACAATCATCTAAGTACGATGGACCCAATCCTAGGTAAAGTACTTGATGCATCCTTTTTCACATATGATTTCATGCAAATTATTTCTTTATTCGAAGCCCTAGGATGAAAAAATTTTGTTCTTTATGAAGCTAAGGGACACTCCCCGAATCTTGTCAAAATTTTCTATGCAAATATCGTTAAATAAGAACATGAACTTTCTACCAAAGTGATGGGAAAATCCATCTCTCTCACTCTCAAATCCCTTGCCAAAATTTTTAAAATCACCAATGGAGATTTTGAATGTCCTACATTTGGTATGTCTTGGATTCTAGAACAAGATTTCACTCCGTACAAATTTCTTCCTTTGATATTAGATTCTGAGCCCATTTCTTTTGATAATCCTCCACTATATAAACATTTGAATCTTCGAGCTCAAATTTTGCAAAAAAATCATTACATATAATATTCTTTCTTAAGCGGGATCCCATGCATATATCTCCTATGTCGATTGTTTTGTTCTCTGGTGCTTGCGCAAGAAACTAGACTTACCAAGCCTTATGCTTAAATGGATGCTATCATGTGTAAAGGCACGACCAGTTACCCTTCCTTATGAAGGCATCCTAAATATGATTTTTGCAAAACTCCAAATATCCTCCTCTTCCGATCTCTTTGTCAAATGCACCCATTATGACATTTTCAATTCCACAACTCTTAAATTAATGGGATATGAAAAGTATGAAGATGGATGGATTCTTAAGGGAAGTGGAGGTCAAGTACGTCAACCTCCTGTTATAGTTCCTCCTGCATGTTTTAATCCATCCTACCTACAATTCACCACCTTCAGGAAAAACATGCAAACATGGCTTCAATCCCTTCAAACCAACTTTTCATCTCTTCAAACTAAGTACTCCTCACTTGATGACCATTTGATTCACATCGAGAATCACTTAGCTAGTTCTTCTTGTCCGACTGATCCTATGGCTATCAATTCCGCTTCTGCTAGTGATGATAGACGTGATGAAGAGGATTCGAAACATGGAGATGATGTTGATAGGGATGACATAGAAGAAGAGCATGGTTATGAAGAAGAAGAAGACAATGACTCAGGAGAAGAAGAAGGGAATGCAATTGAAGAAGAACATCATTCTGATGATCAAAATTGAGTTGTTTCTTAAAAATTCGACATTTGTAACTTTTTTCTTATACTTTGATATATTGTATTGCAAAACACTTAGCTTAATTGCTTTGCTTGTTTCTTTCTCCTTATTTTTCGAATGATGACCAAAGGGGGAGAGGTTGTGAAAGCAAAGATGGAATAGATGTGTATGGAATGTTTATGATGTTTATGATGTGTATGGAATATGGAATATGGAATGTTTATGATGTTTACGATGTGTATGGAATGTTTATGATGTGTATAGAATATGGAATATTTATATATTTATATTGATAATGTGTATGGAATATGGAATATTTATGATGAACATGTTAAACAATGTTGAGCATATTGTTATCTTTGACTTTGAGCATATTGAACATTTCCACATGCTATACATAGTTGAAGTCACATGTTAGAGAATGCTTATAGTAAGGGGGAGCCTTTTCATAGGAATTGTTGGCCTTACAAGGCTTAAAATCTTGTTATCATGTTTTGATGCTAACAAACAAGTGGAAATTAACATATTTGTGTAAGTAATGTTATTTCAGGGCTCACATATGAGAAAGTAAGATCAAAGTGTTCACAAGGATCAAATGAAGCTTAAATGAGTCAAAGCATGAATTTAAAGATGATATATTAGAACCTTGAAGAATATGAGGTCATGCATGATTTGTTGAAAGTCAACGAATGTTTAAAGTCAAAAGAGCCAAAGAAAATTAAAGTGAGAGAGCTCAAAGAATATTAAAGCTTGAAGACCAAGAAAGGGCCAAAGCAAGCATGAAGACTTGAGCGTTTAGAATGTTAATATCTTAGAACTCTCATGTAAGTGCTTTAATGTTTAAAATATCGTTTGAAAAATTTTGAAGCTCTTAAGCTAACTTCTTAGACCTAGATACCTTTTAAAATACCTGGAAAATAATTTTATAAGGTTAAAAATTATTTTAACAAGGTTAGAATCAATTTTGGAATAAAAAGCACCAAAAAGGAGTTTTTCCAATTGCTGTCAGTTTTTATACATTCGCATTGAGGTGAATTTGTATCTATCAAAAATTCCTTATTTTAAAATATGTTCAACATGAAAGTTGTAGTATTTTCTCTTATATTTCTTTTGACACCAAGAACACCAAATTTGGAGTTATACAGAAAAGGTTATGGCCAAAACAATAAAGCGGGATCACAGCTGTTAGTCATCTAAACACTGTTCATGGGAGGAACTTTAGCTGTCTAAGCAGCACACAAAACCACTTCAGACGTTTGAACTTGACACTTCAGACGTCTGAAGATTTCCTCAGACAAAAATAAAGTAGGCAGTAGCTATTCAGACGTCTGAACTTGACACTTCAGACATCTGAACTTGACACTTCAGACGTCTGAACCCACACTTCAAACATCTGACGCTGTGTCTAGTTCATTTTTTAAAGGGTTTTAGGAACTTCAGATGACTGAACTCGAATCTTCAGACATCTGAACACTGTTCAACGGGAAAGTTTTTAAATTTTAATATTTTAAAATATAGCCGTTTTGAGCTCCAATTATTCTAACAACTTGGGAAAATCTCTAAGGAAACTTTTGTAACATGGAAACAAGTTTGAAAGCCTATAAATAGATGGTTTTTCAAATCAAAATATATTTAAGAATTGAAAAATCTGTTTGTGAAGCTGAAAGCACTCTTGTTCTTACAAGTTCTCTTGCTCACTCATTGCAAAACTCTTTTGCTAAGATATTCTGAAGTGCTAATCCTTCCTCCTCTCAATTCCTACTGCTAATCCTCATCTAAGAAGTATATTGGTGAATTCTACACTTGAGCTTCATTCTATTTCGTATTGATATTTTACATTGAAGTATATAGTGCTAAAATTGTACTAACTTGCTCTTTGAGAGAGTATACTTGTACGTAGATTATATCTTATTTTCTTGTAGTTCTTTGACATTTCAAGGATTGTTTGGATCGTTGGCTAAGCAAGGGGATATTGCTAAGAAAGGCGGGTTCTATCCTAATTAAGGAGTGACCGAACGAGGGAACATCATTTGGAGAGGCGGGCTTTAACCTAGTGAAGGAGTGTTTGAGCGTGGGGTATCGCTTGTAAAGGTTTTGTTCCACCCATCAACAGAATAGGTTTAGTGAATCCTTTGGTGGTTTGCCAAACGTGAGGACGTAGGCTGGGTATAAGCCGAACCTCGTAAAAATCCCCGTCTCACTCTCTCTTTACCTATTCTTTATTTTCAATTCATATACAACTGCGTGGATGTTTTAATTACCTAAATTATACATCCTACGCATATTTGGAAATCAAGTAAACTTAGAATCCAATTTTGATTTGGGTTGTGGAAACCGAAAGAGAGTATGTTGGTTACACCATATCTAGTGGAAACCATACGGGAGTACGTTACTTGGTTAACATCCCAAAGATAAATTTACCAAGAGTTTATTTGAATTCTAAACATTTGGAAAAAGTGATTGGATTCATTTATGCAGGGCTTTACATCAACAAGCATAAATTCTCATTCACTACAGGACTTGGTTCAAATTTGGCTAATATCAACGAACGACCATTTTGAGTTTTTATATTACATAAGTGCTGTGTATTGACTTGTTTGTTTGCTTTCTAATTATAGTTGATTGGTTTGGTTGAATGATTGGATGTTTGTATGGTTAAGGATTAAATAAAGAAACTAAGTTCTTGAGTGCTTAACAAATTAAACAAATAAGTCACAAATTGGTTAAAAGAAATAAAATAAGTTTAAGAATTCTAAAAAGGAATTAAAAGAAATTTTTAAAAGCCAATTCACCCCCCCCCCCTCTTGGAAAGCTATTTCTAATTTCAATTTGTATCAGAGTGAGGTTATAGCAACTCTTAACTAGAAGCTATAAAAAGATCATAATGGCTAACTTAGGCGTAGCTCCCTTTGGAGAGGAACAATCTTGAACTAGGCCTCCTATCTTTTGTGGTTTGAACTACACGTTTTGGAAAAAAAGAATGCAACTCTATCTCCATACGATGAATTGGAAAGTATGGGAAGTTGTTGTAAATGGAGATCAAATTCCCACTAAGATAGTGGATGGAAAACAAATCCCAAAAGAGAAAAAAGATATAACCGATCAAGATTATAAAATGCTCCAAACAAATTCAAGTGCTATAAATGCTTTATATTGTGCCTTGGATGCTAATGAATTTAATCGAGTAATGGCTTGTAAATTAGTTAAGGAAATATGGAATAAGCTAGAAGTTACTTATGAAGGAACAACGGATGTTAGGGATAATAGGGTTGATATTCTCACAAGCGAGTATGAAGCCTTTAGGATGAACCCGGATAAATCAATTACAAATAGGTTTACTAGGTTCACTCACGTAATCAATTCCCTAAATGCACTAGGTAAAACCTACACTACTTATGAAATGATAAGGAAAATTCTTAGAGGGCTATCAATCGTATGGGAACCAAAAGCCACTGCCATAACCGAAGGAAGAAATTTGAAAAACACTTCCTTAGATGAACTTATAGGTTCTCTCCTTACATATGAAATGATAATGAATGAAAAGAATGGAAAAACCAAAGCCCATGAATCAATAGCCTTTAAAGCCTTAAAAGAAAACTCAAGTAGTGAAATGGATGAAGATGAAGAAGGCTTCATATCTAAAAAGCTAGCAAGGATACTAAGAAGGAGAAACAAATTCAGGAGAAGAAATCAAAAATCTGAATCAGATGAATCAGAAGAAGAAATCAGCAAAAAGAAATCTAAAAATAAAACTCCTACATGCTATAATTGCAATAAATTCAGACATATAAAATCGGAATGTCCACTACTAAATAAAGAGTCTAATAAGAAAAACAAAAAGGCCATGAAAGCCACTACTTGGGATAGTACAAGTTGTTTGGAATATGAATCAAGCGACCAAAAGGTTGCTTACACGTGCTTTATGGCATGGGTTAACGAAGAAAGCTCCTCAACTAAATCTTTAAATAATTCGTGTAGTGATGAATCAAGTGATGAGGGTATGTCATCTTATGATGAACTTCAAAAGGATCTATTCAAAGTACATAAGATGCTGATGAAAGCAAATAAATAAAACACCTCACTGAAGAATAAAAATGAAAATTTAATGAAAGAGTTAGAATTCCTAAAGAATGCTGAAAGAGATAAAGACTCAAAACTCAAGCAATTAGAAAATAAGTATGAATCAGCAATGAAAGAAATAGAATCCAAAAATCTTGCTGAAAAAGAAAACAACTTGAAAATTGAAAAACTAGAAAGCAAGAATGATCAAATGATAGAAGACCTTCGATCCTTATCCTCTACCGTATATGAGAAAGATATGTATATTTCTGAATTAGAGGATATAATCAGAAAATTATCTCTAGAATTAGAGACATCATTAAAGAAGGTTGATAATAAGAAAGATATTGAGTTAAATGATCTCAAAAATCAAATCAAAGATAAGGATAAAATTATTTACAACTTCACAAAAGGAAAGGAAAACTTTGATAACATGATTGGCTAACAAAGAATGTCTCTAAATAAAGAAGGCATTATTTTTAATGGAATTAAAAATAAAAATAAAAAGAATTCTTACATGGGATATTTCTCGAAAGAATCCAAAGACTATACTTGCACATCTTCTAATGCCTACACAAACACCATATGCTATCAATGTAAGAAAAATGAGCATATAAAGTTTGAATGTCCGTTTAAAAGGAAATGTGTTAAAACCAAACAAGTATGGAAAATAAAAGAAACCTCCTTGAAAAATCCTCCAGACCCAAGAAAATATGGGTACCAAAAATGAAATAATGACTTCACACATATATAAAATAGAAAATGGCATTGTTGACCAAAATCATAGGATGACTTTTTACAAGGCTTAACTTAAGAAAATATAAAGAAAATATCAAATCTGAGCTTATTATATAAGCGCCTTGATGTTACATGATACATGCTTACTTGACTACATATGATGTATTGATATGCTATATGCTACATGTGTATTAATTAATTTTACTTGATTTATATTGAAAAGTATGGCTCACTATGTTGAAAATTGAGAATGAGAATATTGAGCTTAAGCATAAATTTTTTGATATAAGGATAATTCTTGAACATGCATGATTTTAAATGAATCATATGAATAAACATACTGCTCTTTATCTATAAGTTATGAAAGATATTGTAGTTATAATGGTATCCATGAGCTATACATTATGTGATATTAAGCTTTAATATCTATAAAGTATTTTTGGTTTCACATGTTAAAAATTTCAATAGATATCAAATCTAAAAGCTCACTTGGTATCACAAAGTCAAATTATTTTTGAGCAAGAATATGTGTATGAGCATGATGTGACATTGATGATCTTAGCATGATATTGATATTTAATACATGATATGATTCAATATTTTACATGGAATGATAAAAGCAAAATTAATAACAAAACTGAATGTATTGAATTCAGGGGGAGTGTCATAAATCATTAATCAATTGATATCATGAATTAAATTTTAAATTTTAAATTGGTATCATAAAAACCATCAAATTAATATCAGCTGGTATCTTGAATAAATGTTGTGAACTACACACTACACATGCTATATTGAAAAACAATAAATTGAGTGTGTACATATGTTTGGAATACATGGTTATTGATATGCTTAAAATGATTTGTATTTGAATTTAAATCATTTTTTTTTTCTTTTTGATTGATGTCAAAAGGGTAGAAGTTGTGAAGTAAAAATTGAGCATAATTGAGCATGAACATTATATTTATTCAAAAGAAGTATTTAAGTATTTAATAGTGATTAAAAAAGCTTGTAAAACCAAAAGAAAGTGATGAGCATGATTGATGAAATTAATATTGATTTTACTAAGATGAAGCTTATTGAAAGGGGGAGCCTTTTTAAGGCTTACTCAAATTTTTGCTCCTTATTTGTCATCATCAAAAAGGGAGAGATTGTTGACCTTAAAAGGCTTAAAATCTTGTTATCTTGTTTTGATGCTAACAAACAAGTGAATTTTAATGTATTTGTGTGAGTAATGATATTTTAGGGCTCATATATGAGAAAGTAAGGTCAAAGTGCTCACAAGGATCAAATGAAGCTTAAATGAGTCAAAGCATGGATTTAAAGATGATATATTAAACCTTGAAGAATATAAGGTCATGCATGCTAAGGAATATTAAAGTCAAAAGAGCCAAAGAAAGGCAAAGTGAGAAAGCTCAAAGAATATGAAAGCTTGAAGAAATTATGGACTCAATCCAAGGGCAAAGCATGAAGACTCGAGAACCTAGAATGAGAAAAGTCTTAGAAGTATTTATGTAAGTACTTTAATATTTAAAATATCGTTTGAAATATTTTGAAGCTCTTAGGTTAACTTCTTAGACCTAGATACCTTTTAAAATACTTGGAAAATATTTTTATAAGGTCAAAAATTATTTTAAAAAGGTTAGAATCATTTTTGGAATGAAAAGCACCAAAAAGAGTTTTTCCAAATGCTGTCAGTTTTTATACATCCGCATTGAGGTGAATTTTTATCTATCTAAAACTCATTATTTTAAAAAGTGTTCAACATTAAAGTTGTATTATTTTCTCTTAGCTTCATGTTGACGCCAAGAACACTTAATTTTGACTTATACAGAAAACTTTATGGCCAAAACACTGAGCGGGGTCACTGCTGTCAAACATTTGAACACTGTTCATGAGAGGGACTTCAGCTATTTTGAGCTCCAAAATTTCTAACAACTTGGGAAACTATCTAAGAAAACTTTAGCAACATGGAAACAAGTTTGAAAGCTTATAAATACACAGTTTTTCAAATCAAAATACAACCAAGAATTGAAAAAATCTGTTTTGAGAAGCTGAAAGCATTCTTATTCTTCCAAAGTTCTTTTGCTCACTCATTGCAAAACTCTTTTGCTGAGATATTCTGAAGTGCTAATCATTCCTCCTCTGAATTCTTACTGCTAATCCTCATCTAAGAAGGATATTAGTGAATTCTACACTTGAGCTTCATTCTATTTCATATTGATATTTTACATTCAAGTATATAGTGCTGAAATTGTACTAACTTGCTCTTTGAGAGAGTATACTTGTACACATATTATATCTTGTTTTCTTGTAGTTCTTTGAAGTTCCAAGGATCATTTGGATCATTGGCTAAGCAAGGGGACATTGCTTAGAGAGGCAGGCTCTAGCCTAAAGGAGTGACCGAACGAGGGAACATCGTTTGGAGAGGCAGGCTCTAGCCTAGTGAAGGAGTGTTTGAGCATGGGGTATCACTTGTAATCAGGTTTTGTTCCGCCCGTCAATGGAACAGGCTTAGTGAATCCTTTGGTGGTTTGTCAAAGGTGAGGACGTAGGCTAGGTATAAGCCAAACCTCGTAAAAATCCCCGTCTCACTCTCTCTTTCCCTATTCTTTATTTTCAGTGCATATTTAAATTGCCTGGATGGTTTAAATTTGAAAATCACATAAACTACTTATATTTGGAAATCAAACAAACTTAAGGTTTAATTTTGATTTGGATTTCGAAAACCGAAAGGGAGTACGTTGGTTCAACCATATATTGCGGAAACCATACGAGAGTACGTTACTTGGTTAACATCCCAAAGATAAATTTACCAAGAGATAATTTGAATTCTAAATATTTGGAAAGAGTGATTGGATTCATTTATACAGGGCTTTACATCAGCAAACATAAATTCTCATTCACTACAGGGCTTGGTTCAAAATTGGCTAATATCAACAAACAACCATTTTGAGTGTTTATATTACATAAGTGCTGTATTGGCTTGTTTGTTTGCTTTCTATTATAGTTGATTGGTTTGGTTGAATGATTGGATGTTTGTATGGTTAAGAATTAAATAAAGAAACTAAGTTCTTAAGTGTTTAACAAAGTAAACAAATAAGTCACGAATTGGTTAAAAGAAATAAAATAAGTTTAAGAATTCTAAAAAGGAATTAAAAGAAATTTTAAAAGCCAATTCACCCCCCCCCTCTTGAGAAGCTATTCCTAATTTCAGGATGGATTGGTTGTTCTCCAGTTATGCTGTGATCGACTGTCGTAGGAAGGTGGTAGTTTTCGGACCTCCTGGGGAGCAGAGGTATGAATTCATGGGATCGTGTGTGTGTCCAGCACCACAGATTCTGTCGGCACTACAAGTGAGGTGGTTATCTTGTTTTGATGCTAAAAAACAAGTGGAATTTAACATATTTGTGTGAGTAGTGTTATTTCAGGGCTCACATATGAGAAAGTAAGATCAAAGTGTTCACAAGGATCAAATGAACCTTAAATGAGTCAAAGCATGGATTTAAAGATGATATATTAGAACCTTGAAGAATATGAGGTCATGCATGATTTGTTGAAAGCCAAGGAATGTTTAAAGTCAAAAGAGCCAAAGAAAAGCAAAGTAAGAGAGCTTAAAGAATATTAAAGTTTGAAGACCAAGACAGGGCCAAAGCAAGCATGAAGACTTGAGTGTTTAGAATGTTAATGTCTTAGAAGTCTCATGTAAGTGCTTTAATGTTTAAAATATCGTTTGAAATATTTTGAAACTATTAGGTTAACTTCTTAAACCTAGATACCTTTTAAAATACCCATAAAATATTTTTATGAGGTTAAAAATTATTTTAACAAGGTTAGAATCATTTTTGGAATAAAAAGCACCAAAAAGAGTTTTTCCAAATGCTGTCAGTTTTTATACATCCACATTGAGGTAAATTTTTATCTATCAAAAATTCCCTATTTTAAAATATGTTCAACAAAAAAGTTGTAGGATTTTCTCCTAGCTTTCTTTTGACACTAAGAACACCAAATTTGGAGTTATACAGAAAAGTTTATGGCCAAAACACTAAAGTAGGGTCACAGTTGTCAGTCATCTTAACACTGTTCACGGAAGGAACTTCAGTTGTCCAAACAGCACACAGAACCACTTCTGATGTCTGAACTTGACACTTCAGACATTTGAAGATTTTCTGGGACAAAAATAAAGTAGGCAGTAGCTGTTCAAACGTTTGAACTTGACACTTCAGACATCTGAACCTGACACTTCAGACATCGGAACCCTCACTTCAAATATCTGACCCTGTTTCCAGTTCATTTTTTAAAGGGTTTCAGGAACTTCAGATGACTGAACTCAAATCTTCAAACATCTGAACACTGTTCAATGAGAAAGTTTTTAAATTCTAATATTTTAAAATATATCCGTTTTGAGCTCCAATTTTTCTAACAACTTGGGAAACTCTCTAAGGAAACTTTTGCAACATGGAAACAAGTTTGAAAGCCTATAAATAGATGGTTTTGCAAATCAAAATATATTCAAGAATTGAAAAATCTATTTGTGAAGCTGAAAGCACTCTTGTTCTTAAATGTTCTCTTGCTCACTCATTGCAAAACTCTTTTGCTAAGATATTCTGAAGTGCTAATCCTTCCTCCTCTAAATTCCTACTGCTAATCCTCATCTAAGAAGGATATTGGTGAATTCTACACTTGAACTTCATTCTATTTCATTTTGATATTTTACGTTGAAGTATATAGTGTTGAAATTTTACTAACTTGCTCTTTGAGAGAGTATACTTGTACGGAGATTATATCTTATTTTCTTGTAGTTCTTTGACGTTCCAAGGATTTTTTGGATCGTTGGCTAAGTAAGGGGATATTGCTAAAAGAGGCGGGCTCTAGCCTAATTAAGGAGTGACCGAATAAGGGGACATCATTTGGAGAGGCGGGCTCTAGCCTAGTGAAGGAGTGTTTGAGCGTGGGGTATCGCTTGTAAAGGTTTTGTTCCACCCGTCAATAGAACAGGTTTAGTGAATCCTTTGGTGGTTTGCCAAACGTGAGGACGTGGGCTAGGTATAAGCCGAACCTCGTATAAATCCCCGTCTCACTCTCTCTTTCCTTATTCTTTATTTTCAATTCATATACAACTACGTGGATGTTTTAAATATCTAAATTATACATACTACGCATATTTGGAAATCAAGTAAACTTAGAGTCCAATTTTGATTTGAGTTACGGAAACCGAAAGGGAGTATGTTGGTTACATCATATCTTACGAAAACCATACGGGAGTACGTTACTTGGTTAACATCCCAAAGATAAATTTACCAAGAGTTCATTTGAATTCTAAACATTTGCAAAGAGTGATTGGATTCATTTATGTAGTGCTTTACATCAACAAACATAAATTCTCATTCACTACAGGGCTTGGTTCAAATTTGGCTAATATGAACAAACAACCATTTTGAGTTTTTATATTACATAGGTGCTATTTATTGGCTTGTTTGTTTAATTTCTAATTACAGTTGATTGGTTTGGTTGAATGATTGGACGTTTGTATGGTTAAGGATTAAATAAAGAAACTAAGATCTTGAGTGCTTAACAAATTAAACAAATAAGTCACAAATTGGTTAAAAGAAATACAATAAGTTTAAGAATTCTAAAAAGGAATTAAAAGAAATTTTTAAAAGCCAATTCAACCCCCCCCCCTCCTTGGGAAGCTATTCCTAATTTTAGGATCCCTTATCTTTGCTCCTCGTTTGTCATCATCAGAAAGGGGGAGATTGTTGGCCTAACTGGGCTTTTCATTCTTGTTTTGATGATAACAAATCAAGGATGGTTTAACATGTGTTGTTGAGTGGCTTTATTTCAGGTCTTAAAAAAGGGACACTTATGGTTAATTATGGAAGTAAGCTGAAAATAAAAGTCAATCAAGTGAAAACTTCTCATTATATTGAAGCAATGAACGAAAAATGAAGAGCTTAAAGGCTAAACAAGACTTAAAGTAAAGACTGAACCTTAAGAGGCTGCAGGACTTAGTGATTAAGGAGATCATGCTTAGAAGAATATTTGTAAGTACTTTAAGTCATTACTATTTAGATATGTGAAGCTCCTTAACAATCAAAGACTTAGAGACCAGCACTTGAAAAACCCCTTGAAATTTTTTTTAAAAAGTTGTATTTGAGTTTTTCAAGTAAACTAGATTTTAAAAATCAAAAATAATAAAAAAATATTTGAAAAGAAAGGACTGCCCAACTAAGTGACCATTTTGATCGTGGTTCAGTCAGCCGACTGACCTTTCTGAACTAGAATCGGTCAGCCGACTGACATCTTTACCTACCTAGTTGACTAACCATTTTGAATGTGGTTCAGTCAGCCGACTGACATTTTCTTGAAATGATTTTTTGGCAGACAGAATGTCCTTAGTCGCTTGTCCAGCCAACTGACTAATATAAATATTGACCCTGTGAGGCCCCAAACCCGTCAAGTGGGGAGCGGGTGCCACGTGTTCCAACTCTGCCATCTCTGCAGTCCTCTGCAGACTCAATTCTGCCATGGTGGCTTTATCCACCAGCCTTGAAAAGCTTTATACCTTTAGGACTACCTGTAATGACCCGAAGAATAATGGTATTTAAATAATAAAAAGAAAGGAAAAATGAAAATAAGAAGAGAAGGTGGCAGTAGGCCGAAATTGTAATTGGGGTCGTTTAAGAGGTGACGTGTCTCATCGACGAGGAAATGCCAAGAGAGGTTCTGGGCAATCTGAATTTCTTCAACGAGGAGTCGGTTTCATCGAAAAAATTATTAAAGGACTCATCGACAAGATAATGTGGCTTGTCGACGAATCCAGCCCTATAAATAGTGAAAAACTCAGATTTTTTATGGAAATTCAATGCAGAACCTTCTGTTTCTCTCCCATTCGGTTCCCTCTCCTTCTCTCTTCAATTTCAGGCTGGATTTTCGCTGGTTCAATGATCTGAAGCCACCACGATGCTCTTGGAAAATTTCTCTGCAAATCTGCCGAAGCGGATCGTTGGTGGGGCAGAGTTGGAAACTATCCCAAATCCAGGGTAAGACTTTCTACTCAGTATTTGAATTCTTGACAGTTGTAGAAAGCATAGTATGCATAGAAATACTAAACTTTAGTTCTGGGGAATGTTATTTTTAGGGTGTTGAGTAGGGAACCCTGCGGGTGCAGGACAAATTTTTTTAGGGGCTTTTCAAGAATCAAGTAAGGGGATAAACTAAGCTAGTATTTTTATGAAAAATATGTATATTGTTATAACATTTGATTTCAAGAAAACAAATGTATTTATATATGATTTATATTTAGGAAAATGCTGTTGAAAGTGATGATATGTTAAATATACGAAAAACCTGTTTAGGGTGGCATGAGTAGAAATTAATATGAAATACTGTTTCTGGGAATTTGTTAATGATACAGATTTTTATAATGGAAAACCGGTGTACGAACTGAGATTTTGATGTGTTTGCCGGCGTACGGGCCAAGCTATGGAAATGATTTGTCAGCTTACGATCTGAGCTATGTATATGATTTACCGGTGTATGGGCCGAGCTATGGATGTGATTTGCCAACGTACGGGCTAAGCTATGGATATGATTTGTCGGCATATGGGCTGAGCTATGGCAAAATGTGAAATACCGGAGCATGGGCCAATGATTTTCATGATATACGTATATATGCAAAATGATATGATTGATTTGAAAATTAATGATATGAAATATCCATGTACCACTGTTTCAATATATGTTATATGGTATCAGAACCTGGTTAGCTTGGTCTAGGTTAGCACTTGCATGGTACCATTGCTATGTGTCCATGGTCATCATGGTCATGATGTTTGTGTCAAAGCTGCTGTACGGAGTGGTGTGAGATTGGATGGTCGATGTGGTTTTTAAGAAGTGTGTGAGCACCCCTGGTGTACGGACCAAGTCAGGCAGACCCATCAGACTTACAGACTGTACTTTTGACTTGGTAGTGGTCGGTGTCATGAGCTAAGCTTGTTCAGGGCATTATGCTTGCCTGTGATCGCTTATCTCGTGTGCTTAGGATGGGTTTCAATCATGTAAATACTAGTGTAGGGTTAATTTCTATTAGTAGAGTCTTTGTAAGCCAAATAAGGCAGTATGACTCCTCGGTCACTTTGATGTTTCCTAGTGCCAAGATGATAATTACATAAAAACCTCTTTAGGGGAGGGTGAGTGTTCATCAGTCATTGTAAAACTCACTAGCAATTGTCAATGTGCTTAGCCTACTTGCCTCCCTTGCTAAGTACAACATGTCAACGAAGGATTTGTTAATGAATTACGTTTGCTTCAATGTTTACTGCTTGGTTGCCACGAATTTCATGAATTGATTACTATTTTCGCTGCTATTTGATTGAATGTTAATGAAAGTGCTTCGTGGATGAATGTTGGTAAACGATAGGTTGGCTAGTTAAGCAAGAGTGCTTTAGCTAGCGCTGCACGGACCCTTCACAACGGTGTGAAAAGAGGTGGACCATGACATTTGGTATCAGAGCCAAGTTGGTGACACTTAGTGAGAGCCCAAGGTTGAGTTGCTATGTGAATTTGATTGCCTTCATTGTTGGATTTGGGAAGCTTTGGTAGGTGACCATGGCACCAAACACTACTGAGAGGATCAGCGTGCTAGAAGCACAGGTTGAGACAACAACCAACACTATGGCCGCGGAGGTGGCCCTGATGAGAGAACTTGTTGATGAGGTGATGGGATCACAAAAACATCAAACAGGTTTGCTAGGCGACTTGTTAAAGGACTTTCGCCACACAGTGGAAGCTTTGCAGGCCTGGATGGCAGATCTAGATGCAAATATGAATGTGATTGTTCTTACTATGGGGAACTCTAACACTCCGGGAGTTAGCAAGACCAAGGTGCCAGAACCCAGGACGTATGGGGGTGCTCGAGATGCCAAGGAGTTAGAGAACTTCTTGTTTGATGTGGAGCAGTACTTTCGCGTTGTGAGGATGGCCTCAAAACAGGCAAAGGTGGATACTGTGCCATGTACTAGGTTGGTGATGCCAAACTGTGGTGGTGTACCAAGTACAAAGAAATTGAAAATGGAAGCTGTGTAATTGATAGTTGGACAGACTTTAAGAGAGAGCTCAAGGCCTAATTCTTTCCTGAAAATGTTGAGTATAATGCAAGGAGAAAACTGAGAGATCTCAAGCATACGGGGTTAATTAGCGAATATGTGAAACAATTTTCTACTTTAATGTTGGATATTCGGGGATATGTCGGAGAAGGACAAATTGTTCTATATTCTAGAGGGGATGAAACCGTGGGCAAGAACTGAATTTCATAGGCAAAGGGTTCAAGACTTGTCAACTACACAAGCGGCTGCAGAACGCTTGACTGACTACGCTAGTGATGATACCGCTTCATCCAAATGGTTTGGTGGAGAGGGAAACAATGGAAAGTCTTTCAAGAATGGCAAGCCCAAGAGTGGGGGAGCCGAATTTAAATCATCAACCTCTTAGGAAGCTTCGTCGTCTCAAGGGTTCAACACACCCAATGGAAAGGGGAAGAGTAAACTTGAGTGTTTCTTGTGTCGAGGTCCTCATATAGTTTTTGAGTTCCCTCACAAAGCATCACTTAATGCCTTACAGGCTTCCATTGTAGAGCAAGCAATGGAAGACGATGGGGAAGAGGATGATGCCCCAAGGGTGGGTTCAGTGCGGCTAGTGAACGCATTGGAAAAGCAGGCAAAAACACAGAAAGTTACACAAGCAAAAGGGTTAATGTTTGTGGACTTGAGGATAAATGGGAAGAGTACTCGCACTATGGTAGATACAGGGGCTACTCATAATTTTGTTTCGCAGTTGGAAGCAGGGATACTCAACTTATCCTTAGAGAAGGATACAGGATGCATGAAAGCAGTTAACTCTGTAGCCCAGCCTACTTTGGGAGTAGCCAAGCAAGTGGCTATAAAGCTTGGACAGTGGGAAGGTAATGCGAATTTCACAGCGGTGCCATTGGATGACTATCCAGTCATTCTAGGAATGGAGTTCCTAATGGGGACGAGGGCAGTGCTGATGCCTTCGGTTGGTTCCCTGTGTCTGATGGGAGATCACTTGTGCATGGTGCAAGTCGTTGCAACGAAAGGAGATGACGGGAAGTCCCTTTCAGCCATACAACTCAATAAAGGATTGGGTTAGGGTGAGCAGATACGTCTAGCCATGGTGGTGGTAGACAAAGAAGTAGGTCAATAGCTGGAGGCTACGACCATCCAAGCGGTGTTGGATGAGTATAAGGAGGTGTTGCTGAATAAGCTACCTCACAATTTGCCTTCACGACGGACTATGGAGGAGGAGATCGAGTTGTTATCAGGAGTGAAACCACCTGCTAAAGGGCCATTTCGGATTGCGCCTCGAGAGATAGTAGAGTTAGGGAAGCAACTTGATGAATTGGAAGCGGGAGGCGTTCGCCCTTCCAAAACACCGTTGGGAGCTTCAATGTTGTTTCAGAGGAAACATGAAGAGCATCTACGAAAAGTGTTCGATAGGCTGAGGGGAAACAGTCTGGATGTGAAGAAGGAGAACTTCTCTTTTGCTCGGCGGAGCAACAAATTCCTTGGTCAAGTGGTTGAACAAGGTTGTATCCGGAGGGGTATGGAGAAAGTAAGGATGATTCAAGAATGGAAGATCCCCACGATAGTGAAGGAGTTACGTTCCTTTCTTGGCCTTAATAGATACTACAGGAAGTTCGTTGAGGGGTATTCGCGGAGAATGACTCCAATGACAGGACTACTAGGGAGGTGTTATTGGCCGCACACGCGGGATGATGTGGTTGATTATACCAAAACTTGTCTCACTTGCCAACAAGACAAGGGGGAGCAGAAGAAGTATGGTACTTTCATGGCAGCACCAAAGTACTGTTCGGCAGAGGGGACGACACAATTGTTCCTCGTGACTATTATGAAACATTGGGGTGTTCCCTAAGTTATTATCTGTGAGCAAGATTTAATGTTCACTGACAACTTCTTGACAGAGTTTTTCAAGATATTCAGGTCACACCTTGACATCTCTTCGAGTTATCATCGATAGACAAATGGACAAATGAAGAGATTAAAAGAGCTACTAGATGAGTACTTGTGCCATTGTGTCAAGGACAACCAGAAGAATGGTGTGCAACTACTTGATGTGGCTCCATTCTGTGGGAATGCCCAAAGGCACTCAACTACCAACAAGAGCCCTATTGAGCTTGTTACAAACCAGCTGCCCCTGTTACCTTACACAGTGGGCGAGCTGTACAGACGAAAGAGTCCCAAGGTGTGCATCTTCACTAGAGAATGGAGACTGAATGCAGAGTTTGCCCAAGCCTATTTGGAGAAAGCTTCCAAGTAGATGAAGAATTGGGCAGATAAGGGGAGAAGACCGCAGTTTCATGTCAGATGCCTCAAGCCATTCAACGCCAACACCAACAACCTGAGCAGAAGTCAGTCAAACAGTGCAGAGTTGAAGAAAGTGGAACTTGACTAACATGAAGTTGAAGAGATCCTTACAGATAGAAAGTTCATATCCTCAAGGAAGAAGCAGCAGAAGTTCCTAGTGAAGTGGAAGTGCCTTGATGACAAAGAAATCAGCTGGATTTCTGCGAAATATATTCAACCGTTCGTGGACAAATTTGAAGTGTACCTACCGCCAAAAGTCTACGAGGACGTCGACCGCATAAATGGGGGAGAATGTCTCGAGCCAAGCTTGTTCAGGGCATTATGCTTGCCTGTGACCGCTTATCTCATGTGCTTAGGATGGGTTTCAATCATGTAAATACTAGTGTAGGGTTAATTTCTGCTAATAGAGTCTTTGTAAGCCAAATAAGGCAATACGACTCCTCGGTCACTTTGATGTTTCCTAGTGCCAGGATGATAATTACATAAAAACCTCTTTAGGGGAGGGTGAGTGTTCATCAATCATTGTAAAACTCACTAGCAATTGTCAACGTGCTTAGCCTACTTGCCTCCCTCGCTAAGTACAACATGTCAACGGAGGATTTGTTAATGAATTACGTTTTCTTCAATGTTTACTGCTTGGTTGCCATGGCTTTCATGAATTGATTACTATTTCCACTGCTATCTGATTGAATGTTAATGAAAGTGCTTCATGGATGAATTTTGGTAAATGATAGGCTGGCTAGTTAAGCAAGAGTGCTTTAGCAAGCGCCGCACGGCCCCTTCACAATGGTGTGAAAATAGGCGGACCGTGACAACAACTAGCTAACCTACCAGGAATGTTTTTGTACTATTATTATATGAAATGATATATGTTTATGAAAATGAAGTATGTTCTACCATGTTTTGATGATATATATGTTTCCCCAAATCTGACATAACAGTTTACTGAATATGTTTTGTATGGTATATGTATAACACGGAATACTCATGTTACCACACATTAGTATTAGCTTATTTCCCTTACTGAGAGGTGTCTCACCCTGAATTTCATAAATATTTCAGGAGCCCCTGATAGGAGAGCAAATAAAGGCCCGTTGCTCTAGTACGGTAGATCTGCCCTTCCAAAAGGGTAAGTATTTTGATAGGGTCAGATGTATTTTGTAGAAATGGCCCTAAGACATCTTTTTGGGTTGAGTGTTGTGTATATATATATATATATATAGTGATTGTAGTAATTCTGGTATTATGATGTATGGTATAATGAGATGTATATGATTGAATGTTTCCTGCTACTTAGGCTTCTGCTATATATTCTGATATATCCCAGGTACCCACGGGTCCAAGTGGGCTATGATCTGCTGAGCTTTGTGATATTGTATTAAAAAAAATGCAAAATTTAAGCAGGTCGTCACACTACCACTTATTCGTGAATTCTCGGTTTCAATCCCCTCTCAAACCATCTCGCCTTGTGGAATTCATATGGAACAATTAAAGGTGCAAAACGGGAGAGCTCCATGAACTTCGCAGCCTACTACTGCACAGTAAGTTGCCCCTAAGTCAAGCGGAAGAATTCCTCTGCCTTTGTAGCCCTAGTGATGGTAAGGATATACCGATTATAGAAAAGCTCCTTAAATCAACTCCACGTCATATCCGTGGGTACTGCCCACTGTTCCTCTAGCTGTTTCATTGTTTACCACCAGTGCTTGGCCTCCCTTGTTAGCTTAAAGGTAGTGAAAAGAACCTTCTGTGCCTCAGTGCAAGATAACATTGCCAACATTTTCTCCATTTCTTGCACCCAGCTCTCCACTACGAGTGGGTCAACACCGCCCACAAATACAGAAGGTTTCAGGCAAGTAAATTGGTTAATTGAATAGCCCTGATTCACAGGAGGGCAGTTCTGTCCTTCAGAGTCTCATCTAATTTCTTCTCGAACCTGCTGAGCTAAACCCTGCAGTAGAGTGGAGGTAACGATCTCTCCTACACTGGTAGCTCCTACATCATTCTCCTCTCCAACATCAACGTCCTTTCCCCTGGAATCCATCCTATAGATGGGACAAAAGCAAATTTAGAACCTTCATATCACATTAGGTACAGTTATAGAACTACGAATCAGTTTAAATTTTAAATCCTTAATTAAAACATCAAACAACCATCTTATCCCCAAATCAACCTAACCCTCAAGTTCTAATTCTGAGTTCCAGTCTCTCTGCTAAGAAACAACACCATCAACGGATTTACCATGGGTTTTTGAAACTGGCCAAATTCAGAAACTCATAGTAGTCCATCAAGGGATTTCTACCTCTAAGCTAAAAAAATAAAACTCAAAATCTCCTATCAACATCCTAATCTACCCATTCCTATCCTTATCCTTATTCGTACCTATACTCTGGTTTTATTCAATCTTAAAGTCTACAGAACCTATAACCTAATGCTCTAATACCACAATGTGATGCCCCGAACCTGCCATGTGTTCCAATCACCTATATCTAATACCATAATTAACATAGCAAAATATAAATGAAAACCTCAAATAAATACAAGAGTTCTATATAACAACCCAAAAACAAACACTACAACATCTAGATATATGTATTCACAACTAGTATTTAAAACATAATCCAGTACAAATATATCTATATATATACCAGTATCTCACAATACCCCAAAAAGAAACCACCAAAAAAAATAATCCCAGCCTAGGCCTTCAAACCCAATCTCCAGAAGAATCTGAAAAATTGTTAATCCATTAGAGTGAGACACTTCTAAGTAAGGGTGGAATAAATTATGACAGTGTGTTACAACTGAGTTTTAATATTTATATATCAAAATAAACTGCTTCTCATATAATATCAATAACAATTGAGAAAACATATCATTAATAATATCACTGACATCTAATATCATACATACATCTAATATGCACAAGTACATAATTTTTATGTAGATGAAATTCCCCGAGGATAGGGAAGATTACCCACCCATACAAGTAGCTTCCCTCTGCTCTGGTACTAAAAAACTACCTACCAGAGCACTCACCTTACTCAGTAAGCCCTTAGGTGAAGAATTACCTCGCTGCCAGTATACATATCTTTATTATTTTAAAAGCGAAGGTTTCCAAGAATCGGGATGTCTACCCGCCCATACAAGTAGCATCCCTTTGCACTGATACCAAGAAACTACTTATCCAAGCACTCGCCTTTCTCAGCAAGCCCTCGTAGGTTTGTTTACCTTACCGCATGCACACACATGCATTCATAATATGATATACCATTATTTTTATGTTTTAATCAAATTCACATGCACAACACATCCATACAGGAATCATGCAACTTATACTTCGTCTTCCAATGTCCTCAGTACCTGGCCCACACAGAGCAACTGTGTACATATCAGTACGTGGTCCACATAGGCACCTACGAACTTCTTATCTACACATGGCCCACACAGGAACCATTACCCACACAAGGTACATAACATGGCCCACACAGGTGCCACCATCCACACATGATACATAACATAACCCACACATGCGCCATTATCCACACAGGATATAATGTAACCCACACAAGGACCACTTCAGCTTCCACGATACGTGGCCTACATAGGCACTACTATTCACCAGTATCCAATCCTCATGACCTACCTGTAGTACATCAGTAGAACAAGCTCATCGACCTGCCAATGTCATACCCCATATAACTGACAATAAGATAAGCTCCTCGACTTGCTAACTCCATATTATGATTTATATCTAGGAAATATAACAACCTCCTTATGCCAACATTATATTGAGATGCATACGAATAATCACACTAGTTAGTTCACACAGACGCATCAATGCATTACCACATAGGTATCCAACAAATCAATACATTCCCACACAATAATACAATAAATCAATACATTTCCACACATGAGTCAAGCATAACAATTCATTCATCATGTCATAATCATTCCAAACATCCCCACATGCAAACCCAAATACCACAGTAATTCCTATTCAATTTAATAGGAAAAATTGTTCTCATGTCACACGAATTAATATCATATGCAATTATCCCAAATATAAACCTTAAACAAAATCATCATTTTCCGGCACTCAAGCTGTTCTAAAAAAATCATATTGATAAATAATAAATTTCATATGCTCGTAAATAACCGATTCACCTTAATAAAATACTGATATAATTTTATTCCCCTTTACCTGATTTCCTGAACCACGCGTGCAGGGTTCCCAAAATTGTACTCACGGCGCTCACCTGAACCCTCATTCAATCAAATCAACCCTAATAAAATATCATTTTAACCTTTCCAAATTTATAATAATTAAATAACAATTAATGTCTAAATAACCCATTTATCCTAGTTTTGGGGCTATGCCTACAACGACCCCACGAAAAATCTGTTCCGCGAGATTTGTAAAGAATTATCCCTAAATTCTCGTGGTGGTTTCTGATTATCAATTTGGCTTAAAATTTAAGAAAAATTGAGGTAAGAGTAAGAATTTTTCTTACCCCAAGAGATATGCCTATGTTATTCCTATGACAAATCTACTTCAGTAGAAATGTCGGTGGTAGAGAATGGAGTCCAATGGTATTTTTGGATTTTCAATTGGGCGAGAGTCTACCACGAAATCGTAAAGAGAGTAGTGGAAATCGTGTAAGTCTCAGAGAGTGTTTTTTTTTTCCCTTCTTCTTTCTTTCTGTTTTGCTGCATGAGAAATTTTTTTCTTTTCCTCTCTGTTTGCTCCAGGAAGCTTAAACACTAAGCTTTCTCTTTTTTTAATTAATTAATTAATTAATTAATAATTAATAAATATTATACGCATAACCCTCAGATTTTTTAATTTAATTAGTTTCCTTAATAATGTTTAATTAATTAATAATTAATATTTATTTATTGATTTTATTATTATTTTTTTATCGGTTACTACATTCTCCCCTCCTTAAAAGAATTTCATCCTCGAAATTCATTAATTAATCCTTCTACAAAACTCTAAAATTACTTAATCATCGTTATACCACAAATTCAATATACTCCACAATTCAAAGTAAGCATATGAATCTAAAATCAAATTAATTTTTAATATAAAATCATACCTGCTCCTACACCACGAGCAATATCCTTATCAGCTAGAACCATGGTATACAGACGTGCCAGACCACCATGAGGCAATGGATCATTCCTCTGGTGCTAACCAGGAGCGGGTGCGTTGTTCGGAAGTCGCTGGCAATCATGGGCCATGTGGTCGTATCTATCGCACCGATAGCACTTAATGTTCTTGGCCAAGCATTCTCCCCAATGCCTCAACTTACAACGAGCACAATAGGGAGGTGACGTATCGCTCTGACGTCCTCGATCACCTCTATGAGATCTCTGTGTAACGACCTCAAATTTCTTATCATTTTTCATCATTTTTTTTTTATATCCATATTCAGTAAGCATTCCTACGCTGCGGAAACACAAATCATAAAACCATTTATACATAAACTGTACAATACCAGATTCTAGAATATACAAACCATACAAAAATGCCACTCTAGTATCATCTATCCCAAAAACATACTCAACTCTGCCAAAAACTCACCCTATAACCAGGGTGACTATCCGTGAGCCTGATCTGCTCGCCTATCTGGCTCACCTGAAAAATGTTAGAATAAAGGGGTGAGTCGACACTTAGTAAGTGGAAATATGCTATTACTAGTGTGTGGTAGTTAAGTTGAGGATACTTTTAAATAATAACTGAACTGCAATGTAATAAATCATCTGTAAAGCATATCTTTATTTCACAATTTAAAACATATTGTATCGTCTGTCTTTCTACTTTTCTTACTGGTAATATCATACAATTCTGTAAAACTGTACACACACACACACACACACACACACACACACACACACACACACACACACACATATATATATATATATATATATATATATATATATAACTGTGCTTTTATCCCTAGGACTCTGTACGTCATGATTTGACCCCTCATGACAGGGTTGTGCGGCCCTTAGGTGGGACTCTATCTGGTCAGCCCTCCAGATAAGTCATCATACTATACACTACCTCAGCCTGGCCAAACTGCATCCTCTCCTAAGCTCGAGACTGGCTACTACCTTGTTAAACCGGCCCCCTCAACCTAGTGTACTGGGGAGCTGCATACTCTCCAAGCACGGCTGACGGTACCCACATACTATCTGAGCTATGTGGTTGCACTCTATCTATATCTAGCAATGGTATTGTGCTCTGTAATCTGTATCTGTCTGTGTAACTTTCCTCAGGGATCTGATACTATATATATATATATACTCTTTTACTGTTTTCATCATGTTTTCAAAATTACCATAACTCTGTCTTTTTGTATTGTAAACACTGTATCTATAGCATCTTGATGCTACCTCTGTATATCTAATTATGCGTCAAAACTGCATAATTGGGCATCTTAACCCTGGCTTTACGGTTTATATTTTTAATTAAATGTCCAAAATTGTCCAATATTTTAATAAAGTGCCAAAATCATCATTCTTGAACTTTATTGCACTATTTATGAAGTTTTGGTAATTTTTTGTAGGAAAAATCTCGGAAACCAAAACCGACACCTTTTCGTATTTCATGCATAACTTTTTCGTCTGAGCTCCGATCGAGACAATTCAAATTTCTAGAGAAAGATGAAAGGATTATCTATAACTTTTTTGTTTTACATTTTATAAGAAACTAGCTCTAGAAGAGTCAGATTTGTGATGAACAGAGAATAATAAAAAATATATATATATATAATAATTGGGTTATTGATGTGACCCGGTCATGCATGGCCGGGTCGGCTTGTTCCACGCCGGGTCCTAGGGCACCACCCCTACCCTTTAAATCCTCTTTTTTTTTTGCCTGCGCACCATGATTCTCCCCTCTTCATCTTCTTCTTCTTCTCTTCTTCTCTTTTCCTTCTTCTTTCCCTTCTTTCTTCCTTAGCCTTTCTCTCCCTCTGCTCCCTCTCGTAAATTCCTCTGTTGTTCTTTCTCTTCTCCCTCTGTTCTTCTCTTTTCTCATCTCTCTGTTTCAACTCTCCATTGTATCTCCTCTGCCCCAAACCACCATCCTCAAACACCAGTCCAAGAACCAGCCTCCCTCTGCTCTCTCTTGCCGCAGCACAGCCGCCGTGAACCCTTGAGCCTCTCCCTGCCTCTTACTCCCGCAGACCAGCCGAGCCAACTCCACCAGCTTCCCCAGACGTGTTGCAACTCTGGTAGTCTTCAAGCACCCGAGAGGACCTGAGGCCAGCAGCTGCAACCAGCTTCTCGACGCTTCAGAGCACAGCAACCAGAACCTTTGCAGTTCCAACTCCAGCACCACCCTCCGCCACAGTCACCAGTCGAACCCAGTACCAGTAGCAGCAATCACCAGTGGTTCCTCCTCTGCTCCTCCTTCTAGCAGACCTCCTACAACTCTCCTCCGCTCTCTCTCTCTCTCTCTCTCTCTCTCTCTCTTATCTTTTCTCTTTCTTTTATTATTACTAATTAATCAGTTGAATATTGTTAACTTTTTATTTGAGTTTATTGTTATTTTTAGATTTTGAATATTATTTGGGGTGTTTCATTATTATTGAATTTTAATTGTTTTTTTTTTATTCTCTTTCGGTTAAATTTTTTTTCGTAGATTAGTTTAATGTTCCAAGTTATTTAATTAATTTAGTTAGGGTCAGTTTTGTTAGAGTTCGTATTTTTCAGTTTTGTTAAATTTCGTATTTTTATTTTTTGGTATCATTCAAAGTTTAAATTTTTGATGTGTTTGCATTTTTGTTCGAGTTCTTGGTTTGAATTATTGATCCGTATTAAAAGTTTGGTTTCTAGTGTGTGATTGAATTTGATTTCTAGGTTACCATCTTTAATTAATGTGTGCTTCGATGTTTCCTTGAGTAGATTAAGATTTCCTTTTTTTTTGTTCGTTAATTCAGTGCGTGTTAGTTTTAGGATTTAAATTGCATGTTATTTTAATTGGTCAAAAAGAATCTCAACAATCTTGAAAATCTAGAATCTGAACCGAGTTCAGTCCTTTTTTAATTTCGATTGAAAGAACGTGAAATTGAAATTAAAACGCATTCCCTGAGGAGACGATCTAGCCCTTGGGCTTAATATTACACGACGTAACTCCTATACTTGGGATAGCTTTCGAGCTGCTCATTTTTCGAGTGAGTCAATATCTATTTGTGTATTCTGTATATATACTCTGTCTGTGTTCTGTATGTTATGGTAATAGGAAAAACATGGCATGTTATAACACTGTATAAATGTATATACCGTTCTGTAATAAATTGTAATATAAAATACTGATCTGAGCATCTGTATACATGTATTTGGATATATGTATATAACCGTTTCATGAACTATTCATATAAAACTATATATGCATGTACATTTCTCTGCAAACATAAATCTATCTCTGTATAATCTCATATACTGGAAAACCATATCAAATGTATATACTATCTATATCTTTGTATTTAGTATAGTATGATGTTTCACAACAACTGTATAAATTCATTTCTCACATGAAAAGTTTACTTAGGCCCCACAAACATTTATACTCATTTTCTATAAAAGCAGTATAATAGACTGACATAAAATATGCTTATGAAATATCTATTAACTCTATTAAAACTCCTAGCATAGCATATTTCCCTTACCTCAACTTTGAAAAGCCCCTATAAAAATCTGGATCTATACCCGCAGGATTCCTAAATCAACCTCCTGAAAACACAATATCCAAGAACAAAATATTATTATTTTTCCGCCTACATCATTTCTTAAAACTACCATAATTCCAAAAACTCAATAAAAGACCTTACCCAGAATTTGGGATGAAATCCAACTTCGTTTTCCTGACGATCCACTCCAGCAATCTTGTAGAGAACTCCGCCAAGAGCGTCGTGGTAGCTTCGAATCGTTGATCCGGCGATTGGTAGGGTCGAAAACGAAGAGAGAAGGGAGAGAAAGTCGTAGGGAGAGAGAGAGAGAGAGGAGAGAGAGAGATTTCGTAAAAATGAAAAATTTCCCCAGATTCCGTATATTTATAAATAGGGGATTTCTTCGACGAGACCCTGTGTTCGTCGACGAGTCCTTCACAAATTTCATCGACGAGGCCCTATATTCATCGACAAAATTCAGGATGCCTCAAAACCCTTCTCGATATTTTCTCGTCAACGAAGTCCTGTGTTCGTCGACGAAATGCTTAAAGCCTTCGTCGACGAAACCCTGTGTTCGTCGACGAAACTTAGCAGCTTCCCTTCTATTTTGCTTTCATTTCTCTCTCTTTTAATATTTGAATATCAATATTTTTCTAGGTTGTTACACTCTGTCGCCCAACATATCTGTCCCTCTTCCACGAGCCTTGTCTAGCATCAGTAGAAAATCTGGGAGGCATAGGCCTCTTCCTCTGCTCTGCCATCTCTACACTCCTTTGCAGACTCAATTCTGCCACGATGGCTTTATCCATCAGCCTTGAAAAGCTCTGTACCTTTAGAACTGCCACTTGTTCATGAATTCTCAATTTCAATCCCCTCTCCAACCATCTCACCTTCTAGAATTCATTCTTAACAATAAAAGGTGCAAAATGAGAGAGCTCCATGAACTTCGCAGCGTACTGCTGCATAGTAAGTTGCCCCTAAGTTAGGTGGAGTAATTCCTATCCCTTCACAGCTTTGGTGGTGGCAGGGAAGTATCGATCAAAGAAAAGCTCCTTAAATCGACTCTAGGTCATATCCGTGGGTACTGCCTGCTGTTCCTCTAGCTGCTTCACTACTTGCCACCGGCGCTCGGCCTCCCCTATTAGCTTAAAGGTAGGGAAGAGAACCTTCTGTGCCTCAGTGCCAGATAACACTTCTTGATTTCCTGAATCACGCTTGTAGGGTTCCCAAAATTGTACCCGTGGCGCTCACTTGAACTCTGATTCAATCAAATCAACCCCAATAAAATATTATTTTAACCTTTCCAAATTTATAATAATTAAAAAACAATTAATCTTTAAATAACTCATTTATCCTAATTTTGGGGCTATGCCTACAACGGCCTCACGAAAAATCTGTTCCGCTAGACTTGTAGAGAATCATCCCTAGATTCTCGTGGTGGTGTCTGATCAACATTTTGGCTTAAAATTTAAGAAAAATTGAGGTAAGAGTAAAAATTTGCCTTACCCTAGGAGATATGCCTACGTTGTTCTTATGACAAATCCACTTTAGTAGAAATGTCGGTGGCGGACCATGGAGTCCAATGGTATTTTCGGATTTTCAATTGGGTGAGAATCCGCAGCGAAATCGTAGAGAGAGGAGTGGAAAGTGTGTAAGTCTCAGAGAGTGTTTTTTTTTTTTCCCCTTCTTCTTTCTTTCTGTTTTGCTACATGAGAAATTTTTTTCTCTCTGTTTGCTCTAGGAAGCTTAGACACTAAGCGTTTTTTTTTTTTTTTCCTTTACTTTATACTTTATTATATACTTATATATATATATATATATATATAATTTATCCTTATATGTATTTAAGCATATATATATATATACGCATAACCCTCAGATTTCTAAATTTAATTAATTTCCTTAATAATGTTTAATTAATTAATTAATTAATTAATTAATATTTATTTATTTTATTATTTTTTTTCTGGGTTGCTACATTCTCCCTCAAAAGAATTTTGTCCTCGAAATTCGTTAATCAATCCATTTAACAAAACTCTAAAATTACTTAATCATCATTACATTCAATATACTCCACAATTCTAAGTAAGCATATGAATTTAAAATCAAATCAATATTTAATATAAAATCATACCTGCTCCTACACCACGAGCAATATCCTTATCAGCTAGAACCATGATATACAGACGCACCGGACCACCACGAGGCAGTGGCTTATTCCTCTGGTGCTAATTAGGAGCGGGTGCGTTGTTTGGCAGTCCCCGACAATCTTGAGCCATGTGGTCGTATCTACCGCACCGATAGCACTTAATGTTCTTAGCTAGGCATTCTCCCCAATGCCTCAACTTACAATGAGCACAATAGGGAGGTGACAAATCACTCTGAGGTCCACGATCACCTCTATCAGATCTCTGTCCCCCAACATATCTGTCCCTCTTCCACGAGCCCTATCTGGCATCAGCAAAAAAACTAGGAGGCATAGGCCTCTTCCTCTGCTTTGCCATCTCTGCACTCCTCTGCAGACTCAATTCTGCCACGGTGGCTTTATCCACTAGCCTTGAAAAGCCTTGTACCTTTAAGAATGCCACTTGTTTGTGAATTCTCGGTTTCAATCCCTTCTTAATTTATTCACCTTCTAGAATTCATCTGGAACAATAAAAGGTGCAAAATGGGAGAGCTCCATGAACTTTGCAGTGTACTGCTGCACAACAAGTTGCCCCTGATTCATGTTGAATAATTCCTTTTCCTTCGCAGCTCTGGTGGTGGTAGGGAAGTACCGATCATAGAAAAGCTCCTTAAATTGACTCCAGGTCATATCCGTGGGTACTACTCGCTGTTCCTCTAGCTGCTTCACTACTTGCCACCAGCGCTCGACCTTCCCTATTAGCTTAAAGGTAGCGAAGAGAACCTTCTGTGCCTTAGTACAAGATAACACTACCAACATTTTCTCCATTTCTTGCACCCAGCTCTCCACTACAAATGGGTTAACACCGCCCACAAATGCAAAAGGTTTCAGGCAAGTAAATTGGTCAATCAAATTGCCATGGTTCATAGGTGGGCAGTTCTGTCCTTCAGAGTCTCGCCTAATTTCTTCCTGAACCTGCTGAGCTAAACCCCGTAGTAGAGTGGAGGTATCGATCTCTCCCACACTGGTAGCTCCTACATCATTCTCCTCTCCAGCATCAACGTCCTTTCCCCTAGAATCCATACTGTAGACAGGACCAAAGCGAATTTAGAACCTCCATATCGTATTAGGTACATTTATAGAACTACGAATCAGTTTAACATTTAAATCCTCAATTGAAACATCAAACAACCAGCTTATCCCCAAATCAACCTAACCCTCAAGTTCTAATTCCGAGTTCCAGTCTCTCTGCTCCCCCTGAATTATGTTAGCTAATATATTTCTAGGCAACCATGTTTACTTTAGCTCAAAAAAGTATCTCTCAATTTTTTTTAATTTAAGCTCATACACATAGTAGCTTATGCAATTGAAAGATATCTCCCGCTTTAGTGCTCATCCAAAAAATTTACTCTATTACATATCTCTCACTTTTTGCATTTCAAACCAAGTTATGTTATAGATATTTGCTTTAAGTACATTCCGAAAAGAATTATAACCAGAAGGACTAACCATACAGATTCTAATTATATCAATGCATTTCAAAACAAGGTCATGTGGTTAACTCCAGCAATTTTCGGCAAAGCAATATATTTTTCATTTTGCATATTCAATAGAATCATCATAATTGAGTGCATGCTACAGAAAGTTCACTGCACATCTAAGCATAATGAGATAGGAAATCATTTTGAGATGCTCCCCTTATCAATTTTACTACTTGGATAGATGAGATGAAATGCTTATACTTATCAAGGATTAATTTCACTACTCATATAAGTAATCATTGTAAACTATTTTAGACCAATCATAACGATACTATGGTGCACATGAGTTCTCTATGCTCTTTCTCTGGGAATGGAGCTAAACTCCCCTAAGTATTTGCAAGCACGCAACAAGTTTAGTTTAGTATATTTTTAAAACACAAATCATGTGGTTAACATGTTGTATCAAATGTGCACACAAGAAACATATCATTCATGATTTGATACCAGCTGTAAACACAAAATATGATATTAAATGTGATTATGCTTATGTTTCAAGGCCATAGTATTTTCAAGTTAATTTGCTCCCCTTCAGTTATACCCTTATCATATTTTTATGTCTTTTCCTTGTAATCATTCTTCACCAGTTTGGTCGAGTGTTCTAAGATTTTGAATGATTTTTACTTGACTCTACCAACTTTAGCTTAGAGAACCACAAAGTCATATACCATTTTACTTCAAGGTCATAAGCCTATACTGTTTCTTTTCTTATGAATCTCAATGCACAGGTTTCCTAGTCATTTGCATTATCATATAGTTTGAAACCTATAGCATATAGCTTAGCCATTTGACACATTCAAACTCTTCTAATAGATTTGACTTGAAGTTTGAGAGCTTGTGAAGTGAGATTTTGCAAATACTCTTAACAGTTCAATTATCATGAAGTTCAGAAGAATATTCATTGTGTGTGGACAATATTCAAAATATTTTTGTGGAAGTGAATATATCCAACTACATAGGCCAAAGAGCAATTTTGAATAATATTAATTTTGGAATACTGCTCTTTAGGTATTTCTGATTATCCAATTATTGGATGGTACCTTATAAATATGTTTTCAATTTTAAGCAAGGGTACTACCCTACAATGGATGAATCTTTACCGAATATGATCATGGTATGGTAAAGATTTCTTGTGAAGGATGTTGCTTAATCACATATCAAACTTAGGGATTTTTACATTTTTAGCACAAAGGGAATATTTATTAAAAATGTCTTGATAAACAATTTGATTCCCTTAGAGAATTCCACTAATTTGATTATAACAGGATATCTTTTAATAAGAACTTGAAAGATATAGAGTTTATGATTATTAGTGCTTGTGGCTAGAGTGATGACTGATTTTAATCCTTTGAGGCTCCAAGAGCGAGTTTAGGATTAGATGATTTTTAATAGATGATTTATTCCTAAGGCTCAGTCTTATGCATTGGACATGATCTGCTTAACTTAGGATTTTAATATTTAAGCATGTGTTAAGCACTAAAAAGTATTCGTTAAACAGCAATGCTTTAATCCATTTGGAAGTGAATTTATTCTTCAATTTTATGATTTATGTTACTCATTGCTAAGATATAAAGTTCCCAATATTTTAGCTGTTAATATTTGAACCTTCACCTTTGAGTACATCAAGATTTGCATGCTATTCAATATCTTAACATTTTATCCAATCATTACGATATGAAAACATTAGGTAGTTAGATTGGATATCTTGCTTAGAGAATCATATTGACTTAACTTTCTCGTAGGATTCTTAGTACAATAATAGTGCAGTAGATACACATACTAAGATTTACATATTAAGCATATACTATTCCCAAGCCTATTAGTTCTCACGACAATCAAATTTAATGTGTCCTTTATTTTTACATAATAGGCAGGTGGCGTAACGCCCCGAAACCTTAAACCCGTGTCCGGCGCGTTATACCTGATAAAATCCCTGATCAACATATACGCAGCGAAAAATCATAAATATAATCTCCACAAATATAACATAATACCAAAGTTTACTAATTCTAACTACCAATCATAATAAATTAATCATCCACTAGTATTCAAATATATACATATCTCCAAAACATTATCCACTATTTACCAGTAGGTTTCACAACCATCCATATCTTATAAAACTTAAAACATAAATCATAAAACATAAAATATACATATCAAAATTAACACAAAAATATACCATTTTTCTTATATCTTCCAAAAATGTTATAAAATCTCGAGCTCTCAAAGCTCGATCCTAAGAAATCCTGAAAAAAAAATGAATTCATATTCGGGTGAGACACATCTCAGTAAGGGAAGAAACAATATATTAAACTCAGCGTGTGGCCATCATGAGATTATACATATCATTTTATAATATTTGCAAATCATTAACATAATACTGAAAGTCATTTTCTGGTCCTAAACAAACACATGCAAATGTTTAACCCACGAGATTACCCGAGGATAGGGTTGATTACCCGCCCATACAAGTAGCACCCTTCTGCTCTGATACATTTAGCAACCCGAAGGTCACAATTTAAGCATACCAGAGCACTCACCTTACTCAGTAAGCCCTCAAGTGTTAGATTGATCTTGTACTCATGCATTCAACAATAGTTTACTGGCAAAGGCCCTAAGGATTGGGAATTCTACCCGCCCATACAAGTAGGTTCCCTCTGCCCTAGTGCGTTATGTAGCTACTGCCACGTCTGAAGCTACTAGTGCACTCGCCTTACTCAGCAAGCCCTCAGGCGAAAGGTACGCCTCGCCCAATCGTAACATGTTCTACGTACATACATACTTCTATTATCATAATACATCATTCTTTTCTGTCATTATACATAAATGCACATTCATTCCTGTTCATAACTTAACTTTGCATTTCGTTTCACTTTAAGTGACTCTTTCCCATTTACATCATTTTCATTTGTCATTTCATTTCATTGCCATTTCATCGTCATTTCATTGCATAACATTTCATTTCATTACTTCGTACTACAGCTGGTCTTTAGCCATCATCAGTTAGTCTACGTAGAAACGTGCTAAATCTACTAACACAACTCCTTTTAGCTGTTATCAGTTAGTCTACACAGAAGTGTGCTAGATCTGCTAACATGGCTCTCTTTTAGCTGTCTTACATTTACATGGTTGCATTTAACATACACAGGCAACATTGTCCATATCATATTTTATTCTCATTGTTTTACTTACTTAGCCTGCATCTCATACATTTAACATATAATTTGCACAGATTCTCATGCCACACAATTTAGTAATAAAATTCATACACTGCCTGTAAAATAAGCCAACCAACATTTAGTATTTATATACTGAAAATACCTTTCATTTCTTACTTAATTATCCTGAAAATATTTTTCTACTTTCATCAGTTCATTTTCACATATACATATCTAATAAACAACCCTAAATTCGAACGAAATATAATTTAAACAGTTGGCATTTTACCTATACCGAAACATATACACGTACATATAACACAATTTATTTTTTCATTAAATTCATAAAAATTCTGATTTAATATATATATTTTCCCCTTACCTGGTTTCTTGAACTACGCCAACAGGGACTCCGAAAAATACCTGTGGCGCTCACCCGGATCCTGAAATTAAATTTCTAGTTCCAATAAATTATTCATGAATAAAATATTAATTTAATACTTCATAGGGTCATAATTCCTAAATAAATAATAATATCCTTAAATTTAGCCAAATTGCCAAAATTTCCAAATCCCACTCTCGCTTTGGAGTAAGGCCTAGAAAATCCCAATTAAAAAATTACCTACGCCAAAATGACGACAACGACGATTAGGACCCGGTGGTGGTGCCTGATCATCGATTTAACAACAGATTTTACCAGAAATTGAGAAATTGGGGAAAAATTACCTTTCCCAGGAGCAGAGCCTAAGTCATTCCTATGAAAAATCTGCTCTAGTAGAAATGTCGGTGGCGGAGTTACGAACCCAACAGCACCTTCCGTTTCCCGATCCGCCATAAACTCGTCAAGAAATAAAGGAAGAAAGAGAGGCGGAGATGGAGGAGTGGAGAGGCGAGACGACAAGAGCAGAAGCTCTCTGCAATTCCAGTTGTAGAAGCTTTAGTAAGCTTCTTTATTCTTTTTTTTTTTTTTTTCTTTCTTTAACTTACCTTAACTTAACTTTACTTAACGTATATATATATAAAACTTATACTTTAACCTTTATATATATATATTAAGCTTATATATATATATATATATATATATATATATATATATCTTTATTCCTTTTTTTTTACTATTTATTTATTTAATTTAATAACATTTAATTAATTCATTAATTAATTAATAATTTTTTTTTCATACTATTTATTTTTATATGTTTATTTAATACATTAATTTAATATTGTTTAACCAATTAATTAATTAATTATATTTTTTTAAAAAAAATTTTTCGGGTTATTATATGTGGTGTGTGCATACGGACCGGAGGAGGTACTAGCACAAAATTTTGGCTCTTTAAAAAAATACCCTATGTCAAGGTTCTTTCTTCTCCTATTTTCAATTCCATTGTAACTTATACCTTCTTTGTCTAAAGTCATCTTTTGGGAACCTAAGAGCTTGTCAAAATTTTCTTTTCTCCTAGTAAATGTGTGGATGATCTTAGTTTGATCCTCTATCTTTCTTTCTAGGTCTTGGATTTTTTAATTCTTTAAGCCTTTACAAACAGCTTGTAATTTTACCAATTCGTCGGTCATTCTGTTTGCTTTACATTCAAGTTCAGAAATTTTAAGATCTTTTGCATTATCACTCGAAATCTTAGATCTTAACTCTTTCAACTCTTTTGACATCATATCATTATTGTTTTCTAATTTCAAGATTTTCAAGTCCTTTTCTTTTTCCATCATAATCAAAGTGTTGATGTGACCCGACATGCAGGCCTGGTCGGGTCGTGAATTCGGGTTGCAATTCTCACGTAAGGCTTCACTCTCCCCCTTCTATTTATTGTTTTTTTTTTTTTTAGTTCGCAGGCAGCCCCCAGGGCTCCCCTCTTCCCCTTTCCTTCCCTTCCCCATCTCTTCCCTTATCCTTTCTTCTTCCCCTGTTCTCCTTCTCTTCCTCTCTTAACCCTTACAACACCCTTCTTCTCTAACTCTTTCTCTTTATCTCTTGCTCTTTCCCTCTCCCTACGTCTTCCTCTTCCCTTGCTTCTACAGCTCCCTCTACTTCACACCATAGTAGCCACACCAGACAATCCTCCACTCCACGATAGCCTGCTGAAACTCTTCCACGGACAACCCAGACATCCAGCCCCTAGGCCCCCTCTGCATTTCCAGCCACAGCACGGTAGGCCTTGCATAATTAGCCCGGCTCCAGCCCTTCTCCAGACAACCACAAGCAACTCAACCACTCTCTAGCCGCCACGAGCCACCAAACGGCAGCCTCCTTCAACCAAACCACAGCTGAAGCTCCAGTACCAGCAGCCACTGCCAGCTCTTCTTCTTCTTCTTCTTCTTCTCTCTCTCCTCTCTCTCTCTCTCTCTCTCTCTCTCTCTCTCTCTCTCTCTCTCTCTCTCTCTCTCTCTCTCTCTTTTCCTTTCTTTTCTTTTCTTTTTTTTTTTTTAAAAAAAATTGCAGTTGAATAATGATTCTTTTTATTACAGTTTATTGGGAAGCTTAGACATTGAATATGTGGTTAAGTGATTTTATTTTTTATTGAAGTTCGTTTTTTTTTTCTTATCTTGCTCCTAATTTAAATTATTATTAGATTTAAATATTCTAAATTAGTTTTTTTTCTCTCTCTCTCTCTATTACTTATCATTCCTTTAATTTAAATTCCCAATTGTTTCTTTTAGAAAAATAATAAAAAAAATAATAAAATACAAAAAAAAAAAAAAAGGTGTTCTTGTTTTCAGGTTTTCCCAAAAATGTCATCTTTTTGTTGAAACTCAGTTTAGTTAAAGGTCATTTTTTATTTTGTTCTGTTATTGTCAACTGTTAGTTTAATTTTGGTCCAAGTTCTTGTTTTGCTTAAAGGTACGGTTTTTATTGCGCGTGTCTGTGTTTGATTGAGTTTCCATTACGTATTTTTAATTCCATGTTCTAGGTTGCCATTTTTAATTGGCACATACTTCAATGTTTCCTTTAGTAGGTTAGGGTTTCCATTCTTGCTATTTAATTTAGTAAATGCTAGTTTTAGGGTTGAATGTGCATGTTATTTAATTTGTTAAGAGTGAAATCAAACAATCTTGAAATCCTAAACCTGAACTGAGTTCAGTACCTTTTTAATTTTGATTGGCAGAACGTAAAATTTGAGATTAAAACGCATTCCCTGAGGAGACGATCTAGCCCTTGGGATGAATATTACATGACATAACTCCTATACTTAGGATAGCTTTCGAGCTGCTCATTTTTCGAGTGAGTCAAGTTTTTGGCACCATTGCCGGGGAATGTCGGTCTTAGTCTCAAATTAGCGTTTTTCCTGTCATTTTAATTCGGTTTATGAAAAAAAGAAAAAAAAAGAAGAAAACAAAAAAAGAAAAAAAATATGAGTTTTGAAAAATATAAACACATAAATATGGCTGCACCTGAACCGCGCATGATAATGGACTTTTTGCAGCTTGAATACGCCACTGCATCCTCTTTCACTTTGCCTAATGAAGAATTTGATTTCACAAGCCACAGCGGGAGGAAGTCGTTGCTACCTCAGTTCTACGAGACGAAATCTGAGTGCCCTTATCGGCACCTATCAGAGTTCAAGTTGACTTGCAATATTTTTTTCTCTCGTACTAAAACTGATGAATCTACTAGACTGCAATTATTTCCTAGCTCTTTGAAGGATAGAGTGCAGATGTGGTTTAATTCTTTGAGACCTCACTCACTAATTGGGCTGATATGAAGCGTGAATTTCTGCATGCATTTTGTCTCTCATAGAAAACTCAATTTTTGCAAACAGATTCTTAATTTTGTGCAGCAGGATGACGAGACATTTCGGGCTTGTTGGGAGCGATTTAAGGATATGCTAAGTACTTGTCCACATCACGGGTTTGACTCATGGAAGTTAGCTGATTATTTTTATACTGCTCCTACCCCTTATTGCAAGTACTTTGTCCAGACCATGTGCAATGGAGAACTCTTCAGCAAGAATCCAGATAAGGTATTATCGTTCTTCGATTACCGAGCTGAAAATGTCCCACAATGGAACACACGATACACTCAAGCACCCATGACTGCACACCCTATCAGCACAATTAGTGGTAGAGAAGCATATGAGCCAACATATTATCCAGATGATCCTCCGCCTCAATATCAGCCACAACAAATCTCTCAGAGCCATACCCCGTTAGAACTTCTTAAGGATAGCATAACAAAAATGGCGAATATGCTCCAATAGCTCATGCAAACTTAGATCAATCAATACACTCAGTGTACTCAGGACTTAAATGAATTGCGAGATACCATCAATGCGATAAGCACGTAGTTGGACATCTTAGAAGGAGAGGAATTGCTTGTGGAACCTCAGCCTAGTCCTTAAGAGTACCAGCAACCACACCAACAAATACACGATGTTTCACTTGAGATAGCAGAGACTGCCACTACTTTGAGAAGTGAGAAAGAAGTTCCCCAACTTGAAACGCTCATCGCCAGTCAACCAGTACTCCCAGCACCAGAAGTTACGACTGAACCAAAAGAGGTCAAAGAAAAATCAGAGGAAATGGGCCCAGAAGCAGAGTAGTTAGTTAATGAGGAGATTGATACCAATACGGAGTACCAACCTGTGGTACCTCATACTCATAACTCAGAACTTGTGAAACCGTCACTCCTGACTGAATCAGATGTAACGGAACCCAATGTGGAAGTAGACTCTTGTAGTGGTAAGATGATTTGTGCACCTGATAAAGAGGGTGAGCAGACTGGTGAGAGTCTAATTTTTAAGGAACTAGGTAAAAATTTTAATGCTAATGCTTTGGAAGAACTAAAGGTAATTGTTCCAATAACTTTCACTCAAACACTAGTTCGTAAAGAGGCAAATTTCCTAGAAATGATGTTGAATAAAGACCCTTTCTTGTTAACACAAGAGGGTTGACCTGCACATATATTGTTTGGTATTTTGACACGTATTAATTCATTTGAGGCTGATTTTCATGTAGGTATGATGACTAATCCACTGTGGTGGCTCAAATTTGAAGACCCACCAGTGCAATTTATATACCTGTAGCCACCAGACGAAATTCCTCCTGAGCCTTCGCCAGAAAATTGTGACGTTTTTCTTTCCCTTATTTTCTTTTATTTTATCTTATTTTATTTTTAATTAGTTTTCAGGTCCATTTTCCCATAGTTCAGTTTTTCTTTTCCATTACTTCGCCACTCGGGTACGCCTTACTTTTCCCGTGCACAATCTTTTCTATTTCCCCTATGTTTTCACATTGAGGACAATGTTCTACTTTAGTTGGAAGGGGGGGGGGTGAGCATTCACATGTGACACTATGCACATATATGTATCGGTTTTATATTATAAAAAAAATCAATCAAAATATAATAATAAAAAAGTAAAAAAACAAAAAAATCAAAAAGAAAGAGAGAAAGAAATGAGGAGCACTGAGGAATTACACTGCATTATGTCATGTTTAACACTGACTCATACCCTTCACATACTCGCGTATAACTTATGAATTACACATTTGAGTCAATCATGCGTAGTTTCTCTTTATATGATTTTATGACTCCATGAAGAATTGATTGGTTGTACATTCATGTTAATCTGGCTATATAATTTCCTGTATATACACGGCACCTCACGAGGCTAAATAAAAACATTCACATGATTTATTGCACTTAGGGTTTCCTGTGAGCACTAAGAGAACACTCGTGATGACTATGACACCTTGTGAGGTATTGTTGAGCCAATTATCATTTTTTTGAGTTTTTGACATCAGCTCAGAGTTCATGAAACTCAACTTTCCTTTTTTTTTTTTTCTCTAGATATCCTTTGTACACTAGTCTATGTTTTGATTTGCTAGCTTAGGGGTGACACCTAGTGAAGAGATAGAAACCTAGGTCTTGTAGCTTACTCAAGATGTGAAGGCTGAGCCACCCCTAGAGATAGACTTAGTCATAGACCATTACTTGAGCTCAATTCCCATTGATTGTTTGAAGATTACAAAAGAAGTGTAAAGATTGTCCTAATTGATCAAGAAAAGATAGAAAATGAAGAATGAGCAGAAGAAAGAACAAGAAATACACATGCCCATGAAATGAAATGCTAATGTCGACTCCACATAAATATCACAAAAAAGTCAAGGACATGACACATGTTTTCCACGTATGAAGATGCTTCAACCGATTAATGCCTCAAATGGATTCACGACAAGTTTGTGAATAAGTTGATCTAGGGTTGTCTCGGTTGGATATGGCAAGTAGGTGAGAAGACGCTAGGGTGAAGGACCCGACACCTCATAGATAGGTTAGATTCTTTCCAGACTAGTCCACTCCATACACTTAGCATTTATTCCTTTTAATATGTGGTATGTTTGATCACGGCACTCCTCCTCACATATAATGAGTGAAGCCATCTTCTTTGAGTATTCTTAAGGGTATACCAGTTAGGCCGAGTCAAAGTGACCGTTCTGTAGGTGTCCACTGGTATCCTAGGTGTACTGAGTCACACACATCACACACACCTTGAGAGTTCACCTGTTTATACTCGAACTTATATAACTACATTAACTCTAAATTGTGCCGTTGATTAACTTCATATGAGTATATTGTTCTTAATTGATATATAAACGATAAAACTTGCATTAGTGACATGCTTCGGAGTTGTGTGTATTGAATATGAACAAGTCTGTGTGAATTTCAGTTATGTTATTGTATGTGAAACAGTACGTTTGTGTCGCCTGTGCATTAATTTCATGTTCACTGGAGTTCGTAGTTGTGGGCACCGTCCTGAAATTTATTCACATTATTTGTTAGAGACTAGCAAAACGTTAGTTAGGGGATGTTATTACGCGCCAAGAACTGCGCAATTGGGCATCTTAACTCAAGCTTTACGGCTTATATTTTTAATTAAATGTCCAATTATATCCAATATTTTAATAAAGTTCCAAATTTATCATTTTTGAGTTTTATTACATAATTTTTGAATTTTGGTAATTTTTTATCGCAGGAAAATTCCTAAGAACCAAAATCGGCACCTGTTTGTAATTCACGCATAAATTTTTTGTCTGAGCTTCGATTGAGATGATTCAAATTTCTAGAGAAAGAGGAAATGATTATCTACAACTTTTGTATTTTAAGTTTTGTGAGAAACGGGCTCTAAGAAGATCAAATTTGGTTATGAACAGATAATAAAATAAAATAAAAATTAATAATAATAATAATAATCAAAGTGTTGATGTGACCCGGACATGTCGAGTCGTGAATCTGGGCTGCAATTCTCACATAGGGCTTCACTCTCCCCCTTCTATTTATTGCTTCTTTTTTTCCCCTGCTCGCAGGCAGCCCCTGGGGCTCTTCTCTTCCCCTTTCCTTCCCTTCCCTATCTCTTCCCTTATCCTTTCTTCTTCCTTTGTTCTCCTTCTCTTCCTCTCTCAACCCTTACAGCAACCCTTCTTCTCTAACTCTTCCTCTTTATCTCTCACTCTCTCCCTCTCCCTACGTCTTCCTCTTCCCTTGTTTCTACAGCTCCCCTCTGCTTCACACCACAACAGCCACACCAGACAATCCTCCACTCCACGACAGCCTGCTGAAGCTCTTCCACGGACAGCCCAGACATCTAGCCCCTAGGCCCTCTCTGCAACTCCGGCCACAGCATGGCAGGCCCTACATAATCAGCCCAGCTCCAGCCCTACTCCGGACAACCACGAGCCACTCGGCCACTCTCCAGCCGCCGCGAGCCACCTTCAGTAGAGCCACCAAACGGCAGCCTCCTTCAACCAAACCACAGCCGAAGCTCCAATACCAGCAGCCACTGCTATCTCTTCTTCTCTCTCTCTCTCTTCCTTTTTTTTTTTTTTTTTTAAATTGAAATTGAATAATGATTCTTTTTATTAGAGTTTATTGGGAAGCTTAGACATTGAATATGTGGTTAAGTGATTTTTTTATTGAAGTTTGTTTTTTTTTTCTTATCTTGCTCCTAATTTAAATTATTATTAGATTTCAATATTCTAAATTAGTTTTTTATCTCTCTCTATTGCTTATCATTCCTTTAATTTTTATTCTCAATTGTTTCTTTTAGAAAAATAATTAAAAATAATAATAAAATACAAAAAAGAAAAAAAAAAAATGGGTGTTCTTGTTTTTAGGTTTTCCCAAAAATCTCATCTTTTTGTTGAAACTCAATTTAGTTAATGATGTTTTTATTCTGTTCTGTTATTGTCAACTGATAGTTTAATTTTGGTCCAAAACTTGACTCACTCGAAAAATGAACAGCTCGAAAGCTATTAGGAGTTATGTCGTGTAATATTCAGCCCAAGGGTTAGATCGTCTCCTCAGAAAATGCGTTTTAATCTCAAATTTTATGTTCTGCCAATCGAAATTAAAAAGGTACTAAACTCAGTTCATATTCAAGATTTCTAGATTGTTTGATTTCACTCTTAACAAATTAAATAACACGCACATTAAACCCTAAAACTAGCATTCATTAAATTAAACAAGAAGAATGAAAACCCTAACCTACTTAAGGAAACATCGAAGCACGGGCCAATTAAAAATGGCAACTTAGAACATGGAATTAAAAATACGTAATGAAAACTCAATCAAACACACACACGCACAATAAAAACCGGACCTTTAACCAAAACAAAAACTCGGGCCAAAATTAAACTATTAGTCGACAATAATAGAACAGAATAAAAACATGACCTTTAACTAAACTGAGTTTCAACAAAAAATGAGATTTTTGGGAAAACCTTAAAACAAGAACTTTTTTTTTCCTTTTTTGTATTTTATTTTATTTTTTCATTATTTTTCTAAAAGAAACAATTGAGAATTTAAATTAAAGGAATGATAAGTAATTGAGAGAGAAAAGAAACTAACTTAGAATATTTAAATCTAATAATAATTTAAATTAGGAGCAAGATAAGAAAAAAAAAACGAACTTCAATAAAAAATAAGATCACTCAACCACATATTCAATGTCTAAGCTTCCCAATAAATTGTAATAAAAAGAATCATTATTCAACTGCAATTTAAAAAAAAAAAAGGAAAAGAGAGAGAGAGAGAGAGAGAGAGAGAGAGAGAGAGAGAGAGAGAGAGAGAGAGAGAGAGAGAGAAGAAGAGCTGGTAGTGGCTGCTGGTACTGGAGCTTCGACTGTGGCTTGGTTGAAGGAGGCTGCCGTTTGGTGGCTCTACTGAGGGTGGCTCGCAGCGGCTGGAGAGTGGCTCGTGGTTGTTCGGAGAAGGGCTAGAGCTGGGCTGATTATGCAGGGCCTGCTGTGCTGTGGCCAGAGTGGCAGAGGAGGCGTAGGGGCTGGATGTCTGGGCTGTCTGTGGAAGAGCTTCAGCAGGCTGTCGTGGAGTGGAGGATTGTCTGGTGTGGTTGCTGTGGTGTGAAGCAGAGGGGAGTTGCAGAACCAAGGGAAGAGGAAGACGTAGGGAGAGGGAGAGATCGAGAGATAAAGACGAAGAGTTAGAGAAGAAGGGTTGCTATAAGGGTTGAGAGAGGAAGAGAAGGAGAACAAGCGAAGAAGAAAGGATAAGGGAAGAGATAGGGAAGGGAAGGAAAGGGGAAGAGGAGAGCCCCAGGGGTTGCCTGTGAGCAAGGGAAAAAAAAGAAACAATAAATAGAAGGGGGAGGGAGAAGCCCTACGTGAGAATTGCAACCCGGATTCATGACCGGACCCGGCCTGCATGTCCGGTCACATCAACACTTTGATTATTATTATTTTTCTTTTTTTTTTTTTATTCTCTATTCACAGCCAAATTTGACCTCATGGAGCCCATTTCTCACGAAGCTTAAAACATAAAATTTGTATATAATTCTTTCCTCTTTCTCTAAAAATTTGAATCGTCTCAATCAGAATTCAGACGGAAAAGTTATGCTCGAATTACAAACAGGTGCCGATTTTGGTTCTTGGGAATTTTCCTGCGATAAAAAAATTACCAAAAATTCATAAATTATGTAATAAGACTCAAAAATGATAAATTCATAACTTTATTAAAATATTAGACATAATTGGACATTTAATTAAAAATATAAGTCGTAAAGCTAGGGTTAAGATGTCCAATTACGCAGTTTTGATGCGTAATTAGGATACCACTCCAAAATCATGCCAAGTAAGTTATTTTAGGGTTTAAATGATTATTTGGGATATGTGGACCCAGGGAATGTGTTAGATGATAAATATTTTGGTTTTGAGTTGATTGAATGGGTGATAATGCAATTTCAAGGTTTGGAATTCTGAATGCCACGGGCGTGGTTTAGGGTTTTCAACAGGCTTCTTAGGAAACGGGTAAGGGGATAGATTAAGTCAGGTATTTTCATAAAATTTATTTTTGAATATACAGTATTTGATTCAAAAATTTATATATGGGTTAGTATAGTTTTTGGGAATACTAATGTTGAACTGAGGAAACCTTGAAAACAAATTTAATATTGTTTTGTCAGTAAATTATTTTTTCTCGGCCAGTTAATATATCATAGTGTAATACTAACTTAGGTGTGGCATGAGTATAAATTTACTGTAAATAATATGTCAGAATATGTATGATTTTACAAAAAAAGCATAAGTTGACAATGGTTTATTTTTAGAAAAACTATAACATAACAGAAACTATATTTTCAGTATATCGTTATTATTCATCCAGCACAGATGTCGTGATTATTCAACCGGCACAGATGCCATGATTATTCAGCCGGCACAAATGTCATGATATTCAGCCAGCACAGATGCCGTGATATTTCAGCTGGCCTAGATGCCGTGACTAGACATGTTATAACAGTTATTCAAGAAATATTAGCATTACAGACGTTATATAGAATTATGAAACATTTATATAACAGTATTATGAAATATATATTATATGATGGCAGCACCCCGGATGGTTTAGTTTAGATTTAGAGCACGGTACCGTAGTTATCAGTTCATGTAGTGCTACCACACATCTCAGATAGAGTATAGGAGTTGGATAGTCGATTGAACCCAGAGTAGAGTAGTGTGACCCCTGGTATTCCAAACCAGGCTAGGCAAGGCAATCATACTTATAAACTTATCAGTTTTGGCTTAGCGTGGTAAGCCAAACATTGCTAGGTCCCGCCTACGAGCTGCACAACCCAGTCATGTGGGGTTAATACATGACATCAGCTAGCTAACCATCCAGGGTATGATATACAGATAGAGCATATGATTTATATGTATACGGAAATCTAGTATGACACCGAATGTTATATGGAAATATGATTTATTCAGATTTATACATAATAGTTTTACCAGATTTGTAAAATGTAGTTAAATTATGTTCAGATTTTCCTTACTTGGCAGATACAGTTTATATGTACGGTATATGTTAAATACAATAATACTCATGTTACCACACACTGATATTAGTCTATCTCTCTTACTGAGAGGTGTCTCACCCTAGCCACACAAACATTTTTGAAAACCTAGACATACGAGTGGAGCGAGCTCTGAGATTGAGGAGGCTGTAAGTGCTACCCTGGCTAAAGGGTAAGTAGTTAGTTTGAGATCAGGATGGTTTTTTGCAGTTGTTACAGACATAAATCTATAAAATAAATAACTTAAAAGAGAGGAAAACAGATATCTTGTTGACTTATCTTTTTCATACTTTGCATATCCGCCAAGTAATGCCTTACTTTACTTTATAAAAGAAAAGAACGATGCTTGCTTTATGTATACGACAAGTGATACGCTACTTTACTTATAAAAGAAAATATGCTTGATATGACCGAATCAATTAGCCCACTTCATTCGGTCTGGGATGTCATACTTTTCTAGACTAGTATCTGACAGCTTGGTCTGATTCCATTTTTGACTGTGATTGATTCACTCTTCAAAAATACTTGAGTGATCCAGTCCTTCTAGTGCTCCAATTACTTCTTCATTAATGTCACTGGAATTGCCTAATTCTGGCAATACCTGCTTGAGTTCATTCTGAATTGCTTGAATCGATGGTAAATAAGAATTCCAATCTCTGACATGATCGAGCAGCTTTTGTGCTTCAATTTCCTGATCTGTTAATTGGGGTTCTTCTAAATATTGGAGGAATCTTCCTTCAATAGTTACCAATATTTCAAAATCTGCAAAAAGGACTCAATTCGAAGGTACCCTAGCTTCTAATAAATATATTTCCAAGATAATTTGAATAATTTCATAATATTTTTTGTGCTTATAAAAATTATCCTAATCAATATCATCTGGTTCTTTTTTCCTAAAATTTGAAACTGTGCCATCTCTCCAGTTCTCAGGAAAGAGATTCCAAAAAAAGGATTTTTCTGGTTCTTAATTGGATTGGATCAACATAACCTGGCCACCATAATTTTCCTGGATCTACAAAATTCAATATATTTCACACAAAGGGTGGCAACCAATTAAAAATGGCTCCTGTTTTGTCGAACCCAAAGAACTTTATTTCTCCTGTTCTCAAGGCTTTTGTGCTACCATAAAGAATTTAGGTTGTAGATTGCTAGGAATATGGAACATAGGAATTCCAAGTTCAGTCTTTCTCCGATACTCCTTTGCTTCTTTAGATCTATAGATAAATGGACTCTTTTCTAGCTCTCCTACTTCAGTTACTCTGACCATTGTTTTTTAATGGATAATCTTAGCAAACTTTTCTCCATCAATTTCTCTATGGTCCTCTAAAATGGCTTCTAATTCTTCTACGATTTCGATAATACTTCTGAGGTTCTTCTCAAAGCATGGAATAGTTAGAATTCCTTCAAATATTTCCCTTTTTATTTTAGAGATTATTAGAATCCTTCCTAGACTCAGAGCCTCTTTCTAAGTCTCTAGAATCACAATCCATTTTTTCCACAGTTTCGCTGCGTATTTATTTAGCCTTTCTGACCTTTGGATTCTACGAAAACGGAGTGCTCTAATGACCAAACCGGCTACATAAAAAGCACTGGATATGACTTTTTTCTTTGGCCTCAGAAAGCTTACTACCCCTGGCATCTGCAGATCAGACTTCAGTTGTTCTTATTATCTGAGTCTTTCTCTATCTTTGGTTGTTGTTAAAGAAACTTCTTCCTCTTCCTCCCCTTTTGGAAGTCGATACTAGTTCCTTTAAATATTTCTTTTCCTTTATAAACCTAACAATGGGGCATACTACCGTTTTGTGTTGTTCATTGCAAAGAGAACATTTATGGCTGCTGCTACTAGCCATCTTTCATACAAGTAATTATATATATGTTTAAAGCATCTACAAATATTATCTCTACCTTTAATATGTTCTATAGAAAAGGAGTAATACTAAAACTCATTTTTCCATCTAACTAATATAGATTGCGTACATCGTCTTAGTTTTAATCCTATGAATTTCTTTACATAGGAACTATCTGTTCTGACTATAAATGTTTTTCCTAAAAACAACTCATTAGCGCAAATACCCTTTACTACTGCAAGAAGTTCTTTCTCATGTACTGGGTAGTTTTGTTCTGCACCATTAAAGCATCCGCTCTAATATCTGCTAAGGTGTTATGTTTTATCAATTTTTTTAATTTTTAAAACACACCCCCAAGCCATATTAGAGGCATCAATTTCTAGGATAATCTCTGATTCAGTCACATCTGGATATTCTAACCGTGGTAGATTTTGTATCTCATCCTTAAGGATCCTAATTACTTAAGTATCACGTTCCTCCCAACTCCACGGATTCTTACTAGAAACCTTCCTTTGGTTTGGTAGGGCTTTATCTGCAAGATTTCGAATAAATTTCCTAGTATATTTTAGAATTCCTAGAAATCTTTGACACAACTTTCTATTTAAAAGCTTATCTAGAAAATGCAATAGCTTTTCTCCTATGTGCAGTTGGAGCTCCTCTCCACTTCCATAAATTCCTAGTACAAGGAACTCTGTTTCTAGTTTTGCCCAGATTGTCTTTCTTTCTAAAAGTACCATTCCTTCACGTATAAACACCTGAGCCACCTACTTTAAATGTTTACAGTGATCTAGAGAATTATCCCGAAATGTACATATTTGGCCTTTTTATCTATGGCCTTATGTACTTCTAGTGCAGTTAGTAAAGGAACTACAAATGTCCTTGCATCTGTACTGGATACTTTTGCAGTTACTTCCTTTTATATAACCCTGATGACTCACTTGAAAAATGAGCAGCTCGGAAGCTATCCAAAATATAGGAGTTCTGTCATATAATATTCAGTCCAAAGGCAAGATTATCTCCTTAGGGAATGCGATTTAATCTCAAATTTTACATATTTTCAATCGAAAATAAAAAGTTACTGAACTCAGCTCAGATTTGGGTTTTATGGATTTTTGAAATTTCTTTTGGCAAATTAAATGAATATGCAATTTAAACTCTAAAACCTAACACGCACTGAATTAAATAAAGAGAAATGAAAATCCTATGTTTAAAATTCTGAACCAAACAAGAATCGAAACACGCGTGAACTTCGGGATAAAAACTAAAGGCGAGAACTTTCCTACTTAATTAAAGTATGCAAGACTGAGAATGCAACTAATCACAATTTTGAATAACACTAATTTAAGTGCAATTAAGAACTGAAACAGGAATCCAAGACTTCAAAAAAATAAATCATAAATGGAACACTAAAAAAAATTGGACTTTAATAAGATCAAACTCAAACTAAATCAAATTCACCAAAATTTAAAGTTTTAAGGAAGACAATTAATATAAATCCTAAAGAAAATATATATATATATATATATATATATATTTTTATTCTCTCTCTTTCTTTTTTTTTTTTTAAGAAATCAAACCGAACATAGTCAAACAAAAAAAAATTAATCCAAGCAAACAACTTTAATCTAAAAATAATACTAAATAAGAAAGAGAAAGAATTTAAATTTACTTAATAATAATATCTCAATATAAAATTAAAAGTTGAACTTCACTTGAAATAATAAATAGAAACAATTAACGATATTTTAAAGAAAGAATAAAATAGAACAAGAGAAAAAAAAATAAGAAGAAGAAAGAGATAGAGAAAGAGAGAGCAAAGCCATTAGGGAGTCTGGCTATTGGAGGAGTTTTTGGCAGCAAACTGGAGAAGCTTGGGTTGAAAGGCGTAACTGAAACAATAGCAACAGGGGCTGTGGCTCTAGCAGGTGGCTGTGGCTCGAGTGGAAGGTGGAGGAGTAGCTAGCAGTAGGAGGAGTAGCCAGCAAGATGAGGAGTGGGTTTCTTAAGTCTTCAGGTCTAGCCAGCACAGCAGCAACCGAGAGAAAGAGAGAGCTGGAGTTGAGGTTGCAGGAACATAGGGGAGACTCTCGTGGTGGCTAGTTTCGGGGTTGACAACAGCAGCAGCAGCAATTGGAAAGAATAGAAGAGAGTCATAGCAGCTACATCACAGTAAGAGCCTGAGGAAGAAGGAGGCAGAGAGAGAGAGAGAGAGAGAGAGAGAGAGAGAGAGAGCTGGAGGAAGAGGGAGAAAAGAAAAGGAAGGAGAAGGAGAAGGAGAAGGGAAGGGAAGGAGGAAGAAGGGAAGAGGATGCGGGTCTGTGTAACCAAGATCAAGGAGGAAATAAAAACTAAGGAAAGGAGAAGGGAGAGAAGAGGAGACAAGGAGGGGGCCTGCAGGGCTGAGGAAGAAAAGGACGAAAAACACAAAAATTGTTTCCCGAGGAACAAGGGTGATTTTGACCCTTCTAGAGCCCGTTTCTCTCAAAACTCAAAACACAAAAATTGTAGATAATCTTCTCATATTTCTCTAAAATTTTGAATCATCTCGATCGGAACTCGGACGGAAAAATTATGCGCAAATTACGAACTAGTACTGGTTTTAGCTCCCGATAATTTTCCTACGATAAAAAAATACCAAAAATTCATAAATTGCTCAATGAAACCCAATTATTATAAATAGGACACTATGTTAAAATATTGAGAGTAATTATGTATTTAATTAAAAATATAAGTCCCGATGCACAAATTAAAACGCCTAATTACACAGTTTAAGCGCGTAATGACACTCCCCAACTAACGTTTTGCTAGTCTTTAACAAATAAAGTGAATGAATTTCAAGGCGGTATCCACAATTACTAACTTCAAAAAACATGAAATTAATGCCTATGCAACACAATCATACTGTTTCACATACAGGGATATAACCGAATTTCACATAAGTTCATCATATACAATGCACACAACTCCATAGTAAGTCATTCATGCGAGTTTCGTCATTATATAGCATTTAAGAACAATGTACTCACATGAAGTTAACCAATTCAGAGTTAATGTGGTCATATAAGTTCGAGTATAAACGGGTAAAATCTCGAGAAATGTGTGATGTGTGTGACACATCACACCTAGGATACCAGTGGACACCTACAGAACGATCGTTTTGACTCAGCCTAACTGGTCTACCCTCAAAAACACTCAAAAAGAATGGGTTCACTCGTCATATGTGAGGAAGAGTGTCACGAGCAAACATCCCACATATTGCAATGAACAAATGCTAAGTATATGAAATGGACTAGTTTGAGAAGGATCTAGCCTATCTATAAGGTGTCAAGTCCTTCACCCTAGCATCTTCTAACCTACTCATCATATCCAACCGAAACCACCCTAGATCAACTAATTCATAAATTTGGCGTGAATACATCTGAGGAATTAAGTAGTTAAAGAATCTTCATATGTGGAGAATATGTGTCGTGTCCTTGACTTTTTTTGGTATTTCTGTGGAGCAGACATTAGCATTTCATTTCATGTGCATTTCTATTTCTTATTCTTTCTTCTGCTCATTCTTTATTTTCTATCTTTTCTTGGTCAATTAGGACAATCATTACACTTCTTTTGTTGTCTTCATACCATCTATAGGAATTAAGCTCAAACAGGGGTCCATGAACTATGTCTATTTCTAGGGGTGGTTCAACCTTCACATCTTGAGTAGGCTAGAAGACCTAGGTTTCTTTTTCCCCACAAGATGTCACCACTAGGCTAGCAAATCAAAACAAAGACTAGTGCACAAAGGATCATCCAGAAGAAAGGAGAACTGAGTATCGTGAACTCTGATTTTATATTAACACTCAAAAGGATGATAAATAGCTCAAGGATATCTCACAAGGTATCATAGTCGCCGGGTGTTCTCTCAGTGCTCAGAAGGAACCCTAAGTGCAATGTATCACATGAATGTATCTATTCAGCCTCATGAGATGTCGTGTAAATACAAGAGTTTATATAGTCAGATTAACATGAGTGTACTACCAATCAATTCTACATGGAGTTACAAAGTCATATTGTAATGCCCCGAACCCATAAACCCGGTTCCGGTGAGTTATACCTGATAATATCCTAATAAATCATAATCCATAACATACGCAGCGGAAAACATAAATATAATCTCCATATAACATTATACCATAAAACCGTAATATACCAGAGTTTTCTATTTTCTATCTATAAATCCATAAAAACCATCCAACACCTGCATTTCCATATATACATATCCCCTAAAACATTTCAGTATGTCCACAAACATTCTTTTCTCCACAAACTTAAAATATAAAGACTTATAACATAACATATGCATCCCTGAAATATTATCAACATATACCCTGTTTCTTTATATAGTCCTCCAAAAATGCTAAAAATATGCTCGAGCTCCTAAGCCCGACCTCGAGGATGTCCTGAAAAAGAAACATTCATATTCAGGTGAGACACATCTCAGTAAAGGGAGAAACATACATATTAAAACAGCGTGTGGCCAACATGAGGTAAATAGACATCATTTTAATTACATTTGCAAAACATTAACATAACTCTGAAATCATTTTCTGAACCTACACAAACACATGCAAATATTTAACCCATGAGATTACCCAAGGATAGGGGTGTTTACCCGCCCATACAAGTAGCCCCCCTCTGCTCTGATACATAGGTAACCCTAAGGTCACAACTAAAACATACTAGGGCACTTACCTTACTCAGTAAGCCCTCAAGTGTTAGATTAATCTCGTACTCATGCATTCAACAATAGTTTACCGACAAAGGCCCTAAGGATAAGGAAATATATCTGCCTATACAAATAGGTTCCCTCTGCCCTAGTACGTTATGTAGCTACTGCCACACCTAAAGCTACAAGTACACTCGCCTTACTCAGCAAGCCCTCAGGCGAAGAGTTCGTCTTGCCCAATCGTAACATGTTCTACATATATACATACTTCTAATATCATAATACATCATTCCTTTCTGTCATTATACATTCATACACATTCATTCATGTTCATAACTTAACTTTACATTTCATTTCACTTTACATGACTCTTTTCCGTTTGTATCGTTCACGTTTCACGTTTCATTTCATTGCATTGTCATTCGACCATTGTCATTTCATTGCATAACATTTCATTTCATTACTTCATACTACAGCTGGTCTTTAGCCATCATTTGTTAATTTTCACATAGAAATGTGCTAGAATTTGCTACAGTTAGTTTCCACATAGAAATGCGCTAGATTCTGCTAATATGGCTGTCTTTCAGCTGTCTTACATTTACATGGTTACATTTAACATACACAAGCAACATTGTCCATATCATTTTTTATTCATAAAGCTTTACTTACTTAACCTGCATCTCATATATCTAACATATATTTGTGCAGAATTTCATGCCACACAGCTTTAGCAGTAAAATTCATATACATTTCTTACAAAATAAACCAACTCATAGTTAACATTGATATACTGAAAATACATTTCTTTTCTTACTTAATTTCTTAAAAAAATTTCTTTCCACTTCCATTCGTTTACTTTCATATATACATAACTATATAAACATTCTTAGGCTCAGAAAACATAAATTTCATGGCTGGTATTTTAAACAACATATAAACATATATACGTAAATAACACATAATCCATTTTAATTCATGAAAAACCTGATTTAATATATAAATTTCCCCCTTACCTTACTTTCAAACTACGCCTGTAGGATCCCCAAACTGATACCCATAGCATTCACCTGGACCCTGAATCCAAAAGTCCTAACTTAATTAAAATAAATTCGAATTAACTCAAATCTTAAGAAAAACACTTATTTACTATTTCTTAGGCTCCAAATAACAACATTCCTTAAGAAAATACCAAAATAAATCACTTAACTTGATTTTGGGATGTTTTCCAAACCTCACAACCCAACGATTAGCTCCTACAGCCTTGAAGAGAATGATCCTACAAACCTTGTGGTGGTTCTGGATTGTCAAACCGGGTCAAAATCGACCCAAAATTGAAGAGAGAAGGCTGGAGCTTCGTTTTAAAGAGAGAGTTTGCGAAATTCACACTGGAAAATGAAGAATAGCCTATTTATAGGTAGGGCTTCATTGACGAGAGACGTTGATTCGTTGATGAGGAGCTATAGAGCCTTCATCGACAAGAAGATACCTTCATCGATGAAATTCAGGATTTCTAAAATTCTCTCTTGGGATTTCTTCGTTGACGAGAAGCAAACTTCGTCGACGAGCTTAGAAGGACACTCATCGACGAATACAGGACATTCATTGATGAGACATGCTTTTCCTTCCAATTTCTTTCCTTTTTCCTTCATTATTCATTAATCCATTTCATTTATCATATTTTCTACTTATTTAAATTCCTGAGTCATTACATTCTCCCCTCTTTAAGAAATTTCATTCTCGAAATTTTACCTCACGTTACTTTACATTCAATTATTAACTACTATCATAAGAACTCAACATGCATATCATCATATAAGTCATTCAATCATTTCCCACTAAATAAGATTATAATACCTGCTTCTCTGATGGCATCCTCCTCAGCTCGAAGTGTATACAGCCGAGGCGGACCACCTCTTCTAAGTGGTATTTGTTGCTTTCCCTTATCCTGATTCTGAGTAGCTACCATAGGTAAGGGTTCTCAGTAATCTTTCCTGTGGTGCCCTGACCTATTGCACCTATAACAATTCGGAGTGCCATACCAGCATTCGACCCTATGCCTCTTATCACATTTCAGCCATACAGAGCCCATTGCTTCTTTCCCTTTCTTCGCTGATCCCTGACTAGCCTTAGACTGAAAGCTAGATGGTGCAGGTCTTTTCTTCTGCTCTAAAAGCTCAGTGCTGCCCTGAATACTCTTTTCTAACACTGAGGCCTTGTCAACTATTTCTAAAAAACTTTGGACTTGAAACACAACCACCAGCTCATTGATCCTGTGCCTCAAGCTTTTCTCAAATTTCCTAACTTTCCTTACTTCATTTGGGACAAGAAATGGAGCGAACCGTGACAATTCTGTAAATCTAGCCGCATATTCCGTAACTGTTATGTCTCCCTGGGTCAAATTGGTGAGCTCTTCAATCATCTCCTCTCTGACAGATGAAGGAAAATACTTGTCAAAGAAAAGCTCCTTCAATCTTTCCCAGGTAAGAGCTATCTTTACGACCCTTTGATCCTTTAGTAGCTTCACAAAAAGCCACCAGCGCTTTGCTTCTCCTGTCATTTTGAAAGCGACATAACGGACCTTCTGCTCATTGACTTGTTCTGAGTTGTGCTTCCAAGTGCAGAAGTGTCAAGTTGTATCAAGGATGAGTCCAGGATAGTATTCCACAGGGACCACTGAGTATCAAAGTATTTATGCAAGTTTAGTGAAATCCTGTTGCTGAAAAATAGAGTTTGAAAATCTTTTTGGTCTTTTACGATTTTGAAAATAGTAAACAAAGTGAGAGAAGCTTGAGTAAACTATCAAAATGAAACTGAAATTTTATCAATTTTCCAAAAATGTAAATCTAATAACGCAACCAAAACTAAACTAATTAACTGAAACAATTTTACCAAACACTCGGGTTATGGGTCAATGTCTGCTTGCTTCCATCGTTTACTAATTCCCTAGGCCTTACTCCTCTTCTTGTTAATCCAATCAAGGCATTAATAAGATGAAATTTTATTACTAAGCTCGAGTAATTTGCCACATCCAAACGAAAGAAAATATAAACTCTCATTAAGCATCAACCGAATGTCGTGTAAATTAGTTGATGAAAATCCCAGATTAAATCAAGGTTTTGATGTGCCTAACGTCAACAACAAAACAAGAAATAAGAGCTAGCAATTTATCAATGATACCTTAAATTTTCGGTTGTAATAAAATAAAAGTTTAACAATGATATCATAAGATAACTAATAAACCAAGGAACGCAAACGACATCGACCCACAACCCGAGCTAACGAACTTAGCCACTCATGCTTGCAATAGAAAAAAAATGGAAATCCTATGTCTAATCAAGCAAGTATCAAAACAAACGCTAACTAAAGACAATAACTTTGAACACGAAATTAAAACACGCACCAATAAAAACTCAATCAAACACATACGTAGACAATAAAAATCGAACCGTTAACAAAATTATGAATAAAAAAAATAATTAAATTAATACGAATAAAATTTATTACTAAAATTACTTGAGAATTCAAATACTTAATTAAAATAAAATGCAACTAAAACAGTTTTTAAAAATAATCCAATCTTTCAATTAATAACTAAAACAATAAAAATAAAAAATCTTAATAAAAAAAAAGAGAAAAAGAAAAAGAAAAGAAAAGAAAAGAGATGGAGAGAGAGATAGAGAGAGAGAGAGAGAGAGAGAGAGAGAGAGAGAGAGAGAGAGTAGCTGCAGCAGCAAAGGAGCTGCTGCTGGCCGTGAAGGTTCTGCTGCTTGGGAGCTGCTCTGGCCTGCTGTTGCGGTGGCGGCTTGTAGCTCTGCTGGCTGGCCGTGGAGGCTACTGGAGGAGATTCTGGAGATTCAACTGCTGCAGGGGCTGGGTGCTCGGGTGGTTCTGTGAAGAGTTGGTTGTGCTCGGGTGGCTGTCTGGTGTGGAACAGAGGAGAATCTTGAGGATGGGCTGGAGAGTGGCAACTGGGGGCCGTGAGGATCTACTACCGGCTGGAGAACCTGCTGGCAGAGAAGGGGGTTGGTGGTTTGAACAGAGACCCAAGGGGAAAGATAGAAGAGAATAGAGGGCAGAGAAGAGAGGCAAGAATAAAAGAAAACTGAAATAGGAGAAGAAGAAGAGAATGAAGAAGAAGAAGAAGAAGAAGAAGAAGAAGAAGGGGAAGATGGAGAGCAGCCTGCAGGGCTGTCTGGGCAAGAAGGGAGAGAAGAAGAAGAATTTAAAAGATATTGGGGGAAGCCCTAGACCCGGTTTAGCCAACCCGACCCGACAACTTGACCCGACCCGGCTTGCTTGGCTGGGTCACATTTTTTGCTCTCTGTTCACCGTAATATTTGACCCTTCTGAAGCTAGTTTCTTACAAAACTTAAAAGATGAAAGTTGTTGATAATCCTTTCTTCTTTCTCTAGAAATTTGAATTGCCTCGATCGGAGTTCGGACGGAAATGTTATGCATGAAATACGAACAGGTGTTGGTATTGGCTCCTGGGACTTTTCCTACGACAAAAAATTATCAAAAATTCATAAATTGTGCAATGAAACTCAAGAATACTAAATTCGACACTTTGTTAAAATATTAGACATAATTGGACTTTTAATTAAAAATATAAGTCGTAAAGCCCGGGTTAAAGTGCCCAATTACACAGTTTTGACGCGTAATCACTCATCCATGCAGTCAAGTACAGCCATGATCTCTTCTATCTCCTGTACCCAGTTCTCTGCTGCCACTGGATCAGGTCCTCCTGTAAAGGTTGGAGGGTTCATCCTAATAAACTCTCTTATGCTGCAGCCTTGCTCTGTAGGTGGACAGTTCCTGTTCTTTTGGATCCTTCTTCATTTCTGCTTTATCCTGACGAACGATACCCCACAATACTTAAGAGGTATCTATTTCCTCCTCGCTAGAGGTCACTGAATCCTCCCTTCCTTCAGCCTCTATATCTCATCTCCAGAATCCATCCTGAAAAATAGGACAGAGAATAAATAAGAATTCCATATTAAAACTCCAAGTAACATAATCATTAAATAAAATCCAAAATCTCCATATAAGGACCAATCTCACGGCTAGGAAACATTACCGTTGATGGATTTGTCGTGGTTTTCTGAAACCGTCGACTGAATTAGAAAATCATAGAAGTCTACCAAGGGATTTCTGCCTCCAAGCTATAAGAGAAAATCTTATACTTCCCTACACCATACCTACTTCTCAATACCTAACCTATTCACCTAGTATCTTTATCTTAACTATTTCCTATACTTTATTATAAATCATTTCCTAAATCCTCAAAATCCCAAAAATCATTGCTCTGATACCATAATGTAACGCCCCGAACCCATAAACTCGGTTCCAGTGCGTTATACCTGATAATATCCTGATTAATCATAATCCATAACATACACAGTGGAAAACATAAATATAATATCCATATAACATAATACCATAAAACCGTATTATACCAGGAGTTTTCTATTTTCTATCTATAAATCCATAAAAACCATCCAACACCTGCATTTCCATATATACATATCCCCTAAAACATTTCAATATGTCCACAAAAATTCTTTTCTCCACAGGCTTAAAACATAAAGACTTATAACCTAACATATGCATCCCTAAAATATTATCAACATATACCCTGTTTCTTTATATAGTCCTCCAAAAATGCTAAAAATACCCTCGAGCTCCTAAGCCTGACCTCGAGAATGTCCTGAAAAAGAAACATTCATATTCAGGTGAGACACATTTCAGTAAGGGAAGAAACATACATATTAAAATAGTGTGTGGCCAACATAAGGTAAATAGACATCATTTTAATTACATTTGCAAATCATTAACATAACTCTGAAATCATTTTCTGAACCTACATAAACACATACAAATATTAAACCCATGAGATTACCCAAGGATAGGGGTGTTTACCCGCCCATACAAGTAGCACCCCTCTGTTCTGATACATAGGTAACCCGAAGGTCACAACTAAAGCATACAAAGGCACTTACCTTACTCAGTAAGCCCTCAAGTGTTAGAATAATCTCGTACTCACGCATTCAACACTAATTTACAGGCAAAGGCCCTAAGGATAGGGAAATCTACCCGCCCATATAAATAGGTTCTCTTTGCCCTAGTACGTTATGCAGCTACTGCCACACCTGAAGCTACAAGTGCACTTGCCTTACTCAATAAGCCCTCAGGCGAAGAGTTCGCCTTGCCCAATCGCAACATGTTCTACGTAGATACATACTTCTAATATCATAATACATCATTCCTTTCTGTCATTATACATTCATACACATTCATTCATGTTCACAACTTAGCCTTGCATTTTGTTTCGCTTTAAGTGACTCTTTCCCATTTGTATCATTCACGTTTCACATTTCATTTCATTACATTGTCATTCCATTGTCATTTCATTGCATAACATTTCATTTCATTACTTCGTACTACAGCTGGTCTTTAGCCATCATTTGTTAGTTTCCATATAGAAATGCGCTAGAATCTGCTACAGTTAGTTCCCACATAGAAATGCGCTAGATTCTGTTAACATGACTGTCTTTCAGTTGTCTTACATTTACATGGTTACATTTAACATACACAAGTAACATTGTCCATATCATATTTTATTCATAAAGTTTTACTTACTTAACCTACATCTCATATATCTAACATATATTTGCACTGAATCTCATGCCACACAATTTTAGCAGTAAAATTCATATACATTTCTTACAAAATAAGTCAACCCATAGTTAACATTGATATACTGAAAATACATTTCATTTCTTACTTAATTTCTCAGAAAATTCATTTCCATTTCCATTCGTTTACTTTCACATATACATAACTATATAAACATTTCTAGGCTCAGAAAACATTAATTTCATGGCTGGTATTTTAAACCCACATATAAACATATATACGTAAATAACACATAATCCATTTTAATTCATGAAAAATCAGATTTAATATATAAATTTCCCCCTTACCTGACTTTCAAACTACGCCTGTAGGATCCCCGAACTGATACTCACAGCGTTCAGCTGGACCCTGAATCCAAAAATCCTAACTTAATTAAAATAAATTCCAATTAACTCAACTCTTAAGGAAAACACTTATTTAATATTTCCTAAGCTCCAAATAACAACATTCTTGAAGAAAATCCCAAAATAAATCACTTACCCTGATTTTGAGATGTTTCCCAAACCTCACAACCCAACGATAAGCTCCTACATCTTTGAAGAGAATGATCCTACGAACCTCGTGGCGGTTCTGGATCGTCAAACCGGGTCAAAATCGACCCAAAATTGAAGAGAGAAGGCTGGAGCTTCATTTTAGAGAGAGAGAGAGAAGCGAGAGTTCGCGAAATTCACACTTGAAAATGAAGAATAGCCTATTTATAGGCAGGGCTTCGTCGACGAGACACGTCAATTCATCGACGAGGCACGATAGAGACTTCGTCAACGAGAAGATACCTTCATCGATGAAATTCAGGGTTTCTAAAATTCTCCCTCAGGATTTCTTCGTCAACGAGAAGTAGACTTCGTCGATGAGCTTAGAAGGACAGTCGTCGACGAATAAGGACATTCGTCGACAAGACCTACTTTTCCTTCTAATTTCTTTCCTTTTTCCTTTATTATTCATTAATCCATTTCATTTATCATATTTTCTACTTATTTAAATTCCCGGGTCATTACACATATAAATAGAAAGTACACATAAATGACTTAAGTGTGTAATTCTTAGGTTATATGCAAATATGTAAAAGGTTTAAGTTAGTGTTGATCATGACATAAGTCAATGTAATTCCTCAATAGTCTTTCTTTCCTTTCAATTTTCTTTTTTCAAATTAATATAAAACCCAGCAAGTATACATGCACAGTGTCACATGCAAATGCTCACCTCCCCCCCCCCCCCCAAAACAAAAGTGGAACATTGTCCTCAATGTGAAAGCATAGGAGAAATAGAAAAACTATGCACGGGTGTACAAACTAATAGAACATCACTACCAACTAATGTGACTAAAGAAAGAAAAGAAAGATGCAAATAAAAACAAATAAGATGACAAGGGAAAAAAAAAGAAGTAAGATAGAAAGGTCAGAGGACTCCCCTAGGGTTTTGCAGAAGCATGACCTCTTTATTTGGATCAAAGCGGATCGTGAGAGGCTTGAGCTGCTGTTCATTGACTATGACGTTGTTATCATTCGTTGGATCCACAAGATCTACTGTACCATGGGAATGAGCATGTTCAACGATATATGAGCCACATCGAGATCTCAACTTCCAGGGAAACAAACGGTATCTAGAGTTGCAGGGAGGGTCTTGCCAATTTGGGAAGGGTTGTTTATCCTTGATTTTATGCAGCAGCTTCATCTGCTTCTTTGCTAAGTAGTCCTTGTCATAAACTTTCCTCTTGGATTCGGTAAGTTCATGCACCTACAACTTTCTCAAACCTATGGCATTATTAAGAAAAAAGTCAATATGCTTTATAACCCATAATGCATAATGTTGAATCTTAACAGGTACATAACATGCCTTATCGTAAATCAACCTGTATGGAGTCATCCCTAAAATTTTCTTGATTTCAGTTTGGTAGGCCCAGAGCGTATTAACCAATTTCTCAAACCAGGCTTTTTGGTTAGGGCAACCCATCTTCTCAAATATGATCTTGACTTGTAAAAAGAATTGTCGCTTATCCTGCATTATCCCATGTTATGGTGTTCGATTGGGGGCAAAGTAGTTCACAATATCATCAACCCGAGGGCCTCATGACATTTCGGTGATAGGATAGATGTTGTCTAACATCGTCAACTCCGGCGGTCTCCATCGCACATCATGGACCGGTATTGCATCTATCTCTGTGGACTACTCCTCTGATTCAAGTAACGCGCTAATCAAGGAAACCTTTTCATCAATTACCTCAAGTTGCTCGGGAGCTTCATTCTCAAATGCACCATCAAGACCAAATGCTGAAAATAGCTCTAGCGTAACCAAGTTATCTACCACATCTAATGCGTGTACCTCTGAATCTTCACACTCAGTCGGCGTCTTACTAAACACGTTCATCTCCAGTGTCATATTTCCAAAAATGAGCTTAAGTACTCCACTTCGACAGTTAATCGAGGCATTAGAGTAGCAAGGAATGGTCGGCCAAGAATGATAGGGGCCTAATATATGGTGGAAATAGGCTGCTGCATGTCTAGAATAATGAAGTCCACTAGGTAGTAAAATTTTTTGACTTGAATTAATACATTCTCAACAACGCCTTATGGATCTTTTACGGATCTATCTGCTAACTATAGCATCATAGTAGTTTTCTTCAACTCACTTAAACCCAACTGTTTATATATCGAAAATGAGAGCAAGTTCACACTACTCCCCAAATCAAGTAAAGCTCTCCTGATACGAGATTCACCAACCATGATCAAAATAGTGGGAGAACCAGGGTCTCTAAGCTTCTGCGGAGTCTGACTCAATATCAATGCACTAACTTGCTCAGTCAAGAAGGCCTTTTTCTTCACGTTTAGTTTCCTTTTTACTATGTATAGGTCTTTCAGAAATTTTGCATATGCAGGGATATTCTGTATGGCCTCTAGAAGTGGAATGTTGATCTTCACCTACTTGAATATTTCTTGGATCTCAGTGTGATACTTATTTTTCTAACCAGATGTCAACCGCTAAGGATAGGGTATCACAGGTTGATACTACTTAACTGGCTCATCCTCCTTATTATCTGACTTTGTTAAACTTAAGTTGGCTTCATCTGATTTTTCTTTTCCTTTATCTGTCGCAGATGTCACTTCAGGTGTTGGAGTGACTATTTGTTGATTAGTGGGCATTTTAGGACAGGCAACTTCTTTTCGGTTTCTCAAGGTAATAACTACCTTAGCTGACTCAAATGCATCCCTTCAAACGTTGTGTACCGATTGAGGTTGTTGTCGATATACCTGGAGATTAGGCTGAGGTTGTGCAGGAAATTTTCCTTTTTCCAGGGTGTTCAGCTATGTACTTATTTTATTCGCGACATCTCTCAATTCTCCGGTGGTCGTGGCATGAAGCTGCATGAATTGCTGGAACATGTTCGCCATCTGCATCATGCTATCATCAAGAGATTTCTTTGCTAGATTAGGAGCTAGAGTTGGTTGGGATCCCGGTGGTGCGTAACTCTGAGAAATCTATTGCGGTTGATACTGCAATTAAGGAGCTACAACTGGGTGATATATCGGTTGCAAAGGCGGTGCATAAGATTAAGGAACTTACTGATACCACGAGATTGATGGAACGAGCTGATCATTCATCCATGAGAGGTTCGAATGATTCCTCCGTCTTGGATTATACGTGTTTGAGAACGGCTAATTCTGAGTTTTTTTGACCCAATTCGCCGATGGCACCCGATCAGATCTACTCTCCTGCCATACTGGTAGATAATGACAATCTTGAAGTCTGTGGTTTGAAGTCTCACAGATAGAGAAATCCTCAGCTTTCACTTTTTCTGATTCCATAACATCCAGTTTCTTAGACAATGCAACAACAAGAGCCTATAAGCTAGTTTCCTCTTTGACCTCATATCTACCGCCACCACTTATTGCTCGGAGAAGTTGTGCTGCTATTGGTGCCTGTTCATGACGTGTGTTCCATTGTTGGGCACTCTCAGCTAAATAATTGAAAAATGATAGGGCCTCATCTAGTTCCTTGCTGAAGAACTCCCCGTTGCACATGGTTTGGACAAACTGTTTACACGCAGGGGTTAGTGTAGTATAAAAATAATTCACTAACCTCCAAGATTCGAAGACATGATGTCGACACATGTTCATCAGGTCCTTGAATCTCTCCCAGCAAGCCTGGAATGTCTCATCACCTTTTTGCATGAACTAATTGATTTGCTCCTGCAGGTACTGAGTTCTCTGAAAAGGAAAGAACTTATGTAAGAACTCACGCTGCATTTCAACCCAACTTGTAATAGAGTTAGGTCGCAGAAAATTAAACTAGATTTTTGCCTTATCTTTCAAAGAAAATGGAAACAAGCGAAGTTGGATATATTCATCAGTTCCATCCCCCCATTTATTGATAGCGGTGTAGACCAACTCAAAATCTGTCACGTGTTGGTATGGACTCTCAGAATCCATCCCGTGAAACTAGGGTATCACAGATAACATACCATGCTTAATATTGAAGTTCAGTGCATCTTGTGGTAACACAATGCATGACGGTGTGGAAGTACATGTCGGCTGTAGAAAATCCTAAAGTATACGTGGTGCATGTGCAGCCATGACTTCCTCAAAGAATTGGTCAAACAGATTGCCCAAATCAATTTCAAAATCACTCGTAAAATTAACAGGAGAATAGTTAGATTATGTGCTCTATGTGTCCCTACTGGTGTTAGGTGAAATTTTAGATAGTCTATTTGAATTATCTCGAACCCAGGGCATCAAACATCAATGCAAACAGCATAAATTCACTAACATAGTAGCAAAAAAGCATGATCAATTTTTTTCAATTTTTAAAATTTTAAAATTTTAAAATTTTAAAATTTTTTTATTTAATGAAAAATCAAAAATAATGGGAAAACACAAAATTTGAAATTAAACCTAGCACTCCCCGGCAACAGCGCCAAAAGCTGGACTCACTCGAAAAATAAGCAGCTTGGAAGCTATCCCAAGTATAAGAGTTATGTCGTGTAATATTCATCCCAAAGGCCAGATCGTCTCCTCAAGGAATGCGATTTAATCTCAAATTTTACGTATTTTGGATTTTTGAAATTTCTTTTGGCAAATTTAAAGAACGTGCAATTTAAACTCTAAAACCTAACATGCGCTGAATTAAATAACGAGAAACGGAAATCCTACGTTTAAAATTCCGAACCAAACAAGAATTAAAACACGCGTGATCTTCGGGACAAAAACTAAATGCGAGAACTTTCCCCCTTAATTTTAGCATGCAAGACTAAGAAAGCAACTAATCACAATTTTGAATAACACTAATTTAAGTGCAATCAAGAACTAAAATAGGAATTTGAGACTTCAAAAAAATAAACCATAAACAGAACACTAAAAAAAAATCAGACTTTAATAAGATCAAACTCAAACTAAATCAAATTAACTAAAATTTAAATTTTTAAGGAAGACAATTAATATAAATCCTAAAGAAAATATTTTTCTTTTTGTATTTATTCTCCTTTATTTTTTAAGAAATCAAACCAAACATAGTCAAACAAAAAAAATTAATTCAAGCAAACAACAAAAAAACAACTTTAATCTAAAAATAATACTAAATAAGAAAAAAAAAGAATTTAAATTTACTTAACAATAATATCTCAATGTAAAATTAAAAGTTGAACTTCACTTGAAATAAAAAAAAACAATTAACAATATTTTAAAGAAAGAATAAAAGAGAACAAGAGAAAAAAAGAAGAAGAAAGATATAGAGAAAGAGAGAGCAAAGCCATTGGGGAGTCTAACTGTTGGAGGAGTTCTTGGCAGCAAACTGGAGGAGCTCAGGTCGAAGGGTGTGACTGAAACCAAAACTGCAAGGGCTATGGCTCGAGCAGGTGGCTGTGGCTCGGGTGGAAGGGTGAGGAGCAGCTAGTAGGAGAAGGAGCAGCCAACAGGAGGAGGAGCAGCCAGCAAGAGGAGTGGGCTTTTCGGGTCTTCGAGTCCAGCCAGCACAGCAGTAGCCGCGAGAGAGAGAGAGAGAGAGAGAGAGAGAGAGAGAGAGAGAGAGAGAGAGAGAGAGAGAGAGAGAGAGAGAGCTAGAGGAAGAGGGAGAAGAGAAGAGAAAGGAAGGAGAAGGAGAAAGAGAAGGGAAGGGAAGGGAAGGAGGAAGAAGGGAATAGGGTGCGGCTCTGTGTAACCAAGAGCAAGGAGGAAAGAAAAACCAAGGAAAGGAGAAGGGAGAGAAGGGGAGACCAGGAGGAGGCATGCGGGGCTAATGAAGAAAAGGAAGAAAAAAAATTAATATATAGAGGGAGAGGGGGGATGCCCTACGCTAGCCAACCTTGCAGAGATACCCGGATCCAGTTGCATAGCCAGGTCACATCAAGGTGAGGTTTATTTTTATTTTTATTTCCTTCTTTTTATTTCCCGGCAACAAGGGTGATTTTGATCCTCTTGGAGCCCGTTTATCTCAAAATTCAAAACACAAAAATTGTAGATAATCTTCTCATCTTTCTCTAAAATTTTGAATCGTCTCGATCGAAGTTTAGACGGGAAAATTATGCGCAAAGTACGGACTGGTACTGGTTTTAGCTCCCGATAATTTTCCTGCGATAAAAAATGCCAAAAATTCATAAATTGCTCAATGAAACCCAATTGTTATAAATAGGACAATGTGTTAAAATATTGAGAGTAATTAGGTATTTAATTAATAATATAAGCCCCAATATTTTTTTATGCTTGAATAATTAGCCCACAAAAGTTTTATCTCAGCCAATCACAAACTGAATTTAATGTTTCAACACTTGCCAGAATTTTTAGTCAAAACATATACCACTTAAACCATTAACAATACAATAAGCTTAGTTAAAGTGATTCAAAACTAAACTCAACATTCAATATAATTTTTCCAATAAGTTCAGAACATACACAACAGATTATAAGGTGCAGAAATTAAAGAGATAGGGAAAGAAGATTGAACACCGGATTTTTTACAATGTTCAACTTACCGCCTACATCCTTGCCTCAAGCAACTTGCTGTGAGGATTTCCTTTATCCATTTCGTTCAATAGGTGGAGTGTGCCTCTCTCTGTTGGTATGTGGAGACCCCTCTCTAATGAGAGCACCCTCTTGTTAGGCAACGATTCAAACCCTGAATCGTCAAATTGCAAAAAGCACAATACAGATTGTTTGTACACTAAAAACACTCTCACAACAGAGCAAAAAATTTTACCATTTAAAGCACAATATACTTCAAAAATCAAAATGCAATAGAAGCTCACTGAGATTGCGAAGGTATTCTGATTGTGAGATAGATTTAGAAAACCAAAATCAGAATTTGTTTAGGGCTTTTAGCAAAAACTCACACCAGCTTTTCAAAGTACGAATCAAGAGTATAACAAGAATTTCAAATAGTATGTGCGAGTATTAAATGCTCTGATTGCGTAAAAGTCATCTTTATATAGAGTAGGAAAATTCTTACCATTTTCCCCAAGTTTGGAAACCAAATCATTTGAATTTTGGAAAGAAATCAGCGTTGTTAGAAAGTTTAAAACAGACTTTAGTCCCATGAACCATGAGGTCATTGCCTGAACTAATTCAAAATAGCGCTCTAGAACAAATAGAAGTAGTTCAGTTGCCTGGACCCAAGAGTTTAGTTTTCTGACCCTATTCTTTTTTCATATTTACATTGGCAGTACATATCAGTTGCCTAAGTGGCAAACCTCAGTCGCCTGATCACTATGCAACTTAGTGTTTTGCACATGTTGATTCCAAAACTTGTTTTTATTAACTTTGAAAAATATTTTGAACCTTATAAAAATATTTTCCATATTCTAAATCAGGTCTCTAAGTCCAGAGTTAAATCCCAAGAGCTTCATTCACAATATTGAAATTTAGAAGTACTTACATGAGACTCTAAAAAGATAAATACACTTAATTCCTAAGTCTTCATTTCATATAGCTTCAATCATTGTCTAAGCTCGATCATCACTTCAATACGCTCATTTTCTTCATGACTTGTAGCTTTAAGTTAGTCTTTATGCAATCTTTTCCAAGTATAACCCTTGTACTTTGTGAAATACATTATTCCTAAAACTTAACTTGAAAGCACAATTAGTAACCTTAATTTGTTATCATCAAAACGAGATTAAACCTTGTTAGGACAACAATCTCCCCCTTTTTGATGATGACCAATAAGGAGCCAAATGAGGTCACCTTAATAAGGCTCCCCCTCACAATAAGTATAAAACACAAAAACATAATCAATATACTAATATGTATTGAGGCTTTAATTGTGATTTTGTGTTTCTCCTTTTAGAAAAAATTTCCTCAACAAGTCATTTCATGAATAATAACACTTACAAAGCTCATGTTAGAATTTCAATATGGCATTTATCAAGCGTTAGCACATATAACATATATCACTATATCATGTATTACTCTCCCTGAATGTAACATTTCCTTAAACAACATTCAATGTTTAGTGCATTCATAAGAGATTTTGTTAATTTAGGTGTAATCCCAAGAGGGGGGCGGGGTGAATTGGGTATTTTTAAATTCTTTAAACTTATTTACCACTTAATCCCTATCTCTATATTCAACAAATTAATTGCAGGAGTTTAAAATTGATTCAAATTATTATCTCAATAAACTCTACTTTACCTAATTAATTATTAAGTACGTGTGGGGTTATTCAACATACACACATGCAAGATAAGTAATGAAATGTGTTGTGGAAATAAAAGAGTAAAGGAAAAAAGAAGGCAAACACAGTTTTTACGAGGTTCAGCCAACCTGGCCTACGTCCTCACCTTGAGCAACCCACTCAAGCATTCCACTAAATCCCTGCTCTTTTAACCGGGATGGAGCTTCCCTTACATCCATTGCTTACAAGAGGCACAGCTTCCTCCTCACCCGATTCACAACCCGAACCGTGATTACAATTAGAATTTCACATATGCAAAACAACTCAATATTACTTCTACCAAATCTAGTGAGTACAATTAAAAACCTAACACATATCCATATGATGAAACTTGAAGCTCAGTATGTATGTAACGATACAATCGTTATATGAATGAATATTCTTCACCAAATCTCCCTTTTATCGAATCTTCCAAAATAATTATATAAGTAAATGCTTTGGAGAACTAAGGGTTCTAGTTCAACTTTCTAGATGCACAAATACCAAATATGTTCTTATCAAAAAGTTTGTCTGGAATATTATAAAGATCTAGATCAATAAGTCTTCTTCCAAATATCCAAAACACAATATGATCTTTGTAATATGTAAATATATATATGAAATGAGTTCCAAAGATCAAAAACCTAATATAATATTTTTCAAAAAATATCCCACAATAATATATATAGTTATGAATTCTATGGATATTTAATCAATTGGTTTTGTAATATCGAAAATATCGAATCTTTAAATGAATACAAACTTGAATAAAATATATTTAACCAATGGCAAAACGATTCTTAAGTAGTGAACTTGTCAAAACAATTTATATGTATATAAGTACACTCAAGATCAATCCTTCTAATAATTTTTAATAAAAGATAATGAAATGAAAAACTCTTTGAAAATAAAAAAAAAATGATTTACCAAACCTTAATACCAAGTTGAATGCACAATAGTTGCTAGAATGCCTTTTGAAAATCACGATAGCCTTAGCTCTGATTTGACATATAAACTTTGAAATCCCAAGCAAAAGTTTCAACAGTGTCTTTCCCAAAGTTATGTTAATCGTACAATATGCTCAATCATATACGAAAGGTTCTTTCTCTCTTTTCTTTTGGGGGCACTAGAGTTTAGATGTTGATTATATAGGTAACCTTGCCCTTAGAATGAATTCTAACCGTTGGATCAACTTGATGTAAAAAATATATAGCTCGCAAGTTCTCTTATTAAAAATTAAATTTTTAACTTTCCTGCAAGTTCAAAGGACTAAGGGTTAGTGCTCAGATGACTGAAGTTCCTTCGAGCTTCAAAAAATTTAACCTGGACACAGGGTCAAATGACTGAGGTTTAGGTTCAGTCTTCTGAAGTGTTGGGTTTAGATGATTGAAGTCTGAGTTTAGTCTTCTGATGTGCTTCTGCCAAGCTTTTTGTTCCACCAATAATTCTTCAGATGACTGAACTTAATCTTTGGTCTTCTAAAGAAATTCTTCAGACGACTGAGCTTAAACTTCGGTCTTCTGAAGTTGAATCTTTAGATGACTGAACATGGAGTTCGGTCTTCTAAACAGATCATTTTCTTGATTTTTATTTTTAGTTTCAAAAATATGCTTTTGCACTCTTTCAAAAATATTTTTCGGGGTTTTTAAAATATCTCTAAGTCCATAAATATCCTCTAAATATGTTCATGAGATGCATAAGTCCTAAGGTCAATCTAAGGTATATTTGAGCTTCAAATTAAATCGTATGAAGTATGTAAATACATTTAGTTCTAAGTACCCATTCCTATGATGATCTTGAACTTTCCGCTTGCGTCTTCATTCTTCTACTCTTTTAGTTCCATGGATTGTGCCAAGATGTGTATACTTTAATCTTCATGGCTTCCATTGTTAGCCTTCTGTGCATGCTAAATATTGTTTTTGTTCACAATCTCAATGCATAGATCAAATACCAAGTGATTTGTCATTATCAAAACAAGATTGGACTCATAGAGTCAATAGATTTCAATACATTCATAAGATATATCTACATTTAGCATAAAGTCATCAACATGTGTAGCAACATTTCAACATACACTCGTCAGCATGTATAGCATCATTTAGTATTTAGCATATATACCAACACATTCACATTTTGATATAACTTCTCCTCTTTTTGAAATCAACAAAAAGGAATAAATCAAAAAATTGAACATGCAACTCTTTATTGGACCATTTATCAGCACACAGTTCACAAACACTAGGTCCAATATTTAGCAAGCAATTCTCAAACCAAATATCCAGCAAGATGTCTATCATGATATCCATTAATCAACGTGCAAAATAAACTCAATATGATCCATATCCAGCATGCATTTCTCAAATATCAAGGATATCATAAGTAGGAGAAAGTAGCAATAAAGATAAGAAAATTACAAGAAGTTTAACAAGCAAATAAAAAACCCAAGTAGCAAAATAGTTGGCTTTGGCATAGGAGGTTAGGATATGCTAGCATGGATCTTATATCCAAACTCTCCAAAAAGAATTTAGTTAAAGGCTTGCCTAAAACAAAATTTGTCAAAGATAAAGTGTGTGATGCTTGTCAATTAGGAAAACAAACCAAGAAAAGTTTCAAAAAGAATAAACATATATCAACTAGTAGACTCACAGAACTCATACACTTAGACTTGTTTGGTCCTACTAGAACCCAAAGTTTAGGAGTAAAACAATATGCCTTTGTAATTGTTGATGATTACTTAAGATACACATGGGTGTTGTTCCTAGCTAACTAAGAAGAAGCTTGCAACTCATTCATCACTTTATGTAAGAAGCTTCAAAATGAGAAAGGGTATTATGTCTCAAATATTAGAAGTGACCAAGGAAGAGAATTTAAGAATCAAAATGTTGAAAATTTTTGTAATGAATATGGCATAAATCACAACTTTTCGGCACCTAGAACCCCACAACAAAATGGAGTTGTGGAAAGCAAAAATAGAACCCTCCAAGAAATGGCAAGGACCATGCTTAATGAAAATGACCTACCCAAATATTTTTGGGCCGAAGCTGTAAATATAGCTAGCTATATAATTAATAGGGTCTCCATTAGATCAAACCTAAACAAAACACCCTTTGAATTGTGGAAAGGAAGAAGGCCTAACATAAAGTACTTTCATGCTTTTGGATGTAAGTGTTTCGTCCTAAATAATAAAGACAACTTAGGAAATTTTGATGCTAAATCGGATGAAGGCATTTTCCTAGGATACTCCACAAATAGTAAAGCCTATAGAGTCTACAAAAAAAGAACTCTAACCATAGTTGAATCAATTCATGTAGACTTTGATGAATCTAGCCCTCTTTCAAGAGAGGTTAAAAATGAAGAAAAAGATGATGTATTCAAAAAGGAGGATGAGATAGAAATCAAGGAGGAAAATGAAATAATCAAAGAAAATTCAAAAGATGAACTCATAGAAAATATGGAATTTCCAAAAGAATGGAAATATAAGAAAGATCACCCTCAAGAACAAATTATAGGTGAACCATCTAGAGGTGTGACTACTAATCTTCACTAAAGAACCTTTGCAATCATTATGCATTCCTATCCCAAAATGAACCTAAAAATATTGAAGAAGCCCTTAAGGATGAATCTTGGATAGCTGCAATGCAAGAAGAATTAAACCAATTTAAAAGAAGTCAAGTATGGAAGTTAGTGCCCAAACCGGAAAATCATTCAATCATAGGAACTAAATGGGTATTTAGAAATAAAAACGATGAAAATGGTATAATTACTAGAAACAAAGCTAGACTTGTAGCAAAGGGGTACAATCAAGAAAAAGGAATAGACTATGATGAAACCTTTGCCCCTATAGCTAGAATGGAAGCTATTAGAATGTTGTTAGCCTATGCTTCCTACAAGGAGTTTAAGTTATACCAAATGGATGTCAAAAGTGCATTCTTGAATGGATATATCAATGAAGAGGTATATGTTAAACAACCCCCTAGTTTTGAGAATATTAAAATTCCTAACCATGTATTTAGACTAACTAAGGCTTTGTATGGACTTAAACAAACCCCAAGGGCTTGGTATGAAAGATTTAGTGGATTTCTAATTGAGAAAGGATTTTTAAGAGGAAAAAATGATAGCACCTTTTTCATTAAAAATAAGGAAAATGATATACTTTTAGTTCAAATCTACGTAGATGATATAATATTTGGTGCTACAAATGAACATCTATGTAAAGAATTTACAAAATGTATGCAAGAAGAATTTGAAATGAGCTTGATGGGGGAATTAAACTATTTTCTTGGACTGCAAATTGAACAAGCAAAAAATGGGACTTTTATAAGTCAAACAAAATATATAAAAGATATGATACAAAAATTTGGTATGGAAAATAGTAAACCCATAGGCACACCTATGAGTACCTCCATCAGCCTAAACAAAGATGAAAAGAGAAAATCCATAGACACAAAGCACTATAAAGGCATGATTGGAAGTCTATTATATCTAACAACCTGTAGACCCGATATAATGTTTAGTGTGTTTATGTGTGCACGTTTTCAATTAGCACCTAAGGAATCACACAAAATTGTCGTTAAAAGAATAGTAACATACTTAATAGGCACAATGGACTTAGGACTATGGTATCCTAAAGACACTGGTTTTGAAATGATCAGTTATTCAGATGTGGACTATGCCGGTTGTAAGATAGATAGAAAAAGTACAAGTGGCCCATGCCACTTCTTAGGAAGATCTTTAGTTTCTTGGTTTTCTAAGAAACAAAATTTCGTGGCTTTGTCAACTGCTGAGGCCGAATATGTAGCAGCTGGTAGTTGTTGTGCACAAACTTTTTCATGAAACAACAATTAAGAGATTTCAATTTAAACTACACAACTGTACCAATTAAGTGTGATAACACGAGTGTGATTAACATATCTAAAAATCCTATTTCATACTCAAGAACAAAGCACATTGACATAAGACACCACTTCCTAAGAGATCATGTTTAAAAAGAAGACATAAATCTGGAATTCATCAATACAAATGACCAATGGGCTGATATCTTTACTAAACCACTCTCAAAAGATAGATTTATTGCCACAAGAAGAGAACTTGGTCTACTATATAGTAGAAAAGTAAACTAAAAGGAGCCAGACTTAAAGAAATATCTACAATCTCTAAGATCACATAGGGTTTGTCTCTTTTAAGTGATCAAAATTTGTTTTGGCATGTACTTTGATGTGTTGTATAATTCAACACTGAGTTTGAATTGCTTTCCTTGTTGCTTGTAAAATAGACTCATGATATGTGATATGCAGCATGCTACATATGGATGTTTGAAAAATTGGCATCTTGAAATTGGTATTTTGAAAATCTAAGCATAAAGTTATTTTTTAAATATCTTGACCATGTATGCTTATGATCACATGAAAGAATGAAAAATTAGAATCTATGAGAAGTGCATGATAAAATTTCAATATGAATAACTAAGATGTATATTTGTATCCATGAATATATCACTTGATCTTTAAGCAATACAACATGATTATGAGCATTGGTAATATTGTCATGATCTTGGTATTTGAATGATGCATTATGCATAACAATTTTTTTTTTTGAGTTTTTTTTCACAAATATGAATGTTGAGCACCATATGCATGATTGAAAATTCAAAAATGTCACAACACATATGAAATAAGAATGCCCAATTTGAAATATGATGTTGAATCTTGGCATGATTGAGGAGTGTGTGGTCATATGTACATTTTAATGTTTACCCTTTTTGATTGATGTCAAAAGGGGTAGTAGTATTTGGGCAAAATCTTGGCATGATTGTGAGCTTGATGGGCATCATAAAGATGATTAAATTGATTAAAAGCATGATATTGATAGCATGATATTGAAACTTGAGCATGTTGAGTATGATTAGAATGAAAAATTTAAGCAATAAGAAAATTGAGCAATGAGCATGATTGGACTTGAATCTACAAATTGTTTAAAGAAATGCTTATCGTAAGGGGGAGTAGAATAAAGCAAGTTGTAAGGGGGAGATTTTTTATGCTTATTCATATTTTTTTGCTCCTCATTTGTTATCATCAAAAAGGGGGAGATTGTTGACCTAACTAGGCTTTTCATTCCTGTTTTGATGATAACAAAATGAAAGATGCTTTAACATATGATATTAAGTTATGTGTTTTAGGTAAAAGATCTCTCAAGGTTGATAGGTTGAAGTTCAATGTTAATCTAGTGAAAGCTCCTCAGAATGTTGAAGGCAATGAATGACAAATGAAGAAGTTTAAAGGCAAGCAAACCCAGAGTCAAAAGTGAACCTCAAAAGCTGAAGGAGACTAAAGAATTTAAGAAGACCATAATTAGAAGAATTGTTGTAAGTACTTCAAAGTCAAATGCTAGTTAGATATGTGAAGCTCTCATAAGTCAAAAGAAACTAAGAAACATCTTGTTAAAAGAGCTTAAAATATATTTTTTATTTTGAAACTCATTAGGCAAAGAGACTTAGAGACTTTAGTTTAAGTCTTGGAACACATTTTTTAAGGTTAAACAAGTTAATATTCCAAGATTAATTAAACAAAGAAGAGTTTAATTAAACAATTTAATTAAATGAGGAAATTGTTCTTTGGAAAAATTTTGAATTTCAAAATTAATTCAATCATTTAATTAAATGAGGAAATTGTTCTTTTGGAAAAAATTTAAATTCCAAAATTAATTCAATAATTTATTGCTACCTAATTAAATGACAAAGTTGTTTTTGAAAAATTTTGAATTTCAAAATTATTTCAATAATTTAATGCTACCTAATTTAATGAGGACATTATTCTTTGAAAAAGCCTATAAATACCTCTTTGGGTAATGAAATAAACAAGAAAGAGAAAACACAAGAAAAGAGAGAAATCAAACAAAATTTGGAATTCATCTTGTGCCGAAATTCTCCTGAAGTTCTTCTTTACTCACATCTTTTGCTGGAGAGGAATTCTACAATTTTGGTTCAAAGCTCGGTTCCGGTTTGCAATTACATTTCTCTTTTAAACGAACCATTGGTGACTTCTAAAAACTTTAGAGCTTCATATATTCTAATTTGCTTTTTTTTTTTAAGTACAATTTACATCTCAATTTGTACAACCTGCTCTAAATTTTGAGAGTATTTTTTGTACGCAGAATTTATATTATATTCTTGTAGATTGTGATGATTCCAGGTTTTTTGGATCGTTGGCTAGGCAAGGGATTATCACCTAGAGAGGTGCCGCTCTAGCCTTTTGAATGAGTGTGTAAAGGTATTGTTCCACTTGGTAAAGGAACAGATTTAGTGAATCCTTTGGTGGTTTTGCCAAAGGCGAGGACGTAGGCTGTGTTGAAGCCGAACCTCGTAAAATCCTGTGTCTCACTCTCTCTTTCCCTTACTCTTTCTTTTTAGCATATTTATATTGTGTGGATAGTTTAAATTTGAAATCATATACACTACGTATATTTGGAAATCAAAAAAACTTAAACTTTAATTTTGATTTAGGTTGCAGAAACCGAAAGGGAGTACGTTGGTTAAACCATACTTTGCGGAAACCATATGGGAGTACATTGCTTGGTTAAAACACCCAAATAAAATTAACTAATAGTTTACTTGAACACTGAATTTTGGGAAGAGTGTGGATGTGTGGTTGTAAATCATATAAAAGAAGCAAATTTATTTTAACAATCATATCATTCAACTATAGGGCTTGATTCATATTTATAAAGCAAACATAAACAAACAACCATCCTAATTTCTTACTACTGTATATCTTAATTTTGGTTTGGTTGTTTGCTTTAAAATTGTGTTTGATTAGTTTGGATAATGTGGTTGATTGAAAGGTTGTTTGGTGATTTAGTTGTTTAAGTGCTTGTGTTGTTGATTGTATAAAAGAAACCAAGTTATTGTGTGTTTGACAAATTAAAAAAACAAGTAAAAGAATTGGTTAAACAGTAAAAGAAGTTAAGTATTCTTAAAAGGAATTAAAAAGAAAGTTTTTAAATTCCCAATTCACCCCCCTCTTGGGAAGCTATCCTAATTTCAATTGGTATCAGAGCCCACTTATAGCAAAACCTAATAAGTAGCTATATATAGATCTAAATGGCACAAATAGGAGTAGCTCCCTTGGGTGAGGGTCAATCCTCAACTAGGCCACCTATTTTTTGTGGATTAAATTATACCTTCTGGAAGCAACGAATGAGAATCTACCTTCAAACTATGGACTGGAAGGCATGGAACGTTGTAACAAATGAAAATTTAATCCTATTTAGTGTGGCATGAGTAGAAATTAATATGAAATACTGTTTCTGGGAATGTCTTAATGATACGTATTTTTATAATGGAAAACCGGCGTACGGGCCGAGATTTTGATATGTTTGCCGGCGTATGGGCCAAGCTATGTATATGATTTGCCAGCATACGGGCTGACCTATGTATATGATTTGACGGCGTACGGGCTAAGCTATGGATGTGATTTGCCAGCGTACGGGCTGGGCTATGGATATGATTTTCTGGCGTACGGGTCGAGCTATGGTAAAATATGAAATACCAATGTACGGGTCGATGATTTTCAAGATATACGTATATATGCAAAATGATATGATTGATTTGAAAATTAATGATATGAAATATCTACGTATCACAGTTTCAATATATGTTATATGGTATCAGAACCTGGTTGGCTTGGTCTAGGCTAGCACTTGCACGGTACCGTTTCTATGTGTCCATGGTCATTATGATCATGATATTTGTGTTAACGCCTCTGTATGGAGTGGTGTGAGATTGGATAGTCGATGTGATTTTTAAGAAGTGTGTGAGCGCCCCTGGTGTACGGACCAGGTCTGGCAAACCCATCAGACTTACAAACTGTACTTTTGACTTGGCAGTGGTCAACCAACCATTATCAGGTCCATCCTTCGGGCCACACAACACAATCATGTGGGGGTAATACATGACAACAGCCAGCTAACCTATCAGAATATAGTGACTCTGGTATTTATGGTAATGTGATGGATGTTTTCGTATTTATAATATTGTCATTGTATGTTTCCTCTGCTTATGCTTCCGTTATGTGTTTTGATGTATTCCTGGTACCCACGGGTCCAGGTGGGTTATGATCTGCTGAGTTAAGGGTCGTGATTTTGTAATATGAAAAAATTTATGTGAAAATTAAGCAGGTCGTCACAGTTTGGTATCAGAGCTTAGGTTGCTAGTATCTATAGACTTTAGAATGTAGCGGAAACCATACCAGAGTTTAGGAAATGATTTAAGGTTGTTCTACAATCTAGAGGCAGGACTTCCGTGGTAGTTTCTGTGTTTTTCCTGGGGTGATGATTTTAGGAAAATCATAGTAAGCTATTGTTAGGTTGTGTTCCTAGAATGTAGGACTGGAGATTAGAAATGAGTTGGAAATGTTGAGAAAAGTGGTGAGGACAGGTGGGTAAATTATAAGGATAGAATTTCTAAGTTGTGTTTGTTGTTTCCAGGATGGATCTAAGAGGAAGTAGTGCCCATACGAGTGGCAGTGATGGAGCAGGGCCATCAAGTGCAGGCGGGACTGACTCTGACGCGGTATTACGTAGCGTGGCTCAGCAGGTCATATGGCTGAGATCGCTAGGAGCTCCAGGGAGCAGGGTGGTCCGTCGGCAGGCCATGGGTGCACTATTGAGAAGTTTACGAAGATGAATCCTTCGAAATTCTCAGGAGGAGTTGATCCTATAGCCACTGAGAACTGGATGCAGAAGACAAGAAAGTCTTGGTTGTATTGCAATATACTGAGGAACATAGGGTACTCTTTGCCACCTATAGACTGATAGGAGAGGCCGAGAGGTGGTGGACTACGGTAAGACTATTGGAGCAGCAAAGGGTGACTCTGATAGCCATGACATATGATCGGTTTAAAGAATTGTTCTTCGATAGATGTTTTCCAGCTACTGTCAATGAGGCTAAAGTATAAGAGTTCTTGAGTCTGAAGCAGGGACAGCTATCCATCCAGAAGTATGCAGTGCATTTCATCGAGCTCTCTCGTTTTGCCCCGTACATTGTTCCTAATGAAGTGAAGAAGTCAAGGCAGTTTGAGAGAGGCTTGAGGCGGAGTATATTTAAGCAAGTGGTGGTGCTGCGAATCCAAGACTTTGCTGAGTTAGTCGACAGGGCAGCCTTGACAAAGGTTGGTGAGCATCTCGATGCAGAGGAGCAAGGACAGAGGAAGAGATCTACACCTACGGGTTACCAGCAGAGTCATAGACTGGGTCAGTGGAGGAGAGGAAATCATGGTAGAGTGCGAAGGTGGGAGACAGGAGGACGCAAAGTGCAGACAGGGCAGGGTCCTCCAGTCTGTCAGACTTGTGGTAGGAGGCACTGGGGAGAGTGTCAAGCTGGTGGTGTGTTGTGCTATTGCTGCGGTAGATCGGGGCACATGGTGCGAGACTGTCGTACCCCACTAGATGCAGTTCCAGCTCCTAAACCATACCGGGGAGGTTATCATACGCCACGTGGGGGCCACCAAAGGAATACGACTCCAGCCAGGATATTTACTCTGACGCCGGGTGAGGCTGAGACAGCAAGTGACGTGGTGACAGGTATGGTTATTATGCTTGCTTTTAAAGTTATTGCATTGTTTGATTTAGAAGCTACACACTCGTTCGTGTCTTTAGGGTGTGTTAAATTATGTGGGGCTGAGACACAATCATTAGATATTGAATTGTGGGTAGCTACACCGACTAGGTCAGCAGTGAGGTGTAGTAGGGTGCTTTGAGGTTGACCAGTTGATATTCAAGGAAATACTTTGTCTGCTGATCTGATAGTGCTAGACATGCATGAGTTTGATGTTATATTTGGCATGGATTGGCTAGCAACTAATTTTGCCAGTATAGATTGCCGAGCACAAGAAGTGATATTCAGATCTCCGGGGGAAGCAGAACTCAAGTTCGTAGGGTCACGAGTGCAATCCCTGCCTCATCTAGTTTCAACTATTCAGGTCAAAAGACTACTGCTAAGTGGTTGTCAAGGGTTGTGGCTGTTGTGAAGGAGATGTCAGAGAATGAATTGAAACTTGCTAGCACGCCTGTAGTAAAGGAGTTTACAGATCTTTTCCCATACGAGTTACCAGGCTTGCCACCCGATTATAAGGTAGATTTCCCTATTGATCTACCTTCCGGTACAGCACCGATTTCTAAATTTCCTTACCGGATGGCACCAGCAGAATTGGCAGAATTGAAGAATCAGTTGCAAGATCTGCTTGTTAAGGGCTTTATACGACCCAGTGTATCTTCGTTGGGAGCTCCAGTTTTATTTGTGAAGAAGAAAGACGGGACTATGAGGATGTGTATAGACTATAGGGAGATTAATAAAGTGACAATCAAGAACAAGTATCCTCTACCCCATATCAATGATTTGTTTGACCAGCTCCAAGGTACACGGCTGTATTCGAAGATTACCTCAGATTCGGCTACCAGCAGGTAAAAGTGAAAGCAAAAGACGTCTTAAAAACGGTCTTCGAGACCATGTACGGGAATTACGAGTTTTTTTTTATGTCGTTTGGTTTGACGAATGCTCCTGCGGTGTTTATAGACTTGATGAACAGAGGCTTCCACCAATACCTATACCAGTTTGTTGTTATTTTTATTGATGATGTACTGGTCTATTCGAGGAGCTATGAGGAGCATGAGACGCCCTTGAGGCAGGTTTTGTAGACACTTCGGGAAAAGAAGTTGTACGCCAAGTTCAGTAAATGTGAATTCTGACTTGAGAAGGTCGTGTTCTTGGGGCATGTTGTATCTGGAGACGGTATTTCTGTGGATCCTAGCAAGATTAAGGTGGTAGTGAATTGGGTTAGACCAAGAAATGTCTAGGAGATTAAGAGTTTCTTGGGGCTAGTTGGCTATTATCGCCATTTCGTTAAGGGATTCTTAGCTTTGTCAGGACCTTTGACACGACTGATGAGGATGAATGTCAGATTTAAGTAGGATGACAACTCTGAGCAGAGTTTTCAAGAACTAAAGCAGAGATTAGTCACAACACCAGTGTTGGTTATCCTATCAGGGGGTGAGGAATATGTCATTTACAATGATGCGTCCTTGAAGAAACTTGGTGTGTATTGATGCAGCATAGCAGGGTGGTTGCGTATGCGTCCAAGCAGTTGAAAGAATATGAAAAGAACTACCCTACACATGATCTTGAATTAGCTGCAGTGGTACACGCATTGAAAATTTGGAGGCATTACCTGTACAGTGAGCAGTGTGAGATTTTCTCCGACCACAAGAGTTTAAAGTATTTCTTCACGCAGAAGGAACTGAATATGAGGCAGAGAAGGTGGTTAGAGTTAATTAAGGATTTTGATTGTACCATCAGTTATCATCCAAAGAAAGCAAACGTGGTAGCTGATGCGTTGTGCAAGAAATCCAGGGAATCAACATTGGCGACTATGGAGATCCAGTATTCGATTATGATGGATTTGGAGAGATTCGACATTAAATTAGTTGAGAGTGGTTCTTAAGCTCACATTGCCAGTTTAGTGGTGCAGCTGATTCTACAAGAAAGAATTAAAGCTGCCTAGAAGGAAGACCTAGAGTTAGCAGAGATGATAGATAAAGTACAGATTGGTCAGAGGGAGGAATTCAGTATTGCAGACGACGAAGCTTTGCGGTTCCGTTCCAAATTATGCATTCCTGCTGATACTGAGATCAGGAAGACTATTTTAGAGGAGGCTCACATATCTTTGTATACAGTTCATCCTGGTAGTACGAAGATGTACAGGGATCTGCGAGAGTCGTACTTGTGGAGTGGTATGAAGAGAGAGATTACCGAGAACGTAGTGCAGTGTCTAACGTGCCAGCAGGTAAAGGCTAGAGGCCGGTAGGGCAATTGCAGTCGTTATTTATCCCAGAGTGGAAGTGGGATCATATATCTATGGACTTTGTGTCAGGATTGCCGACGGCATTACATGGCCAGATTGCTATCTGGGGGATTGTTGACAGTTTGACTAAGACCGCCCACTTTATACCTATCAAGATCAGCTACTCCCTCAACCGTTTAGCAAAGATCTACATTCAGGAGATAGTTCTTTCCCATGGGATTCCAGTATCGATTGTGTCAAATCGAGACCCACGTTTTACGTCATGTTTTTAGAAGAGTCTGCAGGAAGCACTAGGGTCTTAATTGTCATTTAGCACGGCATTCCATCCTCAGTCAGATGGGCAGACTGAGAGGACAATACAAACATTAGAGGATATGCTCCGTGTATGCATATTGGATTTTGGGGGTAGTTGGACTCAGTTCATGCCACTAGTAGAGTTTGCGTATAATAACAGTTATCAAACCAACATTGGCATGGCACCATTTGAGGCTTTATATGGTAGGAGATATCATTCTCCTTTATTTTGGGATGAAATGGGTGAGCGGCGAGTAGTGGGGCCAGAGCTTGTGCAGTAAGAGCGTGATAAGGTTCGACTTATTAGAGATAGGATCAGTGCAGCTCAGAGCCAACAAAAAAGTTATGCTGATAATTGCTGCAGGAATCTGGAATTTGATGTGGGTAATCATGTGTTTTTGAAGATAGCTCCGATGAAAGGGGTTATGCGATTTGGGAAGAAGGGTAAACTTAGTCCTAGGATTATCGGTCCATTTGAGATTCTAGATAAAGTGGGGCCGGTAGCCTATAGGCTAGCTTTACCACCTGTGTTGTCCAAGATCCACGACGTATTTCATATTGCTATGTTAAGGAAATATGTCCTAGATCCTTCTCATATCATTAGTTATGATGAATTAGAGCTTAGTGATTCACTGGTGTATGAGGAGGTATCAGTACAGATTTCGGATTGGAAAGCACAAGAGTTACGTAATAAGGAAATTCCTCAGGTGAAAGTGTTGTGGAGGAATCATACCATTGAAGAGGCTTTTTGGGAGTTTGAGAAGTAAATGAAGCAGAAGTACCCATAACTATTTCAAAAAACGTAAGTAGACCCTTTTCTTGTTAAGGGATGACGAGTTACGCGAATAGTAAATTTCGAGGACGAAATTTTATAAGGAGGGGAGAATGTAACGATCCTAAGAATAATGGTATTTAAACAATAAAAGAAAGGAAAATGGAAATAGGAACAGAAGGACGCAGTCGACTTCGTTAATGAATGCCATTTTGGATCCTATAATCCCGAGGAATTTTTTAGTTCCTCGTCGACGAGAAGATACCGAGAGAGAATTTGTGGAAACCTAAAATTCGTCAACGAGGGTTGAAGTTCATCAATGAACTTTCTATAAGACTCGTCGATGAGGTGACATGGCTCGTCGACGAATCCCGCAGTATAAATAGGGTTAAACGAGAATTTTCAATCATTTTCCTGCGCCGAATCTCTCTCTCTCTCTCTCTCTCCCCTCATATGGTTTCTCCTCCTTCTCACTAAGATTTTGGGCCAAATTTCCACTAATTCGAGGATCTGAAGCCACCACAACGCTCCTAGAAAAGTTTTCTCCAAGTCTACCGGAGCGGATCGTCAGTGGGGCTGAGTTGGAAACCATCCCAAATCCAGGGTAAGGCTTTCTACTCATTATTTGGTTATTTTACAGTTGTAGGAAGTGTTATACGCATAGCAATACTGAACTTTAGTTCTGGGGAATGCTGTTTCCAGGGTGTTGAGTTGGGAACCCTGCAGGTACGGGATGATTTTCCTAGGGGCTTTTCAAGAATCAAGTAAGGGGATAAACTAAGCTAGTATTTTATGAAAAATATGTATATTGTTATAGCATTTGATTTCAAGAAAATAAATAATTTATATATGATTTATATTTTGGAAAATGCTGTTGAAAGTAATGATATGTTAAATATAGGAAAAACCTATTTAGTGTGACATGAGTATAAATTAATATGAAATACTATTTCTGGGAATGTGTTAATGATACGGATTTTTATAATGGAAGACCGGCGTTCGGGCCTAGATTTTGATATGTTTTCCGACGTACGGGCCAATCTATGTATATGATTTGCCGACGTACGGCCCGAGCTATGGAAATGATTTGCCAGCGTACGGGCTGAGCTATGTATATGATTTATCGACGTATGAACCGAACTATGGATGTGATTTGCCAGCATACGGGCTGAGCTATGGATATGATTTGCCAGCGTATGGGCCAAGCTATGGTAAAATGTGAAATACCGGTGTACGGGCCGATGATTTTCATGATATACGTATATATGCAAAATGATATGATTGATTTGAAAATTAATGATATGAAATATCCATGTATCACATTTTCAATATATGTTATATGGTATCAGAACTTGGTTGGCTTGGTCTAGGCTAGCACTTGCATGGTACCGTTGCTATGTGTCCATGGTCATCATGATCATGATATTTGTGTTAATGCCGCTATACGAAGTGGTTTTTAAGAAGTGTGTGAGCGCCCCTGGTCTATGGACCAGGTCTGGCAGGCCCATCAGACTTACAGACTATACTTTTGACTTGGCAGTGGTCGACCAACCATTGAAGTCCCTCCTTTAGGCCACACAACCTAGTCATGTGGGGGTAATACATGACAACAGTCAGTTAACTTACTAGGAATGTTTTTGTATTATTATTTTATGAGATGAAATATGTTTATGAAAATGCAGTATGTTCTGCCATGTTTTGACAATATATATGCTTTCCCAGATTTGACAAAATAGTTACTGAATATGTTCTATATGGTAAATGTATAACACGGAATACTCATGTTGCCACACACTGGTATTAGTTTATTTCCTTTACTGAGAGGTGTCTCATCCCAAAATTTTATAAACTTTTCAAGATCCCCAGATAGGAGAGCGGGAAAAGCCCCGCTGATCTAGTGTTGTTTGTCTACCCTCTTTGAATGGTAAGTTTTAGTAGGGACAGTTGGATTTTGTGGAAAATGTCCCTAGATCTTGTTTTTGGGATGTATATACTGAAAAATAGTGGATATAGTGACTCTAGTATTTATGGTAATGTGATGGATGTTTTCGTATTTATAATATTGTGATTGTATGTTTCCTGCCACTTAGGCTTCCGTTATGTGTTCTGATGTATCCTTGGTACCCACGGGTTCAAGTGGATTATGATCTGCTGAGTTGAGGGTTGTGATTTTGTAATATGGAAAAAAATGTGGAATTTAAGCAGGTTGTTACAAAACATGTGTAGGATGTTGGGAAAGTTCTCTTGCATGAATGCAATATCCAAAACCTTACCAAGGATAGGTTATATGGATCGAATATGCTCTCTGTATATTCTTCTTGCTGTGGGAGAGACAAGCCATTGTTGAATAGCTTCATAATCGTCATTCCCTGAGGTTTTGCTTTGGTTTGTACTGTGCTTTGTTCTTGCCATGGTTTGAGAGAAGATGTTTGGTTAAAGCTGCTAAAAATCAAGAGAACTAGGCAAGAATAAAGGTTTAATGGAGGTTTTGTCGTTCAATCAGAGTGAGAGAACACTAAAAGTGGAAGATGAGCCTTCAGAAGAGGAGAGGTTAGTGTTCAAGTGCCTGAGGGTTTGAAAAATTAGAGTTTTTGCGAATAGAATGTATTTATATCTACGCGGTTCAGGCGATTGACTTAAAGTAGTCAGTCGCCTCACTTGTCTAGGTTTCGAAAATTGAAGAGTCAGTAGCGGTTCAGTTGACTAATAGTGAAGGGTCAGTCATGTGACATTCTGAAATTTTGACTAACTTGCCCTTTTTGACTCAAACACTCATTTTAATGAATTTCTCCCTCTCAAATCATTTCTCTGTTGTGTAAAAAACCTAATTCTTGTCGTATTGAGATGAACCGGTCCTTTGAAAGAGGTTTTGTGAAAATGTCTACTCATTATTCATCCGTGTTTATGAATTCAAGAATGATATCCTCCTTTTGCACGTGTTCTCTAACGAAATGATGTCTTATATTAATATGCTTAGTCCTTGAATGAGATATAGGATTTTTGGATATATTTATGGCACTAGTATTATCACACTTAATGGGTATAGCCGCATATTCCAAGTTGAAATCCTTGAGTTGTTGTTTCATATACAACGTTTGTGCACAACAACTACCTACTGCAACGTACTCAGCTTTAGTAGTGGATAATGCCATGGATTCTTGGAAAACTAAGATACCAAAGAACATCCTAAGAAGTGGCAAGTACCACTTGTACTCTTTCGGTCTATTTTACATCCAGCCTAGTCCGCATCCGAATGACTGATCATCTTACTGTTGTATCTTTAGGATACCATAAACCTAAGTCTATAGTACCGATCAAATACCTTAAAATTCTTTTAACAACTAATTGATGAGATTCTTTAGGTGCTGCTTGAAATCTAGCACGCATGTAGACATTAAACATAATGTCAGATCTACTGGTTGTCAAATAAAGCAAGCTACCTATCATGCCTTGGTAGTATTTAACATCTACCGGTTTTCCTTACTCATCTTTGTCTAGGCTAATAGAAGTGCTCATTGGGGGTTCCTAATGGCTTGGCACTTTCTAAATCAAACCTCTTGAGCAAGACCTTTATGTATTTTGATTGATTTATGAAAGTTCCATTTTTGGCTTGTTTAATTTGAAGACCAAGGAAATATGTCAATTCGCCCATCATGCTCATTTCAAACTCATCTTGCATGCATGTAGCGAATTATTTGCATAATTCCTCATTTGTAGCACCGAATATAATATCATCAACATAGATTTATATGATGACCATATCGTTGATCATAGATTTTATAAACAAGGTGAAAACTAAGGTGTAGTCCCAAGAGGGGGGTGAATTAGATTTAAAAAATTTTCTCTTAATTCATTTTAAGACTCCTTAACCTCTTTTATTTATTTTAACCAATTCTTGACTTGCTTGTTTGATTTATCAATCACACAAGAACTTAATTCTTTTTATACAATCCATAACACGATTACTTAAACAATCAAGTAACCAATCAATCAACCAAACCAATTATCCAATCAAACACAATATCCAATCCAAGATATAAGGTACAAGATTTCAGCTTTTGTTTGTTTGCAGCCCTGTAAATATGAAAGTTTGGTTCAAGCCCTATGGTTAATGCAATCCCTTTGATAATGAATTAGTTTTCTCAAAATGATTTTCAACAAAACATTCACACTCTTCCCAAAATTCAGAATTCAAATAAACTCTTAGTTAATTTATCTTTAGGTGTTTAACCAATTAACGTACTCCCTTATGGTTTCCACAAAGTATGGTTTTAACCAAAGTACTTCCTTTTGGTTTAAGAAACCCAAATCAAAATTAGACTTTAAGTTTACTTAATTTCCAAATATACGTAGTATATATGATTAAAAAATTAAATCATCCACGTAATTTATATGTGCTGAAAATAAAGAGTAAGGGAAAGAAAGAGTGAGATCGTTGTTTTTACAAGGTTTGGCTTATATCTAGCCTACGTTCTCGCCTTTGGCAAACCACCAAATGATTCACTAAAATCAGTTCCTTTACAGGGCGGAACAACACCATTTACACACTCCTTTGATTAGGCTAGAGCCCGCCTCTCTAAACGATATACCCTCGTTCGATCACTCTTTCAATTAGGCTAGAGCAGCACCTCTCTAAACGATATCCCCTCGCTTAGCCAATGATCTGAACACCCCGAATCACCCAAGAACTACAAAATATATAAAGTAATCTCTGCGTACAAAAGCACTCTCAAAATAGAGTAGATTAGTACAATTTCACCTCTAGGTACTTTAATAATTTAAAAACCAATAAGAAATAGAATTGAAACTCAAGTGTAGAATTCATCAAGGGTTCCTTTGTGATTTGAGAAAACTCAGTATGAGAACCTTAGGTTGGTGTTTCAGCAGCAATTTAGATGATTTCCCTCCAGTAAAAGTATGAGTAATATGAAACTTTAAGAGAGATTGAAAGATTTGATGTAAGTATGCTATGTGATTGCTTGTATATCTTAATCCTCAAGTGACTTGGAGTGTCCACCAAGTTTTTATAACGTTCATAATTGAAAAATCAATTTTTGAAATTTTCCCATTGGAGTTTAAAAAATCAAAACTCATGGAGTCAGTTGACTGAACAAGCGAGTGGGTAGTATATTTCCACAGGGTCAGTCGGCTAGACAGTCGGCTGACACCCTTCTGTCTCCTAGAAATTAAAATCAATAAATAGTCAGTCGGCTGGCAAGACACAGTTCATTTTGGGTCAGTCGGCTGGGTACTCTCAGTTTATTGAGTCAGTTGGCTAGATAGTTAATTTTTCTGTTGTTTCTCTCTCAGTCGGCTGACTGAACCCAGAGTAATTATGGTCAGTCAACAGACCAGTCATTTTCCTAGTTTTTCATTTTTGGTTTTCAAATTTAATTTTGCTCTCTAGTTTTGCTCTTTCATAAAACATTTTCCAAAGTTTTAAAATAGGTCTCTAAGTCCATGTATTTCCTCTAAAGAATTTCAATAATATTTCAAAAGATATTTAAATATTAAAGCACTTACATAAAGACTTTTAAGCCATTTTTCATTCTTAAACACTTAAGTCTTCGTGCTTTGATCTGCTACTAGTCTTCACTTCTTATCTTCAAGCTTTAAGATACTTTTGAGCTTTTCATCGAGTTCTTCCATGCTCTTATGATCTTCAAGTTTTAGTCTTTGAAATCATGTCATTTGAGTATTCTTTAAGCTTCATATGATCCTTGTGAGTACTTGACCTTGCTTTCACATATGTGAGATCTGAAATATCATCACTCAAGCAAATGTGTTAAGTTCTACTTGTTTGTTAGCATCAAAATAGAATGTTAAAGCTTGTAAGGCTAACAATCTCCCCCTTTTTGATGATGACAAATAATGAGCAAAAATATGAGTAAGCCTTAAAAAGACTCATCCTTTCAATAAGCATCATCTTCAACATATTTGTAAAGATCATTCAATATCATGCATATAAATACTAATTTCAAGGTCATTCAATGTCATGTACTTCTCCCCCTTTGTCAAATATTTCTCTCCCTTTTGAAATATAATTCATGTTTCAAATTTTCAACATATGTCAATACCAAACTCAATTTTCAATTTTTGCTCAAAACTTCTCCCCCTTTTGACATCAATCAAAAGGAGTAAAAAATAAACAAAATAAATCATATTTTTTAGCATATGAATATCAATCATGTGTATCAAGTATATGATACCAATTTAGATTTTCATTAATTATAATTCCAATTGAACTTTTGAATTTTTAATACCAAACTCAAATTGAAAATTTATGATACCAATAAAAAAATAATTCATGATACCAAAAAAAAATTTGGGAGAAACAAAATACAAGTTATGAGTCATAATACCACCCCCTGAATTTAATACATTCAGATTTGATACCAATTATGCTTTCTAAATTTATCATTCATATTTCAAACATTTGATGTATATGCTCATGGATATCAAATACCAATATCATATCAATTTCATAATTTACTTATGGATATAATTATACTTGTCATGCTCAAATACCAATTTATATATTCATGGATACTAAGACACTTTATAGATACCAATGTTAATGTCACATTATGCACAGGTCATGAATACTCTATTATTTAGTTTCAAATTTATCCATTTATCCATGTGATTCATCATAAGCATACATGGCCAATTATCAATTTATATCAAAATTTATGTTTCTAAATCATGCTTCATAACTTTATGCTCAAATTTTCAAAATATAGTGAGCCATAAATTATCAATATTTTCATTGTCCTTAAGAATTTCAAGATACCAAATTTAAGATGTACACATGCATCATATTGCATTCATATAAGCATGGAGTAAATCATATCATGTGCTTTGTACTATACTTTTGCTTGGATTGTTCTTATGTTGCTCAAGTATTTTATTTCAACTTGCTTAACAATTTTTCCTTCAGTCAGTCGACTAAGCTTCTGTCCAGTCAACTGACCTATACTTTCTATTTAAAGGTTTTGTTCAGTCAATCGGCTGACAATTTATTCTTCCAAGCTTTCTTCTTTGTTAATAAGCTCTATTTGCTTCATACTTTCTTTTCTTTTGATTTCATTTAAACGTCCAAACTTTATGTATCCTAATGCTTTCTATTTTGTGTCTTGTATGATTCATTCATTGATTTGAGGCCAACAATTGTCATGAGTTTCAATAAGATAAGCTTTTTATCCTTATTCTCTATTTCAATTTATTCAATATATTTGTATGATACCAATAGAAGTTGAAGAATCTAGTATTTCATTTTTGGTATCCATATTTTCTTAGGTCCAGTTGGTTTAACAAGGGATGTTTCTTTAATTCTCCAAACCTGTTTAGTCTTCACACCCTTTCTTTTAAATGGACATTCAAACTTTATATGTCCCTTTCTCTTACATTGATAGCATATGGTGTTAGTGTAGGCATTAGAAGATGTGCTAGCATAATCTTTGGATGCTTTTGAAAAATAACCCATGTAAAGATTCTTTTTCTTTTTATTTTCAATCCCATTAAATCCAATGCCTTCTTTATTTAAGGTCATCCTTTATGAGCCTATCATTTTGTCAAAATTTTCCTTTCCTTTTATGAAGTTATAAATGATCTTTTCTTTATCTTCAATTTGATTTTTGAGATCATTTATTTCAATATCTTTTTTGTCATCAACCTTCTTTTGTGATTTCTCTAATTCTTGAGATAATTTCTAATTTTATCCTCTAATTCAGAAATATTTATGTCTTTCTCATATTCCATGGAGGATAGGGATCGAAGGTCTTCTATCATCTTTTCATTCTTGCTTTCTAATTTCTTGATTTTTAAGTCTTTTTCTTTTTCAGCAAGATTTTTAACTTCTAATTCTTTTATTGTAGCTTCTTACTTATTTTCTATTTTCTTGAGTTTTGAATCTTTATCATTTTCAGCAATCTTAATTGATTCTAGCTCTTTCATCATTTCATCATTCTTGTTTTTGAATGATGTGTTTTGTTTAGTTACTTTAATTAGCATCTTATGTACTTTGAATAAACCATTTTGGAGTTCTTCATAAGATGGCATACTCTCATCATTTGATTCATCACTACTATAACCATTAAACAAGTATAAGCAACCTCTTGGTCACTTGATTCTTATTCTGAACTACTTGTGCTCATGTTGTCCCAAGTAGTGGCTTTCATGGCTTTTTTTTATTTTTCTTCTTAGACTCTTTCTTTAGTAGTGGACATTCCGGTTTTATGTGTCCAGCTTTGTTGCAATTATAATATGTGGGGGTTTTATTTCTTGATTTCTTTGTATGAGTTTCTTCTTCATCTGATTCAGAGTTTTGATTTATTCTTTTAAATCTGTTTCTCCTTCTTAATATCCTTGCTAGCTTTTTAGATATGAAGGCTACTTCATCTTCGTCCATCTCTTCTTCACTACTAGATTTCTCTTTTGAGGCTTTAAAGGCTATAGATTCTTGGGCTTTGGTTTTACCATTCCTTTCATTCATTGACATTTCATATGTGAGTAGAGAACCTATTAGCTCATCTAAAGAAGTGGTTTTGAGGTTCCTACCTTCCGTTATTGCAGTGGCCTTTGGTTCCCATATAGGTGGCAACCCTCTAAGAATTTTTCTTATTATCTCATACGTAGTGTAGGTTTTTCCTAAGGCATTTAGGGAATTTATTATGTGAGTGAACCTAGTGTTTATGCTTGTTATAGATTCATCTGAGTTCATCTTAAAAGCTTCATATTCTCTTGTAAGCATATCAATCCTATTATCCCTAACATCTATAGTGCCTTTGTAAGTTACTTCTAGCTTGTCCCATATTTCCTTAACCGATTTGCAAGCCATTACTCTATTGAATTCATTAGCATCTAAAGCACCATACGAGGCATTTATGGCACTTGAATTTATTTGAAGCATTTTGTAGTCTATGTCGATCAAGTCTTTTTCTTTTTATGAATTTGTTTTCCATCTACTAGTTTGGTAGGAATTAAATAACCATCTGCGACAACCTCCCAAACTTTCCAATTCATAGTTTGAAGATATATTCCCATGCTTTGTTTCCAAAATGTATAATGTAAACCACAAAAGATGGGTGACTTAGTTGAGGATTGGCCCTCTCCAAAGGATGTTGAAGGATGTTCTCTGCAATTAAGATCTTTATATAACTACATGTTAGGATTTGTTATAACCCCACTCTGATACCATTTGAAAACTGAGGTGTAGTCCCAAGAGGGGGGTGAATTGGATTTAAAAATTTTTTCTTAATTCCTTTTAAGACTCTTTAACCTCTTTTATTTCTTTTAACCAATTCTTGACTTGTTTGTTTGATTTTTCAATCACACAAGAACTTAATTCTTTCTATACAATCTAAAACACAATTACTTAAACAATCAAGTAACCAATCAATCAACCAAACCAATTATCCCATCAAACACAATATCCAAACTAAGATATAAGGTACAAGATTTCAGCTTTTGTTTGTTTGCAGCCCTGTAAATATGAAAGTTTGGTTTAAGCCCTATGGTTAACACAATCCCTTTAATAATGAATTAATTTTCTCAAAATGATTTTCAACAAAACATTCACACTCTTCCCAAAATTCGGAATTCAAATAAACTCTTAGTTAATTTATCTTTAGGTGTTTAACCAATTAACGTACACCCTTATGGTTTCCGCAAAGTATGGTTTAACCAACATACTTCCTTTCAGTTTCCGCAATCCAAATCAAAATTAGGCTTTAAGTTTACTTAATTTCCAAATATATGTAGTATATATGATTAAAAAATTAAATCATCCACGTAATTTATATGAGCTGAAAAAAAAGAGTAAAGGAAAAAGAAAGTGAGACTGTTGTTTTTACGAGGTTCAGCTTATACCTAGCCTAGTTCCTTGCCTTTGGCAAACCACCAAAGGATTCACTAAAATCAGTTCCTTTGCCGAGCCGAACAACACCGTTTACACACTCCTTTGATTATGCTAGAGTCCGCCTCTCGAAACGATATACCCTCGTTCGGTCATTCCTTCAATTAGGCTAGACCAGCACCTCTCTAAGCGATATCTCCTCGCTTAGCCAATGATCTGAACACCTTAAATCGTCCAAGAACTACAAAAGACATAAAGTAATATCTGCGTACAAAAGCACTCTCAAAACAAAATAGATTAGTACAATTTCAGCTCTAGGTACTTCAATAATTTAAATACCAATAGGAAATAGAATTGAAGCTTAAGTGTAGAATTCACCAAGGGTTCTGTTAATTTAGGTGTAATCCCAAGAAGGGTGGGGGGGTGGGAATTGGGTATTTTCAAAAACCTTTAGAATTACTTACCACTTAATCCATATATCTAAATTTAATAAATTGATTGCAGGGGTTTAAGACTGATTTAAATTATTATCCCAATGAATTCTTTTAACCCAATTAATTATCAAGTGTGTGTGAAGTTATTCAACATACATATGCAAGATAGATATTGAAATGCATTGCGAAAAATAAAAGGAGTAAAGGAAGAGAGAAGGCAAACACAATTTTTACGAGGTTCAACCAACCCGGCCTATGTCCTTGCCTTGAACAACCCACTCAAGGATTCCACTATATCCCTGCTCCTTTAACCGGGACGGAGCTTCCCTTACATCTGCTGCTTACAAGAGGCACAACTTCCTTCTCACCCGATTCACAACCCGAACTGTGATTACAATATATAATGTCAAATCTACAAAACAACTCAAGATTCGCTTCTAACAAAGTTAGAGAGTACAATTGAAACCTAACACATATCTATATGATGAAACTTGAAGCTCAATATGTATGTAATGATATAATCATTATATCAATGATATGCTTCAACCAATTTCCCTTTTATCAAATCTCCCAATTAATGATATAAGTAAAAGCTTTGGAGAAATTAGGGTTCTAGTTCAACTTGCTAAATGCACAAATATCAAATGTGAACTTATTAAAAGATTTGTCTTGAATATTATAACGATTAAAATTAATAAGTTTTAATCCAAATATTCAACCTCAATATGATCTTTGTAATATGAATATATATATATATATATATATATATATATATATGATTTCTAAAGATCAAAAATTTAATATAATATTTTTTAGAAAATATCCCTCAATAATATATATAGTTATGAACACTACGGATATTTAAACAAGAGGTTTTGTAATATAGAAAATATCGAGTCTTTAACTGGAAACTCACTTGAATCAAAAATATTTAACCAATGGCTAAAGCTTTTCTCAAGTAGTGATCTTATCAAAACAATTTAATATATGCACACTCAAGATCAACCTCTCAACAAATATTCAATAATGGATTTTGAGATGAAAAACTCTTTGAAAAATAAATATCAACAAGCAAATCAGTTAAGATGAAAAACTCTATGAGAATAAATTTGAACAAGCAGATCGATTTACCAAACCTCAGTACCAAGTTGATTGCACAACAATCACAAGAAAGTCTTTTGAAGATCAACGTAGCTTTAGTTCATATTTGAAGTATAAGATTTGAAATCCCAATCAAAAGTTTTAGTAGTGTGTTCTCCTAAGTTGTGCTAATCATACAATATGCTCAATTGTATGCCAAAGGTTCTTTTTCTTCCTTCTCTCCTTGGGAACTAGGGTTTAGATGTTGATTATATAGGTAACCTTGCCCTTAGAATGAATCTTAACCATTGGATCAAAAAATAACTCGCGTTTTTTCTCATTTAAAATCAAAATTTTTAATCTTCCCGTAAGTTTAGATGATTGAGGGTTAAGGCTCATACGACTGAAGTTCCTTAAAGCTTCAAAAAAATTAACCTGGACATAGGGTCAAATGACTGAAGTTGGGGTTCAGTCTTCTAAAGTGTTGGGTTCAGATGGCTAAAGTCTGAGTTCAGTCTTTTGATGTGCTTCTATCAGGTTTTGTGTTTCACCATTAATTCTTCAAATGACTGAACTTAATCTTTGGTCCTCTAAAGAAATTCTTCAAACGACTGAGCTTAATTTCGGTCTTCTAAAGTTAAATCTTCAGATGACTGAACGTGAAGTTCGGTCTTCTAAACTGTTCATTTTCTGGATTTTTCCTTTTTAGTTTCAAAAATTGATTTGCTCTCTTTCTTTGCTCTTTTATAAAATATTTTCCAGAGTAAAAATATCTCTAAGTCCATAAATATCCCCTAATGATGTTCATGAGATGAATGATTCCTATGGTCAGTTTAGGGTATATTTTGAGTCTCAAATTAAATCTGAAATTAGGAATAACTTCCCAAGAGGGGGGGGGGGTGAATTGGATTCTAAAAATTTCTTTTGATTCCTTTTAAAATACCTTAAACTTCTTTTATTTCTTTTAACCAATTCTTGACTTTTTTTTTTAATTCCTTAATCAATCAAGAACTTAGTTCTTTTATCCAATCAATTAAACACAATCTTCAAACCAAACAATCAATTTATTTGCCAAGTACAAGTTAAACAACAAACAACCAAACCAAGATATAAAGTATTCAGCACTTTGGTAATATAAGATCTTGAGATAGTTTGTTTGTTTATATAAGCCCTGTGATTATGAATTATAATTTATGCTTACAGAAGTAAAAACCTGTATAAATAAATCCAATCACTCTTTCCAAATATTTAGAATTCAAATAAACTCTTGGTAAATTTATCTTTGGGGTGTTAACCAAGTAACGTACTCCCGTATGGTTTCCGTAAGATATGGTATAAACAATGTACTCCCTTTTGATTTCCGCAACCCAAATCAAAATTAGATTTTAAGTTTACTTGATTTCCAAATATGCGTAGTATGTATAATTTAGATATTTAAATCATCCACGCAGTTGTATATGAACTGAAAATAAAGAATAGGGAAAGAGAGAGTGAGATGGAGATTTTTACGAGGTTCGGCTTATACCCAGCCTACGTCCTCACCTTTGGCAAACCACCAAAGGATTCACTAAACTTGTTCCATTGACGGGTGGAACAAAATCGATTACAACATTCCTTGGTTAAGGCTAGAGTCTGCCTTCTCCAAACGATATTCCCTCTTTCGGTCACTCCTTACATAGGCTAGAATCCGCCTCTCTAAGCAATATCTCCTTGCTTAGCCAACGATCCAAACACCTTGGAACGTTAATGAACTACAAGAAACACAAGATCAAATCTGCGTACAAGTATACTCTCTCAAAGAGCAAGTTAGTACAATTTCAGCACTATATACTTCAATGTAAAATATCAATAGGAAATAGAGTGAAGTCTAAGTGTAGAATTCACCAATATCCTTCTTAGAAGAGGATTAGCAGTAGGAATTCAAAGGAAGAAGGATCAGCACTTCAAAGTTCTCAGCAAAAGAATTTTTCAATGAGTGAGCAAGAGAACTTAGGAAGAACAAGAGTACTTTCAGCTTCTCAAAACAGATTTTTCAATTCTTGGGTTTATTTTGATTTGCAAAACCATGTATTTATAGGCTTTCAAACTAGTAAAAGTTTCCTTAAAGAGTTTCCCTATTTATTAGAATATTTAAGGTTCAAACGGCTATAATTTAAAACATTAGAATTTTTAAAAATTTTCCCGTTGAACAGTGTTTAAATGTCTAACAACACTAACCCCATTTCAGTGTTTTAGCCATAGCTTCTTATTTATAACTCCAAATTAGGTGTTCTTGGTGTCAAAAGAAAGATAAGATAAAATTATACAACTTCCATGTTTACCACTCTTTAAAATTTGGGAAAAAACTCTTTTTGGTGCTCTTTATTCCAAAAATGATTCTAACCTTTTTAAAATAATTTTTGACCTTATAAAAATATTTTTCAAGTATTTTAAAAAGTATCTAGGTCTAAGAAATTAACCTAAGAGCTTCAAAATATTTCAAACGATATTTTAAACATTAAAGCACTTACATGAGACTTCTAAAATATTAACATTCTAAGTTCTTGAGTCTTCATGCTTTGTCCTTGGATTGAATCCATCTTTTCTTCAAGCTTCCATATTCTTTGAGCTTTCTTACTTTGTCTTTCTTTGGCTCTTTTGAATTTAATATGCATTGGCTTTCAACAACTTATTCATGTCCTCATGTTCTTCAACAAGTAATTCATGTCTTGGCTCATTTAACCTTCATTTGATCCTTGTGAGCACTTTGACCTTGCTTCCATCATATTTGATCCTTGTGGGCACTTTGACCTTACTTTCACATATATGAACCCTGAAATATCATTATTCATACAAATACATTAAATTTCACTTGTTTGTTAGCATCAAAATAAGATAAAAAGATTTTAAGCCTTGTAAGGTCAACAAAATCATATGAAATATGTGAATACATTAGTTTTAAATACCCATTCTCATGACGATCTTGAACTTGCCACTCGCATCTTCATTCTTCAACTTTTTTAGTTCCATGGATTTTTCCAAGATGTATATGCTTTAGTCTTCATAGCTTCCATGAAAGAACCTAATAGTGTAGTATTGTGATTTGGAGTGTCCACCAAGTCTTTCCTAGGGTGACGATGTCAGGAAAGTCATGGTAAACTATTGCTGAGTTGTGTTTCTAAAGTGTAGGACTTAACCTCAAATAAAGATAATGTTGACTCTACGAGTCCAATCCAATTTTGATAATGACAAATCATTTGGTATTTGATCTGTGCATTAAGTTTGTGAACAGGACCTATATTAAGCATGCACGGAAAGATAACGAGTCATGGAAGCCATAAAGTAAAACTAACATATCTTGGCAAGATCCATGAAACTCAAAAAGTACGAAAATCAAGATGCAAGCAGCAAAGTTCAAGAACATCTTGGGAATGGGTATTTAAAACTCATGTACTTTCATTTTCATATGATTTAATTTGAGGCTCAATATAACTTAGAATGATTTTAGGATTCATGCATTTCATGTATATCATTAGGGGACTTTCATGGACTTAGATATATTCTTAAAATCTTGGAAAATACCTTTATAAAAGAGCCAAGAAAGAAAGTAAAAAATATTTTTAAATTAAAAAAAAAAAAAATTTGAGAAAAATGGGACTTCAATAGCCTGAACTCACCCTCACTAGCCTGAAGAATTTCTTCAGGAGCCTGAAAATTAAGTTCAGTAGCCTGAAGAATTAATGGGAAAACACAGCAAGAAGGCCGAGGTACTTCGGTTGCCTGAACTGGAACTTCAATTGCCTAAAGTCATTTTAGGAGCCTGAACTTCAACATTAGTAGCCTGAAGTCGCGAAAAAGTTTAAAAATCAGATTTTTATTAAATGAACCCGCGAGCTATTTCTTTGATCCAACGGTTGAGATCAATCCTAAGGGTAATACACTATAAATACTAAATATCTAAACCCTAGAACCAAGCTAAGACACTCAAGAAAGAGAAGAACACATCTTGTTGAAAGAACATTGAAAACTTTCTCCTATTGCTATACGATTGCCTACTCATCAAGCTTGGGGAAATCAACTCAGATTCTTGAAGGGAACTCGTTTACTCGTCTTGTTTTTAATTCTAGTATTGAGATTTGATCATTCAAGTTAATATTTTCAAGACTTTCTCATCCCATCCCTTGTTATTGAATATCATTAGAAAAGATTGATCATGAGTGTGCACATACATATAAAAATTGCTTTTGACAAGATCATTGCTTGAGAAAGTTTTTTAGCTATTGGTTGATTGGTTTTTGATTCAAGAGTATATATATATTGTTCATAGAGATAATTATTGCAAAATCTATTTTTGATTAAGTATTAAGAGGTTGATCTTGAGTGTGCATATATATATTAAATCACTTTGATAAGAATACCACTTGGAAAGAGCTTTACCTATTGATTAAATATTTTAGGTTCAAGTGAGTTTTTCCATTCAAAGACTCAATACTTTTAATATTACAAATCCACTTGATTAGATATCCTTGGAGTTCTTAAATACATATATTGTTGAAGGATATTTTCTGAAATAAATTACATTGGTTTTTGATCTTTGGAATACATATCTATATATATTTGCATATTGCAAAGGTCGTGTTGTGATTGAATATTTGAAAGAAAGCTTTGTGATTTTGATTGATTTAATATTCAAGACAAAGTTTTTATTAATAAGTTCACATCAAATATATTTGTGTATTTTTGCAAAGTGAACTAAGAACCCTAAAATTCTCTAAAGCGTTTTAAATATATCATTACTTGGGAGTTTTTGATAAAAAGGGTTTTGTGTGTTAAAGCATATCATACATAAACGATTGTATCGTTTCCATACATTCTGAGCTTCAAGTTACATCATATGTCAACATACTAGGATTTTGAATTGTACTCACCAGCTTTTGTTAGAAGCAACATTGAGTGTTTGCAAATTTGAGCCTAAATTGTAAACACGGTTCAGGTTGTGAACTGGGTGTGAGGATGAAGTTGTACCTCTTGTAAGCAGCGGATTAAGAGGGAGTTGTACCTCTTGTAAACAGCAGATTGTAAGGAAAGTTCTGTCCCAATTTAAAGAGCAGAGATTTCAGTGGAATCACTACGTGGGTTGCTCAAGGCGAGGACGTAGGCTGGGTTGGCTAAACCTCGTAAAATCATGGTTCCACTCTCTCCTCCCTTATCCTTTTTATTTTCCGCATTGTATTTCAATTTCTGATTACGCGTCAAAACTGCGTAATTAGGCATCTTAACCCGAGCTTTATGGTTTATATTTTTAATTAAATGTCCAAAATTGTCCAATATTTTAATAAAGTGCCAAAATCATCATTCTTGAATTTTATTGCATTATTTATGATGTTTTGGTAATTTTTTGTTGCACGAAAATTCTCGGGAACCAAAACCGACACCTGTTCGTATTTCATGCAAAACTTTTCCGTCCGATCTCTGATCCAGACGATTCAAATTTTTGGAGAAAGAGAAAAGGATTATCTACAACTTTTGTGTTTTGAGTTTTGTGATATACAGGCTCCAGAAGAGTCATATTTGTGATGAACAGAGAATGAAAAAAAATGAAAAAAATATAACAATACGGGTCAACCCTTTCCAAACGGGTCAGGTTGTTCCACGCCAAATCCTAGGGCACCCAATTTCCCTTTTTATTCCCCTACTTCCTCCCCCTACGGAGGCAGCCCCGTAAGGGCTCTCCTCTCCTCTTCTTCTTCTTCTTCTTCTTCTTCTTCTTCTTCTTCTTCTTCTTCTTCTTCTTCTTCTTCTGTTCTCCGGTCTCTTTTCCTTAGCTTTTCTCTGTTCTCTTCTCTTTTCTTGTCTCTCATTCTCTATTTCTCCCTATCTTCTCTCCGTCTCCCTCAACTCTTTGCTCTTTCTTTTCTTTCCCTCTCCTCTTCTCTCCCTCGTTCTCTTCTCTCTGTTTCAGCTCTCAGTTATTCTCACTCTCTCTTTCTTTATTCTTTCTTTCTTCTCTCTGCATCTCAAGTTCCACTAAACTCCCTGTTGTCTCCTCTGATTTGCTGTTGTGCTGTGTGTGGAAGACCAACCCAAGGACAGCCTTGTCGAAGCCCTGTTCCTGCTGTGTTGTTGCTGCCAACTCGAGAACCTCTGTTTCCCGCACAACCGCCAAGCCACTCCAGCATCTCCAACGCACGGCCGCTGCTTTGTTGCCACCCGAGTTCCACCACACAGCACCATGGCCAGATCTCCTCTGTTTCACTCTATAACAGCAGCAGGTCCCGAGAGTTTTCTTCAGCAACAGTAACTCCAGCACTCCTCGAGTAGTCCCATCTCCGGCAGCTTCCTTCACGAGCCTCCAGTCAACCACCAACCTTCTCCTTCAGTAGCAAACCACCAACCCGAGGCTCCCATGCATAGCAGCAGTCTCCATGGTTGAATTCTGCTCTCTCTCTCTCTCTCTCTCTCTCTTTTCCTTTTTCATTTTTCTTGTCTTTTTTTTATGTTATGCAAACATTGTTCTTTTTATTATTATTTAGTTTCGTTGAAAAGTGTGAGTTTGAATAATTGTCTAAGGTATATTTTTATTATTAAAATTATTTATTTAGTTGGACATTGCTAAGTTCTCGTTGAGATTTATTGGAAAGTTTTAGTTTTTGAGTCGTTGTTTAGGGTGTTTTCTTATTAGTGCACTTTATTTATGTATTTTCTCAATTAATTTCATGGTAGATTTAACTAGTACTTTTGTTTATTTTGCAGTAGTCTAATGAGGTCTAGTTTCGTTCTTAAATAAAAAATAAAAAATAAAAGGGTTTTATTATGTTTCGTTAAATTTAGGTTTTTGTTTGTGTTTTGTTCCTTCGGTTCGAGTTCTTGGCTCGTATTAAAAGTTAAGTTTTTAGTCTGCATTTAAATTGTGATTTTGGTTTGTAATTTTTAGTTCATGTTAAAGATTTGATTTTTATTCCTCGCGCGTGTGTGTTTGATTAGGTTTCCATTCTTGCGCATCTTTGATTTCATGTTCTAGGTTGTCATATTTCATTAACGCGTGTTTCAGTGTTTCCTTGAGTAGATTAGAGTTTCCATTTTTGCTCTTTAAATTAAAGCATGTTAGTTTTAGGACTTTAATTTAAGTTTTTGTTTGAGTCTTCAAAATTCTGAAAAACCCCGAATCTGAACTGAGTTCAGCAACTTTTATTTTTCGATTGGGTGAACGTAAAATCTGAGATTAAAACGCATTCCCTGAGGAGATGATCTAACCCTTGGGCTTAATATTACACGACGTAACTCCTATACTTGGGATAGCTTCCGCGCTGCTCATTTTTCGAGTGAGTCAATTTCCAACTTGCTTGTGTATGTTGAATAACTTTACACGCACTTAATTGGGTAAAAAGGAATTCATTGATAAAATAACTTTAATTTAGACATAAGTCCCTATCATTAATTAGTTAAACATAGAAATGGAGATTGATTGGTAAATAGGTTTCAAAGATTTTCTAAAATACCCAATTCACCCCCCGCCCCCTCTTGGCATTACACCTTAATCAACAATTGGTATCAGATAGGGTGTACATAGACGTAATTGTTAATTTGTAAAAAGATCACATGGATTATTTTGGTGTATCCCCAATTGGTGTGGAACAAATCTCTACAAGACTTCCAATGTTTTATGGTTAAAATTTCCTCGAATGGAAAATGAGAATGACTATTTTTATCAAACCCATGGATTGGAGAACTTGGAGAGTAATTGACCAAGGAAACTTAGTTCCTATGAAAATTATTGATAATGTTGAAATTGCAAAATCTGAATATGAGATGAATGAGAATGACATGAAATTAATGCAAATAAATTTTGGTGCTATGAACATTCTATTGCTTGGTTTAGATACTAATGTTTTTCATGAAATCAAGTCATGTCAAAGTGCCAAGGAGATATGGGAAGAACTCGATAGGAGATTTGGAGAGACCAAAGGAAAGAAGTCCACTACTTGGGAAGATCCATACTCAAGCGATAAGGTAATAGAAAACTATGGCCTAGTTGCATTGGTTGATGAAGAGGTACACTCTACTCATTCTACTTTTTATTCAAATTCTCAAAATGATTCATGCAATGACTGTGATACATCTTGTGATAGTTCTGGTAGTGAATATTGTGATGAATCTGATAATGATAACATGCCATCTTATGAGGAATTACAAAAGGGATTTGTTAAGGCTCTTAAAATGTTAACAAAGATGTCCAAAAAGAAAATAATGTGGAAAAGTGAAAATAAAGACGTACCAAAACAGTTAGAAGATTTTTGAGAGTCTCATACTTCTTAGGAAAAAGAAAAGACTGAAAAGGATTTAGAAATTAAGAGATTAGAAACCAAGAATGAGGCATCACTGAAAGATTTAGAGTCCAAAATTGGTGTTGAAAAAGACAAGGACATGAAAATCATAACATTAGAAAACAAGAATGATATGGTGGCAAAAGAGCTGAAAGAGTTAAGATCCAAGATTTCGAGTGATAATGCAAAAGATCTTAAAATTTCTGAACTCGAATGTAAAGCAAACAGAATGACCGACGAATTGGTAAAATTACAAGCTGTTTGTAAAGGCTTAAAGAATTCAAAAATCCAAGACCTAGAAAGAAAGATAGAGGATCAAGCTAAGATCATCCACACATTTACTAAGGGAAAAGAAAATTTTGACAAGCTCTTAGGTTCCCAAAAGATGACCTTAGACAAAGAAGGTTTAGGTTACAATGGAATTGGAAATAGGAGAAGAAAGAACCTATACATGGGGTTGTTAAAGAGCCAAAATTCTATGCTAGTACCTCCTCTGGTCCGTATGCACACACCACCTGCATATTATGTAAAAATAAAGGACACATTAAATTTTATTGTCCATTTAAAAGGAAAGGTGCGAAGCTCAAACAAGTTTGGTGAGTCAAAGAAAAATGAGTACCAAACACACCCCAAAAACTCCTCGTTAGACTTTAGGATTGAGAATTTAGTGAAATCAGTCACATAAACAAAGAGGGTCATGAGAACTAATAGGCTTGGCAATAGTATATGCTTTTAGTATGTGTATCATTACACTAAGAATCCTTTGAGAAAGTTAAGTCAATATGATTATTTAACCAACACTTCCAATCTAAGTATCTTATGCTTTTATATCATAATGATGGGGTAAAATGTTAAAACATTGAATAGCATGCAAATCTTGATGTATTCAAAGTGAAGGTTGAGAGATTAATTGTTAGAATATCAGGAAGCTTATATCTTTGCAATGAGTAACATACATCAAATCATTGAAGAATTAATCCACTTCCAAATGAATGAAAGTATTGCTGGTTAATGAACAATTCTTATTGCTCAACCCATGCTTAAATATTAAAATCCCAAGTTAAGCAGATCATGTCCAATGCATAAGACTGAGCCTTTAGGAATAAATCATATATTAAAAATCATCTAATCCTAAACTCACTCTTGGAGCCTCAAAGGATTTAAATCAATCATCATTCTAGCCACAAGCACTGATAATCAAAAATTCCATATCTTTCAAGTGCTTATTAAAAGATATTCCATTATAATCAAATAAGTGGAGTTCTCTAAAGGGATAAAATTGTTTACCTACAGATTGTTAATGAATATTCCCATTGTGCTTAAAATATAAAAATTCGTAAGTTTGATATGTGATTAAGCAACATCCTCCACAGGAAATCTTTACCATACCCTGATCATATTCGATAAAGACTCATCCATTATAGGGTAATACCCTTGCTTAAAAATTGAAGACATACTTATAAGGTACCGTCCAATAATTGGATAATCAGAAATACCTAAAGAGTAGTATTCCAAAATTAATATTCTTCAAAATTTGCTCTTTGGTCTATGTAGTTGGATATATTCACTTCCACGAAAATATTTTGAATATTGTCCACACACAATGAATATTCTTCCGAACCTAATGATAATTAAACTATTTAGAGTATTTGCAAAATCTCACATCACAAGCTCTCAAACTTCAAGTCAAATCTATTAGAAGAGTTTGAATGTGTCAAATGGCTAAGCTATATGCTATAGGTTTCAATCTATATGATAATGCAAATGACTAGGAAACCTGTGCATTGAGATCCATAAGAAAGGAAGCAGTATAGGCTTATGACTCTAAAGTAAAATGGTTTATGAATTTTTCATTTTCTAAGCTAAAGTTGGTAAAGTCAAGTATAAATCATTCAAAATCTGAGAACGCTTGGCTATACTAGTGAAGAATGGTTACAAGGAAAAGACATAAGATTATGATAAGAGCATAACTGAAGGGGAGCAAATTAGCTTGAAATACTATAACCCTAAAAAATAAGCATAATCACATTTAGTATCATATTTTGCATGTACATCTGGCATCAAATCATGAATGGTATGTTTCTTGTGTGTATATTTGATACAACATGTTAACCAGATGAGTGTTGTGTTAAAACTATACTGAACTAAACTTGTTGCTTGCTTGAAAATATTTAAGGGAACTGAGCTCCATTCCTAGAGAAAGAGCATAAAGAATGCATGTGCATCATAGTATCACTATAGTTGGTCTAAAATATTTTACAATGACTACTTATATGGTTTTGAACTAATAGTGACATTAATCTTCGATAAGTATAAGCATTTCATTTCATCTACGCAAGTATTATAATTCATAGGGGGAGCATCTTGAAATGATTTCCTATCTTATTATGCTTACCAATATGTCTTGTGCTTAGATGTGCAGTGAACTTTCTGTAGCATGCACTCAATTATGATGATTCCATTGAATATTCAAAATGAAAAATATATTGCTTTGCTGAAAATTGCTTGAGTTAACCACATGATCTTGTTTTGAAATGTATCAATACAATTAGGATCTGTATGGTTAGTCTTTCTAGCTAAAGCAAATATCTATAGCAAAATTTTCTTTGAAAATCCAAAAGGTGAGGGATATATACCAGAGTAAATTTCTGATGAGAACTAAAGGGGGAGAAATTTTTAAAATTGCAAAATCTATAATGTGTATGAGCTTAAATAAGTAAAACAGGGGAGAACTTTTCTGAAGTAAAATAAGTGTGGTTGCCTAGAATTATATTAGATGACATAATTCAAGGAGAGTAATGTCACTTAAGATGTAATCACTTGGTATCAAATAAATCTACTTTTAGTATTGCATTAATTCACATTTGGTATCAAATCAATCAACATTTATTCACATTTGATATAACATTAGTTCACATTTGATATCCCATCAATCAATAATCGGTATCCTCACATAATCGCTGAAACTTATGCAAGGGGGATGGTTGATGTAAAAAGGGGAGAAGTAAAAGTTTTCCAAATCTAATGGTTGAACAAGATTAAAACTTTAAAATTTCAAAGGGGAGAAGAACATAAGGGTATGTCCATTCATGTCTTATTATTATACACTTTTTTGTTGATGTCAAAAGGGGGAGAAAAATCGGGAGCAAAAATAATAACACACAAAAATCAGAAGCAAAGAAGAATGAGCAAAAACTGTTATTGATGTTATGCAAAGGGTGAGATATATAAAGGGGGAGAAACTATTGTTGATGTCATGGTTGACACATCACGAGCATATTTATTATGAGCATATTTCATATTTCATTTGAATTCAGGTTAAACACTTTGTGTATGAACATGAGCATATTGTCATTCATTGAATATTTGATGTATTAATTGAGGGGGAGCCTTGTTAGGGGTAACCTATTATATATATATATATATATATATATATATATATATATATATATATATATTTTACTCGTGTATTTGTCATCATCAACAAGAGGGAGATTGTTGACTCTACGAGTCTAATCCGATTTTGATAATGACAAATCACTTGATATTTGATCTGTGCATTGAGTTTGTGAGTAGGACCTATATTAAGCATGCACGGAAAGATAACGAGTCATGGAAGCCATAAAGTAAAACTAACATATCTTGGCAAGATCCATGAAACTCAAAAAGTACGAAAATCAAGATGCAAGCAGCAAAGTTCAAGAACATCTTGGGAATGGGCATTTAGATCTCATGTACTTACATTTTCATATGATTCAATTTGAGACTCAACATAACTTAGAATGATTTTAGAATTCATGCATCTCATGTATATTATTAGGGGACTTTCATGGACTTAGAAATATTCTTAAAACGTTGGAAAATACCTTTATAAAAGAGCCAAGAAAGAAAGTAAAATAGATTTTTAAATTAAAAAAAAATTTGAGAAAAATGGGACTTCAGTAGCCTGAATTCACCCTCAGTAGCCTGAAGAATTTCTTCAGGAGCCTGAAAATTAAGTTCGGTAGCCTAAAGAATTAATGGGAAAACACGACAAGAAGGCCGAGGTACTTCGGTTGCCTGAACTGGAACTTCAGTCGCTTGAAGTCACTTTAGGAGTTTGAACTTCAACATTAGTAGCCTGAAGTCGCGGGAAAGTTTAAAAATCAAATTTTTATTAAATGAACTCGCGAGCTATTTCTTTGATCCAATGGTTGAGATCAATCCTAAGGGTTAGACACTATAAATACTAAATATCTGAACCCTAGAACCAAGCTAAGACACTCAAGAAAGAGAAGAACACATCTTGTTGAAAGAACATTGAAAACTTGCTCCTATTGCTATAAATTTGCCTACACTTCAACTTCTACTCATCAAGCTTGGGCAAATCAACTCAGAATCTTGAAGGGAACTCGTTTACTCATCTTGTTTTTAATTCTAGTATTGAGGTTTGATCATTCAAGTTAATATTTTCAAGAGTTTCTCATCCCATCACTTGTTATTGAATATCGTTAGAAAAGATTGATCTTGAGTGTGCACATACATATAAAAATTGCTTTTGACAAGATCATTACTTGAGAAAGTTTTTTAGCTATTGGTTGATTGGTTTTTGATTCAAGAGTATATATATATATATATATATATATATATATATATATATATATATTGTTCATAGAGATTAGTATTGCAAAATCTATTTTTGATTAAGTATTAAGAGGTTGATCTTGAGTGTGCATATATATATATTAAATCACTTTGATAAGAACACCACTTGAAAAAAGCTTTACCTATTGATTAAATATTTTAGGTTCAAGTGAGTTTTTCCATTCAAAGACTCAATACTTTTAATATTACAAATCCACTTGATTAGATATCCTTGGAGTTCTTAAATACATATATTGTTGAAGGATATTTTCTGAAATAGATTACATTGGTTTTTGATCTTTGGAATACATATCTATATATATTTGCATATTGCAAAGGTCGTGTTGTGATTGAATATTTGAAAGAAAGCTTTGTGATTTTGATTGATTTAATATTCAAGACAAAGTTTTTATTAATAAGTTCACATCAAATATATTTTTGCATTTTTGCAAAGTGAACTAAGAACCCTAAAATTCTCCAAAGCGTTTTAAATATATCATTACTTGGGAGTTTTTGATAAAAAGGGTTTTGTGTGTTAAAGCATATCATACATAAACGATTGTATCTTTTCCATACATTATGAGCTTCAAGTTACATCATATGTCAATGTACTAGGATTTTGAATTGTACTCACTAGATTTTGTTAGAAGTAACATTGAGTGTTTGCAGATTTGAGCCTAAATTGTAAACACAGTTCGGGTTGTGAACCGAGTGTGAGGAGGAACTTGTACCTCTTGTCAGCAACGGATTGTAAGGGAAGCTCTGTCCCAATTTAAGGAGTATGGATTTTAGTGGAATCCTTGAGTGGGTTGCTCAAGGCGAGGACGTAGGCCGAGTTGTCTGAACCTCATAAAATTGTGGTTGCATTCTCTCTTCCCTTATACTTTTTATTTTCCGCATCGTTTTTCAATTTCCAGCTTACTTGTGTTTGTTGAATAACTTTAATTCAAACATAAGTCCCTACCATTAATTAGTTAAACATAGAAATGGGGATTGATTGGTAAATAGGTTTCAAAGATTTTCTAAAATACCCAATTCACCCCCCCTCTTAGGATTACACCTTAATCAACAGATAAGAATGGCAATATAGTGAGGTTTAGGTTAGATATGTAGATCATAAGGACAGGGTCCCTGAGTCATGTTCATGTTTTTTTTAGGATGGACCCAAGAAACAGTGGTATGAATGCTAGGGGTGATGTAGCTGGGCCCTCAAGGGGACGAGGAGGTGATCCAGAAGTCGTATTACGCAGTGTAGCTTAACAGGTTATGGCTGAGATCGCTAGGAGTTTCAGGGAGCGGGGAGGCCCGTCTGCAGGCCCTGGGTGTACATTTGAGAAATTCACTAAGATGAATCCTCCAGCATTCTCAGGAGGGGTTGATCCTGTAGTCGCCGAGTACTGGATGCAGACAATAAAGAAGGTTTTGGCGGTGCTGTAGTGTATTGAGGAGCAGCGGGTTCTATTCGCTACTTATAAATTGACAAGGGAGGCAGAGCATTAGTGGACTGCTGTGAAACTCCTGGAACAGCAGAGGACGACGCCAATAACTATGATGTGGGACTGATTTAGAGAATTGTTCTTTGACAGATACTTTTCAACCACTGTCAGAGAAGCCAAAGTGGAGTTCCTAAATGTGAAGTAAGGACAACAGTCAGTCCAGCAATATGCGGCGAGGTTTATAGAATTGTCTTGTTTCGCCCCATTTATTTTACCTGATGAAGCAAGAAAGGCAAGACAGTTTGAAAGAGGGTTGAGGCATGAGATCTACAGCCAGGTTATGGTATTAAAAATACGGGATTTTTGCTGAGCTGGTAGATAAAGCCGCTTTGGCTGAGGCCAGTAAGTGGTTGGCTACTGAGGAGTAGGGAAAGAAGAAGAGATTTTTGCCTTCAGGTTTCCAGCAAGGGTCCAGGCAGGGTCAGTAGAGGAGAGAAAACTATGGTAGAGGTCAGAAATAAGAGGCTGGGGGTCGTGGGATTCAGGTAGTGCAGACATACCATGTTTATTAGACTTGTGGAAATAAACACTTGGGAGAGTGTCGAGTGGGGAGTGTTGTCTCCTATTGCTGCGGTGGTTCAGGCCATATGGAACGAGATTGTCCTACTCCACTTGGTACTACTCCTGCTCCTAGGCAATTTAGGGGAGGTTACCGGGCGCCCCATGGATGGCAGTAGAGGAACATAGCCCTAGCGAGGGTTTATGCTCTGACGTCAGGAGATGCTGAGACTGTAGAAGATGTAGTGACAAGTACCTTTACTATATTATCAGGCCATGTTATTGTTTTATTTGATTCAGGTGCTACTCATTCTTTTTGTTTGCAAATTATATTAAATTGTCTAGTGGTGAAACCTAGTTATTGGAGGTAGAATTTTCTGTAGCTACACCGTCAGGGTCATTGGTGAGGTGTCGTAGAGTGCTCAGGGGTTATCCGGTAGAAATTCATAGGAGAGTGTTACCAGCTGACTTGATTGTGTTAGATATGCATGGGTTTGATATAATACTGGGTATGGATTGGCTGGTAGCTAACTATGCTAATATTGACTGTCATTTGAAAGAGCTGATCTTCAAACCACCAAGAAAGCAAGAATTTAGATTTGTGGGGTTGTGGGTGCATTCCCTACCTCAGTTAGTATCAGCTATGTAGGCGAGAAGATTACTCTTAGAGGGATGTCAGGGGTTTATAGACTTTGTAAAGGAGGTGTCAAAAAATGAAATGAAGTTTGACAATACACCAATGGTTAAGGAGTTTCCAGATATTTAATTTCCAAGATTGCCTCCTGATCGCGAGGTAGATTTTGCTATCGATCTACTTCCCGGGACAGCACCGATCTCTAAAGCTTCATACCGTATGGCTCTAGCAGAGTTGGGGGGATTAAAGGACCATCTGCAAGACCTATTGAATAAAGGATTTATCAGACCTAGTGTTTCGCCCTAGGGAGCTCCAGTGTTATTTGTAAAGAAGAAAGATAGGTCTATGAGAATGTGTATAGACTACAGGGAGATAAACAAGGAAACCATTAAGAACAGATATCCTCTACCCCATATAGATGACTTATTTGATCAGCTCCAGGCTACACGGGTTTATTTTAAGATTGATCTCAGATCAAGTTATCATTAGGTGAAGGAAAAAGTAGAAGATGTCTCGAAGACAACTTTTAGGACCAGGTATAAGCATAATGAATTTCTTGTTATGCATTTTGGTCTGACGAATGCTCCTGCAATATTCATGGATTTGATGAATAGAATCTTTCATCAGTATTTAGACCAGTTTTTCATGGTTTTCGTTGATGATATACTGGTCTACTCGAGGAAGAGATACGACAGAAATACCCGTATCTCTTTAGTGGAGATTAGCAGTAATTAAGGAAAAATACAGGTAATTATGTAAAGTCTCTTTTATGTAGGTTAGTTAGTAAATGTAATAATTTTCTACTAGTAGGTAGTGTTTTGGTTGTGGGAGATTTCTATTTTATATGTATTTGTAATCTCCCAAAACCCTGAATGTAACCACGATATTCCTCCGCCACAAGTGAGGGTAAGTAATAAGATAAGTAGCCTATTTTTCCTTAAGGGATGGTGTATAACATAGACAGTAAATTTCGAGGACAAAATTTTATAAGGAATGGAGAATGTAAAGTCTTAAAAATAATTATTACATGAGGATGTAGTGGATCCTAAAAAAAAATTAAATTAAATAATTAAATAATTAAATAATTAATTATATTAATTAAAATAAATAATAATAATAATAATAATAATAATAATTATTATTATTATTATTATTATTATTATTATTATTATTATTATTATTATTATATATCCAAAGCTTCATGAAGCATCTAAATTGAATTTCAGGGAGAAGTCGCAGCCCCCCCCCCCCCCCTCTCTCGCTCGTCTCCGTCTCTCTCTCGCTTCCTTCAATTTCTCAACGGATATTTGGCTGATTAGGAAACGGAAGGTGTCGTTGGATTCCTAACTCTGCCACCAACATTTCTTCTGAAGAGGATTTGTTGTTGGAGCAACAGCGTAGGCACCATTCTAGGGATAAGGTAACTTTTCCCTATTTTCTCAATTTCTCCTTAAATTTGCTGTTAAATCGACGATCAAGCACCACCACAGGGTAGTAGATGCGACCTTCGTCATTTTGGTTGGAGTAAATTTTCAATTTGGGTTTCCTAAGCCCCACTCAAAGCGAGAGTGGGATTTGGGGAATTAGGTAAATTAGTTATATATGAGGGTATAATTATTTATTTGGAATTTATGGGCCTAGGAAATATTAAAATTGTATTTTATTTTGGATTGATTTAATGGAATTGAGATTTTTTGTTTAGGGTCCGGGTGAGCGCCGCACACATTAGTTTGGGATTCTTATTGGCGTAGTTCAAAAAACCAGGTAAGGGAATAAATTAAGTCAGCATTTTTCATGGAAATATTTACTATTTTATAGCATTTTATTCTAGGAAATTATGTATAACATAAAATTATGTTTGGGAAATTTACTGTTGTTAATAGGAGAGTGTTTTGATACATTTAATCAGGGAAAATGATTTCAATGCAAATTTTATGAGTAGAACATGATTTACTTTTGTGTGGCATGGGTATATAATTTTATGATTTTATGTAATGGCAAAATGTTATGTTTTCAGAATAAGCATGCTATCATTGTTTCAGGAAATTGTTAAAAAGAGTACAGAAATATGTTTAAAGTATATTATAATGCAACGACACAAAGGCCGTAATTTATATGAAATGGCGCAAGGGCTATAATTTATATGATATGATATGCTGGCGCAAGGGCCGTGACGTATGATATGCTATTTTCATGAAATTATTATTATATCAGATATTATGATGAAACAATTGTGTTCAACATATATATGAAGCATAGTATATGATATCAGAACCCAGATGGCTTAGTTTAGTTCAGTTTTCAGGAGCACGGTACTGTAGCTATATATATTCAGATTATGATAGTGCAACCACACGATCAAAGTGTGGTAAGGTGGCAGTCGATGTGGCTTCAGTATAGTTTGGAGATGTTCCCCTGACAGTCTGGACCAGGTGGGGCAGGCTCATCGTACTTACAAATCAGAGTTTTTGATCTACCATGGTCGGCTAGCCATTGCTAGGTCCATTGCTAAGTCAGGCTGCACGACCCATTGCTAAGTCATGTGGGGGGTAATACATGACACCAGCTAACTATCCATCCTGAGATTTATTTCATGTATTATACAGTTGTATAAGATGATTTACACGTACAAAAGATATAGCATGACATGTATGTTACTTTTAAATATGTTTATTCAATAAATTATCAGACAGTTTTCAAAGATACGATTTATATATAGTATATGCTTATGACACATGAAAATACTCATGTTGTCACACACATTGATTAGTTTATTTCCCTTACTGAAAGGTGTCTCACCTCAGCTCTAAAATATTTCAGGGAATCCAGGTAAAGAAGCAGATAGAGCTCTGCAGCGTTTGTAGTCGCCAGATCTACCTTGCCAGAAGGGTAAGTCACTATGCTAGAGTCAGATGGGTTTTTGGGTAGTGACCCTAGGGAATTTTATGATCATTTTGGGATGTGTGTATATTTATATGATGATTTTGTAAAACTCTGGTATTGTATTTGGACGGTTGGTTTATTATGTATATGATGTATGTTTTCTGCTACTAGGATGTCAGTTATATATGACAGGTTTATTCCCCAGTACCCACGGGTTTGGGTGAATTTTGTTTATGGTTATCATGATTATTGGCACGCTATTATGTAAAAAAATATATATGGTAAATTAGGCAGGTTGTTACAAAACATATCCTCCATTTTCTTTTGGAAGGCGAGAAATTCCCCCCTGGTGACCCATGAATGCTCTACGGGTGTGGAGTGAATGGACTGGGGTGATTCTTTTCCAGTGGAAAGGCCGGAGCTTGAGCCGTGAGTGATTTTCATTATTTGAGTGTTGGAGGTCGGGAGCAAAATGAGCACCTCTCAGAAGTGATTCCCACAGACGGCGCCAACTGTTATGAGATAAAATGGCGATGACATGCGATGTTGCTCTCCGACTTCTGATGACCTGAAAAAGATGAAATCAAAGCAGGCTTGGAGGACCCGAGGTGTACTCCCGGGGGGGGTCACTCCGATGCCTAAGTAAGAGAATATTTCTAAGAGGTCGAATGCAACAGTAATATTGGGTTAAGAGTTAGTTATCTAGACTTGTTTGCGTCACCCTTCTTTATAGTGGTGAGATTTGACCCTTGGGGTGATCTATCATTATGACGTGAGGGCGTGGATCACTCCGAAGGTTTAAAACGCCAACGTGGATCACTCTAGGCGTTTAAGGTACCAGCGTGGATCTCTCCCTTCATTATTGGATTAGAGCAACTTGCTCTTACCAGAGGATTTTGACTTGGGTAGTGATTGCTGGATTTTGACTTCTTTTTATAAGCTGATATATTTAGGGCATATCAACTTTGTTCCTCTAGATTTTTGTAATTCTAGAATTATGTTTTACAATAATTTAATAACTTAATTTAATAAAACTTCAATAATTGATGAATTTATGAAGTGATCCTTTTCTAACATGATAAAGGTGTTATTTTCTAATTTCATCTTGACAAATAATCCCTAAAATTGTTGTTTTTTTAATTAATTATGTTGTAAATTAGTATTATTATATTGATTAATAGTAAAATTAAGTAATCAAGGGGTGATAATTCTAAATAAAAATGATGCAAAGTTTTAAAGTTCTCATTTGGTGTCATCCTTAAAATCAGTAACTTTGACGATGTGAGCATGCAAGTAAGATGTGCCGACAACGAACCCATATTAAGTCATCTAATTAAATGAATTGGCTTACAAATGTAAAACAATATGAGTAAATTTAGCATAGACATACAATTAATAGATAATTTTAAAACTAATTATTCTTGGTGAGTAAAATCATATTTAATTATACTTTAAAATTTTTATTTTCTCTCATATATGAATTTAGATAAATAAATATACATTTATTATATAAATTTTTTTTTTTGTCAAATTACAAAAAAGCACATGAAAAAATGTTTATATTAAATGCTAACCAATTCTCCTTTTTCTGTGCGCAGGTGACCCTGAAGGTCCATATGGCAGATGAGGAATGGATGGCTTTTGGGATGTTTCCAGGTGGCAGCACCGGGGTGGAGGGCAAGGTATCTTTGGTTTATTTACTTTTGCAATTTTCTTTTGCTGTTGCTAACCAATTTTTATTTTGCTGTACTTCTTTGTGTGCAGGTAGCTGAGGTGATCCAGATGTCAGCATAGGAGAGGAGGGCTTTTTGGAAGTCCCAGCTTGGCAAGCCCGGATTGGAGCGTGGAAGGATTCAGCATTGGTTTTTTTGTGCTTTGCATTTATTTAACTTTTTGTATGGTGATGTATGTACCCTTGAGTAACCCTCCCCCGCAACTTCTATTTGTACCCCTATCCTTGTATTTTTCAAATGTAACCTCTATGTGCATTCTCCTTTATTTTTCTGTATTCTTGGATTTTCATCAACTCTTCACACGTGTACACGTGCTTTGTGACATGTGGCTGACCAATTTTGATCTGATAAGCATTGTTAATAAAACATGACTTTAATATCCCATCAAAATCTAGTTTCAAACTTAAAGCCTCAAGATTAAAGATTTGACTCTAAAATTACCGAACTTGGTTTAAAATCTAAACACTTAGGATTGAGGGTCCATTTGCTCAAATGACCCTGCTTAAGAAAATGGGAAATGAAGTTCAATCCCATATTCGAATTGAAGAAAGGAATCGGGTTTTTAGGATTTGGGTATTTTTGAGAATTCAGATCTAACTCATGGGATTTTTCAATTGACTGAAGTGAAAGAAACCTGAACTCAAAAGAAATGTTGTTTTGAAGTACTTAGCCAAAGGGAAATTGGTTTTCGAAATTATAGTGTCATGGAAATTGATTCTGCGGACTCACACCTTGATTCAAGATGATTCCATTTTTTTAAGAATCCAACAACTTAACAGGAGTCAAAGACTCAAATTTAAATATTATGGGGACTTTAGGTTTCTTTGATTTGAAAATAAAGGGGTTTTGCTTGGGATTTAAAATCAAATCTTATTTAACAAGGCTTTCTTGGGGTAGTCTGATTAAAATTGGGGTATCGACAATTACGAGATCGTAAAAAGAAAAAAGAAAAAAGAAAAAAAAAAAAAAGCCTCTATGGTGTGTACCGTGGCTTCTCTAAAATTTTTAGGGAAAAAAAATTAACTTAAATTCTTTTCCCGAAAAAATCCCAAGGGAATGTTTGGGAGCATGTGAGATACTTTGTTCCCTTAGGATTCTGTAATTTTAGAATTAACTTTTACAAAAATTTAATTTAATAAAAATTTAATAATTGACAAATTTATGAAGTGATCCTTTTCTAACATGATAAAGGTGTTATTTTCTAGTTTCTTCCCGACAAAAAATCCCTAAAATTGCTAATTTTTTGATTAATTATGTTGTAAATTAGTATTAGTATATTAATTAATAGTAAATTTATGTAATCGAGGGGTGATAATTCTAAACAAAAGTGATGCAAAATTTTAAAGTTTTCATTTGGTGTCATCCTTAAAATTAGCAACTTTGAGGATGTGAGCATGCATGTAAGATGTGCAGACCAGTGTACATTAAGTCATCTACTTAAATAAATTACCCCACAAAAGTTAAAATATATGAGTAAATTTAGCATAGACATACAATTAATATATACGTTTTAAACTAACTATTCTTGATGAGTAAAACCATGTTTAATTATACTTTAAAATTTTTATTTCTCATATTTGAATTTAGAAAAATAAATATACATTCATTAGATAAAAATAATATACAATTTATTACTTTTTTTTTTTTTTTTTTCATTTTCAGACACAGGGGCTCACATTAGATTGATTTATTTTGTCAAATTACAAAAAAGCACATGGAAAAATGTTTATATTACTATGATGTAACTAATTAGTCGGGGCCCAGTGTTAGTTACCGGAGTGGGGCAGCTGTCAGACGTCAAAAGTCACTTTTATTTCCCAAAGGCCTTTCCTTCTTTTTGACTTTAAAAAATGAATAGAAAAAGAAGCTAAGCAAATGCCACATCGTCATCATTATTATTTTTATTTGAATGATGTGGCATTTCTTAATTGGCACAGGTTTGATTGATGTCATCACTTCTAGTCAATAACGGGATGCCACATCATTATTTTGTGATGATATTTAAGTAATTTTAATCATGGAACGAAATGGAATTTTTTATAAGAGGAAACCTTATTAACTAAAAATATAAATAATTGAGCAAAAGTTAGCATTATAAACAACTTTCCTAAAGTTTATTTTCTTTCCTAAAACAAGAGTTAATAAATAGTGAATCAATTTTTTAACTAATAAAATCAGGCCACAAATCACGCTATGTGAAGTCATCAAAGACAAATCAATTTATTTTATTTTATTTTATTTTATTTTTTAAAACTTATAACAATATAAATCTATATGTCATGGTACTGTAAAATTGTATAATCATGGTATTCTGAAAATTTACTATAAAAATGTTTCCTGTTTGTATATTCTGTAAAAACATAATCTTGAATATTATTATAAAACATGTCTCTGTACTATATCTGTATTCTCCAGGCACATAGTAATTTAAAACATATTAAACATAATTGATAAATCATATAAATTTCTGCTGTGAATAATAATCTGGTAAAAATGTATAATTTATACTGAAAACATACTAGAATTGCCTAACATAACATATTTCCCTTACATGATTTCTTCTAAAAATCTCCTACTATAACAGGCCTTACACTCGCAGGGCCCCCCACTCAGTACCCTAAAAAAAATATTTGCTAGAACATAATATTAATATTTCTTCGCCTACTACATTTCCTACAACTACTGAAAAGTCAAATTTTAATAAAAAGACCTTATCCTGAATCTGGGATGAAATCCAACTTCGTCCCACCAGCGATCCGCTCCAACAGACTTGGAGAGAACTTTCCCAGGAGCGTCGTGGTGACTTCAGATCATCAATCCGGCAGTCGACAATGCTAGAATCGAAGAGAGAATGAAGAGGAACCATAGAGAGAGAAAAGAGAGAGAGAGTTCTGCTGAATTTGTGCGTAAAATATGAGTCTAACACTATTTATACTGTGGGATCCGTCGATGAGCCACGTCACCTCATCGACGAGGCCAAGAGGAAATTCATTGATGAACTCTCCCCTTCATCAACGAAATTCAAAGTCTCCCAGAACATTCTCTCAGTATCTTCTCGTCGGCGAAACATATTCTCGTCAATGAGAACCTCTTGTACCCTCATCAACGAATCCCCTGTGTTCGTCGATGAGGCCTTCAGTAATTTTCTTAGGTCATTACATTATCCCCTCCTTATAAAATTTCGTCTTCGAAATTTACTATTCATACAACTCATCATCCCTTAAAAACAAAACGGTCTACTTATTTTATTACTTGCCCTCACTTATGACGGAGGAATACGATGGTTACATGGGTAGTTTTGGAGATTACAACCATAAAAGAAAATTCCCCAAAAACCAAAAGACTACCTATCATATACTTTACATTACAATTACATTGTACAAAACAAAATTATCACTACTTAATTTACACATCACTGCTATAACCCAATAAACAAGTCAGGGTATTTCTATCTAATCTCATCTTCAAGCTCTCAATAAGCTTCTTCTATCGTGTGATTCCTCCACAGAACTTTCACTAATGGTATCCTTTTTCTGCGCAATTCCTGTTTTTTTCTATCTAGGATCTGGACTGGAGCTTCCTTATATGCTAAAGCATCACTGAGTTTCAATTATGCGTAGCTGATAATATGAGAAGGATCTAAGACGTATTTTCTTAACGTAGAAACATGAAATACGTCGTGAATCCTAAATAAAGATGGTGGTAAAGTTAGCCGATAAGCAACTAACCCAATCTTCTCGAGTGTCTCAAATGGGCCAAGAAACCTATGACTCAACTTACCCTTCTTCCCAAACCTCATAACCCCTTTTAACAGAACTATTTTCAAAAATACATGGTCTCCCACTTCAAATTCCAATTCCTGGAGGTGAGTATCCGCATAGCTTTTTTGCCAACTTTGTGCTGCACTGATTCTATCTCAAATGAGTCGAACTTTATCTTATGCCTGTTGTACTATTTCTGGCCCTAAAACTCGCCTCTCACCCAGCTCACTCCAATATAAAGGGGAACGGCACCTCCTACCATAGAGTGCTTCATAAGGAGCCATGTCAATGCTAGCCTGGTAGCTATTGTTGTAGGCAATTCCCCCAATGACACATACTGAGTCCAGCTACCCCCAAAATCCAACACACATGCTCGTAGCATATCCTCAAGTACCTGGATCGTTCTCTTTGTCTGTCCGTCTGACTGAGGATGGAAAGCGGTGCTGAATGCCAACTGGGTCCCCAAAGCTTCCTCCAAGCTCTTCCAGAACTGTGATGTAAAGTGTGGATCATGTTCTGAGACTATAGATATCGATACTCCATAGGGTCGAACAATATTCTTTATATAAATCTCTGCTAGTTTGTTCATAGGGTAACCAACTTCAATAGGTAGGAAATGACGTCTTTGTCAGCCTATCAACAATTACCCAAATGGCATTCTGACCATGCAGCGCTGGTGGTAACCCAATAACAAAATCCATGAATGCGTGGTCCACTTCCACTCAGGAATGGAAAGTGGCTACAATTGACCAGCTGGCCTCTGGTGGTCAGCTTTAACCTGCTGGCATGTCAAGCACTGCTGCACAAATTTTGCTATTTCCCTCTTCATGCCACTCCACCAGAAATACTCCCGCAGATCCCTATACATTTTTGTACTGCCAAGATGAACAGGGTACAAGGATCTGTGTGCTTCTTCTAGAATCGTCCTCCTGATGCTGTCATCCGCAAGCACACACAGTCTAGCACTAAATCTCAAAGCCCCATCATCAGACATGATAAATTCATCTCCTTGACCATCCTATATTCTGGTTATTACTTATGCTAATTCTGGATCATTATCTTGAGTAGCTTTAATCCTTTCATATAGTGTAGGTCGTACAACCAAACTAGTAATAAACGCTTGAGGATCATCTTCCACTAATTCCACGCGGAGCCTTTCCAGGTCCATCTGAATTGGGTGTTGAATTGCTACTGCTAACTTTGTTGTATCCTTTGATTTACGGCTCAGAGCATTAGCCACGACATTTGCTTTACCTGGGTGGTAACTGATGGCACAGTTGTAATCATTGTTGAGTTCCAACCACCTCATTTGCCGCATATTCAATTCTTTTTGTGTAAAGAAATACTTTAGGCTCTTATGATCAGAAAATATTTCACATCTCTCACCATATAAGTAATGTCTCCAGATCTTCAAGGCGTGTACAACCGCAGCCAATTCCAGATCGTGAGTAGGGTAGTTATTTTCATATTCTTTCAACTGTCTGGAAGTATACACTACCATGCTACCATACTGCAGTATTACAACCCCGAACCCTCTCAAAGACGCGTCACTGTAAATCACATACCTATCACCTTCTAATGGAATCATTAGTTCTGGTGCAGTGATGAGTTGGTACTTTAATTCTTAGAAACTCTGCTCACATTCTTCATCCCACACAAACCTGGCATTTATCCTGGTCAACCACATGAGAGGCCCTAATAAGGCTGAAAACCCATCCACAAAATGACGGTAATAGTCTGCCAGTCCCAAGAAACTTCTAACTTCTTGCACGTTCCTCGGCCTGGTCCAATTCACCATCGCATCAATCTTACTGGGATCCACTGAAATACATCACATGGCCCAAAAAAGCAACCTTCTCAAGCCAGAACTCACATTTACTAAACTTGGTATAAAGCTTTCTATCTCTGAACATTTGCAGTACCTGTCTCAAATACACCTCATGATCCTCAAAGATTTTCGAGTAGACCAGTATATCATCAATAAAAACCACTACAAACTGGTTTAGATACTGGTGAAAGACTCTATTCATCAAGTCCATGAACATAGCTAGGGCGTTCGTCAGACCAAAAGGTATAACGAGAAATTCATAGTGCCCGTACCTGGTCCTGAAGGCTGTCTTCGTGACGTTCTATGCTTTTACTCTCACTTGATGATACCCTAATCTGAGGTCAATCTTGGAATACATCCAAGTACCCTGGAGCTGATCAAACAGATCGTCTATACAGTGTAGAGGATACTTGTTCTTAATAGTAACCTTATTTATCTCCCTATAATCAATACACATCCTCATAGTCCCGTCCTTCTTCTTTACGAACAACACTAGAGCTCCCCATGGTGATACACTGGGTCATATAAATCTCTTATCTGGAAAATCTTGCAACTGATCCTTTAATTCTCTCAATTCAACTGGAGCCATACGATAGGGAACCTTAGAGATCGACGCTGTCCTTGGAGGAAAATCTATAGAAAAATTCTTCTCGCGTTCGGGAGGCAACCCTGGTAGCTCCTCTAGAAATACATCGGGAAATTCTCGCATGACTGGTGTACTACCAAACTTTGATTCCTTTTTTGTCACTTCTTTTACAATAGCTACAAACCCTTGACTTCCATCTAGGAGCAATCTGCTTGCCTACACAGCGAATACCAACTGTGAGGGCGCACGTACACGTGAACCAGTAAACCTAAATTCTTTCTCACTAGGGGGTTTGAAAACTACTTCTTTTTTATGGCAATCAATACTAACATAATTAACTACCAGCCAATTCATACCCAGTATTACATCAAACCCACACATCTCTAACATGATCAGGTCAACTGGTAGCACTCTCCCCTGAATTTCTATAGGATAGCTTCTCCGTACCCTTTTACACCTCATCACTGACCCAGACAGTGTAGCTATTGACATTTCTCTATCTAATAATTGAGTCTCATTTCCAAATAATTTAATATAGGATACAGATACAAAGGAATGAGTAGCACCTGAATCAAATAAAACAATAACAGGATGTGATAAAACAATGAATATACCTGTCACTACATCTGTAGCAACCTCAGCATCACCCGGTGTCAATGCGTAAACCTTCGCCGAGGCTACATTCCTCTGCTGGCCTCCACGAGGTGCTTAATATCCTTCCGGATAGGGCTTGGGAGTTGGAACCTGATATGGCGGTCTTGGGCATGCACATTCCATGTGGCCAGGTCTCCCATAACTATAGCAAACATCTCTCTAAACCCAACACTCCCCCAAATGTCGTCTCCCACATGTCTAGCATACTAGGATAGTCGGCGTACTCTGATTCTCACGAGGTCTTGTCGTTTACCGCTGATCTCCCCTATCACGACCTCCTCTCCTTGAACCCCTACTGGAGCCAGCCTAGAAACCCTATGGTGCAGGCCTCTTCCTCTGACTTTGTGCCACTATACCCGTCTGTATACCACTCTTAATGATCACAGCCCTGTCTACAATCTCCGTAAATATCTAAACCCTAAAACCAATCACCTATTTAAAAAAGTTTTGCCTTAGTCCTTCTTCAAACTTCCTTGCCTTTTTCTCATCGTCAAGTGCTAGAGGTGGAGCAAAATGTGACAACTCGATAAACCGAGCTGTGTACTAAGATATGGTCATCCGCCCCTATACCAGGTGCATAAACTCTACTGCCTTCGCGCTCCGAACAAATGAGGGGAAATATTGCTCGAAGAACAGCTCTTTGAATTGGTCCCATGTCACTGGCACCGGAACAAGCCTCTGCTTCTCTATCAATCGCGCTGATCTCCACCAGCGCTTCGCCTCTCTTGTCAGTTAAAATGCTGTAAATACCACCTTTTGCTCATCCGTACAGGGAAGTACAACCAACGTCTCTTCGATGTCCTGGATCCAATTCTCAGCTACAACCGGGCCATCTCCTCCAGCAAAGGATGGGGGTTTCATCCACATAAACTGCTCAATTGTGCAGCTACGCTCCCTAGAGCTCCTATGTAACGACCCGAATAAAAATGGGAATCAAATGATAAAAGGAAAGGAAATGGAAACCGAAAACAGAAGGAGGCAGTCGACGAACGCTTCACGTTCATCGATGACATTGGATTTTGGAAGGATTAGATGAGGGGAAAACAGCAGGTTTTCGTTGATGAATACAGGGAATTCGTCGACAAAGGCTTAAGAAAATTCATCAACGAAGACTGAATTTCGTCGACGAAGAAATACCGAGAGGGGGGTTTTGAACCGACTGAATTTTGTTAACGAGGACTGAATTTCGTTGACGAAATTAATGAGAATTCGCCAATGAAGGACGTGACTCGTCGACGAGTCCTGTTCTATAAGTATGGAAAAATATGATTTTTAACTTCTTTCATAAGCAAACTCTCTCCTCTCTCTCTCTCTCTCTCCCCTTCGGTTCTCTCTCTTTCTTTCATCTATTTCAGGCCAGATTTATGTCGGATCGACAATCCGAAGTCACCACGATGCTCCTGGGGAAGTTTTCTCCAAATCTGCCGGAGCGGATTGTTGGTGAAAGCAAGTTGGAAATCATCCCTAAGTTGAGGTAAGGCTTTTTAAGCCAAATTTGATCTTATGATAGTTGTACAAAATGATGTACGCATGAAAATACTGAAGTTTAATATTGAAAATTTTCGGTTTCAGGGTATTGGTTAGGAAATCTTACGGGGGTTAAACTAGATTGTTTTGGGGGCTTTCTCAGTAGTCAGGTAAGGGAATAAACTAAACTAGTACTTTTTGAAAAATGTTTGTATATTATTATAGAATTCGATTTCAGGGAAATTAATATATTTATATATGATTTATATTTGGGAAAATATTGTTGAATATGATCGTATGTTGAATATGGAAAACTTGTTTAATGTGGCATGAGTAGAAATGGCTATGAAATACTGTTTTTCTGGAAACGTGATTACGATACGGATTTTATGATGGAAAACTTGTAACACCCCAACCCTGAAGGGCCTGGGATATTAACTTTTTACTACTGATTTATAGCGAAGCAAATAAACTTAATTTTTATTAAACCAGAGCACTAATTATCCATATTACAATCATTTATTTCAAAAGAAGAAAAATTATATAAGCATAAATATCTGACATCATACTAATATTTCTAAACAATCTTTATTTTTCTATCCCCACCCGCATGCTTGCTAAGCTTGATTTCTAGCATGCTCTTCAGAGTTATCTGAAATAAAAATATGATTGGAGTGAGACGACGCTCAGTAAGTAAATAAGATTATTATTAATGTGTGGCCAAAATGAGTTTTTTAAAAAAATTTCGTAAAACAATATTTAATACTATAATTTCAAAATTTCTTTTAGAATAAATATAAATTTAAAATTTTTTTGCATAAAACTTTTGTCATCAATTATAACAGTAAAATTTTATAATTATATACTATAATTGTTAAATTAAACTTTTAACTTTAAAACTGTATAAACATTTAATGATAAACGTACATATACTTTTCCTTATACGTTTTCCTTAGATCGTCATTTAAGCACCAAAATGATCCTTTTCACGTAAACTTACACTTTTCCTTCAAATCATCAGTAACTTTGTACACGTAATTAAATATGTATAAACATATATTATAAAAACCACCCTTAGGCCCATTTGCCATAAGTCATGTTTACCGCCATGACTGGGTTGTGCGGTCCGAAGACTGGACTTAGCTGGCTGGCCGACCAAACTAAATCAATGTACGTAAACTTTAAGTGAGATTTTCCTTATTAAGTCCTGGTCCGGAACCAGGTGTGCACTCAGGAGAAATTCACTAACATAAATAACCACTCTGTAAACAGTGTGGGTGCACTTTGATCCGTATAAACTTTAAGCTGCGGTACCGAGTATCTGTAACTTTGAACTTTCGTTGCCATAAGGGGTTTTAAAATCATCTTATTATAATTTATGCAATTTAAAATAATATCGTGAAAATCTCATCTTTACTCATATTTACATAAAAAAAATGTAACGTAGAAATAAACTCATGTCACACAATTTTTTTGTGTTAAAAATATATATAATTTTATTTTTGAATAGAAAAAAATGCTGAAAATTTACCCGAGGGGATTAAAACATTTCTTAACCCAAAAATAGATGCAAGTATATTAAAGATAGAACTAGTATAATCAAATACGCGTAAAAATAAACTCATGAAAATTTTGTGGAACTAATGAACATAATTGAAATTTACTTATAAAATAAACTCGGGTATGAATTTTAAATAAAAAAAAACTAACATAATCAAAATTTACTTACCTTCTTCCTTACGAATACTATAACTATCTCTAAGAAATGAGATCGGAAAGAGTGGGTGATTGAGAATTTATTCAAAAATTCTATCTCCACCACAAATTCTTTCACTCACTAATCCTTCTCTTCCTTGAAAAATTGTTGTGAAAAATGAAGGTTGAGAGCTCCCTATTTATAGGAAAATTTTGGGGAAGAAATGAAATTTATAAAAGTGTGGGGAGATGGGTGAAATTATAATTTTTTAAAAAATTAAAGAATGGGCAAGGGATGGGCAAGGTATGGGTTGAGTATGGGATGGGATGGAGGCCATGTGGGAGTGCTTGCCACCATTCCCATTAAATAAATTTTTAATTAATCACTTACCTAATTAGTTAATCAATTAGTTAATTAATTATTTTATTATTTTATTATTTTATTATTTTATTATTTTTCTTAATCATTATTATCATTATTATTAATTTTGAACCATTTTTAGTATTTATTTATTTTATTATTTATTTTTAAATAAGAATTAAATTTGAATTTTGAAAACTCATGTGGGCCCCACACAACTTCGAGACCCGAATGGATCCTACGTAACTCGGATAACCCTTATACGATTTTATGCGTCCTACATAGCTTTGAGACTCGGTTAAACCTCTACATGGCTTCGGGACTCATGTGGGCCCCACACGGTCTTGTGGACCCCGCATAGGATACTTATATTATTATTATTTTATCATATATTTCTACAAATTTTATCAGTCAAAACATTATTTTATGTACTTATTTACGTATATAAACAGTGTCTTGTGGCTTCGGGACTCATGTAGACCCCACATAGTCTTGTGGGCCCCACATATGATACCTATATTATTATCATCTTATTATGTATTTTTACAAATTATGTTTGTCAAAATACCATTTTATGTATATATACCTATTTACGTGTACAAACAGTGTCTATCCTGTTTATCCTATGAAATTCTATTTTGACCAGGTCGACCTCCAGGGAGCGACTGAGCCGCAATGGTCTTTGAGCACTCGCTTAGACAAGGTCTTTCTTAGGCATCAAACATGAAATCAAGGATCCTACAGAAAAACACTTCTGTATTGATATTAAATCAATGACCATTTTTATTATTTTATTATTATTGTGCTTTAATCATATATATATTTTTGGGTCATCACAAAACTGGCGTATGGGCCAAGATTTTATATATATATATATATATATATATGTTTGTCGGCGTACGGGCCGTGCTATTATATGTTTGTCGGCGTACGAGCCGTGCTATGATGTGTTTGTCGGCATACGGGCCGTGCTATGATGTGTTTGCCAGCGTACGGACTGTGCTATGTTTTTCGGCGTACGAGCCGTGCTATGATGTGATTTTTCAGCGTACGAGCTGTGCTATGTTTGCCGGCGTATGGGCCAAGCTATGATAAAATGTGTAATACCGACGTACGAGCCGATGATTTTCATGATACACATATATATGCAAAATGATATGATTGATTTGAAAATAAATGATATGAGATATCTATGTATCACAGTTTTAGTATATGTTATATGATATCAGAACTTGGTTGGCTTAGTCTAGGCTAGCACTTGCACGGTACCACTGCTATGTGTCCATGGTTTTCGTGATCATGATATTTGTGTTAACGCCGCTGTACGGAGTGGTGTGAGATTGAATGGTCGATGTGATATTATTATTATATAAGATGAAATATGCTTATAAAAATGCAGTATGTTTTGCCATATGTTGATATATATATATATATATATATATATATATATGTTTTCCAGATTTGACGAAATAGTCTGAATATGTATGTATGGTATATGTAGAACACAGAATACTCATGTTGCCACACACTGGTATTAGTTTATTTCCCTTACTGAGAGGTGTCTCACCCCTAAATCTTATTAACTTTTCAGGAGCCCCAGATAGGAGAGCGGGAAAAGCCCCGCTGATTTAATACTATTTATCTGCCCTTTTTGAAGGGTAAGTTTTTGTAGGGACAGTTAGATTTTGCGGGAAATGTCCCTAAATATAATTTTTAGGATGTATATTCTGAGATATAGTGATTGTAGTAACTCTGGTGTTGTAATGCATATTCTGATGAGATGTATATGATTATATGCTTTCTGTTGCTTAGGCTTCTGCTATATATTCTGTTATATCCCTGGTACCCATGGGCCTAGGTGGATGGTGACCTGCTGAGCTGGAATGTATGACATTGATATTATTATTATAAAAAAAAAATGTGAAAAATGAGCAGGTCGTGACATCCTAGCCATCTCAACCATCACCTACTGAGTGACACTACGCAGTACAACATCTGTATCTGCTCCACCTATGCTGGAAGGTCTTGGCCTATCCTCCCCAGCATTCGTGCCACTACTTCCTGGGTCCATCTTGAAAACAAAGAACACATTTTAAGAATCTTATCTCCTGCACATACCTAATATATTTTATTCCACTCAAATCCCATATTCATAACTAACTACCTTCCTTGATCTTAATTCAGAATCTAATTCTGCAACTTAGAAACACGGCCCGACGATAGTTTACTACGATTTTCCTGAAATCGTCACCCTAGGAAAAACACAGAAACCGCCACGGAAAGCCCTGTACCCATACTACAGAACAACCTTAAATCATTTCCTATACTCTGATATTGCTTCTGCTGCACTCTAAAGTCTACAGAACCTAGCAACCTAGGCTCTGATACCAAACTGTAATGACCTGCTATAATTTAAATTTTTATTATTATTTTTCCACATATACTGTTATTCACATATAAGCTAAAATTACACTGCTCTGATACTTTCTATTTTAGGTCTAATTATCCACCTAAGCAGTAAGAAGCTGTAGTCATATATCCGCATCCATACACAAAAATCTTACAATACCAGAGAGCTAGATTATCCTTAAGTTACACGTATATAACTAAATATGGTTATACAAAAATATTTTCTACCCCAAAAATACTCACCCTACTGACAGGGCAGCACTGAAGCCCTCTACCTGCGAGCCTGATCGGCTCACCTAACTGGATCACTTGAAAAATGTCAATATGATGGGATGAGACAATGCTCAATAAGACAAAACATGCTATTGCTAGTGTTTGGCAAATGATTTACAATTCTATACAAGTTTGATTCTATATAATCATGTATAACTGAATCTGTAAATACGGTACAAATAATATAAACCACCACCTATATCTATGTTGTTTAACATATCTTTATTTTAAGTTTCTACTCATAATACTTCTAATGTACAAAAGTACATTCTCTGTTTCAATAAAATTGTATATACATAATAATAACTGAAAAACTTCCCAGGATGGATAGTTGTACGTCATGATTTGACCCCTCATGATAGGGTTGTGCGGCTCGTAGGCGAGATCTATGACTGGCTGACCTACCAAGATAAACCACTATACTCCGACAGTCATATCGGCCCTCCTCAACCCATATTTGATGAAGAGCCTGTCCACAACATAGACATGATTAACTTATCTACCACGTATTATCTAAATATGTGGTTGCACTCTGACACTACAAAAAAATAAGTTTTTAGTGACGAAAGTATTAGTGATGGTTTTAAAACCATCACTAATAGTATTGTATTAGTCACGATTTTTGACAACCATCACTAATAGTGTAAGCATTAGTGACGATTTTAGCAGCTGTCACTAATACAAAATTATTAGTGACGGTTTAGAACCGTCACTAATACACTTTGTCACTAAAACTGCATGGCAAACACTTTTCGAGCGAAAATTTTTCTGGAAAAATATTAGCGACGATTTTATGGTATTAGTGACAGATTAAATTTGTCACTAAAAGTCACTTATTAGTGACGATTAATAAACCATCACTACTAATAGTTATGAATATATTTAAAAAATTTAGTTAATGGTATTATTGACGGATTGGGATACGCGTCACTAATAATGGCATATTAGTGACGGTTTCAATTTGTGATGGTTTCAAATAGTGACGGTTTTGAAACCGTCACTACCAGTGTTTTTATTTAAAAAAATTAAGTAAAGGGTATTAGTGACGAATTGGGAGATCTGTCACTAATAAGATCATATTAGTGACAGTTTTGAAACCGTCACTACTAGTGTTTTTATTTTAAAAAATATAAAAAAATTAACTAAAAGGTATTAGTGACGGATTGGGAGTTCCGTCACTAATAATAGCATATTAGTGACGGTTTTGAAACCGTCACTACTAGTTTTTTATTTAAAAAATATAAAATAACTTTGCTTAAGGGTATTATTGACGGTTTGGGAGAACCGTCATTACTAATAGGGCATTAGTGACGGATTTGACAACCGTCATTACTGAAAAAATTTAATTTCAGACTGTTAATGACGAATTTGTAGATTCGTCACAATTGGTCATTATTAGTGACGGTTGATAACCGTCACTAATACTACCTGTTTTTAAAAAATTAAAAATATTAGGTTAAGGGTATTAGTGGCGAATTTATGATTTCGTCACTATTTGTCCCTTATTAGTGACGGATTTAAGAACTGTCACTAATAATTCCTTTTTTGTTTTAAACAAATTAAAAAAATTTCAATTCAAAGTATTAGTGACGATGTTGTACATTCATCACAAATAAGAGACTAATAGTGACGAATTTTTGGATTCATCACTAATACTTCATTTTTTAAAAAATATAAAAAAAAAAATTTAAGTTCAGAATATTAGTGACGAATTTTTATATTAGTGATGAATTTGGACCGTCACTAATGCTTTGTTATTTATAAAAAAAATAAACGGAGAGTAGTAGTGACAGTTTTGAAATCGTCACTAATGCCCAAAAATCCTTCTTGTTGTTTGTGGGATATTTTCCCTCCTTCTCCTAACTTCTTTCCCTTCCCCTCTGCCTGCTCCCGCAAATAGAGATCCCAGTCGATCTCTCGCTGCTCTCCGCCGTAAGCCACCGCACCAGCTCCTCCTCTTCCCCTCTTGCTCCAGCGATCATCTCTCCTAGTCTCCCTCAGCTCTCATTCGGTTGCAAGCCCGCTCCAGCTCCTCCTCTTCCCCTCTCATCCTACTCTGGCGATCCTCTAGATCTCTCCCAGTCTCCCCCTAGTCTCGGTTGTAAGCCACCCCTCCTGCTCCGGCGATCCTCTCTCCTAGTCTCCCCCTACTCTTGGCCGCAAGCCCAGGTTCTTCTTTCCCTTTATCTTTTTACTTTCAAGCATATATTTACATATTGTAAGAACGAGCATGTTATGTGCTGATTGAATGAAAGTACAAGAATTCATCGCATGACATCCTATAACCTCGTTCAGCTTGTTTCTTGTCTCTAAGTCTCTCAAACTGATTTTTTAAGCTGTGTGAGCTGATACTGTGCATCAAAAACTGATTTTGAAGCTTCAAATCAAGATTTTGAAGGACCAGGGGTCTTCAAGTAAGGATTTGTTTGTAGGGTTAAAATGTGGCCTTCCCTTGCTTTTTTTCTTTGATTCTTCATGGTTTAGGGTATATATTTGATCATTCTAACTTAGAGATATTGTCTCTAAATATATTATCTCTACTTGTCTTTAAATGTTTTCTAATTTTTATAATTGTAAATTAGTGAAGTATTTATTTTATATAAATATAATTGTTACTTAGTTACAAATTTACAATTTAGAGGTAGACTATAGACTACGAAGTTTAGATTTAGAATGTAGATTACAAATTTATGTACATTTGATTTGTAGTGATTCATTATAATCTCCTAAATCCAAATTTATAGTGGAACTTTCAAAATTAGTTTAATTTTTATTTTTTTATTTATTTGTTTTCTTCAATTTATTTATATGAAAAATAATATTTTTTTTATCCATTTTATAAACTGACTAGTTACTATACTGTGTACATTGGCTAAATCTGATCCAATATATGGCTTTTTGCGCCAACAGCAACTTGAAAGCTAGGTTACTTTCAGTAGTTGCATTATATGTTGCATGGAGATTGGACAGAAAGATCTAAACTTCATTTAAAACATTAACTTTGAAGGTTATGGGGTCCAAACATTTGAATATGTGTGTTCTTTACAAGTTTGAATTCCACCCCATAATGTTACTTCCTCATTCAGTCCTTTTGCAAGCTTGGTTTCTAAGGTTTGCAAATGTGTTTTTAATGATAATTGAATTGTTTTGGTATGATTTGGGCACCTTTTATCTGTTGGCTTTTTGCGCCAACAGCGACTTGAAAGCCAGGTTACTTTTAGTACTTGCAATATATGTTGCATGGAGATTGGACAAAAAGATCTAAACTTCATTTAAAACATTTACTTTGAAGGTTCTAGGGTCCAAACATTTGATTATGTGTGTGCTCTACAAGTTTGGATTCCACCCCATGATGTTACTTCCTCGTCTAGTCCTTTGCAAGCTTGGTTTCTAAGGTTTGCAAATGTGCTTTTAATGATAATTGAATTATTTTGATTTGATTTGGGCACCTTTTATCTGTTGGCTTTTTGCGCCAAACCGTCTGTTTTTGTCAACTCAGGAAAGATTTTTATGTTGATTTATGTTTGATAACGATTCAGAGATGGAATAGTTGTCTAACACATCCAACTTATTTCCAAGCTTTTCCCCTGCAAAAACTGTTTCAAACATGATATGCTATGCTCATTTGGCAGTCACTTAGGTGGAAAAATTCATGAAGTTTGAAGAAGCATCTGAAACATCTTCGAGCCATGGTGGGATGACAACTGTAGGGGCAGTTCTTGTCCCTCAATTGCCAAAATTACAAGAAAATGTGTGCAACTCCATGTTCTTCTGTTGAATGGCTTGGATAAACTTCTTTTTTTTTTTGGGGAAGGGGGGTGGGGGGGAGAGGGTTAAAATGACTGAGCACAGCATGCATGGCTTCTGTATAGTTTCTGGATTTTGTTCCGTGTGTTGGACAACTTGAATCTTTAAAAGTAATAGTAGAGGTAGTAGTGGTGATAAGTAGTAAAAAATCTTTATGCAAAGTTGTTTTGGAAAAACTGAACATAATTAATATTTTCACAATTTTTTAAGACAAAATAAACATCAGAATAATTTAGACCACAAGAACTATATATGAAAAGGGATCCCCCTATCAAAATTAAAAACTTAAATTGTACTCTTTAAAAATTCATCAGATTTGAGCCCTCTAGTATAACTCAATTCAACATTCCTTGGTTGTTGGTTCCGTAAATAGTTTTAATATAATTGCTCTTCTTCCTCATATTAAGTGCATGGCTTCCATATTTTGAAGTACACAAATTTTCGAAAGATACTTTAAATAAAGAAGATTGCAATATTTTTTAAAAAATAAAAAATAAAACAATTTCATTTAAATAAGACACTTCTTTATCCATGATGTATGAACATCATAGTGAGATAATAGATGAAATCAACATCTTCTCTTATTTAAGAGCAGATATCAATAATCCATCTCTTACTCTCCCAATCTCTGAAACTTACCTACTTTTAAATATGCCTAAGCTACAGTAAAGTAGTCTCATTTTCACATTTTCTAGTTACGTGTGAGCATGAATTTCACATTTTAAATTTAACTTAGTAAATTTGAAGAAAACACAATTATGTGCAGCAATTTGTCTCTCCAAAAATTAAAAAAAAATCCATGTTTAAAATCCAAGCTCAAATTCTGCACAAATCCAAGGTTTATAGTCCAAGATCAAGCTCTTCTAACACAGGACAAGTAAAAATATATAGTAATCCCTTAACTTTCTCTCCTACCAAGCATATTTTCCACCCCCCTTCCCATTCCCGTCCCCACTTTTCCTGCTCAGCATGTAGCATGCCCTCCCTGCGCACTTCTCTCCTGAACACGACTTCTCAAAATTTTCTACTTTTTTCCCTTAACTCCTCCCCACTCTTCCTCCTCTTAGGGCATGTAGCAATTCCTATATCATATCTCATTTGGCATATAACATGGTTTCTGTCAAAATAATTCCTGCTTGCAAAGTAGGTCAAGAACTGCACGCTTATCACAAAAGGAAAAAAAAAAAATGACATAAAGTCCTTCAAACATTATAAAGAACCTCTTTTATCGCAGAAAAATGTAGAACCACTACTGCCCATCTCAAGGCAGTGAGCAAATCCATTAAGGCCTCAAGCTGCATTTGAAGCAAAATGGCGACATGCCATGTCTAACAGTGTAAGTAAAACAACATCAAGCATTATCAAAAGATAACCCTACACCTAATGGATGCTCCTAAAGCTTATAACCACTACTACCTCTACTATTACTTCTAAAGATTCTAATTATCCGACACATGGAACAAAATCCAAAAACTATACAGAAGTCATGCATGCTGTGCTCAGTTATTTTAACACCCCCCCTTCCCCAAAAAAGAAGTTTATCCAAGCCATTCAACAAAAGAACATGGAGTTGCATACATTTTTTTGTAATTTTGGCAACTGAGGGACAAGAACTGCCCCTGTAGTTGTCATCCCACCACGGCTCGAAGAAGTTTCGGATGCTTCTTCAAACTTCATGAATTGTCCCACCTGAGTGGCTGCCAAATGAGCATAGCATATCATACATGAGTTGACAAAAACAGACGTTTTTACAGGAGCTGAGTTCAAACATGTCACATTTTTAGATATATCCATTAACCCACAAGTCCAATTCCACTTCATTCTCTCATTCGCCATTGATTACACTGCCTTATCTTCTCCTCGTCCAACAAATGGAAACTTAAGCATCTTTTGGGATTTAGATGATCTCAGCCCCTCCCATGTTTCTTCCATCAAGGTAAACATTCGAATGTCAAAGTAGCATTTTAAAGCTGATCCTAAAACTTTTGCTCAGTGCAGAGGGCAGCTTATAGTGACCCTTAAGGAGAATAGGGTAATCTCTTTTGCTTCTATAGCTCCATTTGATGATAACGAAGTTCAGAAACATTACTTGGCTCTGTGGAAGAGTTATGGGAACCTCATAGACTATGTTAATTTTTAGTTTTACGCATATGATAATAGAACATTTGTGTCTCAGTTCATTAGCTACTTCAATACCCAGATGATTCAGAGGCATGTTATTTTGTATATAGTACGATAGTAGCAAAGCATATTCATGTCTATTTGGGTCTCACATCGATTTTTCAGGATATGTTTAAGTCATTTAAAAGCTTTTCAATGAGCATATTATCGGATGACTCGAGATAAAAATTTTTATTTAAATTATGAATTTAAGATATGGTTTCACGGATTACTGTCGTGAATATGCTACATGATTTCATGCTAGTCTAGAATGCCTCTTACATGGCGGATGCAGTTGATGTGTATTGCATGCTGGTAGTGGATATAGGTTCTCCTGTGCCTTCAACTTCTTATAAATGATCTATTTGAACCTATCAGGTCCAGGTTTTGTGGGAAAACGTCCAATTTATAGACGGCATGTTGCCGAAATTGCGTTAAAATTTTCCCAAACAAAAAGAAAAGATAGACTTAGTTTAATGTTAAAATATTTTTGAAAGGATGACTGAAACTTAGGTATCATAATAAATGAGGCAATGTAGACTTAGTTAATTTAGAACAGACATTGATTTATATGTTTTTGGTCCGGTAAGCTTAAAGCATTCATTGCCGTGCCAAAATCATTGAAAATATTATATACACTTGGCTGAGGATTTGAAATTTTGAAAAAGGCATACGTTGAATATATACATAACTCACAGGGAGCATCAGTTTCATAATTATTTTAATTAAATGTTCTCATAATCTCATAATGTTCATGTCCAAATGCCTGGATGAATAACAATACTACACTGAACCCAATACTATCCACTGTTCTCTGTTATTTATATTCTGAATTTAAGATATGATTACATGTATTATTGTCATGAATATACTACATGATTGCATGCTAGTCTAGAATGCCTCATGCATGGCGGATGCAGTTGATGTGTATTGCATGCTAGTAGTGGATATAGGTTCTCATGTGCCTTCAACTTCTTAGAAGTGATCTATTTGAACCTATCAGGTGCAGGTTTTGTGGGAAAATGTCCAATTTACAGATGGCATGCTATCGAAATTGCATTAAAATTTTCCCAAACAAAAAGAAAAGATAGGCTTAGTTTAATGTTAAAATATTTTTGAAAGGATGAGTGAAACTTATGAATCATAATAAATGAGGCAATGTAGACTTAGTGCATTTAGAATGGACATTCATTTATATGTTTTTGGTTCGGTAAGCTTAAAGCATTCATTGCCATGCCGAAATCATTGAAAATATTATATACACTTGGCTGAGGATTTGAAATTTTGAAAAAGGCATACGTTGAATATATACATAACTCATAGGGAGCATCGATTTCATAATTATTTAAATTAAATGTTCTCATCATCTCATAATGTTCATGTCCAAATGCCTGGATGAATAACAATACTACACTGAACCCAATACTATCCAATGTTCTCTGCTATTTATATTCCGAATTTAAGATATGGTTACATGTATTACTGTCGTGAATATGCTACATGATTGCAGAATGCCTCCTATATGGCGGATGCAGTTGATGTGTATTGCATGTTGGTAGTGGATATAGGTTCTCGTGTGCCTTCAACTTCTTATAATGATCTATTTGAACTTATTAGATGCAGGTTTTATGGGAAAACGTCTAATTTATAGAAGGCATGCTGCCAAAATTGCGTCAAAATTTTTCCAAAAAAAAAAAAAGAAAGGTAGGCTTAGTTTAATGTTAAAATATTTTTAAAAGGATGAGTAAAAACATTTGCCATGTCCGAGCAAAAAAAAAATTGCCATGATCTAATGGCTTTTCAGCTGTTGAGTGAACACTATAAATCCCTTATACTATCTTTAGTTTGCAAAATGCTTATTCCTAAGAATAGATATAGTTGTAATAGAAGAACTTGATAATTTGTATTAAAAATGTATTATAATGCACAAGTGAAAATTTATATTTTTTTATCAATCATAGTAAAGAGTAGACAAGGAATGGCTATAATTTCATCATAGATATACCTTTCATATTCCATGTTGCTGTATTTTTTTTTTAAATTTTCTTTTATGTTGGGCATCTCGGCTAAATGCAGTGGTTAAATGGTTTTGTAGATATATTTTGGAGGGGAAAGAGCTAGAATTCTGTATGAAGAAGATCCAGAGGAAGAAGGGAAAGAAAAGAAAGGGAGCAGATGTTGCCTAAAGTTTTGTTGCCTAGAGATCATTTTCATTTTTCTCAATCCCATATATCATTTCAGGCATTGGACTCTCAAAAGATTTCCAGATGAATTTGTTTGTTTATCTAAACTTTGTTTCTTGCGTTACTGTTCAATGCCACATTAAAATATATCAGATAGCATTGTCTCTTATAGTTTTAATTATTATTTGAACAAATGAAGTTTTTGTATTTTAATTTGAATTTGTACTGGTATTTGTATTTAAATTTTGAATATTTTTAAATAATTTTTGTTATTTGAACATATGTTATTTCTTTATTTTAATTGAATTTGTATGAAATTTTGAATGGTTTCAGTTTATGTATTTGAAAATGTAATTATATATTTTTATATAAGAATTCAAGATTAAAAAAAAATAGTATTAAAAGGTTTTTTTTTAAATTTTCTAATTATTAGTGAATGATTCAAATTCGTCATTAATACCCTACTATTAGTGATGAATTTGAATCCTTCACAAATAACTTACTTTTAGTAACGAATTTTGGATTCGTCAATAATAAAATGCTAGTAGTGACAAATTTTTAATTCGACACTAATACCATACTAGTAGTGATGAATTTCTAAGTCGTCACTAATACTCTACTAGTAGTGACGAATTTCTAAATTGTCACTAATACTCTTCTAGTAGTGACGAATTTCAAATTCGTCACTAATACTCTTCTAGTAGTGACGAATTTCTGTTTTGTCATTAATACACTACTATTAGTGACGAATTTGAGTTGAGTCGTTCTATATTATATAGTGATGGTGTTAGGGTTTTAGTGACGGATTATATCCGTCACTAATATTCCATTTTAGTAATGAAAGTTATATTTGTCACTAAAAGTTAGTAGTAACGGCACATATAACAACTATTTGAAAACCGTCATTAATAGTCATAAATTCGTCACTAATACTATTAGTGACGAATTGATGGCTATTAGTGACGGATTGGATCCGTCACTAATACCCTGATTTTTTGTAGTACTGTATATAGCTACGGTACCGTACTTTATAAACTGTATTTGTAATAATCCATCAGAGTCTGATACTATATAGAACGTTTCCGTATGTAACTATCTGTTTTACCATGATTCCATAATAGCTGTATTAACCATGATGCTGGAATAAATTGTTTCTATAACAACTGTATTTCTAAAATTAACTGTAAATTTGTATGTCATGGTACTGTAAAACTGTATAATCATGGTATTCTGAAAATTACTGTAAACATGTTTCCTGTCTATATATTCTGTAAAAACATAATCTTTAATATTACTGTAAAACATGTCTTTGTACTATGTCTATATTCTCAAGCCACACAGTAATTTAAAACATATTAAACATAATTGATAAACCATATAAATTTCTGCTGTGAATAATAATTTGGTAAAAACGTATAATTTATACTGAAAACATACTAGAATTGCCTAGCATAGCATATTTCCAGTACCTGATTTCTTCTAAAAATCCCCTACTGTAACGGGCCTTACACCCGTAGGGCTCCCCACTCAATACCCTGAAAACAATGTTTGCCATAACAGAATATTACTATTTCGTTGCTTATTACATTTCCTACAACTACTGGAAAGCTAAATTTTGACAAAAAGACCTTACCCTAAATTTGGGATGAAATCCAACTTCATCCCACCAGCGATCTGCTCTAGCAGACTTGGAGAGAACTTTCCAAGGAGTGTCGTGGTGGCCTCAGATCGCCGATCCAGCGGTTGATGGGGCCAGAATCGAAGAGAGAAGGAAAAGGAATCGTAGAGAGAGAAGAGTGGGAGAGAGTTCCGCTGAATTTGTGCGTAAAATTTGAGTTTAACACTATTTATATTGTGGGATTCATCGATGAACTCTCCCCTTCGTCGACAAAATTCAAAGTCGCCCAGAACATCCTCTCAGTATCTTCTCGTCAACGAAACATATTCTTGTCGACAAGAACCTCTTATACCCTCGTCGACGAATCCCCTATGTTCGTCGACGAGGCCTTGAGTAATTTTCTTGGGTCGTTACACCAAGAAACCAAATTTAGAAAGTTTCCCAAATTGAACTTTTAAAAAGTTTCGAATAGCAGTCGCCTATCTGTAAAGGGTTAGGTGCCTGCCTTGTTCAAATCCATTTTTATTTAAAAAGTCAGTGCACAGTCAGTCGCCTCAGTTGTCAAAGTCAGGTGTCTGCTAGGTTAAATTGAGGTGCCTGGCACCCTTCTGTTTTCCAATCTTAAAAAGCACAAAAAGGTCAGTCGCCTGTCTATTTTAGGTCAAGTGCCTCAGCATTTGAAAAACTTATTTTTTAAGACTTTTATTTCAAAAACTCTTTTTGCTCTTTGGGCCTTCTAATTTATAACTTTGAAAATCATTTTTCAAGGTCTTAAAGATAGGTCGCTAGGTCTTTATTATTCCTAAAGAGCTTCAATGCATTCATATTGAACTTTAAATTGAAGTACTTACATAAGACTTCCTTAAGACTCTAAAACATTCAATTCTTGAAGTCTTCATGTATGTACTTACTTTGAGTTCATCTTGTCTTGAGCTTCAACATTCTTTGAGCTTTCATAATATTTGTCAAACTTTGATATGAGTTTTGCCGAACTTTGATCTGTGCTTTCTTTGAATCACTTGTTTATAGGTTTACAATGTACTCTTGTGATTACTTGATCTTGAACTTTCTAATACTTAATTCCTGAAACATCACCACTTTAAAATCATATTAAATTCCATTGATTTGTTATCATCAAAATAAGAGTCGTAAGCCTTATTAGGCCAACAACTCGGCCCCCGACCGTCAAATAGAACCAGGCCCCTGGCCATCCAATAAAACCTGGCCTACAACTGTCATATCAAATCCCTGTATTTTCATAAATAGTTCTGATATTTCACAAACATTCACAAACTCGGTTATACAATAACCCCCAAAATTATATTCACCTACCACATGATTTCAGTATTTTGAACATAACCCGTAAGCAACCAAGAAACACAGTATATTTAGTTCATAAGGTCAAACCAAACTTTCCACCATTCATTTTACTCAAAATACCATAACATATATCCTACGTTTGAAAATGTCCATTCTAAATGGTCAATTTTTGAAGTAACAACTTAAAACATAAATATACTTACACTAAAAACATTTTGATCAGTTCAAACTAGATAAAAAGTTGACTTAACTTAATCCCCTTACCTATTTCTGAAAAAGAAACCGAAACAGATGAAAATACTTGAAACCCTTGCTTTTTGAACCGGTAGAACTACGAGTACCGGCTAGCCTGGAGAGAGAGTGAACTGGGAGCAAGAGAGAACTCGTAGGAGCCTTTTAATGAAGAAATCTCGAAACCCTAGCAGAGCCAAAAAAGAAGAGATTTTGAAATTCCAAGAAAAAATGAGCTCACTTCTATTTATAGGTGGGCAACCTAGGAGAAAACTAGCGACGGTTTTCCCTATCCTCGTAAAACCGGCGACGGTTTGGCAGTTGACCCTGCCAATTGACCAAAAATCGACGACGATTTTCTTAACCGCTAGAAAATTCTCGACGGTTTGGGTCCTGCCAAACCAATTTTCTTCTTTTTCTTTTGTTTTCCTTTATTTCTCTCTTTTATATTTATTTTCTTTTATTTTTCAAGTTTGGGTTTCTACATAACAGCTGAAAATCGGCAACAGAAATAGGAAAGTGACAATATGAAAAAAAAAAACATTTTTATAATTTATTTCTTCACTGTGGAGAAATAGAAACAAAAAATAGAAAATAACAACGATACCAAACAGACCCTTAATAATTGGGCTACGAATATTTTAGCATTTTTGGTGATAAATGGTCCTAGAATTTAGGGGGCAAAATTGCCTACTTATTATTATTATTCCATTTCAATGTCAATATTATTTTTGTTTATTGAGACATAATAGTAAAGAAATTTAAGAAGTGGGATTTGGGTATGTAATTCAATATATATGATTAAATAAATTGTAGAGTTTTATAAATTTTCGATTATGAAAGAATAACGAAAATGATTCAAATATTTATGAACTTTTTTTTCGATAAGAAAAGATCAAATATTTGATCATATTTGGCATTCAGGTTGAAGGTCTTGCACTCAAATTTTAAGACTTAATGATCATAAAACAAGATAAGAATGACCTTATCATCTAATATGTAGCGTGAACTCAATTGATCTTTCATTACTAAGCTCTAAAAAACAAGTGCTAGGAATAGACTATATGTTCATGTATTAGCGTATCCTTTTGTTCCCTTTTTTTTGTTGGTAGCTAATGGTATCCAAATTTTTTTTTCGGGTCCTTTTAATCCATGGGTGAGAGGTCATTTCTTAAGTAAACTTAATTTTTAGTTACATCTGCTTTTTATTTTTTATTTTTTTTTACCATCCTTAAACATTTTAGCACAGTTATTTATGTTGATCAATTTGCTATGCCATAAACAAAATGCACATGAGATACATGTGCAATGAATTTTCTTTTTCTTTTTTTCAAAATAAAAATAGTGTCCATGTCTAATGAAAAAGGAAAAAAAATTGCAAACAAGACACTAATCATAGATACCATCAACATGAAATCGTACGTAAAATCTATAAAATAAAGGGAAAATGTTTTTGCCTATCCCTTCAATATCTCTTATGATATTTTTTCTCACAAATTCTAATAAATACCTCCTCTCTAAATTAAATATATTAGAAATGAATATTAAAGATTAAAAATTTAAATCCAATATTAATGATTAAAAAATTTTAACCCACTACACATGCTCTTCTTTTACACCCCATTTGCGACTTTTCGATGGGTATGCACTATTGTATTTTATCAGTATTGAAGTTGATAATTACATTTCAATACGAAGAGAATTGGCTTAAATTGATAATTTTATTTTTCCTTTGAAGCCAATTTAATAGAATTGTGTATCAAGTACTTATTATCATTGACTTAAATTTATGCACTAAATTTATAATGCTTTTTGAATTTTTTTTTTATAGAAAGGATGGTTGGATGAAGTAGTGAAAAATGTTAATCCTATAACTTACATTAAGAAATCTTTCAAATTCTAAAAATGTCTAAGTAACCGCTTTTTTATGCAAATTAAATCAACGAGAATATAGTAATAAAAACAAAATATATATAATTATTTTTAAAAATATATATATTTTTGGAAAATATAAAGTATGCAATATCTCAGATCGGATCAAATAATTACATGAATAGCGGATAATCCATCATACATATAATATACTTAAACCAAGTAATTCTAAAAAAAAAATTCATATACAGTGTCACGCCTCGAACCCTGAAATGGGACCCATGGGTGAAAATGTAACTAACCTATCCTTGTATCTAATAAAACATCCAAAGATACAGTACAATGGATGAGGGTCCGACCCTATAGGGTTCCCAGACACCCTAAACACATCCAAACACAATCACATACACAGCGGAAAAAGGTCATTCTATATATACATATGCAGTACCATACCAGAGTCTATACAAGAGTAAAAACAGGCTCCATCAAAACGCACAAATGGGTACCCCAAATGCATCCCATAATGATAACCCACAAAAATACAGTCCTAGCACTTACCCAAGTGCTAAACGCAGTATACCGGCCATTATGCTCCCTACACCAGGACACTAGTTCTAGTTACTCGAAGGACCTGTAAAAATGTACGTACAGCAGGGGTGAGACACCACTTAGTAAGGAAGAACACAGGTTATATCGGTGTGTGGCATTTAAGTGTTATAATGATACAACATACACGCAGTTAAATGCATTCCAGTACTAATTTCCATAGTGCATACACGCACCCATACATATGCACAAGATCAGTAATTCTGGTGTCGTCACACCCTTCAGCCCGAAGCCGGCCTGCGACATACGGCGTTGGCCCATAGCCAACCCGCAAACACGGCGCCACCGGCACATTTCTAGTCCCTAACTCCCATGACATCGTACCAGCGCATAACTGGTGATCCACACCCTTCGGCTTGATGTGCCGGAATAGGCTCACGCCCTCAGATATAGAGCCGGACACTCTTGCCCACATGGCATTTGATAAAATACACACCCTCAGATATAGAGTCGAACACTCTCAGTACCTGGAACAATTTCGGAACCGCGTTCCTACTAGAATTTCAACATATCACACACACATGCATGCTCATATAATCAAAAAAAACCACACCCATTTGATAATATAAATCATGGTTTTCCAAACAAATACAGTTTAAATAAGTCAAGGCACGTTCATCCCAATAACACAGTATAAATCAACATATACCCACGGTTTTCACAAAACCAGGGATATAGCCCGTCACCCCCTTTTCCCAAAACTGTAATAATGAAAAACGCATAGTTTTCCCCGTTAGTTCCCCCCAAATGAGTAGCCAAAACACACACAGGACCATGGACCACAATTCCACCGAGTCCGATTTCAAAAATAATCAATATAAAAAAACATAGTTTCCCTTACCTTTTCCCCGCATAGCCAATCCTGAACTCCAAGGTCCCGAAAAAGTGAACCGAGTTCCAAAACCTACAAATCACAGTACAGCATATGCTCACAAGATAGTCACCTACAAAACTACTGGATTAGAAATGAAAACTGAGCCTTACCTCGATTTTACGCCAAAACTCGATTTCCGAAACAAGATTTTGATCCGTAGAAATCGTAAAGAATCCTTCCACGATCCTCGTGGTCACTTCAGATTTCCAATTCCATCAACGATTGGTGAAGAAATCTAGAGAGCGAGAGAGTAGGGAGAGGTTTAGAGAGAGAGAGAGAGAGAGAGATATTTGAAGTTAATGAGGAAGTAAAGAAATTTCCCATTTATAGCCCTTTGACCCAGCCCAACTCGTCGACGAAATGGTGCCTTCGTCGAAGAATCTTCCACTACCTTCGTCGATGAATCTGGGATCTTTGGTTTTTTCGAGACTCCTTGGCTTCTCCTCGTCGAAGAGTCTCTAAATTTCGTCGATGAGAAGAACAAAGGCTTCGTCAACGAAATCTGGCTTCGTCGACGAGGCTTGCTCTTTACCAAAATGTTCCTCTCTTTAAAATATTCAAATCCATTTATCATGATTTGGGTTCTTACAATCTCCCCTCCTTAAAAAAATTTCGTCCTCGAAATTTGTACTCTCTCATTCACAAAGTCATACCCGGAATACACATATACGATCTACCAACAAGAAACTGGCGACTACTACAGCGCAGTCCCATCATACACATACATACCCTCACTTGTGGTGGAAGAATACCGTGGTTACATATACAACTGTCTTAGGAGTTCACAATACACACACACTCCCAACAACTAACCATCTATCCCAACCCATAGTAGGATCATGTACAAGTGCTCAAAACAACTGTGAATACTTCCGGCGTATTTCTGTTTCCAGTTCCCAAGAAGCTTCCTCAACTTCATGGTTTTGCCACAATACCTTCACTAAAGGTATCTCTTTGGTACGAAACCTCTGAACTTTACGATCCAGAACCTGAACAGGTATCTCCTCAAACGCTAAGGTATCCCTAATTTCCAACTCATCATAACTGATAACATGTGAAGGATCCAACACGTACCTCCTCAACATGGATATGTGAAACACATTGTGGACCCTCGAAAGTGTTCGAATTAATGCAGTCCTGTAAGCTCCTGGACCCACTCGCTCAAGTACCTCGAATGGTCCGATAAACCTCGGGCTCAGCTTGCCCTTCCTCCCAAATCTCATCACTCCTTTCATTGGAGCAATACGCAAAAATACCTTACCTCCCACTTCGAACTCTAACTCACGGCGGTGAGCATCTACGTAACTCTTCTGCTGACTCTGAGCTGATCTAATCCTCTCCCGGATCAAACCACCTTCTCAAATGCCTGCTGCACAAGTTCAGGTCCTAACACCTGACGTTCACCAACCTCATCCCAACACAAAGGAGATCGACACCTTTGACCATACAAAGCCTCGAACGATGCCATCCCGATACTAGACTGGAAGCTGTTGTTATAAGCGAACTCTATAAGTGGCATAAACTGTATCCAGCTACCACCGAAATCTAACACACAAGCTCGCAACATATCTTCCAAAATCTGTATCGTCCTCTCCGACCGTCCATCAGTCTGGGGGTGGAACGCTGTACTGAAAGTAAGCTTTGTCCCCAATGCCTCCTGTAAACTCGTTCAGAATCGAGAAGTAAACCTCGGATCTCGATCTGACACAATGGACACCGGTTGTAATGACCCGGTCCTTTATACGAACCCAGGTGTCACTCTTTCATTACATAATATCTATACCTGTTCAAGATATGGAAACAACCCGCCCTAAACAGGGACATAAGGGTGTAAAACATACATAATAATGATGTAAATGTCGCGGAAAAACATAAACATCCATTGGGATTTCTACTAAACTTATACCAGAGTTCACTAATACATCCATACTTTACATATTTCGGACTTAGAACAATTCTCATTATTACAACCCTCCAAAAAGGAACTTCATCTAAGATTTACTACATGATTCAGATGCTTATGTAAGCTGTTCAAAAACAAAGAACAATTCTCATTATTACAACCCTCCAAAAAGGAACTTCATCTAACATTTACTACATGATTCAGATGCTTACGTAAGCTATTCAAAAACAATCTCCCAGTCCTTTTAGCTATTAGGACTGATGCACTGATGGACCTGAAAACAAAGGTTGTATGATAGGGTGAGACACCTCTCAGTAAGGAAGAAGGAGTTACAACAGTGTGTGACTGCATACATGCATATTTTCATTCAACATCTGGAATATAAATCAAATATTTTCAATACAGTAATGCATCAGTTATATCATTATTCATATTACAAAATTCTCACATCTGTCTTTCGACCATTTAATGATTTATCAGATGACCAACAGCAAAATATCCCTATAACCAGTTTTACCCCGTGGCTCGGGTTGTGCACTAATACTCGTCCAATGCCCTGTTCGTGCAAACACTACCGAGTACCTACATACGATCCAACTGCCTCCATTGGCCCAATATCAGCCAATGGTGCTAGCTGACCATCTTGGTACCCACATCGTTTAATACGTGTGGTTGCACGTGTACATCTAGCTATGATATCGTGTCGTATCATATAACAGTAGTTTATTTCAACTCTGCAAAGAAAGTATTTTTCAACCCTCCCGAGACTCTCAAGCTGTGGTTCCGTGTATCATAAATTCAATTTATACAATTATGATTTTATCTCCCATAATCTATATCAATAGTATAGAAATAATCCCATCGGGTTCAAACCGATGTATTTCCACTCATTTTACCCCTCTTTGTTTATTGATGCGGCTCAATGTATCACCAACCTCTGTTTATCACATTGTCAGTATAACAAATTGGCATTTCATTCCCATATTTTATATCAGTAGTATAGAAAATACATTCATTTCCATTTCAACATATATCACACAAGTTTGATACAAAAACCGGCTAAATGATAGAAATTCAATATACATAGTTTAACTAAATAAATAAAGGAATCGAGTCTCTCCTACTATAGTATAAACACAAATAACGATGTTGGTAAAATTTGGAGATCATACGTCGAAATCCTTATTTTTACCACAAATCGTAAAATCATCAAATCGGCATTTCTACTCAGTAGAATTTCACAAATAAGCAGTTAAATCATAGATAATAACATAAACTAGCTTTTTAGCGGTTTAGTTTTCCAAAATAGTTGTTGTAATCAAGTTCTCCTTACCTTATACTCGAAATGAAATTTCGTACGAAAACAGTCCAAAACGACAACTCGAGATCCCAAAAACCTAAAACCACATAACATAACCTTACTATGTTTTCTCTTCGTATCCAAATATCCAATCAAAATTAGGATCAGATTCCTACCTCGATTCTTGGGAAAACTCAAAACACTCCGAACGACGATTCGATCCACTAAAAGTGTAGAGTTTTCTCTTCTGATCCACGCAGTACCCTCTATTTTTGGAAATGGACGACGAACGGTGAAGGATCTTAGAGAGAGAGAGAGAGAGAGAGAGAGAGAGAGAGAGAGAGAGAGAGAGAGAATAAGAGAATTTATAGAATAAATCCTAACTTAGCCCTTAAGTAATCTAAATAAATATCTCCTCCAACATATTTATATATAAATATCTCAAAATATCTCTTTTCAAAATATCTTCTCCAAAATATCTTTTTATTTATTTATTTATTTATTTTATTTTTATTTATTTATTTTTTTTTAATTTTTTTTTTCAAGGTCGGGTTACTACAATCTCCCCTCCTCATAAGAATTTCATCCCCAAAATTCACCAACTGATACCAAGCATACTCTACCTTACGTCGGAGACCTACAGAAGAGTCGGCAGCCACCATTAAAGCAGCTCTGTCCCGAAGTTATTATCTACCCTCGCTTATGGTGGAGGAATATTGTGGTTACAATGTGATGCTTTGGAAGATTACACACACACACAAAACTCTCCCAAAGACCATACCACCTATACTACTATACATAATTACGTACCATCCGAAAATAACTGTAGGTACTTCTAGCGTATTTCTGACTCTAACTCCTATGAAGCTTCCTCCACTGCATGGTTATGCCATAATACATTCACTAGTGGTATTTTCCTAGTCCGTAACTGCTGAACTTTCTGATCTAATATCAGTATTGGTACCTCCTCATATGATAAAGCCTCACTGATCTCTAGAGGTTCGTAACTCAGTACATGCGATGGATCTGGTGTGTACTTCCTTAGTACAGACATGTGAAATACATCATGAACTCGGGATAATGCTGGAGGTAAAGCCACTCGATAAGCAACCGAACCTATCCTTTCAAGGATTTCAAAAGGCCCGACATACCGAGGACTTAGCTTCCCCTTCTTCTCGAATCTCATCACCCCTTTCATCGGAGTGATTCTCAAGAATACCATATCTCTTACTTCAAATTCCAATTCTCACCAACGAGTATTAGTATAACTCTTCTTTCGACTCTGAGCTGCTTTAATTCTTTCCCTGATCAATGTGACCTTTGCAGAGGTATGCTAAATCAGTTCTGGACCTAGTATCTACCGCTCACCTACCTGATCCCAATACAACGGAGATCGACACCGATGACCGTACAAAGCCTCATAAGGTGCCATCTCTATGCTCGCCTGGTAATTGTTGTTATATACAAATTCAACAAGCGGTAGATATCGTATCCAACTATTACAAAAATCTAGTATACAAACCCGCAACATATCTTCTAACATCTGAATAGTTCTCTCCGACTGTCCATCCGTCTACGAGTGAAAAGATGTACTAAACATCAATCGTGATCCCAAGGCATCCTGTAAACTGTTCCATAAACGAGATGTAAAACGCGAATCTCGATCTGAAACAATAGATGTAGGAACACCATGGAGTCGTACCACCTCTTGCATATAAAGTTATGTCAGCCTATTCAGAGAGTAGCTGACTCTGATTGGAATGAGGTGTGCAATCTTCGTCAACCGATCTACTATAACCCATATGGCATTCTGCCCATGTATCGCCGCAGGTAAACCCATCAAAAAATCCATCGAGACATGTTCCCACTTCCACTCAGGGACGTCGAGTGGTTGAAGTGGTCCTGTCGGTTTCTGATGTTCTACTTTGATCTGCTGACATATCAGGCACTGTTCTACAAATTGGGTGATCTCTCTTTTCATATTAGACCACCAGAAAGATTCCCTCAAATCCCAGTACATTTTCGTACTACCAGGATGTATAGTGTAGAGCGAATGGTGTGCCTCCTCCAGAATAACCCGTTTAATCACGGCATCATTCGGAACGCAAACCCCACTACGGAATCTCAGTATCCCATCACCAGAAATACTGAAGTCTTGCTTTAAACCATTCCGAACTCCTTCCATAACCACAACTAACTCTGGATCCTCTTTTTGCGCTACACTGATCCTCTATTGTAAGGTTGGTTGCACCACCAAGTTGGCAAGGACAACCTGATTATTTCCTTCTACCACTTCCAAGCCCAACCTTTCCAAATCCATACAAATTTGGTGCTAAACTCTAATCGCTGAAACAGACGCATCAACAAACTTCTGATTCAGAGCATCAGCTACCACATTAGCCTTTCCTGGGTGATAGCTAATAACACAGTCATAGTCTTTAATCAACTCTAGCCACCTACATTGTCTCATGTTCAGCTCCTTCTGTGTGAAAAAGTACTTAAGACTTTTATGGTCAGTAAAAATCTCGCACTTTTCACCATACAAGTAATGCCTCCAAATTTTTAATGCAAATACTACCGCTGCTAATTCCATATCATGTGTCAAGTAGTTCTTCTCGTACTCTTTAAGTTGCCAAGAACCGTAAACAATTACTCTGCTCTGCTGCATTAGAACACAGCCAAAACTCTTCTTAGAGGTGTCACTATAAATAACGAATCCACCATCCCCTAAAGGAATGGTCAGGACTGGAGTAGTCACCAGTCACCGTTTCAGCTCCTAGAAACTCAACTCACACTCCTCAGTCCAAACGTACCTTACGTTCTTCCTTGTGAGTCGCGTCAAAGGACCTGCTAAACTAGAGAACCCTTCCACAAAACGATGGTAGTAACCTGCAAGACCTAAAAAGTTTCTGACTTCCTGAACATTCTTCGGTCTCACCCAGTCCACTACTACTTCAATCTTACTCGGGTCCACGGATACACCTTCCTTGGACACGACGTGACCAAGAAACGCAATCTGCTCTAGTTAGAACTCACACTTCTTCAATTTAGCATACAATTTCTTATTCCTAAGCATTTGCAAGACAAGCCTCAAATGCCCCTCATGCTCTGCAACACTCTTAGAATACACTAGGATGTCATCAATAAATACCACGACGAACCGGTCTAAATATTCGTGAAAGACCCTGTTCATCAAATCCATAAACACTGCAGGTGCATTAATCAAACCAAAAGGCATAACCATAAATTCATAATGGCCATACCGAGTTCGATACGCTGTCTTAGAAATGTCTTCCTTTTTCACCTTCAGCTGGTGATACCCAGATCGTAGTTCAATCTTAGAGTAGATCTGCGTGCCCTGAAGCTGGTCAAACAGATCATCGATCCGAGGTAGCAGATATTTATTCTTTACCATCACCTTGTTCAGTTCTCTATAGTCGATGCACATTCTCATTGACCCATCCTTCTTCTTAACAAACAAAACGGGCGCTCCCCAAGGAGAAACACTAGGAAGAATGTACCCCTTGTCTAGGAGCTCCTGAAGTTGTTCCTTCAGTTCTTTTAATTCAGCTAGAGCCATACGGTACGGAGCTTTCGATATTGACATCGTACCTGGAACTAGCTCAATCGCAAATCCCACTTCCCTGTCCGGAGGTAACCCTAGCAAGTCCTCTGGAAACACGCCAGGGAACTCGCATACTACAGAAATTGTTTCCAACTTATTTTCTTTAACCGGCGTATCTTTCACAAATGCCAAATACCCATGGCAGCCATCTAGGAGTAGCCTCCTAGCTTGCAAAGCTGAAAGGATCCATGGTGCAGAACGCACACATGACCCCTGGAATCTGAATTCCTGCTCCCCTGGTGGTTTAAACAACACCTCCCGCTTGCGCTAGTCAATACTAGCATAACTGGCCGACAACCAATCCATCACAAGGATGATATCAAAACCATGCATGTCATAGACCACTAGGTTAACTCGTAGTATTCTTCCTTGAATTTCCACAAGGAACTTACGGACTAACCTACTACATCCGATTGCAGACCCAAATGGTGTAGTCATTATCAGTTCATAATCCAACAGTTGCACCTCCAAACCACATAGTTTAACAAAATCACGGGAAATAAAAGAATGCGTAGCTCCAGAATCAAAAAGTACTACAGCTTCATGAAAAAACACATAAATAGTACCTGTGACCACGTCACCAGCGTTACCAGGAGTCAGAGAATATACCCTAGCCTGGGTAGTACCCCCCTGCTGACCACCACGCTGTGTCGGAGCATTCCCTCTGTATTGCTGCTGCATGACTCCATCATTCCTCTGCCTCGAACAGTCTCTCATCTGATGTCCTTGTCTACCACACCGCATACAGGCTCCCGTAGACAACCAACACATCCCCTGCTGTTTCTTACCACATAAAGAGCAACGTGGAACACTTGCGGAATTCTGGGACGTGCCACCACTATTTTTCTTCCACTTAATCTATCCTACCCCAGATGAATAATTAGGAGGCGCTGGCCTCTTCTTCGTAACCTGAACTTTTGCATCCTCTAGTAAACACTCCTCTGCTACCGTGACTTTATCAACCAACGTAGCAAAATCTTGCAACTGCAGAATCCCCGTCTACTTACGGATCTCGCTCCTCATACCCCTCTGAAACTTCCAAACCTTCTTTGCTTCATCAAGAATCACGAATGGAGCAAATCAAGACAGCTCCTGGAACTTGGCAGCGTACTGCTGCACTGTCAGTGAACCCTGCATCAAATTCATAAATTCCTCCATTTTCGCGTTTCTAATTGTGGCTGAAAAATAACGCTCAAAGAAGAGCTCTTTGAATTGGGACCATGTCAACGCTATCGGTATCGATCGGTGCTCCTCCATCTGCTTTACTGACCCCCACCATCTCTCAGCCTCCCCTGCCAACTTGAACGTGGCGAAGGTGACTTTCTGCGTTTCAGTGCAGTTTAACACACCTAAGATCTTCTCAATCTCCTGGAACCAATTCTCAGCACGAACTGGATCTGTACTGCCCACAAAAGTAGAGGGTTTCAATCTGGTGAACTGCTCAATGGAGCAACCCAACTCAGTCATAGGACGATCCTGCCCTTTATTCATACGCACTACATCAGCCATAAGCTGCTGTGCGAATTCACGTAACACACTAGTAGAGTCGTTACCAGTCTCGGGGCCGGTACCCTCACTACTACTGCCACCTATATTGGCAGTGATATCCCTAGATTCCATCCTGAAAACATTTACGAGAATCCATTAGAAGGTAATAGCCTAAGCATCAACTAACACTATCATACTATAGACTCAGTTCCCTTAAATCCACATCCTAAATATCGATGTACTCCATTATTTTAAAATCATCATTCTAACTCAAGTTCTTCCCTTCCACTTGGAAACAACACCATCAATAGATTGCCATGATTTTCTAAACCCTTCGAATGATCCAGAAAAACATAAAAGTCTGCCAATTGTTTTCGTCTCCAGGTATACAAAACAAAACTCAAGGTCATATCCATGTCCTATACTCTGGTATATTCTATACTGTAACAACTAGCAACTTCTTAGTTTAGCACATATCCCTAACCAGGCAGCATGAATCAAATCATACTTCTGACTGGCTACGGGCTCTGATACCAACTATAACGACCCGGTCCTTTATATGAACCTAGGTATCACTCTTTCATTACATAATATCTATACCTGCTCAAGATATGGAAACAACCCGCCCTAAACAGGGACATACAGGTGTAAAACATACATAATAATGAGGTAAATGTTGCGGAAAAACATAAACATCCATTGGGATTTCTACTAAACTTATACCAGAGTTCACTAATACATCCATAATTTACATATTTCGGACTTAGAACAATTCTCATTATTACAACCCTCCAAAAAGGAACTTCATCTAAGATTTACTACATGATTAAGATGCTTACGTAAGCTGTTCAAAATCAATCTCTCAGTCCTTTTAGCTATTAGGACTGACGCACTGATGGACTTGAAAATAAAGGTTGTATGATAGGGTGAGACACCTCTCAGTAAGTAGAAGGAGTTACAACAGTGTGTGACTGCATACATGCATATTTTCATTCAACATCTGGAATACAAATCAAATATTTTCAATACAGTAATGCATCAGTTATATCATTATTCATATTACAAAATTCCCACATCTGTCTTTCGACCATTTAATGATTTATCAGATGACCAACAGCAAAATATCCCTATAACCAGTTTTACCCTGTGGCTCGGGTTGTGCACTGATACTCGTCCAATGCCCTGTTCGTGCAGACACTGCCGAGTACCTAAATACGATCTGACGGCCTCCATTGGCCGAATATCAACCAATGGTTTCACCCTGCTAGCCGACCATCTTGCTACCCACATCGTTTAATACGTGTGGTTGCATGTGTACATCTAGCTATGATATCGTGCGGTATCATATAACAGTAGTTTATTTCAACTTTGCAAAGAAAGTATTTTTCAACCCTCTCGGGACTCTCAAGCTGTGGTTCCGTGTATCATAAATTCAATTTATACAAATATGATTTTATCTCCCATAATCTATATCAATAGTATATAAATAATCCCATCGGGTTCAAACTGGCGTTTTTCCACTCAGTTTACCCCTCTTTGTTTACTGATGTGGCTCGATGTATCACCAGCCTTTGTTTATCACATTGTCAGTATAACAAATTGGAATTTCATTCCCATATTCTATATCAGTAATATAGAAAATACATTCATTTCCATTTCAACATATATCACACAAGTTTGATACAAAAACCGGCTAAATGATAGAAATTCAATATATATAGTTTAATTAAATAAATAAAGGAATCGAGCCTCTCCTACTATAGTATAAACACAAATAACGATGTTTGTAAAATTTGGAGATCATACGTCGAAATCCTCATTTTTACCAAAAATCGTAAAATCATCAAACCGACATTTCTACTTGGTAGAATTTCACAAATAAGCAGTTAAATCATAGATAATAACATAAACTAGCTTTTTAGCGGTTTAGTTTTCCAAAATAGTTGTTGTAATCAAGTTCCCCTTACCTTATACTCGAAATGAAGTTTCGTACGAAAACGGTCCAAAACGACAACCCGAGATCCCGAAAACCTAAACCATAGAATATAACCTTACTATATTTTCTACTGCTATCCAAATATCCAATCAAAATTAGGATCAGATTCCTACCTCGATTCTTGGGAAAACTCGAAACTCTCCGAAACGACAATTCGATCCACTAAAAGTATAGAGTTTCCTCTTCTGATCCACGCACTACCCTCTGTTTTTGGAAACGAACGACGAATGGCGAAGGATCTTAGAGAGAGAGAGAGAGAGAGAGAGAGAGAGAGAGAGAGAGAGAATAAGAGAATTTATAGAATAAATCCTAACTTAGCCCTTAAGTAATCTAAATAAATATCTCCTCCAAGATATTTATATATAAATATCTCAAATTATCTCTTTTCAAAATATCTTCTCCAAAATATCTTTTTATTTATTTTATTTTTTTTGATTTTTTTTTCGGGGTCGGGTTACTACAACGGTACCCCGTGCATTCTCACAATCTCATGCATATACAACTCCACCAGCCTACTTAAAGGATAGGTAACTTTCATCGGTATGAAATGAGCAAATTTCGTCAATCTATTCACGATCACCCAAATAGCATTCTGCCCATGAACTGCTGGTGGCAAACCGGTCACAAAATCCATAGAAATATGCTCCCATTTCTACACCGGAATAGGCAAAGGCTGCAACGGCCCTGCCGGCCTCTGATGTTCAGCTTTCACCTGCTGACACGTCAGAAACTACTCAACAAACTGAGCAATCTTCCTCTTCATATCAGACCACTAGAAGGTCTCGTACAAGTCCCGATACATCTTCGTACTACCAGGATGTACCGTAAACAAAGAAGAATGCACTTCCTCCAGAATCGTCCTTCTGATCTCATCATTATTCGGAACACATAATCTGGTCCCAAACCTCAACATACCTCCCTCAAATATGTTGAACTCCATAGTCAATCCCTGTTGTGCATTTTCCCTAACCTCTGCCAACTCTGTATCACTAGCCTGTGCGGGTTTTATACGCTCAAACAGGGTCGGTTAGACCACCAAACCAGCAAGATAAGTCTGATGATCACCAACCACCAACTCTATACCTGAGCTTTCCAAATCCTGTCTGATGTGACACCCAGTTACAACTGCAGATACAGTCGTTGGCCCTAACTTTCGACTCAATGCTTCAGCCACCACATTAGCCTTTCCAGGGTGATAACTGATCATGCAATCATAATCTTTAATCAATTCAAGCCAACGTCTCTGCCTCATGTTCAACTCCTTCTGTGTAAAGAAATACCTGAGGCTTTTACGGTCAGTGAAGATCTCATATTACACCCCGTACAGATAATGTCACCAGATCTTCAGTGCATATAATAGTAGCCAATTCCAGATCATGCGTAGGGTAATTCTTCTCATGCTCTTTCAATTCCCGTGAAGCATACGTCACTACCTTACCCTTCTGCATAAGCACATATCCTAGGCCCTTCAGAGACGCATCGCTATAAATCACAAACCCACCATTCCCCGAAGGAATGGTCAACACTGGAGCAGTAACCAGTCGATACTTCAACTCCTGAAAGCACTGCTTGTAATCATTGGTCCACTCAAACTGGACTTCCTTCCTGGTCAATCGTGTCAGAGGTCTAGATAGTTTAAAGAAACTTTCTACGAACCGACGATAGTAACCCGCCAGTCCCAGAAAACTCCAAACCTTTTGCACATTTTTCGACCTTACCCAATCGACCACTGCTTCAATCTTGCTAGGATCCACTGATATACCATCCCCAGTAACCACATGGCCTAAGAACGCAATCTAACTCAACCAGAACTCACACTTCTTCAGTTTAGCATACAACTTCTTCTCCCACAGAATCTGTAACACTAACCTCAATTGTTCCACGTGCTCTTCCATACTCCTTAAGTATACTAGAATGTCATTAATGAATACCACTACGAATCGATCTAGGTACTCATAGAAAACTCTGTTCATCATATCCATGAACACGGCTGGAGTATTCATCAACCCAAAAGGCATGACTAAGAACTCATAGTGGCCATATCTGGTTTGGAAAGCAGTCTTCGCTACATCCTCCACTCTAACCCTCACCTGATGATATCCTGACCACAAGTCGATCTTCGAAAAGACCCGCGCTCCCTGTAACTAGTCAAAAAGATCATCTATACGAGGTAAAGGATAGCGATTTTTCACAGTCACCTTATTAATCTCACGGTAATCAATGCACATCCGCATCGACCCGTCCTTCTTCTTCACAAACAGTACTGGAGCTCCTTAAGGAGAAACACTAGGTCGAATGAATCCCCTATCCAGTAATTCCTGCAACCGCTCCTTTAGCTCTCGAAGTTGTACTGGGCCATTCGGTATGGAGCTTTAGAGATCAGTGCCTTACGGGGCAGCAACTTTATCACAAACTCCACCTCATGATCCGAAGGTAAGCCGGGTAAATCATCTGGAAACACATTCGGGAAATCACTGACTACCCGAATGTCCTCAAGTCTCAACTCATTTCGCGGCGATTCCTTCATACAAGCTAGGTACCCCTGACATCCGTCCAAGAGTAGCCTCCTCACCTGTAGTGCCGACAAAATTTGTGGCGCTACACGCACACACGATCCCACAAATTCATACTCCTGCTCCCCAAGAGGTCTGAAAACTACCACTTTCCCACGACAGTCGATCACAGTATAACTGGAGAACAACCAATCCATCCCTAGAATGACATCAAACCTTGACATGTCGTATACCACAAGATTCACCGGTAGCAGTTTCTCCTGAATTTCCACTGGGCAGTCTATCAACATCTTCTTATAGAAAGATACACTCCTAGATGGCATAGTACCAGATAACACCTCATTCATATCTCAGGTCTCCACCCCACAGCCTCAAACAAAATTCACAGATACAAAAGAGTGGGTTGCACTCGAATCAAACAAAATAGAAGATTTATTCAAAATCAACAATAAGGTACATGTCACCAAGTTACCTGCATGCTCAGCGTCCGCTGGAGTAAGAAAGTATACTCTGGCCGGAGCTATATTTGTATGAATAGGTCCCTGAGGTATCTGATTGCTCCCTCGGTCCTTACTGACTATAGGCACATCTCGCTTCAGTGCACAACAATCACGAGACATGTAGCCTGACTGGCCACAGTTCTAACAGTTACCCCCAAACGACCAGCACTCACCCTCGTGCCACCTATGGCATCTGGTACAACGACCACTAGTCTAGCTCCCCTGAAAATCCTGGCGCTCAGTATTTTGATGAGAACCTGAGCCCTTACCCCTCTTCTACCACGATCCCTGATGAGATCCTATCTGAGAACCAGAAGGTATTGTCCTCTTCCTCGATTCCTAATCCACCTCGTCCTCTCGGATACCAATCTCGATCACCGTGGCTTTATCCACCAACACCAAGAACTCGAAGATCTGAAGCATACCCACCAGTAAGTGGATATCCTTCCTCAAACCCTTCTCAAACCTTCGAGCCTTCTCATACTCGCTCGAGAGCAAACATGGTGCAAAGTGGGACAACTTTATGTATCAAGCCGCATACCCCTGCACCGTCAGACTCCCCTGCGTCAGAGCAGAAAATTCATCTGCCTTCACATCACGTACTGAAGCTGGGAAGTATCTATCAAAGAACACCTCCTTGAAACGGCTCCATGACATCTCCTCAGGACCACCCCTCTGCTTCTCCAGCAGACTCACCGCAGTCTACCACCAACCCGCCTCCCCAGACAGCTGGAAAGTAGCATAGAGGACTTGCTGCTTATCCGTGCAGTGCAGAACTTACAAAATCCTCTCAATCTTCTTCATCCAGTCCTCTGCTGTCATTGGGTCAGGTCCTCCAGAGAAAGTCGGAGGATGCATGCATGTAAACCTCTCAATGGTGCACCTCGCAACAGTAGGAGAGCGCTCATGTCTCCTCACACTCCGCTTGATCTCCCAAAATACTTGCCTCGTCAAACCTCGACGCACAGAAGGAGACTCATCACTCGCAGTCTCCTCAGAGCCACTTCTCAGGTCATTATCCTTGGGCTCCATTCTGCAGCACAATAGGAATCTATCAGTATCCCTACGACACATACAGTTAACACAATGAGCTAAACTAATCGTGTTAACTACTCCCTACCAGGTCTAGGTCTGTCCTATCACATTGACACGAAAGTCATCAATGATCTGCCCTTCTTTTACTAGAATAGTCATCCCAAGAAAAACACGAAATACCATCGACAAATCCCGGTCGAGCAATCGAACCACCCTCAACCAACTCTACCCATATCCAACATCCTATACTCTAATATGTACTCACAACTAAGCCTAACCAAGTCTACAAGACCTTACAACCTTGTTAGCTCTAATACCAAGCTGTCACGCCCCGAACCCTAAAATGGGACCCAAGGGTGAAAATGTAACTAACCTGTCCCTGTATCTGATAAAACATCCAAAGATATAGTATAATAAATAAGGATCCGACCCTATGGGGTTCCCAGGCACCTTAAACACATCCAAACACAATCACAAACGCCGCAGAAAAAGGTCATTCTATATATACATATGTTGTATCATACTAGAGTCTATACAAGAGTAGAAATAAGCTCTATCAAAACGTACAAATGGGTACCCCAAATACATCCCAAAATGATAACCCACAAAAATACAGTCCTAGCACTTACCCAAGTGCTAAACGCAGTATACCGGCCACTACGCTCCCTACACCAGGATGCTAGTTCTAGTTACTCGAAGGACCTGTAAAAATGTACGTACAGCAGGGGTGAGACACCACTTAGTAAGGAAGAACACAGGTTATATCGGTGTGTGGCATTTGAGTATTATAATGATACAACATACACAGTTAAATGCATTCCAGTACTAATTTTCATAGTGCATACACGCACCCATACACATACACATGATTAGTAATCCTGGTGTCGTCACACCCTTCGGCCCAAAGCCGGCCCGTGACATACGGCTTTGGCCTATAACCAACCCACGAACACGACGCCACCGGCATATGGCTAGTCCCCAACTCCTATGGCATCGTACCGGCGCATAACTAGTGGATCCACACCCTTCGGCCTGATCTACCAAAATAGGCTCACGCCCTCAAATATAGAGCTAGACACTTTTGCCCACATGGCAGGAGGTAAAATACACGCCCTCGGATATAGAGTCGGACACTCTCAGTACCTGGAACCATTTCGGAACCGCGTTCCTACTAGAATTTCAACATATCACACACACATGCATGTTCATATAACCAAACAAACCACACCCATTTGGTAATCTAAATCATGATTTTCCAAACAAACACAGTTTAAATAAGCTAAGGCACGTTTATCCCAATAACACAGTATAAATCAACATATACCCATGGTTTTCACAAAACCAGGGATACAGCCAGTCGCCCTCTTTTCCCAAAACTGTAATAATGAAAAACCCATAGTTTTCCCCGTTAGATCCCCCCAAATGAGTAGCCAAAACACACACAGGACCGTAGACCACAGTTCCACCGAGTCCGATTTCAAAAAGAACCAATATAAACATAATTCCCCTTACCTTTTCCCCATATAGCCAATCTCGAACTCCAAGGTCCCTAAACAGCAAACCGAGTTCCAAAACCTACAAATCACAGTATAGAATATGCTCACAAGATAGTCACCTATAAAACTACCGGATCAGAAATGAAAACCGAGTCTTACCTCAATTTTACGCCAAAACCCGAAAATCTCTTAAACGAGATTCTGATCCGTAGAAATTGTAGAGAATCCTTCCACGATCCTCATGATAACTTCAGATTTCTGATTCCATCAATGATCGGTGAAGAAATCTAGAGAGGGAGAGAGTAGGGAGAGGTTTAGAGAGAGAGCGAGAGAGAGAGATATTTGAAGTTACTTAATGAGGAAGTAAAGAAATTTCCTATTTTATAGCCCTTTGACCCGGCCCAACTCATCAACAAAATGGTGCCTTCGTCGACGAATCGGTGGCCTCGTTGATGAATTTGGGATCTCCGGTTTTTCTGAGACTCCTCGGCTTCTCCTCATCGACGAGTTTCTGAATTTCGTCGACGAGAAGAACAAAGGCTTCGTCAACGAAATTTGGCTTCGTCGACGAGACTTGCTCTTTACCAAAATGTCCCTCTCTTTAAAATATTCAAATCCATTTATCACGGTTTGGGTTCTTACATACAGTATGTAGGTATGGGCGAGCAAATGGTCAGCTCAGTCAAATTCGGTTAACTAACTCAATTAACCAAAATTTTTAGTTAATGATTTCTGTTAACCAAACCGACTAAACAAAGGAAGCTCACCGAACCGAACCTGATCGAATTACATTTTCAGGTAATTCAGTTAACCAAATTTAGCCGAAATAATTTGAAATTAATTATTAACGATAGAATATAATTGTAGATTTTTTATCAATTCCAGCTTAATTAAGCGGCTCATCTAATAATTTAATTAATAAAATTAATAAAATATAAATTAATGACTAAATGGTTCATTACCATGCTGTGTTTTTTGGGATGAAATAAATTCTAGAATTTAAAATAGGATCTCTGTTTGGATAATGGATTCATCTTCAAAAGGGTAACTTTCTGTATCCTTGGTCCTTCCTAAACCGCTGCTACTTTTTTGTATGTTATTTGTTCTTCATAGAAACAACAAGCAACCAGAGATTGAAATGAGCTTGAAGATGTCAGCAAGCCATTGATGGCAACCCATATGTGGAGAAGCATGGAGGATTATTGTCAGTTTTGTTATTCTATCATTAGCAACTGCAATTCATGAATTTTGCTCTCAATCTAAAAACACTCCAGAGTAGCTTTAATTTATATTTAAATTGTAATCAATTGTTAATTCGGCTAATTCAGTTAACCGAATTGAAATTCCTATTAACCAAACGCATAACCGATTAACCAAAAATTAGTAAAATCGTAACCAAATTGACAAAATTAGTCTGTTAAATTGGGTTTTCTCGAATTATGCTCACCCCTATATGTGGGCACGCATTATGTTTACCCTTCTAACTCCATATTTTTTTAATAATAAAATATAATTACGTTTTTACTTTTACAATTATAGCCTCTATTTTTTTAATTATCTATAATATTTTTCTTTCGTTGTCTCTAAAATGTTTGACACACTCATTTATGTCGCTCAATTGCAGTTATTTTACGTAAATAGAAAAGAGGGCACGCACATGAGACGCATGTGGAATGAAACTTTTATCAACTTCATTTAAAAGTGACCTGCACGTGCACACGCTGTCTGCGCTGAAGGCCTGCACCTAATTACCATTAAGCTTATTATTGAGAACTACATAAGAAGCCGCATACGGAATTATTTTCTTCTCGGTACTGAAACAAGTTAGTCAGGCACCGGCGCCGGTAATATAATATCATCGCTTTCTGTGAGCCCTATGGCTGCCTTGGGTGCGGTTGCAACAAAGCCAGAGCTTCGGATCTCCGCCATTCCCCTACGCACGCTTTGCGCCTCGCATAGTTTAGGAAGAAATACGCCTAATAAAAACACGACATTAATAACAGAATAAAGAGTCATGATATACGTAAATAGGTGAAGATCACTATAATGAGTTGCTTAATTATATATACAAATGAGCCCAACATCTAATAAACTTCAAATTTTTAGTTATATCGATGCTCAATTACCGATCAAATGTGCGTGAAGACTCCTCGGTACCTAAAAGAATTCTAAGGAAAAGGTTTTTTTGCTCTGTAATTATTTCGGTTTTGTTTTTTGAAATTTTAAAAAAATGCCTCTGTAATTATTCATATTTTTTTTGTCTAAAAAATAAAATATAAAAATAAAATTGTCTGAAAATCATGAAGCACTCTCCTTTGCTTAAAAAGGATTATTATGATTATGTTAGGCCTTAAAACTTTGTGCAATATCTATCCATGAGTTCAGAGATTTGAGAAATTCTTGCTCGTCCAAACGATAATCAAATAGAATGGTGGACTCAAAAGTGAAAAACATAATGAGTTGCAGTTTTATTTTTAGTAATACTTCCGAAAAATAAAAAAGAGGTCATATATAGTCGCGAATAACCATCTTTCAATGACCCATGAAAACCAATCTCATATATATAAAGCAAAAAAAAAAAACAAAAAGAAAACATATAAATTATTAAATGTATTTAGTTGTATTAACTTTATGCTTGAAGACCTTGAATTCGATTTTGTATAGATTTAGATTAGATTCAATATAAAATTGTATTAATTTTTTTTTAAATCCACACAAATTCAAATTCAAAACTAAATTCACACTCTCAAATACAATTTGAGAGCATTAGATTTGAAGAGTTAATTTAAAAAATTAATATAATTTAATATTTTATTTTATTTAATTATACACAAATTCAAATCTAAATTCTCTTTCAAATACAGGATTATCACTATCTCTACCATTTTTCACATTAATAGAAAAAAAAAAAAAAAAACTTAAGGTAGTAACAAAAATCTGAATCTCACACCCTTATGTTTATTCTCCGAAAAAAAAAATATCATCAGTAGAACTTTATTCATCTTAGAGGAGTAGTGTAGTTCTTCCATTCCATCTTTTCATCTAATAAAAATAATTTAAACAGTGAGAGTATGTGAATCATAAAACAGAACTCACTATTTAGTTTTCACCAAAACAAGAATAATAGCTGGAGATGCATTTCCCAGAATTCCATACTAAATTATAAACCATTGAAGAATTATTGAAGTTACCTTCGCCGGCAGCAAGGTTGAAGTACAGATCAACGATGTTGGGGCAGGACTGGTAGCACTCAGAGGAGCAAAGCTTGTGGGTGAAGCGAGACTCAAGCAGGGAATCGGAGGAGATGCCAAGAGACTTCCTGTCGACGCCGCAGGCCTTGATGCACTCGTCGCTCTCCACCAAATCCTTCAACTTGTTGGCTTCAATGTCCGACGTGCGGCACACGAACTTCTCTTCTCCGGTGCGCTTCACCTGCTTCTCCAGCACGCACCGCTGCCCCGTCGCCGACACAGCGAACGCGCACTTGTCCTCCCCCAGATTCTCACAAGTTACTTCCCCTGCAGTACATCGATCACGAAACCATAGCACGACGAAATTAATGGTGATCGCCTTATCGGCGACATTCAAAAAACCAACACAAAGCAGAAACACCAAATGATTAATTACCCAGAGTGCCCTCCACGAAGACGGCAAGGGAGAGGGCAAGCAGGGAGAGGGTCTTCATCTTCAAGCTAAAACGAGAAGCCATGGCCGGACCGAGCTGGGAGGAGATGGACGGTGACGGTGGCCGGGATGGCTGCTGTGTATACCTGTGAAGTGGGTAGCTAGAGAAAGCCGAAGATGGGGTGGTGAGGATTCCGGTGGGGAGTGGAGGGGCATTTATACATACATGGCTTCAAGTGGGGACTCTGGAATTAAGGAATATATGAAGCTAGCTAGGGGAGGTGTGAAAGCGACAAATCCCAAGATGGTCGGGGGAGGAGGGGAGAGTGATTTGTGAGATCCCAAAGCAGTCAAAGACTCCGCCACTGACGGCGGGTGTATCTGTTAATTTGTATCCCTCTTCCGATGGCCGCCACATGCATGCTTGCTTTGCTTGCTCGTGAAAAACAATTCTAGCTTTCCTTGATTTTAATTTTATAATAATAAAAAATGGTCTTTCACTCTTTCTCCTATTCCATGCCTATAACTTCTCCGCTCTTCTCGCCTCATTTGTCCTATGAACTCGAGCGGAAGTATTAATATACGTCAAGTCTCATATTATTTCTGTGAGCAATTTCAAACTCAGTATAAGATCTTCTTAACTCTCTTTCCTAAATACCTAAGTTTTGAGGATGAGCTCTCTAACACTCTTGGTATGAATTTTACTGCATTGGGCTATTGCCACTTGTCCACCCCCCTTCCAATTTTTTCTCTCCATAGTTAATTAATTCAGCTTATTCCATGGTAATACAAGTAACTTGGTCTATTAAGCATCGCTAGCAACATCACCATTTTATATTCACTACTTCATATAATTATTCTATATAATTAACTGACAGCCAGCATAAAATTTGTCAAATCACTATGATATGAATTTTTACCGAATATTTGTTAGGGCATCCCCTACGAGCGACGCGTTGCACTTGAACCACCCGGGTGTAGTGAAAAGTGGAAGAGGGTGGGCTAGGTCGTGTGACGCCCCGATTTTCGTATAATTTTTTTTTATAATAAATAAATAATCACGTCATAAATCCACAACATCCACAAATCGGCCACGTCAACAATCTTAGTACCATTCATACAACCTGACCCGCATTGGGTACCAGGTAAAAAGTATTTTATTATATTCAACCTAACAGCGGAAGACAATATACACATATCAGTCAGAACACAATACCCAGAGTATCAACATACATACAAATATTCACACTACCTTCCCATACTAAAAATCACTATTCAACTCTAGGGGAATTACATCTCCCCTAATCCAAAAACTCACCCTATGTATTAGGGTCTCAGCTCCCTACTATCACGGAGCTCTATCACCCGGCCGGTCTCTGTTCCCTGAAAAATTTAGATAAATTGGGTGAGACACATCTCAGTAAGAAGGAATAAATTATTTACATTGTGTGGCCAAATGAGTACAATTATAATACACTTTACTTTTCAAATCATCATTTCATCTGAGAAAATACATTGATATTCACATACACATAATCATATAGATATACAACACAAACTTTTATAAACTTTAAAATCATTTATCAAATTCAATGATTTCCAACACATATTTACCCGCGAAGCTCCTAAGAATAGGGAAGATTACCCGCTCATACAGGTAGTTTCCCTCTACCCTAACATGTTATGCAGTCGGGTATGACCACATCTGATACCCATCAGGGCACTCACCTTACTCAGTAAACCCTCAGGCGGAGAGTTTCACTTCGCCTTAATTATTTATATTATTAACTCACACTGTTCCATTTCTCAATTTTATCATTCTTTATTTCTTAATTTCCATTATTTCTTTCATTCCTCATTTTAGCCAATTTAATCATTCTTTTACTTTTCATTTCCACTTTACTTTCCGGCTCATAAGTATCCTCGGTATCAAATACCAACATCGCGTCTGTAACTCATGGCCACCCTGAGGATCTTTCTATACACGCCATGCTTCCCCCCACGGTCAAGGTTGTGCAGCCCGAAGGCTAGATCTAACCTCGATTGGCCGACCCGGTTAGATCAAATATCATATCACATATCGCGTCTGTAGTACAATTGGCCGGCCTAATACCTTAATCCGGACTTAGGGGGCCCAACAACCCTACACAATGGTACAATCGACTGTCACGCCACACGCTCCAAGAGTCTGTGTGGTTGCACTAACACCACTCGCAACGGTACCGTACTAAATATCATAACCATCCAATAGGGTTTACCACCACATACCCGCAATCATTATGCGGTATTGGCATTTCATCAATTATATTTCAGTATATCACAATTCAGTTCAATATAAATATTCTCATCATTTTCTGTGCACATTTCATCATCTCGTAATTTCATATATCATATTTCATGTATTTTTCACATTTTTCCAAAATACTCATTTCTCATGCAAATAATTTTCACTCACAAATAAATACCACATTTCATTATTTTCCAATATCAATAATTCACAAAATCCCATTTTTCAGGCAAAACATTTCTACTTATATAATAATACCATATTACATTATTTTTCACTAATCAGATCAGTAATTCTCATTTCAATATTGTCTCAGAAATTACACATTATTATATTTTACACTCCAAAATATCACAATTTACAATTACTCAAATACCACACAATTTATCTGATATTTATATCATAATAATTTTTAGACAAAATATCACATGCTCAATTTCACGTATTCATTCAAATAATAATTCTAAAAAAACTGCTATAATTTATTCCCCTTACCTGACTTACTGAGAGTCTCCCTAGAATCCCAAATTCTACGCCCATGGTGCTCGAAATTCAACTCCTGCAATTTGCATTTTTTCCCAAATTAATTAATCTATTTCTCCAAAATAATACCCATCTAGCCTTCCCTAGATTCCATATACTTCAAATTAATATTTAAACTATTATTTAACACCCCCACTTAATTTTTTAAATTTTACCTGTGGGTCCCAAAATTACACCCGCGACGCTCACTCGGGCCCTAAATTCCAGAAATCCTACTTCAACCCAAAATGCTCAATATTTTAGCATTTTTAAATTAATGCTAATTAATTAAAAATAAGCCTCTTAATAACCCCCGCACCTAAAATTTGGGGTTTTGACCCGACACCCCCACGAGAATTCCATCCCACTAGACTTGTAGAGAATCATCCCTAGATTCTCGTGGTGGTGTCCATTCGTCAATTGGGCTTATATTTTGCAAGAAATTAAAGAAAAAGGGAAAAATGGCTTACCCGAGGTAATACGCCTACGCCGCTCCTACCACCTATCCGCTCCGATAGAAATGACGGCAGCGGTGAATGGAGTCCAGTGGTATCTTCGGATTTTTGATCCGGAGAAAATCCCTCACGAGATCGAGGAGAGAGGGAGAGAGAACGTGAGGAGAGAGAGAGAGGACATGTGCTGCTGCAGGAGAAAAGAAAAAGAAAAGAAGAAAGAAAGAAGAAGAAGATTGGGGGGGGGGGGGGGGGGTGAAGAAGATAATTTTAAAAAAAACAAAACATTCATCCTGAAGCTTTCTGAAGCTTTAGGATGTTAGTTATAATAATAATAATAATAATTAATTAATTAATTAATAATAATAATATATTTAAATAATAAAATAAAAGAATTAATTTTAATTAATTTTTTTCTTTTTTTTAAATCCTTTTAATTAATTAATTAATTAATTTTATTTATTTATTTTTTAATTTTAAATTTTTTTGGAAATCATTCTACTAATCTTTTATAACCCTTTTTGGGATTATTACAGGTCGTCACCCTGAAGGGACGCGCAGTGTCGGTGCCCAGGTATGGTGTCAAATATGCGAGGGTTCCTGCATCATTCTAGATGTGCGCAAGTAAAGACATTAGTTCAGAAAATTAGGATTAGAATAGCAACTTGGATTTACAATGTACTCTTATGATTACTTGATCTTGAACTTTCTAATACTTAATTCTTGAAACATCACCACTTTAAAATCATATTAAATTCCATTGATTTGTTATCATCAAAATAAAAGTCGTAAGCCTTGTTAGGCCAACAACTCAGCCCCCGACCGTCAAATAGAACCCGACCCCCGGCCATTCAATAAAACTTGGCCTACAACTGTCATATCAAATCCCTGTATTTTCATAAATAGTTCTAATATTTCACAAACATTCACAAACTCAGTTATACAATAACCCCCAAAATAATATTCACCTGCCACACAATTTCAGTATTTTGAACATAACCCGTAGGCAACCAAGAAACACAGTATATTTAGTTTATAAGGTCAAACCAAACTTTCCACCGTTCATTTTACTCAAAATACCATAACATATATTCTACGCTTGAAAATGTCCATTTTAAATGGTCAATTTTCGAAGTAATAATTGAAAACATAAATATACTTACACTAAAAACATTTTGATCAGTACAAACTTGTTAAAAAGCTGACTTAACTTAATCTTCTTTGTTGACCCTATGAGTCATACCCTATTTTGATTGTGACAAATACTCTGGTATTTAATGGATTGATGAGTTTGTGTGTAGGACCAATCGAACGTATCATATGGTGCACGTACATGGAAGACCTGAAGACCCTGAAGATCATGTTTATTGTATTTCATTATTATTTGGGTCTGTAATAGTAATTAGGAGAACATGATCTGTAATAATTAATGTCTTACCTGCATGGTAGGATCGATAAACTCAAGACTATAGATGGACTTTAGGAACACCCTTCGGTCGACCGACACCGGATTTTTTCGGTGCTTTGAAAAAGGCTTAGAATGACCCTAGGACACTCACACATGCACATATATATATATATATATATATATATATATATATATATATATATATATATGTGGTAATATAAATAGGGTGAAGCTATAAAGGAGTTGGAACCAAAATGCATTAAAAATGCATGTTCGGTCGACCGAGCCTTTCAGTCCATTTTCCTCCTGGTCGACCGAACCTGGACCTGGTCAACCATTTGACCACAGTCCGATCGACCGAACCAATGTAGTTCAAAACCCCCGGTCGACCGAAACCCCCAGAGGTCAACAATTTGACAATCTGGTGGACCGAGCCAATTTTGTACTCCAACTACCTAGTCGATCGAGGGTCCTCGAGAGATGCCTCAATGGTCTAGTCGACCGAACCATTTAGTTCATTTCTTCCTGGTCGACTGAACCGCGATGTTTGGAAAAATCGCCCTTCTCGGTCGACCGAGACCATAGTTCGTTTCCCCCTGGTCGACCGAACCTAGGTAATTTTGCCCTTGACACATGTGTCCAGTCGATCGAGTCCCCAGTTCATTTTTGCACTGGTCAACCGAACCATATGAGTCCTGATCGACCGAACTTGTTCTGGTCAACCGAACCTCTCGGGTTGCCCCATATTTTTTACCGCAGTTAACTTTTTTAAACGGGGTTAATTAGGGTTAAATTGGTTTAAAACAATATTAATAATACCCTACATATCCTAACGGCTATAATTTTTCCTATCTCTATATATAGGGCTTTATTTACAAAAATTAGAAAATAGATTAGAAAAACAATTAGCAAAAAAATCCTCTGATTCTCAAAAGCTCTATTTCTCACACACAAGTCTTATTTCTTCATTCTTACTCATCCTCATTGCAAATTTTACTAAGTAAGAGTGCTATTGTGAGTATTTAGTAAAGCTTACACTCTCGCTTGTTTTAGATTGATTGATATATATATTTTTATTCGAGAGTAAGCTTTAAGTTTTTTCTAGGAGACTTCATTAATAAGTCTTTCATAGAAAAACTTCGTAGAGCTTGTGAGTTTTGCATCATCATTGCAATACTCAAGAGTTCGTATTGCTCTTTGTTTGTGAAATAAATTGTTGCAAATCGATTTCAAATATCTCGTGTGATTTACTTTGAGAAATATTTTGTTGAGATATTTGTGCATACACAAAAAGATCTTTGTTGAAATATCCTTCGATTGATTTTATCTAGTTGAACACAAAGATCAAATTATTTTATAAACTAAATATGAATATCTCTTGTGGTTTATATTGAGAAATATTATCTGTTGAGATATTTGACGTGTGCTTGTGATCTTTGTCTGTGCATTGTGATTGAAATATTATTTTGACACAAAGATCCTATCATTTACACTCTCACGCACTGATTGCTATATTTGCATAATTATTTAAGAGTAAACACTTATAATACACGAGCTTATCAAATCCTATCTATTGGTAGTGTATTGATTATACTATGCGTATTGGGGTACATATATGTTTTATATGAAAGCATAATCACTGTACCACTTGATTTTATTGAGAAATATGTTGTATTCCAAGCGTGGCCTGAGCGGGTGGTAATCCAGCCCGAAAGGATTGTGTAAGTTGAGGTCAGCCCTGTGTTAATTGACCTGATTGTAAAGGTTGAGGTCAGCCCTGTACTAATTGACCTGGTTGTTTAGGTGCCGCTCCAACCGTTAAGGGAGCCTATAGTGGTAATCCTTGTGCTTGTTGGCTAAGTCGGGGATGTAGGCAATTTGGCCGAACCTCGATAACATTTCTGGATGTCGTCTCCTTTACTGCTTTATTGTGCATGCTTGGTTAAATGTTTATTGCAGCTTAAATTCCATTGTATATTTACATTGATTTATTTTACATGTACTAGATTGACCTTAGACTTGTGTAATACTGTTGTTTGTGGATTGACCTAAAGCAATAAATTTTAAATACCAATTCACCCCCCCTCTTAGGATTGCACCAAAGCTAACACCCTTACCTATTTCTAAAAAGGAAATAGAAACAAATAAAAATACTCGAAACCCTAGCTTTTTGAATAGGTAGAACTACGAGTACGGGCTAGCCTGGAGAGAGAGTGAACTGGGAGCAAGAGAGAACTCGTAAGAGCCTTTTAATGAAGAAATCTCGAAACCCTAGCAGAGCCAAAAAAGAAGAGATTTTGAAATTCCAAGAAAAAATGAGCTCACTTCTATTTATAGGTGGGTAGCCTAGGAGAAGACCAGCGATGCTTTTCCCTATCCTTAGAAAACCAGGGACGGTTTGACAGTTGACCCTGCGAGTTGACTAAAAATCAGCGATGATTTTCTTAACCTCTAGAAAATTCTCGATGATTTGAGTCCTGCCAAACCAATTTTCTTCTTTTTCTTTTCTTTTTCCCTTTATTTCTCTCTTTTATATTTATTTTCTTTTATTTTCGGTTGAAAATCGGCAATAGAAACAGGAAACTGACAATATGAAAAAAACCATTTTTATAATTTATTTCTTCACATGGAGAAACAGAAACAAAAAATAGAAAATAACAACAATACCAAACAGACCCTTAATAATTGGGTTACCAATATTTTAGCATTTTTGGTGATAAATGGTCCTAGAATTTAGGGGGCAAAATTGACTACTTATTATTATTATTCCATTTCAATGTCAATATTATTTTTGTTTATTGAGACATAATAGTAAAGAAATTTAAGAAGTGGGATTTGGGTACGTAATTCAATATTTATGATTAAATAAATTGTAGAGTCTTATAAATTTTCAATTATGAAAGAATAACAAAAATGATTCAAATATTTATGAACTTTTTTTCGATAAGAAAAGATCAAATATTTGATCATATTTGGCATTCAGGTTGAAGGTCATCGACTCAAATTTTAAGACTTAATGATCATAAAACAAGATAAGAATGAGCTTATCATCTAATATGTAGTGTGAACTCAATTGATCTTTCATTACTAAGCTCTAAAAAGCAAGTGCTAGGAATAGACCATATGCTCATGTATTAGCGTATCCTTTTGTTCCCTTATTTTTTTTGGTAGCTAATGGTATCCAAATTTTTTTTTCGGGTCCTTTTAATCCATGGGTGGGAGGTCATTTCTTAAGTAAACTTAATTTTTAGTTACATCTGTTTTTTATTTTTTATTTTTTTTTTACCATCCTTAAACATTTTAGCACAGTTATTTATGTTGATCAATTTGCTACGCCATAAACAAAATGCACATGAGATACATGTGCAATGAATTTTCTTTTTCTTTTTTTCAAAATAAAAATAGTGTTAATGTCTAATGAAAAAGAAAAAAAAAATTGCAAACAAGACACTAATCATTGATACCATCAACATGAAATTGTACGTAAAATCTATAAAATAAAGGGAAAAATGGTTTTGTCTATCCCTTCAATATCTCTTATGATATTTTTTCTTACAAATTCTAATAAATACCTCCTCTCTAAATTAAATATATTAGAAATGAATATTAAAGATTAAAAATTTAAATCCAATATTAATGATTAAAAAATTTTAACCCACTGCACATGCTCTTCTTTTACACCCCATTTGCGACTTTTCGATGGGTATGCACTATTGCATTTTACCAGTATTGAAGTTGATAATTCCAATTTAATACGAAGAGAATTGGTTTAAATTGATAATTTTATTTTTCCTTTGAAGCCAATTTAATAGACTTGTGTATCAAGTATTTATTATCATCGACTTAAATTTATGCACTAAATTTATAATGCTTTTTGAATTTTTTTTTTTTTAAAAGGATGGTTGGATGAAGTAGTGAAAAATGTTAATCCTATAACTTACATTAAGAAATCTTTCACTAACAAAGTATTGTAAATATTTTTCTCCATTATATATATACCATTACGAAGAAAATTTTTCACTATATAATTACCTAGGCCTTGCCTTTTCAAATTCTTAAAATGTCTAAGTAACTGCTTTTTTATGCAAATTAAATCAACGAGAATATAGTAATAAAAATATATATATATATATAATTATTTAAAAAAAAATATGTTTGGAAAATGTAAAGTAAGCAATATTGGATCAAATAATTACATGAACAATGAATAATCCATCATACTTATAATATACTTAATCCAAGATTCTAAAAATGAAATTTTATATACAGTATGTGGGTAGGGGTGAGCAAATGGTCGGTTCGGCCAAAATCGGTCAATTAACCAAATTAACCCAAATTTTTGGGTAATGATTTCTATTAACCAAATCGACAAAACAAAGGAAGCTTACCGAACCGACCCCAATCAAATTACCTTTTTGGGTAATTCGATTAACCGAATTTAACCGAAATAATTTGAAATTAATTATTAAAAACAAAATATAATTGTAAATTTTTTATCAATTACAGCTTAATTAAGCAGCTCATCTATTAATTTTATTAATAAAATTAATAAAATATAAATTAGTGACTAAATGGTTCATTACCATGCTGTGTTTTTTGGGTGACATAAATTCTAGAATTTAAAATAGGATCTCTGTTTGGATAATGGATTCATCTTCAAAAGGGTAAGTTTCTCTATCCTTGGTCCTTCCTAAACCGTTGCTGCTTTTTTGTATGTTGTTTGTTCTTCATAGAAGCAGCAAGCAGCCAAAGATTGAAATGAGCTTGAAGATGTCATCAAGCCATTAATGGCAATAGTACGTGGAGAAAGCATAGAGGCTTATTGTCTGTTTTGTTCTTCTGTCATTAGCAACTGCAATTCTTGAATTCGCTCTCGATCTCAAAACATTCCAGAGTAGCTTTAATTTATATTTAAATTGTAATTAATTGTTAATTTGGTTAATTCTATTAACTGAATTAAAGTTCCTATTAATCGAACCGATAATCGATTAACCAAAAATGGGTAAAATCGTAACTGAATCGATCAAAATTGGTTGATTAATTCAGGTATTCTCGAATTATGCTCACCCCTATATGTGGGCACGCATTACGTTCACCCTTCTAACTCCATACTTTTTTAGTAATAAAATATAATTACGTTTTTATTTTTACAATTGTAGCCTCTATTTCTTTAATTATCTATAACATTTTTCTTTCGCTGTCTCTAAAATGTTTAACACACTCATTTATGTCGCTCAATTGCAGTATTTTACGTAAATAGAAAAGAGGGCACGCACATGAGACGCATGTGGAATGAGACTTTTATCAACTTCATTTAAACGTGACCTGCACGTGCACACGCTGTATGCACTGAAGTCCTGCACCTAATTACCATTAAGCTTATTATTGAGAACTACATAAGAAGCCGCATACGACATTTTTTCTTCTCGGTACTGAAACAAGTTAGTAAGGCACCGGCGCCGGTAATATAATATCATCGCCTTCAGTGAGCCCTATTGTTGCTTGGGGTGCTGATGCAACAGAGCCAGAGCTTCGGATCTCCGCCATTCCCCTACGCACGCCGCTAGTGATTTGCGCCTCGCATAGTTTAGGAAGAAATACGCCTAATAAAAACACGACATTAATAACAGAATAAAGAGTCATGATATACGTAAACAGGTGAAGATCACTATAATCAGTTGCTTAATTATATATATAAACAAGCCCAACATCTAATAAACTTAAAAATTTAAAGTTGTGTCGATGCTCAACTACCGATCTAGTGTGCGTGAAGACTCCTCGGTACCTAAAAGGATTCTAAGGAAAAGGGTTTTTTTGCTCTGTAATTATTTCGGATTTGTTTTTTGAAATTTTAAAAAAATGCCTCTGTAATTATTCTTTTTTTTTTGTCTAACAAATAAAATATAAAAATAAAATTGTCTGAAAATCATGAAGCACTCTCCTTTGCTTAAAAAGGATTATTATGATTATGTTAGGCCTTAAAACTGTGCGCAATATCTATCCATGAGTTTAGAGATTTGAGAAATTTTTGCTCGTCCAAAGTATAATCAAATAGAATGGTGGATTCAAAAGTGAAAAACATAATGAATTGGAGTTTTATTTTTAGTAATACTTTCGAAAAATCAAAAAGTGGTCATATATAGTCGAAGACTGTTGAAGATTAAACTTGAGAACAGTGAGATGGTGGCAGCAAAAATTTGACTGCAGCAGCTTTATCAATCGGCAGCCCACCTTCATTAAAGTTAAGCAAGATTTGGCCACCAACCTTACCAAACCAGCCACAATCGTTGAAGTTTAAATTCCCACCATTGTTGATTATTTGGTTTCTGTAATTGCTATAAATAGGTGAGTGTGTGTGCATTGTAAGTGTGGTGTTGAGAGTATAAAGCCGGTGAGAGAGAAAGAAAGGAGAGTTGCTTCCTCTGTGTATTGTTTCTGATTGAAATAAATTGTTCTTGAATTTATCCTCATTGAGTTTCAGTCACAACTAGTGACTGAGTGTTCCTCTCCACCCATTAGTGATATCAGAGCGTCTAGGTACGCCGGAATTCGCCAAACAGAGGCGAACAGAGGAGAAATTCAATTTTCTTCCCAGTTTTGAAATTGCTCCAAATCCCAAATTGAGCCTGCCATTGTGCAATTAGACTCGAGACGATTCCAACGGTGGAAACTACGTCTCAAAAGGACACCCGGAGAGTCTACACGCGCTCCCACGTGCCTACCACGAAGACAGCGCTCTCCCCACGCGTCGCACGCGCTGACGAAGACTCCGGCAGCCGGTGACACTCGCCTGACGCTCCCGCACGCGTCTTCTTCGCCCAATTGGCGAGATCCGACCCTGACATCGACCCGCAACCCGGCCCAGCAACCAGAAATCCGGATTCGTGCCCGAGACTTGACCCGCATCCGACCCGCCTCCCAGCAGCGGACACGCGGCACGCGCAGAGAACGCCACGTGGTGTAACGGGATCATTAACGCCTTTAAACGGCCGTTAAGTTAAACCGGTTAGTTAAAAATTCACCAGAATTGCCTATAGCCGGTTCAGTGATTTTTAGACCGGTTCTTTGCAAACCAAAACCGGTTCCTAAGGTTTTTTAATCTTTTGAATTTATTGATGGCATTAGATTTACCAAAATCAGTCCCCATCTCTCTGTTTTTTATATATTAAATTCGATGGCTAACGGTACTATCCAATCGGTCATTCCAAAATTGACCCGAGAGAATTATGACAACTAGTCGATTCAAATGAGAGCCCTTTTATGTTCTCAAGATGTCATGGACATCGTTGAAGATGGGTACAGAGAAAGCCCATCAAAAGAAGTCGAAGCAGCTATGCCCGAAGCTCAAAGAACGACCTTGCAAGCCGATCGAAAGAAAGATTGCAAGGCAAAATCCATAATCTACCAAGGCCTTGATGAGGCCACGTTCGAAATCATCGCCTCCGCAAAGACATCTAAAGAAGTTTGGGACTCTCTCCATCGAACACACAAAGGTGCAGATAAAGTAAAAAAGATTCGTCTTCAGACATTGCGAGGTGAGTTCGAATCTCTCAAAATGAAGTCTACTGAATCCATTACAGACTACTATACACGAGTATGGTAGTATCAAATCAATTGAGAAGAAATGGAGAAATTCTCAATGACGAGAGAATTTGTGAAAAAAATTTGCGATCTTTAGATCCAAAATATGATTATATAGCTGTGACCCTAGAAGAAACAAAAGACTTGGAAATAATGTCTGTAGAAGAACTTGTGGGCTCACTCCAAGCCCATGAGCAAAAAGTCAATAGAAGAAGTGATGATAAAGCACTGGAGCAAGCTCTCCAAACGAAGTTGTCCCTCACTACAGATGGATACGACAAAGGGGGGATGTCACAACAAGGAAGAGGACGAGACCGAGGATCTCGTGGAAGAAATTCTGGAAATTTTAACTCCAGAGAAGGTGGCAGAGGCAAAAGAGGTCTCACTAGAGGAGGACGAAATCAACAGAGCTATGTCCCACAAGGCAGAGGACAAGGAAGAAGAGGAGGATATAATAATCGCTCGAATGTAGACAAAAGAAACATTCAATGCTACAATTGTGACAAGTATGGACACTATAGCAATGAATGTTGGGGGCGACAACAAGAAAAGGTTAGCGAGGAGGTCAACCTTGCCGAAACTGATCATGCAGATGGAGAGTCGTTGATGCTGATGGCACACAATGCAACTCCTCAGGACCAGAGTGTTTGGTACCTTGATTCTGGAGCCAGCAACCATATGACTGGCAGAAAGAACCTATTCTTTGAACTTGATGAGAAAGTTTAGGGGGAGATATCTTTCGGCGATAATTCTAAAATCCCAGTCCAAGGGAGAGGAGATGTTTTGACCAAACAGAAGTCTGGAGATCATGCTTACATCTCCAACGTCTACTATGTGCCAGCCATGAAGACTAATATACTTAGTCTCGGACAGCTCGTGGAGAGAGGCTATCGAATTAGCCTCAATGATAAGCAGATGGTGATAATAGATGTTCGAGGAAAGCTTGTTACTCGAGTTCAAATGGCAAAGAATCGAATGTTTCCGCTTGCCATTCAACATGATACGCCAAGGTGTTTGAGCGCTATCATCAAAGACAAAGACTGGCTATGACATCTAAGGTATGGGCATCTAAACTTTGAAAGTTTGAAACAATTGGGAAGCAAGAAGATGGTGAAGGGCTTACCCAATATCCATCATCCAAATGTGATATGTGAAAGCTGTATTTTGAGCAAGCAACATAGAAACAGCTTTGAAAAGCAAACCGAATGGAGATCAACTATGCCGCTCCAACTAATACACACAGATGTGTGTGGTCCACTAAGACCATTTTCAAATGGACAGAATCGATACTTCCTCACCTTCATCGACGACTACAGCAGGAAGACCTGGGTCTACTTCTTGAAAAGGAAGTCAGAGGTGTTTGACAAGTTCAAAGAGTTCAAAACTCTTGTGGAGAAACAGAGTGGCTTCCGCATCAAGTCACTCCGGTCAGATCAAGGAGGAGAGTACAAAGACGAAGCTTTCTTGGAATTCCTTAGACAACAAGGGATTCAGAAACAGTTCACACCATCATACACTCCTCAGTTGAATGGTGTAGCCGAAAGGAAGAACCGCACAATCCTTAACATGGCTAGAAGCATGTTAAAGGATAAAAATGTGCCCAAGAGTTTTTGGGCAGAAGCAGTGTTATGTGCAGTTTATCTTCTCAATAGGTGTCCGACGAAGAGTCTTGATACAAAGACACCATATGAAGCCTGGAGTACTCACAAGCCCAGTGTGAGTCATCTTAGGGTGTTTGGCTCCATAGCCTACGCCAAGATCCTAGAAGCAAGAAGGACAAAGCTGGATGATAAAGGAGAGAAGTGTATCCTTGTAGGATAGGGTGACAGCACCATGGGATATCGACTTTACAATCCCATCAACAAGAAAGTCTTTCACAGTCGGGATGTCATCTTTGAAGAAAATGAATCCTGGAAATGGGACCAGGCTGAATGTTCCAAAGATGCGGAATTGACACTTGAAGGAGAAGAACCTACACAGACAAGAGAAGTGGCTATCGAGCCACAAATTCCTAAGCTGCAGACACCTCCACATGGTTCACCACAGACAAATGAAGCTCCATCACCAATAGAGCGTGAAATCTCAGACATGAGACCTAGAGGAGCTCGAAATCTAGCCGAGCTGTATGAAACTACAGAACCAATTGAAGAGTATGTTACTCTTTACTGTCTATTGTTAACCAGCGACCTGGTTAGCTTTGAGGAAGCTAACGAAGAAGACAAATGGAGAAAAGCGATGGATGAGGAGATTCAATCCATCGAGAAGAACAAAACTTGGGAGTTGACAAATCTCCCGAAGGGCCGCAAAACCATTGGTGTGAAATGGGTCTACAAGACCAAGAAGAACACTCAAAGAGAAATCCAGAGATACAAAGCAAAACATGTCATCAAGGGTTACAGGAAGAAAGAAGTGAAATTGATATCTTGCAGAACGTATGATCGGATGACTAATATTTTCACAAAACCACTCAGGCATGATATTTTTGCAAGACTGAAGATAATGCTCAAAATGACAAAGTTCGGGGAATCAAGTTTAAGGAGGGATGTTGAAGATTAAACTTGAGAACAGTGGGACGGTGGCAGCAAAAATTTGACTGTAGCAGCTTCATCAACCGGCAGCCCACCTCCATTGAAGTTAAGCAAGATTTGGCCACCAACCTTACCAAACCAGCCACAATCGTTGAAGTTTAAATTCCCACCATTGTTGATTATTTGGTTTCTGTAATTGCTATAAATAGGTGAGTGTGTGTGCATTGTAAGTGTGGTGTGTTGAGAGTGTAAAGCCAGTGAGAGAGAAAGAAATGAGAGTTGCTTCCTCTGTGTATTGTTTCTGATTGAAATAAATTGTTCTTGAATTTATCCTCATTGAGTTTCAGTCACAACCAGTGACTGAGTGTTCCTCTCCACCCATCAAAGACGAACAACCATCTTTCGTTGACCCATGAAAACCAATCTGATATATATAAAGCAATATATATATATATATATATATATATATATATATATATATAAGGAAAAAAAAAACATATAAATTATTAAATGTATCTACTTATATTAACTTTATGTTTGGTGGCCCATGTGTATAGATTTAGATTAGATTCGCACTCTCAAATGCAATTTGAGAGCATTAGATTTGAGCATTTAATTTAAAAAATTAATATATTTTAATATTACATTTTATTTAAATATAGACAAATTCAAATCTAAATCCTCTTTCAAATACAGGATTATCACAATAATTGAAAAAAAAAAAAAAATTGAGGTAGTAATAAAAATCTGAATCTCACACCGTTATGTTTATTCTCGTAAAAAAAAAAATATATATATCATCTGAAAAACTTTATTCATCTTAGAGGAGTAGTGTAGTTCTTCCATTGGATCTTTTTATCCAACAAAAATGATTTAAACAGTGAGAGAATGTGAATCATATAAAGTAGAGTTCACTATTTAGAGCGTTTTCATGAACACTAGGATCTATGGAATAGCCACTGTGGAGATGCATTTCCCAGAATTTCATACTAAATTATAAACCATTGAAGAATTATTGAAGTTACCTTCGCCGGCAGCAAGGTTGAAGTAGAGATCAACGATGTTGGGGCAGGACTGGTAGCACTCAGAGGAGCAAAGCTTGTGGGTGAAGCGAGACTCAAGCAGGGAATCGGAGGAGATGCCGAGAGACTTCCTGTCGACGCCGCAGGCCTTGATGCACTCGTCGCTCTCCACCAAATCCTTCAACTTGTTGGCTTCAATGTTCGACGTGCGGCACACGAACTTCTCTTCTCCGGTGCGCTTCACCTGCTTCTCCAGCACGCACCGCTGCCCCGTCGCCGACACCGCGAATGCGCACTTGTCCTCCCCCAGATTCTCACAAGTTACTTCCCCTGCAGTACATAGATCACGAAACCATAGCACGAAGAAATTAATGGTGATCGCCTTATCGGCGACATTAAAAAAACCCACACAAAGCAGAAACACCAAATGATTAATTACCTAGAGTGCCCTCCACGAAGACGGCAGGGCGAGGGCGAGCAGGGAGAGGGTCTTCATCTTCAAGCTAAAACGAGAAGCCATGACCGGACCGAGCTGGGAGGAGATGGACGGTGACGGTGGCCGGGATGGCTGCTGTGTATACCTGTGAAGTGGGTAGCTAGAGAAAGCCGAAGATGGGGTGGTGAGGATTCCGGTGGGGAGCGGAGGGGTATTTATACATACATGGCTTCAAGTGGGGACTGGAATTAAGGAATATCTGAAGCTAGCTAGGGGAGGTGTGAAAGCGACAAAGCCCAAGATGGTCGGGGGAGGAGGGGAGAGTGATTTGTGAGATCCCAAAGCAGTCAAAGACTCCACCACTGACGGCGGGTGTATCTGTTAATTTGTATCCCTCTTCCGATGGCTGCCACATGCATGCTTGCTTTGCTTGCTCGTGAAAAACAATTCTAGCTTTCCCTGATTTTAATTTTATAATAATAAAAAAGGGTCTTTCACTCTTTCTCCTATTCCATGCATATAACTTCTCTACTCTCCTCGCCTCATTTTCCCTATGGACCCGAGTGGAGTATTAATATACATCCAGTCCTACATAATTTTTGTGAGCAGTTTCAAAGTCAGTATAATATCTTCTTAAGTCTCTCTCCTTAATACCTAGATTTTGAAGATGAGCTCTCTAACACTCTTGGTATGAATTTTACTGCATTGGGCTATTGTCACTTGTCCACCCCCCTTCCAATTTTTTTTCTCCATAGTTAATTAATTCAGCTTATTCCATGGTAATACAGGTAACTCAGTCTATTAAGCATCACTAGCAACATCACCCTTTTATATTCACTACTTCATATAATTATTCTATATTATTAGCTGATAGTCAGCGTAAAATTTGTTAAATCACTATGATATGAATTTTTACTGAATATTTGCTGGGGCGTCCCCTATGTTAAAATATTTTCTGTTTTGTTTGTTATTAGTTAGTTGCTGCAATTGTTCTTCACATGCAACACTTAATAGTTTATTGTTTGTGTTTAGTTCTTCTGTTGTTCAGTTTATTGTTTAGTTTTCATGTATATATACTCTGCTGGATACAATGAGAATAATAAGAAAAGGAGAAGAAGCTTTCACGCAGCTTTCTTGATTTCTCAATGGCTTTTGCATTTTCTTCTTCATCTCCATACTACATTGCAACCTTCTGCTTTTTGTAAACTCAATGGCTTCTGCATTTTCCTCTTCATCTTCATACTACACAACAATCTTCTGCTTTCTGTAAAATGGTATCAGAGCAATCCTATTTGTACACTATTTTTTTTTCTTTGAAGAAAGATACATTCAGCATTCCATTTCCTTCTTGTTTTTTTTTATCATGACTTCTCCTGTTTCATCCTCTGAAATCGATCCATCTAATCCATATTTCATGCATCATGGTGAAAGTCTTGGTTCACTTCTAGTATCTCAGCAATTGACTGGACCTGATGATTATCCAAGTTGGAGGCGTGCCATAATTTTAGCTATATCAGCTAAAAACAAATCTTGTTTCATAAATGGCACAATAGCAAAGCCAAAGGATGAAGATCCTCTGTTTGCAGCCTGGTCAAAATGCAATACAATGATCCTTTCTTGGCTCTTAAATGTTGTTTCCAGAGACATAGCATCAAGTGTTTTGTATCATGAATTTGCGAAATATTTTTGGGATGATATTGCTGTTCGTTTTCAACAATCAAATGGACCACGTCTCTATCAATTAAAGAAGGACATCTCCGATCTGATGCAAGAAAACCTAACTGTAACAGCATATTTTACTAGGCTCAAAGGTTTGTGGGATGAATTGTCCAATTACATAGCCACTAAGAAATGTGTTTGTGGTCAAGGATGTGCATGTGTAAAGTCATCTCATGAAGATTATGTGCTGCAATTTCTTATGGGGTTAAATGACACATATTCACAAATTCGTATACAAATATTGTTGAGTGATCCTCTACCTTCAATCAACAAAGTATATGCATTGATTGTTCAGGAAGAACGTCAAAGAGCTGTTACAGGGCATGTGCCTTCTATTGAATCTGCAGCAATGATGAGTAAAAATTATTCTTCCTCAAATGCACATCCGCAAAGACATTACAAATATAACAAGCAAAAGGGGCCATGTATCATTGTGGTTATGAGAATCACACAGTAGAAAAATGTTATAAACTACATGGTTATCCTCCTGGTTACAAATTTATCAAAAATAAGCCAGCATCAAGATACACCACTTCTGCTAATCAAGTTGCTGTAGATAAAGATTCAGTAAACGTAGCAAATTCTTGCCCTTTTACTCCGGAGCAATGTGAGCAGCTTTTGAGTCTCCTTAAGACTTCTAATTCAACATTTTTATCATCTGCCGTTGCTGTAAACAACAGCACAACTCTTTCCATGTTAGGTAGATCTTGTCCTAGTATTTTTTCTGTGTTTCAATATGATAAAACCAATCCTTGGATCATTGATATGGGTGCTACTGATCATATCATACATTCAGCATCAATATTTCATTCTTGTTCTCGTATTTCATCTAAAGTTCAATTGCCAAATGGACAAAAAGTTGAATCCACCCATATTGGTACAGTTCAGCTTTCAAATGATTTATGCTTAACTGAGGTGTTGTGTGTGTTAGAAAAGGTGTATTCCCAAGAGGGGGGGTGAATTGGAATTTAAAACTTTTTCTCCTAGGTTAATTTATCCAACAATAGTGTATACACAACCTAGGGTCAGTCTATGCAATTTCCAAATACGTAGATAAATATAATGTTAAAATTAAGTCATAAGCATCATTCACCCATAACATACATGTGCGGTAAATATAAAATGCAGAAATATAAACAAACACATGGCATGTTATCGGGGTTCGGCCAACTGTGCCTACCTCCCCACCTCAAGCTCGCAAGCTCGAGAATTCCACTAATAGCTCACTTAAGGGTGGAGCGGCACCGTTTACAATCAGGTCAAATTAACACATGGCTGACCTCAATCTACACGCTTTAACAGGACGACGCACCTAGCTTTCCTAACCGGGTCTAAGCCTATCCGGGACTATTCCAGGGCTAGTCTCCCTCTTCAAGCCCGTGCCTGGATATACAAAAAATGTGTAAATAATCAGATGGTACAGTGATTGTGCTTTCGTGTAAAGCATATATGTACCCAGATACGCGCAATGATATACACCACAATATGATTCAATATGTAAGCTCAATGTGGTCTAGATGGTTTAACTCTCAAAATTATTTTCTATATGTGTAATGCGTACATGAGAGTGACAAACAAGCAATCTTTGTATCACAAGATATTCAGCAAAATAAGTTCACACAAAGATGTCAAGTCTCGAGTGTTTCAATTAGCAAGATATCTCAAGCATGTAAGTATCAAATGATGTATATGCTTGGTTTGCAAAAGATGTGTAATCTTTGTATTTCAGTAAGTAATATATGAGTAAAAGAGTATTGCAACAAAGACCACTATCACACAAACAAATATCTCTTCAAATATTTTACAAGATAAAAGCGCAATAGATATTTGGAAGTGTTTGAAAAGTTTTTGCAACCAAAAATAAATACAATCTTCTCAAGATCTTGCAATAAAGGTGCAAGCTTAGAAGATCAAACAAAGTCTTCTTAGGATAGACTTATTAGCAAAAGCCCCCCCTAAGAATCCTTAGGTTTGGCTCTCAGGAAAATCGTGTCAAACAAGTAGCACAAGGAGAGCAAACCTATTTAAGAAAAACACTCAATCAACTTACAAGTGATGTAGGCAATAATAGAAGGCAAGTATAAGTGATTTGAGTAAGAAAATAAGTAGTATAGGCTTTTGAATTTTCAGAGAATTTTCCTTTAATCAAAGTGGCTAATCCATGCTAATTTTCTCAAATGATCTCATATATATAGGCATGGGAGAAAATATAATCATTGGGGACCTACTGGGTATTATTAAGAAAGTTTAATGAAGTTTAAAACATTTTAACCCTATTTAAAAAATATTTAACTACGGTAAAAATTAGGGCAACCCGAGAGGTCCAGTCGACCAGATCAGTTTCGGTCGACTAGGACTCATATGGTTTGGTCGACCAGGGAAATATTGAACTAAGAGCTCAGTCGACTAGGAGAGGGCGATTTCTCAATTTTCTGAGGTTCGGTCGACCAGGCCATTTTGAACTGGCTATTTCGGTCGACCAGACAGCTGAGAACTCTCCCGAGGACCCTCCGGTCAACCAGGTAGTTAGAGAACAAAAGTTCTCGATCGACCAGATGGTCAAATGTTAACCAAGGAGGGTTTCAGTCGACCAGGTCTCTTTGAACAACCTGGTTCGGTTGACCATGTGATCAAACTTTTGACTTAGGGAGGTTTCGGTCGACCAGGGCTTTTTGAACTACCTGGTTCGGTAGATCAGATGGTCAAACTTTTGACCCAGGGAGGTTTCGATCGACCAGGGCTCTTTGAACTAGCTTGGATGGTTGACCGAAAGTGCAGCATGTGTGTATTTCGGTCTCGTTTTGAAACATACAAGCCTTATTCAAGTGCCTAACAAACATATGTGTAAATGTGTGTGTCCTAGGGTCACTTGGGGTCCAATTTGAAGATACCGAAAAAGTCCGGTGTCAGTCGACCGAAGGTCGACTGAAGGGTACACCCTAAGGTCTTTCTAAGGTCCTTTCTCATTCATGATTTGTTTGAGCTTACGTGGTAAATCATACATGTGATGTGTGTGAGCTTATTACAAAACAAATACCTACTTACTATTACAGACCAATTAAATATATTACAATGCTGAATTATAAATTGGTCTTCAGGCTTTACTTGCTTTGTGCACATCTTGATTTTAACAGTCTTAGTTCCTACACAAAAACTCAAACACTCATTATATACAATGAGTATTTGTCATAATCAAAATCGGGCATGACCAATAAGGTCAATAGTGTGCCCCTGCATTTAATTTCAATCTTCTTTCAGTTAGCAAGTTAACTTCCAACTCACATTTACAGTTGTATTTTACTTCTTCACATTGTTATATACAGGACCTTGTGAGCAAGAAGATAATTGGAGTGGGTAAAGCAACTAAAGGACTTTATTACTTACTGTTTTCTAGATCTGAGGATCTTCTGGAATCAGAATTTGAATCTTCCATAATTGCTTCTTTACCACCATATTCAATTCATTGTATGAATTTCAATTTGTCTGAAAAAGATCTTTGGCATTGTCATTTAGGACATCCTTCTAGTTCAAAACTATCTTTGTTACATACTACTATTCCTAGAATAAATAAAAGTAATCTTCATATCTGTCACATATGTCCATTGGAAAAACAACACAAGTTGTCATTCAAAGCAAGTTCAATTCATACAACAAAACCTTTTGAAATGATACACTGTATATTTGAGGTCTTTTCTCCACTTGTGCAATGGATGGTTCTAAATATTTTTTGACTATTGTAGATGATTACAGTCGAAGTACATGGACATTTCTTATGGCACAAAAATCTCAAACTCGATCCATTTTGTTGAATTTTGTTCAATTAATTTCCACTCAGTTTGACACCACAATAAAAATATTAAGATCAGATAATGGTCCTAAGTTCAATATGAAAGAATTTTTTTCAAGCAAAAGGAATTATTCATCATTTAAGTTGCGTGGAAAAACCCCAACAAAATGTTGTTGTTGAACGAAAACACCAGCACTTATTAAATGTTGCTCGAGCATTAATGTTTCAAGCATCTTTACCTTTAAAATTTTGGGGGGATTGTATACTTACAGCCACACAGCCACATCTTTGATTAATAGAACACCATCTTCAGTTTTGAAAAACAAGTCACCATATGAAATGTTGTTTGGAAAGCCACCCTTATATGATCACCTACGCATTCTTGGATGTCTTTGCTATGCATCAACACCCTGTAAGAACCCAAACCGTGATAATGGGTTTATATATAAAGAGAGGGACATTTTGGTGAATGATCAGATTTGTCAACGAAGCCAGATTTCGTCGACGAAGCCTTTGTTCTTCTCGTTGACGAGGAAAAGCCGAGGAGTTTCGAAAAAACGGGAATATCCAGATTCGTCAACGAGGCCACAAATTCGTCGACGAAGGCTGTGTAAGATTCATCAACGAGGACACCATTTTGTCAATGAAATTGGGTCGGGTCAAAAGGCTATAAAAGGAAATTTCCATTACTTCTTCACTAAGTAACTTAGAATTTATCTCTCTCTCTCTCTCTAAACTCTCCCTACATTCACTCTCTCTTTAGATTTCTTCGCCAATCGTTGATGGAATCGAAAATCTGAAGTTATCACGAGGATTGTGGAAGGATTCTCTACAACTTCTATGGATCGAAATCTCATTTCGTAGGTTTTCAGGTTTTGGCGAAAAAATTGAGGTAAGACTCGGTTTTCAATTCTGATCCGGTAGTTTTGTAGGTAATTGTCTTGTGAGTATATTTTGTATTGTGATTTTTAGGTTTTAGCACTCGGTTCCCTATTTAGGGGCCTTGGAGTTTGGGATTTGCTTTCAGGGAAAAGGTAAGGGGAACTATGTTTATATTGGTTATTTTTGAAATCGGACTCAGTGAAACTGTGGTCCACAGTCCTGTGTGTGTTTTGGCTACTCATTTGGGGGGATCTAACGGGAAAAACTATGAATTTTTCATTATTACAGTTTTGGGAAAAGGGGGCGACGTGCTGAATCCTGAGTTTTGATGAAAACCTATGTATATGTTGATTTGTACTGCGTGATTGGGATGGTTGTGTCTTGACTTGTTTAAACTATATTTGTTTGGAAAACCATGATTTAGATTACCAAATGGGTGTATTTTGTTTGGTTATATGAGCATGCATGTGTGTGTAATATGTTGAAGTGCTAGTAGGAACTGGGTTCCGAAATGATTCCAGATACTGAGAGTGTCCAGCTCTATATCCGAGGGCGTGTGTTTATCGCCTACCACGTAGGCAAGAGTGTCCAGCTCTTTATCCAAGGGCGTGAGCCTATACCGGCAGATCAGGCTGAAGGGTGTGGATCCACCAGTTAGTGCTGGTACAATGCCATGGGAGTCGGGGACTAGTCACGTTTCGGTGGCACCGTGTTTCGCAGGTTGGCCGGGCCAACGCCAGATGTTGTGAACCGGCTTCGGGCCGAAGGGTGTGATGACACCGGGTTGCTGATCATGTGTGTGTGTTCGTGCATGCACTGTGTGAACTAGTACTGGATTGCATTCAACTACTTGTATGTTGCATCATGATAACACTCAAATGCCACAAACCAATATAACTTGTGCTCTTCCTTACTGAGAGGTGTCTCACCCCTACTATACGTACATTTTTACAGGTCCTTCAGGTAACCGAAATTAGCGTCCTGGTGTAGGGAGCGTAGTGGCCGGTGTACCGCGTTTAGCGCTGGGTAAGTGCAAGGACTGTAATTTTGGTGGGTTGCCATTTTGGGATGTGTTGGGCACCCGTTTGTACGTTTTATTATAGCATTGTGTCTGCTCTTGTATAGACTCTGGTATGGTGCTACATATGTATATATGGTTTTTTTGCTGCGTATATGATTGTGATTGGATGTGTTTAGGGTGCCTGGGAACCCCACGGGGTGGGACCCTCATCCATTGCACTGTATCTTTGGATGTTTTATCAGATACAGGGACAAGTTAGCTATATTCTCACCCTCGGGTCCTAGTTTCGGGTTCGGGGCGTGAGAGCTTGGTATCAGAGCTAACTACGTTACTAGATCTTGTAGACTTGGTTAGGCTTAGTTGTGAGTACATACCAGAGTATATGATGTGGATATGGGTAGAGTTGGTTGAGGGTTGTTCAGTTGCTAGACCGGGATTTGTCGACGATATTTCGTGTTTTTCCTCGGATGATGATTCCAGTAAAAGTAGGGCAGATCATTGATGACTTTCGTGTTGGTGTGATAGGATAGACCTAGACCCGGTAGGGAGTAGTTAACACAATTAGTGTAGATCATTGTGTTAACTGTACGTGTTGTAGGGATACTAATAGATTCCTATTGTGTTGTAGAATGGAGTCCAAGGATAATGACCTGGGAAGTGGCTCCGAGGAGATTGTGAGTGATGACTCTCCTTCTGTACCTTGAGGTTTGACGAGGCAGGTGTTACAGGAGATCGGGCAGAGTGTGAGGAGACGCGAGCACTCTCCTACTGCTGCGGGGTGCACCATTGAGAGGTTCACACGCATGCATCCACCAACATTCTCTGGAGGACCAGACCCGACGACAGCAGAGGACTAGATGGAGAAGACTGAGAGGATTCTAGGATTCTTACACTGCATAGATAGGCAGCGAGTCCTATATACTACTTTCCAGCTGTCTAAGGAGGCAGGTCAATGATGAACTGCAGTGAATCTTCTAGAGAAGTAGAGGGGTGGTTCTGAGGAGATGACGTGGAGCCATTTCAAGGAGGTGTTCTTTGACAGATACTTCCTGGCTTTAGTACGTGATGCGAAGGCAGATGAGTTTTCTGCTCTGACGCAAAGGAGTTTGACGATGCAGGGGTATGCGGCTCGATACATAGAGCTATATCGCT